>NC_135343.1:41496282-42115424 GCF_023851605.1 Tamandua tetradactyla | reverse complement strand
ATCTGCCCCAACGTTAAAAGGCAATTTGCATCATTGAAACCAAAGAGAATTCCAAGTGTTTAGAGATAGATCTTTTCCAGAGCTAGCTAAGTCACCTTGAGCAAATCATCCTTCGCTTGCTAACAGCATTATTTTCTAGCAAGATCCAATATATAAATGCCCTTTATGAAATATAATGTAGGTATAGGTTTTTTTTAATTATAGAGTCATTAATAAGAATAACTTCTGCAAGTCTGTTTCCACATATGTAAAATGAAGTAAGTTGGACAAGACACTCGCTAAGGTCCTTTCCAACTCCAAATTTCTTCTAGTCTCTGTATTCTAGCACTGTCTACTAATACCATAAAGTATCCTGAGTATACAATTAGAAACGCAGACAGCAGAAATGAGGGAATACTTGCACTGGAAGGAAAATAAAAGGAGAAATGTGCAGGGAAGCAGGGAATGGGCGATGCCTGGAGCTGTCAGTGGAGACATCACAGAAGCTGTAGAGCTTGAGCACGTTCTTTGAGCTAAGCTGTGTGCTTCCCTAAGGGAGAAAAGCCTGAGGGAGCAGGAGGGAGATGTTCTGGTGGAGCCCAGAAGAGTGACCACTGGGAACTACAGGTATTCAACAACATAACAGCCCCATTTCCAAATTCCCATTGAAATGACCAAAGATGATCTCAGTGATAATAAGGGATAAGCTGAAATTAAAGTAGAAATTAAGAAAGATGGTATCTGTGTGCATTTCAAGTGGGAGTAGATCTGTGGAGGATGTAGGATAAGCAAGTCTGCAATGAGATGAGCTGACCAACCCATAAATGCTTATGAAGGAACAGCCCACCCGGAGGTTAAGGTCCCAAGAAGAATTTGCAGTCAACAGCTCCCAGAAAGAAGCAAAAGCACCAGAGGGAAGGAGCAAACGGAAGCCCTGGGGGCCTCTTCTGAAAGTGCACACAGGGCGTGGACTAGCTGGGCTCGTTTCTTCCAGCTTACGCTTAGTGCCAAAAGTAAGACCAAGCAAAAAGCGTTATCCCTGTCTTATTGGCTCCTAAAACTGGTGACTGTACTAAGGAAAGCAGAGGGCACATTTCCAACTAAACTGGAGCTACCACAAGGAAAAAAAAATTCTCCATGCACAGAGAAGGGCCCCTCTCCCTAACCTGAATACTTCTTTATAAATTACACATAAGCTTACCAGGCCACCCAGCCTTTCCACTTCTAGAAATCTATCCAAGAGAAGTGAGAGCACATGTCCACAAAATATCTTGTATGTGAATGTTTCTAGCAGCATTATCCACAGTGGCCAAAACTAGAAGAATCCAAGTTCGTCTTCAGAGGAATGGAAAAACACATTTTGTATATCGTGCAATGGAATACTACTCAGTAATAAAAAAAAGAAGTATTGATGCATACTACAATATGGATAAAACTCAAAAACCTTGTGCTAAGTGGAAGAAGCCAAATGACAAAAAACAACTTAGTATATGATTCCATTTATAAGAAATATCCAGAAAAGACACATTCATAAAAATGGAAAGCAGATCAGCGATTGCCTGGGACTGATGGTGAGAGCAGGGATTGACAGCAGATGGTCATAGGGAAATTTTTGGGGTGATGAAAGTGTTCTAAAGCTGGATTGTGAGAATTCTTGCACAACTCTACAAATTTATGGAAAATCATTGACTTGTACACTTAAAATGAGGGAATTTTTATAGTATGTAAATTGTACCTCAATAAAGTTGTAAAAAAATTGCATACTAAAAACTACATATAGTTGCCACATGCATACATTAAAAATCCCAAATGGAAGCAGTGAAGAGCTAAATAGGCTCTGCTTGGAATAATGATGAATAATTTCCAGCTCATTTTACAAAGATAAATAGATGGTAAGCTCCTCAAAGAAGAGATTTTTGCCTGTTTTGCCACCGCAGGTACCACATATCTAAAATACCTAAGAAAAGCAATGATAATTCAGTATTAGGAAAGTTATTAAACAATTTATCATATCCATAAGTAAAAAAAAAAAACCAACTGTATGTTCTCAGAATGTTGGGAACTTGCACTTGATCAAAGTTCAAACATGATTTACATTAAAACTTATTTAAAGAATAAGAGAATACTTTCTTAGGTATTAAAGAATATCTCTCTCAAACCAACAAGATGAGGAATTGAGAGAATGCTTTATGTTGCTGAAAATTGGAAGAACTGTACTTCTTAGCAATTCACCCAATATTTGCTTGGTGTTCCAACTGAATAGGGAAAAATGATGAAGCACAAGTGACATGCTTTATAAAGACTCAGAAAATGACACAGCAGAAAATTTCTGAAGCTTCTACATTGTCATATAATTGAGGGCTATGGAATATCTGAAAATTTCTATTGCTGGGATATTATGCAATTCTGTTAAAAATTTTTTAAAGGTTGAAAAGAAGGATTCATTCTAAAATTCATGAAACATAAATAGAAAAAATATCAGTGTGAATGTTTTACCTTGAGCTGCTGCCTTGTAGAAAATTCATTGATTCTACTTTTTCATCAAATGTTGTCATTAACAAGATTTTTAGAAATCAAGTCTAGCCTACACTTCATGGGACTTGAGTGAGGCTTTGCAGAATGCAGAACTCTCCGCCTGGTGATTCTGCCACAGACATCCTGCAGCTCTGTTTCCTCTTCAAAGCTGTCAGACTTTATCTGCTGTCTGAAATATGCTTTGACGGGTTTCCCTTTTATCACCTAATGTCCTCACAAAAATGTTAGGATTGATTTTGTATGCATCTGTGAGCAACCTTCGTGCCTCTGTCTGACCTGGGCTTTCTCGGTGGCCAGACACTGACCTTGCCCTTCATATGTTACTTTGGTGACACTGACTGGCGGGTCTCAGAGCCTCTCTACACCAAGTCTCTCATTGCTCATACACACCACTGTTGTTTTTTTTCTAACTTTATCTGTCGTTGTTGTTGTAGCCAGGAGTCATTTGAAGGATGAACTAAGCGCTGAAGGAGCAGGGACGGAGGCTGAAGAAGCAGGAACCACGGACAGACAGGAAGTGGCAGGAGGGGAAGCACACATGGGTGGCTCAGCTCACTGACACTGTGACACGCAGGATTCACACCCAGTTCCTGAGTCCCTCTGGCTTGGCACATCTTACGGCAAAAGAGACCGCACAAGGTGAAAACTAATGTGTAATGTTTGCACTGGGTTTTATGTTAAGAAACAATTCATTAAATGTAATGCTTGCGCTCGGCGGAGATCCATCAAACATAAAACAACCTACATGTCTTATAATAAACTGCATTGTGTACATTAGAAAAGAAATAGTAAATATTTAAGGTGGAATAAAAAATAGGAGAAAATGATTTATTTCATGTGCTCCAGAAAAAATTATATATTTTTTCTCCTCCAACTCTTTAGTTCTGCCACTCCCCTCTCTCTTCCTCTTTCTGGGCATTTATTCACTGTATCAACTGCAGAGAGAGCTGACTTCACCTATGACCTACGAGAAGCGGGAGGGAGCTGTAGATAGACTCAAGAAAAGCCTCTGAAAGTATCTGTTCCTTTTAATATGTTTAAAAATACAAATAGATAAATGCTGTTAATTAGTTGGCTTGAACATTAAATTCCATTGATAGATAGTGAGTTTTGTTATACCAGGACAGATGAATTTTGGAGGTTGAGCTTCCAGAATGCCATTTCAACTTGTGTAATTTTGAGAAGGAAGGTATAGAGTGACATTCTGGAGTGTTCTGCCATAAAAATAAGCACTGGCCATTCCGATCCTCCTACACTTCCCCTGAGTGATAAAATAGATTTAAAAAAATGTAAGTTTTATGATCTTTGGGAGGAGGCCTGGAAAAGGATGGAGGAGGGTTCAGAGAGACAGGAAATCTGTGCTTCTAATGTGTAAGTGTGTGGGAGTGTTGGTGTGGGCAGTGCTGGAGAGGAAACAAAATGTTTGCAAGCTACTGCAGGCAAAAATCAAATGAGAAACTCAGAGTCTATAATATTAATGAGCAAACATATTTGATATCCCCAGATTATCCTGGATTGGAATAATCAAAAGCAATTTGTTGACACCAAAAGCACAATCCATAAAAGAAAAATTGGATAGTGGACTTCATCAAAATTAAAACCTTTTGTTCTGTGAAGCTTACTAAGAATGAAAAGCAAGCTACAGATAGGGAGCAAATTATTTGCAGATCACATATCTGCAGAGGACTTATAGCCAGAATGTATAAAGAACTCTCAAAAGTTAACAGTGAGTAAATGAGCAAGCCAATTTAAACATGGGCAACCCATTTGAACTGATAATTCGCCAAATGAAAAGAAGCTAAGCATCATTAGTTATTAAGAAAGTGCAAATTAAAACCACAGTGAGGGCGGGCCAAGGACTCAGCAGGCAGCGTTCTCGCCTGCCATGCCAGAGACCCGGGTTTGATTCCCAGTGCCTGCCCATGCAAAAAATAAAAAATATATAAAAAAATAATGAAACCCACAGTGAGATAAATACCACTACACAAGCATTAGAATGACTAAAATAAAATGTAAAATCAAATTAACAATATCAAAGACCTAGTAAGGATGAGAAGCAACTGGAACTTTCAGACATGGCTGGTAGAAACACAAAATGGTGCAACCACTTTGGAAAACAATTTGACAGCTTCTTATAAAGCTAAACATACACTTACCAGATGAACAAGCAATCTCACTCCTCAGTACTTACCCAAGAGAAATGAAAATCATGTTCATGCAAAAACTTGTAAGCAAATATTTATAGCAGCTTGTTCATAATGACCAAAAATCCAAGACAATCCTAATGTCTTTCTATTGGTGAATGGATACATCCATACAATGGAATACCATTCAGCAATAAAAGGAGAAAACTGTTTATATCAAAACACGCAACAACATGGATAAATCTCAGATGCATTACCTAAATGAAAGCAGCCAGATCCCAAAGGCTACAGACTGTGTGATTTCATTTATATTACATTTTGGAAAAGACCCAGTAAAGGTGTTGTCTTGTGGAAAGTTGCAGAAACCCCCTGGAGTAGGGTTCCAGGGACCTGATCTCTTTCTCTGGGCCTGCCACTAACTTGCTGTGTTCATATTTGGTCAGTTCATGAAATTTTTCTGTGTCTTCATTTCCTCCCTGTCTTAGTCAACAATTTTTTGGCAGCAAGAAACAGATACCCAATCAAGCTGATATAATTCAGAGAGATTAGACAGATGATAGAGATAGGTTAAATAGATGAATGGATAGATAGATAGAGAGATAAACAGATACATGCATAGATACATACACAGATAGACAGATATAGAGCAGAAAGGTTTTCTCAGCTGAGGGGTGGTTTTGCCCCTAAAGTACCTTTGACAGTAACTGGAAATATTTTTGTCTATCACACCTGGAGGTGCTCCTGGCATCCTCCAGAGACCAGGAATGCTACTGAACATCCTGCAATGCACAGGACAGCCCCCCCACAACAACCACAGAAATATTCTGGCCCAAAATGTCAACTGTTCTGAAGTTGGAAAACTCTGTTATAAATACAGATACATACATACATATAATATTTAGATGTGTGTATATATACAAATGTATATAAATACATATATAATTTTTAAAGTATTGCATATCATTTCATATAATCTAAAGAAATTGTAAGAAAAAAATGACAGCTCAGGCTGATTAGAAACAAGGCAGATTTTGCAGATTTAGAGTTCTCTGCAGAGTCCAAGGTCTTTCCGTCTGGGGCCTTGGCATTAATGGGGCTCTGTTCCCAGCACGCATTCTCCAGGAACCTCAGACACCAAGGAAACAAGATTGCCACAGTTTGGGTCAGCTGTTCACCTGCTCCAGTCCGCTAAGTCCAAGGGGACAGTGGTCACCTGTAGAGACTGGGTGAAGCACTCAGAGAGGACGAGGAGTGAAGTCAGTTCCCAAAGAGGCCTATTGCCTTTGTCTGGAAAGTGGGAATAAGGACTGCATCTTCCAGAACCTACCATTAAATAAATGACTTGGGCCCGGGCAGGGAACACAGAGGTAGAAATGGCAGCTCTCTCTTTGATAACATTTCTTTCCTTTTTTTTTTTTCACTTTTTTATTTTGAGGACAGTTTGCAATATTTACACTGCTACAGAACACATGCAGTTAGGACTTATCTTCCACAGTCTGCATAGCTGATTTCATGAACCTTGACCATTTTCGCTTATTTAGCACAGTCCCAGTCTTTGCTCCCTCAGAGATGCCAGGATGTGAGGGAATTATGCAGCTTGCCATGTATGATTGTTAAAAGGACCAAGTGAGATATTAGAAAGCACTGTAAGTCCCTGCCCTACTATAAGTGGGGTCCCAAATTCGACCCTCAACTCCACACAGTTGGGTTATTTGGAGGTTGATGAAATGGCTGCTGGCTGCACCGTCCAAACCCTTCTCAACCCTAGCCGAGTTTGCTGCCCTCTGGTGGCCACTGTGCAGCTTACACACCTTTGAGCCACACATGGGCCCAGCAATGCAGCAACAAGAAACAATTGTAGGAATTTCCCGGTTAGTTGTCACCCCTATGATGGGCTCAGCCAGGAAGATGTGGCCAGGAGTATATGGACGGGGACCCCAAGTGGCATTTCCCCTGCCAGCCTTCTCTTTCCGTCCACGTCTCTCTGCACACAACACCCGGAAGGTAAAACTTTGCGGGGAGGGCAGGGCAGAGGTGTTGAGCCCTTTGCTCAGACAGTTGTTATGTCTGGGCTCAGTTGTCACAGGGTTCCTTACGGGGTGGTTTTCTGGAACTTACAAAACACAAAGCAATGGCTTTAATCTTTATAAGAGTATGGACCCCTCTGAGAGTCTGCATTTGCACAGAAAATTTTTCAAACAATTTCAGGATGGTTGTGGGTTACTGAAGTCCTTAAAAATATGGTCTCTGGGTGGTTTGATGGTGGCTTGGTGGCAGAATTCTCATCTGCCATGCCAGAGACCCAGGTTCGATTCCCAGTGCCTACCCATGCAAAAAATAAATAGATAGAAAATAGCATGGTCACCTAGGGAAGGATACTGAATTTGAATATAATATTAATTTTAGCTGGATATTAAATGTATAGTGGCAAGCCACTCTGAAATTGTTTTGGAGCAGAGACAAACAATGACATGAGAGAAGGAAGGAAAACGAGCTCCTTACTACCCTCCAAAATGCACTCATGCCCACATGGCTCTTTAGTCCTATTTATTCATGCTGTGAATCCCCCATCTTGTCCTTTGTGCCCTTACACTTGGCTCCCTATTTCACACACCTGAGTTTTTCGCAGCCCTCCCCTTTTCCCTCTGGTTTCCATCTGCAGTCCCTGGCTGACCAGCAAGGAGGTTTGAGTTCAGAGTGAGAAGCTTGGCTGATGTCAGGCCAGCATCCCCCTGACTCACTGAGCAAATGTAGGCAAGTCCTGTCCCCTCTCCTAGCTCTGAAATAAGGACGAACATTCCATAATTCCTTCTAGAGGAGTGCTTAGATGGACTGAGACACTGTGTACAGATGGGAAACAAAGACAGTGTCTGAGGTGTTATACAACTTTTAGAGTTAGAAGCTGCAAACAGCATGCCGTTCATGCTTAGGACAGGTGGAAAAAAGAGTTAGCTAGGCTTGCTGGGAGAAAAAGGATTGAACTTGCTCTTTTCCATGGATATGCTGACTAATGACATCAATGACGATTACTAGTCCCTCTCCCAACACACACATTATAAGCAAAATACTGTGACCTGTGGGTTCGGCAAGACCCACCCACTCCATCAAGGAAGAAAAAAAGAGCATCATATTTACCTCATGGATTATTGCACATTATCCACAGTTACACTCTGAAGCATCAATAATGTTTTCATGTACATTATTAGAAGAGAAAAATGCTTCAAAACTCAAAATAACTAAAACAGAATAACACGACTCTAAGCACTCCAGGACTCTCCGGGCCAGGTTGGGTGGCTTTCCCTACCGTGCTGAGATCCTGCATCTCGGCGGCACTGCAGCAGCCGATTCCAAACTTTGCTGCACATCAGAGCACGTGGGAGCTTATAAAAAGTCCCAACACCTAGACCACACCCCTTACCACTTCAAATCAGTATCTCCGGGAGCAAAACACAGGCAGCGGTGTGTTTTTAAACCTCAAACAAGATTGAGAACCAACGATTTAGAGGAGAGATGGGAACTCTTCAGCCCAACAGCCTGAAGCCACCGAGGCCTCATTCCTTGAGCCCTGAGACGACGTCTCTGAGATCAGTGAAACCATCAGTACATGTAGGCAGCAGGGAGTGACCAGAGAAAAGATTATACGGTGGTATTCTTCAGGTAAAAGAAATACCGTGAAGAATAATTTAAAGGTCATGAAAATGGGAAGCCGAAAATGGTTCGGAGGCTTTCAGGGTTGTCTAGGCCTGACGTGGAGCCAAAGGGCAGTGGGTGGCCTGGAGGCAGGTTCCAAATGTAGAATCACAGGGCGGAGGTGTGCTGGCTGAGGCAGAGTGAGAGTTCCTGGGCAAAGGCTGCCTCCGCGATAACCCAGATCCTGGAATACAGGGTGGAGGAACATAATTGGTAGGACCCAGTGCAAAGCAAAAATGTGGGACCTCTTGTTCAAAAAAGATTGAGAATTTCAAGATGGGGACAGTGGAGTGTCAGACCAGCGTGAGGCAGCTGTGCGACCGAGCATTCAGATCACACGCCATGAAGCCAGTGCTGAAAACAGGATCTGCTGTCAGCAAAAAGTGGATGATAGAAGAGTTTGCTTGGAGAGAGCCAACTAGAGATCACAGGCCCCTGGACTGATGATCTTTGTCTCTTTGAAGGACCCAAAGATGTACTCTTCCAACTACTAGCCTAGAATTATTGCAGGAGATTTTCCTACTGGCCAGTGAACTTCCTGCAGGATATTTGAGTGGCATGAGTGTGCCTCTGAAGGCTGTGGTTTACTCAGACACTGGGTTCTGGGATGTTAAGGGCACCAGCGACCGAGAAGTACATGGTGCAAGAGCCTACGTTCCATCTGGAGAGCATGATAACAGTTGTGTCTATGGTGATGTAAGACAATATATTTGTCAGTATTTCTAGGAGATAGGAACAACCTTACAGGAAATTTGGTGCTTATAAAATATTTGGAAGGGCTGAGGGAGCAAGCTCCAGTTCCTGTAATGGCTCTCAACAATACGTGAGGCCATCAGTGCAGAAATGCAAGAAGTAAGACCTCACCGCAGCTGCAATTATACCTGCGTCTCGTGCCAGCAGTGCAGAAATGCCAGAAGTAAGACCTCACCGCAGCTGCTTCTCATGCCCAGGGAACCAGAGGGTGGGCACTGGGCTTGTGCCACTAGGAAGTGCCATGCATTCTCATCCTGTTTATAAGCATTATAAAATGCTTCCATTTTACTTCGCCTTCCAAATCTCAAAGAATGAATCTAATTGGCAGAATGTAATCCATTTCTAGAATTCTAATGCAAGAGAGTCTGAGGAATTTTGCTTTTAGCTTTCCAGCGTCTCCAAATAGAGCGTCGGTAGAATGAAGTTTGAGTGAAGCATTCTAGAGCAATGCCCACAGCCTGTTTTGATGGCCCAGCGGCAGGATCACTTTCAGAATCTGATCGTTAGGCTCAGTTTGGCCACCCTTCTGCAGCTGGTGAAAGTCAGTTTGCAGAGTTTTAATAGTATCCTCTCCAACAGGGTAAGCAGTCTCTTCCCTCCTGCCTCATCCCCTCTTTGTCTCCTCTGTCTGCCTCTGGCTCCCTCTATATATTGGGTGCCCCTCCCTTGCCTTCTTTGTCTTTCTTCCTTTCCTTCTCTCCCCAGCTTGTCCTTTCTCAGCATCTCAGTTCTCTACCCAGACTAATTGACCATACTACAAAACTGATGTATAAGTTTAGAGTTTGTGTTTCCTGAGTAAAGTTGCCTTTCTCCTGCTCATTATTAAATGTGAAGTCAATTTATTATTCTCCATGGAGGAAAAACCAACTAAATTACTCATAGCCCATAGCCCTTAACATGAAAAACTTTAAGTGGTTAGTTAGAAGTTCCCTGGATCCTAAAGAAGAGAACCACTGTCCATTTAAAGAGAAGAGGTGGGGAAGGAGCAATGTCAGTGAGCACGGTTCTCTCAAAACCTCAGCCTGCAGCGGGGGAAATCTTTGCTCACACTTTAGCTTCAGTCCCCAAGCCTTTGAGTACAGGAGCAAGAAGCATCTCTTGTGACCTTACACATCAGTATCATTCCCGTGACTCAGGCCCTGACCTCTCTCAAGAATAGCGCAATCACTTTCCAAATTAGCTTCAGAAACCGAAAGTCTTATTTCCCTCTCTTCCCATAAGAAAGTCGGAACTGCCTCCCCCGATCAAACCATTGCTCAATCACTGACAGAGTCAACAGAAAACAAATATTGGTCTTATTTTAACTTAATTTCCCTGGCGTGCAGGGACGTGCATCACCCACTCTCATTGTCGTTAACAGACCACAGGCCAGTCCCCAGCTACCCCTCAAAGTCTTCTTGATCCCCTGCTGTATGCCAGGCACTCTTCTTGGAAACAACGATCCAAAAGTGGATGAAACGGAAAAGTCCTGCCTTCAAGGAGCTTACATCCGAGTGGGACTAAAGACCATGAACATGTAAACGAAAGAAATCATTTCCAATACAAATAGTTCTATGAAAAAAATAAGATCATGTGATAAAAAGAGACTTGAGCAGGGGGTGCTATATGAGATACTGTGGCCATGAAAAACCTCTTTAAAGGGATAGCTGAATTGAAACTGATCAGAGCTGGGAAGGGCATTTCAGGCAGCCTTTGAAGTCTCAGTAGGTGCTAAGTGTTTAGACCAGAAGATGGGCACGGGTGGAGCACACTGGGGAGAAGGGGAGCATATGGGCTGGGAGAAAGGGGTAGGGGGAAGATCCTATGGAACAGGGAGCACATGCTTGAATTTCATTGCAGTGCACTGAAGGTTTTAAGGAAGAATTGATAGGATTTAATTTCTACTTATAAAAGATGTTGAGTCTGAACATGGCATGTAGATAAATGGTACAGGTCAAGAGTAGAGGCAGGAAGACTAGTTACAAACTATTGTAGCAGAATAGGCAAGAAATGATGGTGTTTTAAGTACCAGAGATAATGAAAATGATCAGATGAAGGATATAACTCAGTGATGAATCCAATAGGATTTTCTGATGGAGTGCATGCACGGTGGGAGAGAAAAAGATGAATGGAAAATGACTGTAAGTTTTCAGCCTGAGCAACTTCGTGAATGGTAGTCCTTTACTGAGCATTTTAGTTTCCTTGCTGCCAAAGCAAATACCATGCAGTAGGTTGTCATAAACAATGGGAATTTACTGGCTTACAGTTTTGAGGCTAGGAGAAGTCCAAAATCAAGACATCCTCCAAGCAGTGCTTTCTCCTAGAGGACTACGGCACTCAGGGGCTGGCTCCTGGTGATCCTTGGCCCCTGGCTTTTCTGGCACATGGCCATGCACACGGCGGCCTCTCCTGACTTCTCAATATGCTTCTGCTTATAAAGGACTCCAGAAATAGGATTAAGCTTCATCTTGACCCAGTTGGGCCACCGCTTAACCGAAGTAACCTCATCAAACGGTCCCAGTTACAAGAGGTCATTCACAGGGATAGATTAAGACTGGGAACATTTTTCTGGATACAATGTTCCAAGTCACCACACTGAGGCTGGATAAACTGGCCAGGGAGAGGTGGGAAAAGAAATGATTCTGACTTTTGTTTGGACATGCTAGATAAGAGAAGCTTCTTAGTTACACAAGTAGAGATGTTGAGCAGAATCCAGCTAAGAGGGGTAGGCTAATGTCTAAACGTGCAGGTGGAATTTAAAGCCACAGGAAGGGATGAGATCACTGGGGAAGTGAGTGTGGATGAAGAGAAGAAGACTGGGAGATGGAGCCCGGGGACCAGGCAATCACACAGGGCCCTGAGTTCAGAAGGGCCTCTCACTCTTAATGTTCTGTGGTTATCATCTTGAAATTCTTAATTTTAATAGGGACCTTGTGTTTTCATTTTGCACTGGGCACCCAAGTATCCTGCCTGGGATACTTCAACGGTAACAGGTCTGGTGGAGGAAAAGTCTCCACCAGAGACTACTCAGAAAGAGTGGTAATGAGGTGAGGGAAAGCCAGGGAGTGTGGCATCAAGGAAGTCTTGAAAAGAAATGATTTCAAAGAGAAAATGGCTGATGGTGTCAAATGCTGCAGAGTAGTTGAGTAACATAAGGACAGAGGAGCCATGTGGTATTGATTACCAGTGTCTTCATAAGAAACTTGTTGGTGGACCAGAGTGTACTGACACTTAATTGAGCCGACTGGAGAGTGAGCAGCAATCAGGCTGCAACTGACATTTGAGAGCCTGCGGCCTGAATCCAAACCGAGGGCCCTGTCCTGCAGCCCACGCCCCGTTCCTTCCCACCTCCAGCTCCGTTTCTCTCGGTGAGGGTCCTCGCATGTGTGCGTGTGAACAGCCCAGATGTCTAAGCTCTGTTCTGGACCTCTCTGCGATCAACCATCCTCGGAACACACATTGAGAGGACCCAGGAAAACACCTTCGTGGGTTCTGGAAACCAGCTGTTGGTGATTTGCAGAGCAGAGGCCCCAGTCCCAGGTATCTACCCCGCCGCAGGCGGTGCAGAAGGCAGGCAGGGCACAGCCTCTGGGTGAGCCCGTTCCCTTGGCCAAACCCTTGTTCTATGAAGAGGAGCATGCTAGACAGACCAAGGCTAGAGCAGGACATCTAAAGCCTGGAGCCCAGGCATAAGGGCAGTGCTGGAGACAAAGATGTGGGGAGACAGAAGCATTTGGTGGTGAGAAAATAACGTTGCTCTTATTCAGTGGCACCTATTTTTCTCTATGAACTATGAAAGTGAGAGTGATGGTGGGAGATAGTGTCAGGGCATTGGGGAGAGAAAAAAAAGCATGACATAATAAGTTGGGGAAAAGGAAAGTAAAATCGCAAGGTGCCTATAAGAGGGTTGTCTGGCAGTATTGAACGCCCACTTGAGATGATGGGTCATAAATTTAAAGTGAATCTAACCAGTTCCATGGTCTCTGATTTCTCTCCAGTGATGTTCAGGTGCCCAAGTACAGGCAGTGAGAAGGTGAATCGGTGGATTTAAAGAAGTTTAGCGGTTTCCCAGGTGCTATGACAGTGGGGGAGAGGGACAAAGGATTTATGGTTGTTTGCGCAGCAGTGAATTTAATACTAAAATTAGGAATTCATTGTAAAAACAAACGAATGAAGCAATGGGGTGATGAAGAGCAGAACCAAGGCAATGGCGGGTCACTGAGGTCAGAGGGTGTCTGGACTGAGTGAGCTGGGAGCAGAGGATGCGGTGATTACAGAGTGGGCAGCCTAAAGGTGAGATTTTTGAGGTAGTACAATTATACAGATGATATGATTTATTTATGATTCTGAGTGGCCGACGTGGCAGGAGGAAGCATTATTGGAGCCAAGTGATAGTATTGATAACAAGAACAATTTACTGTCAAACACTGTGCTAATTGACCTGCACACACATGATTTGATCCTCATGACAGCTCTATAGTGTAGGCAGAGAACCATTGTGCCCATTTTGTAGATGAGAAAATTGAGGCACAGAGGGATTCATGTGACAAAAGTCAAAGAAGTGATGAAAGGCTGACCTGGAAACCAAACCCAGGAGTATAAGCCTTCACTGTCCATGTACTTAAAGACTCCACCGGTCAAAGGGTATGGTTTCTTGGTTAAGTAATGTGCCTTTTCAATTTTTCTTTGAGAAACATCTTGCATCTGGAACTTCATTTCTGATTTTTGTGAAGACAAAGGTGACTGAATCACTCATTGCATTCAGTTAGGGCCACAGAAAGATGAGGGTGAGAGGGTATGGGGCTAATCTGGTGTTTGCAGAGAAGTGGTTAAAACCTGAGTTTTCTGGAGAGAACGATGGAAACAGAGCCGTTTTCAGTAGAAATGCTGCTCTATTGTCTGAGGGTGCCCTCTGCGGGCTCCTAGTTAGAGTAGCAATCTGGGATTTGGAACTTTATTTATTTTGAAAAATAGATGGTACCCACTTGAATTAATAAATAAGAACTTGCCCCTTGTAGATATTTTGGGGCAATGGTTCCAATGGGGCAAGGAAAAATGTAGTTACAGGACAGCCTCTCCCTCAGATATCATTCCGCCCAAACTGAGCCAGGAGCTTAATTATTTTACTTTCTTATACCTAGAGCCTGGTACAGTGTTCAGGATCTAGTAAGCGCCCAACAACATTTGTCAATCTGATTAGAAGAAAAGTGAGCAAAGCGGTACAGTTTCAAAGATGAAGGAACTGATTCCATTTGGGGAATTGAGGAAGGCTTCCCAGCAAGAGATAGGTGGAGGCCACAGTAAAGGAGAGGAAGCAACAGAGTAGAAAAAGTTAATCCAGAAGGTAGAATGGCAAGCTGAGAGTCCAGATGTGGGTTCCACGAAGGCAGTAGTTTTTGTCTGAAATATGGTTGACAGGTGTGACTCCCAGGCTCTCCAGATAAATTGTGAGAAAGAATTAAAGATTTTATTAAGTAGACAGAGGAAGATAACATGGCAGATTCAAGTAAGCTGAAGGGAGATTTTGAAGGGAGTGCTGGAAAGAAAGAACAGCAATTCAAGATTTAAAGTTGTTTTCCTTTAACTCCATTTTTACCCTAAACTGTTTGGCATTGCTGGAAATTCAATTCAAGAAATACCCAGAGCATCTACCCACAAGTTCAGCATTGCTTTCTCAAAACCCCTTGCTTTCTCAGGCCTGGATAGCTGAAAATAGGTTCTGGCTTTCCTGGTTCTCTCACTGAGAAAAGGAAGCTCCCGGATCCCAGGCAAACTAAGATGGCTTGTCACATGAGCTGGGAGGGAAAACTAGGAATGGCTCAGGGCTTAAAGAGTGGTGCCAAAATGAAGATAAAGCAGATTGGCCTCAGGACAGAGAAAAAAGCGCCTTGGCAAAAAAGGGAGTGCAGGTGATCACTGCTCTTTACTATTAACATCATAACTACCGATTGTGTGTCTGGCCAGATGCCGCACCTGCCAGCAAAGCCGGGTTCCGGTTCTAAATGCATGGGCTCCAGTGCACAGAATGCTGTGGCTAGTTCGAGGGGAGAATGTCCTCCTAAGAACGCTAGGGCAGCAACAGCAGAATTGAAGGTGAGGAGGTAAGGGAGACTCCATTGGAAGGTCCTGTTGTGTCCTCACAATTATATCTAGAAATAATGCTCTGGAAATGAATAGTAGGCCAAGGGCAGGATTCTTATGGCAAAGCAGAAACTGCCACACCGCTGCTACCGCTGTGTGTAAATGATCACTAATGGTTAAACACCGAACCCCAGGGAGAACCAAACAAACAACATGTAACCTCACTTAAGTGGCCCCAGGTAAAGGGACAGTGGGGGGTGGCTAGCAACTCTGGAAGAAGAGCCCCTCCATAGCAGAAGAAGGTCTTCCGGGCAGTACGCTTTTCTCACCTAAAGTAAGGTGAGTTGGAGGAACTACTCTGAACGCAACAGCATGGAGACTGGGGTTTCTGCAGCACGCATTCATCCCACAGGAGACCAGAAACTACTCATCGTGCTCCTTACTGGAAAGTCACCACGCAGGCATTTTACAAATTTAAGACACAACTGGTAAAAAGGAAAAAAAGAAAGAAAAACAAAGAAGGGATCAGAAAAAGGGGGGGGGGGGAAGTAAGTAGAGCTTTGCAAACAGAGAGAAAGTCCACATGCACCAAGGAAAGGCTGTACATTCAATAGTTGAAGAGTAAGACGTGAGCCCCCAGCTAGAGGCCGGAATGGCTGCCTGGGGCCCGGGACTGATATATGAGTAGGAAAGTGGATTTTCTAAAGAAAGGGGGAAAGTAACTAAACTGGGCCAAGACAAACAAATCCCATGAACTCATGACCTGCATTGGAAGGTGCTGATATCAGTCCTGCATTGCAGTAACACCTGTTATGATGATGACGATGATGATGGTGATGAAGACCAGCATTACAGAGCATCTACCATTTGCCAGCTATTATGCTTAGGGTTATATAAGCTCATCTCCTTTAATCCTCACAATAAGCATATGGGGTGGCACTATTATTATTTCCATTTTTCAGATGAAGAAATTGAGGACCAAGGACACATAACTAGCTTTTTTTTTTTTTTTTTTTTTTGCAGATAAAGGCTTAATTTATTGAGTGACTGACCTATATAACTGCTGAAGCCACTACGTACAGATGAGAAAGGGAGCTTTATTTCTTGGTCTCTTCCTCCTTTGAAAGAGTCTTGATTATCTCCTTCTTTTTGGCCTGGAGCCATGCCTCCTTGGTCTTGGACCTGCGGGCCTCAGCCTGGTCAGCCAAGAGCTTCTTGCAGGCCTTGTCTGCCTTCATCTTGAGGATGGGTTCCGTGAGAATCTGCTTGTTCTTGAACGCATTCCCTTTCATTTCAGGTATAGATTGTGAAACATGCGACGGTCACTCTTAGATTCCCGGTATCTTCTGAGCAGCCAGTGCAGAACTCTCATCCTCCTTATCCGAGTTACCTCCTCGGGCATCTGAGCACTGGCTGTACCCTTTTGCGTACCTGTGCCCCTACCCTTGCCCTTCCAGCAGACCCAGGTGTTTCTCTGGCATCGAGCCCGGGAATGGACAGTCACTGGCTTACGGGTGATCAGCCCATCTTTGATCAGCTTCCGAACCTGCTGATGGGAATTGGCATTGGCGATTTCACTGATCTCATTGGGGTCCAACCAAACCTTCTTGCCACAGCCGAGGATGCTGGAGGAGTACCTCTTCTGAAGCCTGAGCATACTTCCCCAAATCATGTTCTTGTTAAGGCCTCGAGCTGTCCTTGATATAGGGGGCAATCAGCATTCCTGGGATGAAGGCTTTTGAGTTACGCTTTAAATGCTCTGTGCCTCAGTTTCCTTCTCTCAGGGCTCCATAACTAGCAATTTATAGCGCTAGAATTCAAATCTTGCCAGCTTTCTAAACACTTCAGCTGGCTCATTCCATTATAGCCATTTTAGATTTAGAAATTATTTTTGTGACCTGATTTAAAATTATTTTAAAATATTAAAAAATTATAACAATCATTCTGCATCAGCCTCAGAAGCTACACTGTAGCACTTTCTCTTGCACTATGAAACTCCCAAACCACGAACAGATCAGCAGCCACAGGCCAGTGTTCCAGCAACGGCGCCTCATCACCCCCATGCAGAGCTAAGATCTGTGCGTGCAGGTGCTCACACTCTGCTCACACTCTGGGGGTGAGCAGGTGGCATGGGCAGGAAGAGAAGGAGTTAAGCGGCCGCCACCTGACCAGTTACAGTCACGGTGATAGACATAGCTCCCAGATTATGGACACTAGGTGGCAGCATTAAAGTGGAGAAACCCTTTTCTTAGAAAGGTGGGGTATAGAGGAAGGAATGTAACTAGCAGGAGAAGCCCGGAGGCAGGGAAGGCTCTTTGTAAAGAGCCTGACCCACAGAGGTGAACAAGTAAATGTTTTATGAGTGAATGAGTGAATGCAGGAAAGAACTGATGGGACTGAATGTACTGAGGATACCATAATTTTCTGTAACTTCAGGGAGAGAATATGTGTGGTCACAGAATCATGTTTTCATTTCTGAACTAAAAGAACTGAACCTCGGCACTGATGTTCTTTGAACACCAATTTAAGAATGTAATGCTCAGTTGCAACTCACTGAAATCTACTCACAGGATATCTGGAGGAGCTGGGTATTACTATATTGCATATATTTATACTCTTTTCTTAAAAAATAAAAAGACAACTTAATGGAGTTTTCACATTCAAAAAGAAACGTCATTTGATAAATGCTTATCAAAGGCAGAAGATAATGTAATCACATGGGTGAGCTTGATTGAGCTTCAGATATATTTTTGAGCTTCTTGGCAGCCAAAATGACAAGAGAAACAGAGTAAGTTGCAGAAAGGAGGAGAGAAAGTAATTCTGAGTACTTAATTCTCAAATAGTTTTCTCACATAGTCAAGCTTGCATTGTCCACTCCTCATTCTCATTCTTAAAACACAGTCAGAAGCAGATTTCATGAAAACATTACTTGCAGTGATGATACCAAGTGAAAATTCAAGCACAACCTGAGAAGCCCCATTCTCTGAGGGTGCTGAGATAATATAGTCCAAGTAGTCTCTAGCCTGATCTGAGGTTGGAAATGAAACTGTGTCTATAAAGAAAGGAAATGAATATATGCTGAGCACCTATCTGTATGCTATGTGCAGGGAAGATTTTCTCCGTCCCAACACTCATGTTATTAATCCTATCATGTAGAAGCTAAGCAACTTGCCCTGCAATTCCCAGCTAATTAGCAAAAGGGCCCCCAATCCATGCACTTTTATCTACACCTCATGCCCTCTTGCCCTCTTTCATCCCCATCAAGAATAGTCAATGGACAATTCCTCCCTTAGATAATCCTCCGACAAAGCCACTTGTTTAGGCAATTAAAGTTATTCTCTCCAGCAAGATCCTAGAGTGCTGGCATTGCATGTTACGGATTAAGGACAAACTTTTTGTTCAGAAACCAAATGATGAGTTCATAGGGCTAACTCATATCATGCAAATTCAGGAGCCAGCTACTACCCTCACCTTACAGGAAGTCAGTGGTCTTCCTTTCTGTAAACCTCTCTGTTTAAATGGTTGGAAATGAATTAGTATACTCACTCTGCAATGGTTAACAGGTTTAGGCACTCCTGGAGGACGAGAGGTCTAAACCATCATGGGTAGGAATTGGATGGACGTGAGGGGAGCCCCGAAGGGAGAGAGGGCTCTAGTGGAGGGAGGTCAGAGGCTACCCAAACCCAGAGCATATGTGAGTATCCTTAGGGGGAGGTGGCAAGAGATAAGAGGGTAGGTAAACAGGGGGCATCCTTAGGAGTTTTGGTTTTATCCCTTCACCAAGGAGGAGCTGTAGAAAATTTTACAGCCTTTTTTTCCTCCAAAGAAGTGGAGACTATGTATAAGCAAATCAGTAGGAAAATGTAGGGAGTCTGGGACTCACTGAAGAATATACGTCTTAAAGAAAGGGAAGGTCACGATGGGGAGGGGTGTGGTGGGACTGGAATTCCTCCCCATCCCAGAGCTGCCCTTAGCGTACCCTTACGGGGCTGTAATTGTGTCCTTGGCTCAGCCCTGCAGGAGCAGAGACCAGGACCGTCTTTATAGTATTCGGCTGCCAGGTCCATGGGTATAGTTTTGTGCTTGTGAAGTTCATTTTTGGTTTTGTAAAAAGCTTTCGAAGAGAAATATGAATTATCTTCTCTTTGTAACTTCCATGATCTCAGTTCTCATCCTGGAAATGCCACAAAATCCTCCTGCCATCTTCTGTCGGAAGTCCCTTTCAGGATGCTGGGCCTTGCCACAGCTCTGCCCCACGGATGCCACCGGGTGACAATGCCGTGGTCACAGCTCTGAGGCCTCGTGTCAGCTCTTCACCCCCTCCTGTCTCTTCTGTCTCAACTTCTCCACTTAGCCCGCCTCGATACTGCTTTTCTTCCAAGTTGCCCTGTGTGTGAAAGGACCCAAGTGAGCCTTCCCTGACTCAGAGGGCGCACTCCGCTTGGGAAGGGGGCGGCCGGAATCTCTGCGGGGTTCGTCCGTCTTCCAGGCGCTGCGAAGTGCTCCTTCAACCACCGCGTGGGTGCACAGAGCTGCCCACGCCATCGCTGCTGCTAAGTGACTTACAGCCATTTGTCCCCACACAGCCCCACGGCGTGTCTCATTTACTGTCAGCAAATGCAGCAAACTTACCTGCCGCTAGCAAATCTGGGGCAAACCCTCCAGATGTTGTGAAGGTTTATTTAAATCTCAGACATGTGCACTGAGAACCACTGTTCTTGCCCCTGCCCACCAAGGGCTCTCAGGCTCAGCTAAGGCATTGTCTCCAAGTCAGCCAGCGGAGCATCTGCAGTGGTTCCATCCGTGCAGGAGTATAAAAACAAGGGTTGACTTCCCATCACCGCTTAGGTTGCTCCCTGTTCTGCTGCTGCTGCAGGGGGTACAGAGATGTCGGTCCCCGTTCCCCAAGAGACCAAAAAGCTCTCGGCTTTAGGGGCAAGAAGTATGTGCCTAGTGGAAAAAATTTAATTTATGCCTAAAGCATTTTTATTTGAACAAGGAATAGTGATGTAACCTTAACTAAAAGACCAGCATGGGCTGCCCAGGGGCAGAGCCGCCTGTGTCAGTGTCCACTGCCTAAAAGAAGCATGTCCTTCTCTGGCACCGTACTTGTGTCAGGGGAACTTCATCTATCAGGGACCCGGAGTCTGCTCAGGGAGGGCAATGGCTATGGCCACAGCAAGTAGACTGCATTAGATCCAGAACCCAGGCTGATCTGGGGGGCAACACCACGTCTGTCTGGCAATGAATTATAGAGAAAGTGTTAGAGCTGAAGCCCAAACAGGCACAGGACAGCACCCCAAGAGCCGTGTGATGCTGGAGCTTCCAACCTGGGGAGCCAGTGCTTCAATTTTCACATAAGGCATGGAATATGCCCTCGCAGGCTGGCCTGGTCACTGTGGAGCCATGTAGCTCTTCCAAGAAAGTTCTGGATCCTGAGACTGGAGGTCTAGAAAGTCGATGGAGCCGAGGTGTGGGTGCTGTCTCCTTCGTACTCGGCT
The DNA here is from genome assembly GCF_023851605.1 of Tamandua tetradactyla. Lineage (NCBI taxonomy): Eukaryota > Metazoa > Chordata > Mammalia > Pilosa > Myrmecophagidae > Tamandua > Tamandua tetradactyla. The sequence goes on along the minus strand of NC_135343.1, from coordinate 42,094,762 downwards.
GTCAGACAAGGGCTTTGAAACTGGCTGCTGGGTGGCCAAAGAGCACATGCCACTGACCGTGGGCCAACATGCCCGGCCAAGCAATGTGGAAATGTGTTTTAGCTTTCGATATTCTTGATAACACTTGTTCATTAAAGCAAACCTAGAAAATACATATAAAATATATAAATCCGTGTATGTGTGTGTATCTTATGTCCATAAATCCCTCATTCAGTTAACTAACTATTAGAGAATGGTATATATCCTTCCAGGTTTTGAAGGTTTATTTATATGTTAGGTGTTTTTTGTTTGTTTGTTTTCTTTGTTTTTGTCTATTTTACATACAATAATAAAGCAAACTCTCATGTTCCTACACTGTTAGTTTTCGATAACACTTAGAGCTTCCTAAATGTGTCTTCCTCCCACTTCCCTCCAGAAGTAACCACAATCCTGAATTTTATATTAGTTCCTTTCTTTTCTTCAGTTTTTCCCTATACATATACAGTTTTTTCTTATTACATTAACAAATCACTTTATTCTTCTGTGATTTCCCTTTTTTCCTCCAATTTTACGTGTTTGATATTTAATCTCATTTAGATGAGTAGTTATAATTCATTATTTTTGCTCTTGTATGGTTTTCTGTTCTATGAAGATGCTACAGTTTATGTATCCATTTTAGTATTGATGGGGCTCTGGGTTGTTTCCTGTCTCCTGTTGTTACAAACAACACTACTATGAACATCCTGCACAAGAGTTTCTCTAGGGGACACTCTCAGGAGTGAAATGGCTGGTGAGCAGGGTCTTGTGCCTTGTCAATTTGAGTGTGCATTGCCACTGGTTTTCCAAAATTATTGTGTCATCAGCCATGAGGGTTCCTACAACTCTGCATACTTGATAATACTTGTTCTTGTCAGACTTTTCCGTGGTAGCCAATTTGGTGGGCAAGAAATAGAATGTCATTGTGCATTTTCTTGATTATTCAGATTAAGCATATTTTCGTATGTTTACTGGCCAGGTATGATTCTTATTCTGTAATATGCCTATTCATGTTGTTTGCCCATTGGCCTCTTTTTTGTAATTTTTATTGTCACAGGACTTCTTTATCTATCTAGTTTTCTCGCTCTCTTTCTCCTCCTCCGTTCATGTCTCTCTCTTGCTCTCTCTCTTTATATATATATGTATATATATATATATATATATATAAATACTTTCAACTGTGACCTCTTTTAACATTTTAACCAGAACAATAACCTATGTTGCATCATTATTGTTTTGTAAATTGGTCTAGTTATGAAGGTCTTAAGTAACAAATATCTCCAGTCCCTTTACTCTCTGATTTTCTAAAAGGAAAAACTAGACTCTGTGTTCTACACATGATGATTAGGTTAGTATGGAATGGGGTGGGGGGGCACCGTTCACATCCACTTTACTACTTGGGAGAGTAGAACAATGGATTTTGGGGGGGGTGGTGCATGGTCCAGGAATTGAACCTGGGTCTCCCGCATCGAAGGGGAGCATTCTACCACCACTGAGCCACCCCTGCACCCAGAACAATGGATTTTTGTTTCTGAATAGATTTTTCTTGCAACATTAAATCTCAGAGGGAAAAAAAAATTTTTTCCACCATCCCTTCCAAGTCACCTTCTTATTGTGTAACACAATCATAAACCCATAAACCTTGCAGGGCCTGGTCTCCCCTCTTTTGACTTGAGGAACCTGAGAAAAAAACAAGATGTGTGTGCAACTGGATACAATACAATTTCAGTGGTCCCGAAATTCACTGAGTAGTCTTCCAACCAAATGCTCCCAAACCACCGAGCACCAGGAGGCTCTCCCTGGCAGTCGATATCGTCTTGGTGGAGTCCTTACCACAAGGCACTGGATGTGCAGACCCCCCGAGAGCGAAAGAACGGAGGCAGCCTCAAGGGCCCTGCCCTGCAGGGCTTACAGCTCCGTTAGAAGGACGACATGTGAACTAGTCAAACTGAATAGCCACGCCTGCATGAAGTCTGTGGAAGGGCTGTTGCGTTTTTAATGACTGGACTAAAACTGAAGATGATGGAAGGGAGGAAGAAATTTATACTCTTGGTGCTGCCTCAGGTCAAGTCTGTTTTCTCTGCATTTCTCTTTTTCTTCCAACTGCTGTTCCCCACCACGATCAAATAGGTCAGATCCAGGGTAGCCCTGGGCCCTGACCTCCCACCCCTGTGCCACCAGCTGCCCAGCAGTGGGGGTGGTCTCTGGGTCAGTTCTGCCATCGAGCTGGGCCGTGACCAGGGCTCTGAGATGGAAGGACAGTGGAGAGCCCCTCCCCTGCTGTTCAGCGACTTTCACTTTCCCTCCAGCCCTGGCTCAGCACTTAGAGGCTTTAGGGGAAACTGAACGTGTCCCTCACCAAGAAAGAGCTGGGACTCCTTCCTGGGAAACATGGTGGGATCAGTGTCCTGCTGTTTCCCAATCGATTCCCCCACTCATCCCCCCTGAAGTTGCATCTTACTAAGAGCTCTTGAAAATTGACTAAGGAAGTAGATCGGGAGGTGACATTTAGGGCCCAGTCATATAATCACACCCTTGTAGGATCTACCCCAGTGGTTCTCAACTGGGGCGATGCTGCCCCCCTAGGGGGCATTTGGCAATGCCTGGAGATATTTTTGGTTGTCACCAGTGGTGGTGGTGGGGAGGTGGAGGCCAGGGGTGTCACTGGACCTCCTGTAATGTAGGAAGCACCCCCACAACTGTGCAGCCCTAAGTGTCAATAGTGCCAAGGTGGAGAAACACCGGACCACCCTTAACTTGCCCAGGCCGTTGGCTTCCCTAACATGGTTCTCAGTTCCAGGCATCTTCTTGTTAGACATGAGCTTCCTCAGATACATTGCTAAGCCAGTTCCTACTGTGGCAGCTGGCCACAGGATGCTGGAGAGGGGGCCGGAGGTCCAGTGGGTGAGTCAGCCACTCTTTCCCCCATGGAGGACTCTCCTTGTGATCAGGATTCTAGCTTCACATGACAGTCATGAAGCACACTCTGCTGTAGACCAGGCCCTCAGGGTGACCAACTTATGGACTGCTTATAGACAAGGATTTCTCTAAATCCCTCCAATGGGGTCTTCCTTATATAACACTGAATAGGATCATCTGCTTGTAGTTAATTCAGTCAACAAATATTTATTGTGCGTCACTAGGGCCAGGCACTTTGCTCCATGCTCGCTGAGTGGGAGCTCCCCCAGGCACAGCCCTCAGACCACAGTGCCCCCCGCAGGGGCTCTTCCCTGGGGGGGATGGGTGCTCCCTGAAACGCAGCTTCCTGCATCTCCACCCAGAGGTTCTGATTCTACTTCAGGATGGTCCCCAAGAATCTGCATTTTAAACTATCCTTCCAGGAGATTCTCATGGACTGCCATTGGGACACCGCTTTAAGACACTCTGGTGGACACCGTGAACACAACTTAAACACAGGCCTGAGAACATGCAGACCCGAACGCTAAGGTGGCAGTTTCCTTTATCCCTCCCCTGAAATTGCTTAGCTTTTTAAAGCAACAATTCACTGGCTCAAGTTTCCCATTTTAAATAGAAGGAGAGTAAGACCCAAGACCTATTCAAAGGCAGCTGCTGGTAGGGCAGAACAGCCCCAAGTAAGTAGAAGCAGGGAACCAGAACCAGACCATTTTTACTTCTGAAGACGAATTTTTATGGCATGTATTAGAATGAGAATTACCCAAGTGCATTTGTATGAGCAGTAGAAAGGAGAAACAACCTCATCAGACAGTGATTTCCCAGTTTGATTAGGAGAAGCTCACCTCTGTGGTTACCAAGACAAATGGCTTCTCTGATTACCTTCAACCTATTGTCTTTAAGACCCTTTCTTAGGCCCACATCATCAGCATTCACTGCTCTGTGACTTTTCAATGGATACTACCCACCATTAGAGGCCCAAGTCTGAATCCTGTTCCAAACAAAACTTTTCCAAAACATTAGAAACACCTTAACCCTTATCAATCTAAAATCAAGGAAGTCATCTCATTAATATACATAAAACATAGAGTTGCTTTTAAGCCCAATTACTCTACCCTAAATTACTACAATCTATTTAATGGTAGAAGAAATCCCCATAAAGATCCTGATGGTAATAATTATATAACAAATTCAAATTAACGTCTCATCATCATTAGAGGGAAGGGGTATAGAATAAAGGCTAGACTATCTCAGAGAACGTGTCAGGATTCCTTAAGACAATCCAAAATACATCTCTCTTTTTCAACTCATATCTAAGAATTCCCTCCCATTCTATTCCTTTAGTGAAAATTGTCTTTAATTTAACTTCAAATATGTCTAAATTCTTTTTCTTTTTCTTCATTGCTTACTTTTTATTTATTTATTTATTTAGGGGGTGGGGGTACATGGTCTGGGAATCGAACCCAGGTCTCCCGCGTGGAAGGCGGGCTTTTCTAACCTCTGAACTACCCGTGCACCCCATTGTTTACTTTTCACTGCAAGTAGCCCCTTCCCCCAGCTTCCAAGGCAACAGTGAGACCCCAGGAGCCCAGTAAGCTCCCCAAACAGGACATCTCAAGTTTATCAGAGATCAAGCACTTCAAAAGACTCCAATTTTTGTGCTCTTAACCAAAGTCATTCAAAATACAGATGAGTGTCCAAAAACAAGACGAAATGACCCTCTGATAAATGAGAGAAAACTCAAAGTGTTGGGTATGATATGTAGCCTCAGCCCATCCAAAGTAACACAGCTCCCACATACCAGGGAGCTCCACCACCCAGCTACCTCTTGGCGAAGAAGAAGCCCCTCCCAGCATTTTGGAACTTTGACCCAACATATCATTTTGAATGCAAATGTTTACCAAGCTCAGATTTGCCATGAGATCCATTTTTAAGTAGACCCCGCTCCCTGGAGACCAACATGCAAATGGAGAGTCTTCGAGTGTAAGAAAGAACCACAGAAGCAACAAAAAGACACTACCATACCTATTTTCCCAGCCTCCTTCAGGTTGAAATCCCAGTTCCTTGGCAACTTCAGGGACATTTTGCTTCCGGTTTGGGTGAGCGGCTGGTGAAGCAGCAATTCTGTCACAATTCGCCTGCCTTTCGATCTTTCCCACAAGCTTTTGTTTCTTTTCCCTCTTTATGATTGCTATAGAAGCAATCTTGAGTTTAAGGTTGATTTGCCAATGTGTCTTCTCCTTGCTCTCAGATGAAAGGTCCATCCATCTGTCTCTTGGGGATGTCACCCAAATTCCCCCTACCCCCACCCAGTGTCCCACAGGGGCTGTACCCTGCTGATGCGTACACCCTGCTTCTCTTGCTTTCAGTTTTACCAGAAATATCCCATTTGACACTTCGCTCTGCGTCATGTGAAGCAAAGCTCCTGTTCGAAAGAATCTCAGGCCCCTCTGAGGTGAGGCGAGGAGAGGCCGTGATAAACAACTGCTGCCTTTCTGCTTTTTTTTTTTTTTAACTGTCTGCTTCCTTGCATTTGAGGAAGTGGGTGCTGTGCAGTGCAGATGGTGTATTATGAGCACTCTTTCTGGAGAAAATGTTTTTTCTGGAAATGTTTGTAGAAGTTAGATGAGTGTTCCTGTGATATAAGGTATAATTTTGATTAAAAGAAGAAAATAAAGAAAAAGAAAATTCCAGAGCACACCCACCTTATACCTTTGCTCCAATCTCTCTTCCTTGTCATCTAATGGATCAAGAATCCATAAACAATCAGTAAGACAATGGGCATTCCCAAAGTACCTTCTTTTAAATTCTTTCTGCCATAAGGACCACATGGTAAGTTCTCTGCCTGCTCAAGGTAAAGATTCCAAGTGATCTCAGCCTGATGTAGGAGGAGGATGATATATTTAGCTAAGGTCTTCCCACTTGCATGCTTCAATGGTTCTCTGGCATTACAGGATGTGAACTCTGGAATTAGACCAACATGGGTTCAAAATTCAGTTCTTCTACTTCCTACTTCTGCAACTTTTGAAAAGTAACTGAATCCTGCTAGGTCTCAATGTCCTTATCATTAAAATGGAGTTGATAATACTCACAATCTCACATGTTGTTGAGAAGACGTCTAGTACAGAGATTGGCATATAGTGATTGCACCACAAACATTAATTCAACCCTTATTCCATTTAATTCAATTCCACGACAGGTTTTCTCATGTTTACTGGGGTCAGCCTAAGCCAGTGATTATTTGGACCCTGGGACCAGGCTGCCTTTGTTCGAATTCTGGCTTTTCCACTTTTTGGCTGTGTGACTTTGGACAAGTTACTTGACCATTCTGTGTTTCAATTTTTTCATCTGTAAAATGGTGTGAATAATAGTCTACTCCATGGGGTTATGTGAGGCTTTATGAGATCACAGGTACCAAGTGCTCAGAGCAGTCGTTATCGGCCTGCACATGAGCTACGTGTCTCTGACCCATTCATTCTTCCACTCTCCTGGATGACTCTGTCACACTCTTCTTTGCCTCCCACACGCTCACTCTCTGTTGGTGACCTTGCTTCCTGTTTAATTGAGGAAACTGATGCAATTGGAAGAGACTATGCACAGGCTCCCACCTCCACGTCTACCCACCCCTGTGCATGCAGCCCATACCCTCATTCCTCTCGCTCCAGAGGATGAACCAATTGTCATCCACCGCACAGCTCTGCATCATCAAGTCTCTCTCTGCTGAATCCTTCTCATCAGCACTCAAACATTACTTTTATTCCGTCTTTGAAATAATTTGTCTTGAAACCACTTCCCCTTCAACTACCACCCTATTTCTTGCCCTCATTTCTGAGCAAAATTTTGGTAGAGATTGTCTATACTTACTAGTGTTTCTCCTTTTATTCTCTCCTGAATCCTCTCTGCTGAGGTTTTTGCCCCTGTGACCCACAGAATATGTTCTTCTCACTAACATCAAAACTTCCCAGTTCTCTGTACTCTTCTCACGGACCTGCCAGCAGCATTTGACATCTTTGACCCCTTTCTCCAATCCAGAGTCCTCATTGGGCTCCCAGCACTCCTCACTGGCCTGTGTGTGCTGTCTGCTTTTCTGGATGCCCTTTCTCAGCATCCTTGCTGATTTCCCCTCATCTTCCCCTCCTGTCACAAAGCTTTGAATGCCATGTATCTGTGGATAGCTCCCAATGTGAATTTCCAGTCCAACTCATTCCCCTATACTCAGACTTAAACACACCCTGGCTTCTATCTCTGACAGGCGTCTCAAACTAAACATGCACAACAGTTAGCTCAGATGGCCCCTTGTAGAAAAGGCCTCTTACTGCTGCCTTGACTTTTCATTAAATGGCAAGTCCATTCTTCCAGTTGCACAGACAAAAAAAGCTGACAATGGTTCCTGACTCCTTCCACACCTCACATCCAATCCATCCTGACTTCTCTAGATCTCACATGATACTGATGGCTCTACTCCTAAAAAATTCCAGACTGTGGCCACCTCTAGTTAACTCTGCAACCATCACCCAGGTATCTCTCACCTGGATTTTAACAATGGCCTCCTTAACTGGTCTCCCTTCTTTAAGCTTGCCCATCTTCAGACTATTCTCAGATTGACAGCAATCTCACCAGTTGTCAGAATGATGTTGCTATATATGATCTCCTCCACTGCTCCAAGCCCTCATGGGTTCTCAGAGTGAAAGCCACAGTATGTACTACCACTACAGGGCCCTGGGTGATCTGTCTGCATATCCCCACCTGTCCGGCCATTACCTCCCTGAATTAATTTTATTCCGCCCTCCCCCTTGCTCACTCCCGTCTAGCGATATTGGCCTCCTTGCTGTTTTTCAAAAGGGCAGACAACCTCTACCTGAGAGCCACAGTATTTAAAATCTCTAACCCTAGTCTCCATCACATCATAGCTCTTCATGCTTTACTTTTTCTCCTTTTCTCTAACACACCATTTGTTTTATGCCTTTTTTTCTTGAGCAGGCGCTGGGAATCAAACCCGGGTCTCTAGCATGGTAGGTGAGAAATCTGCCATTGAGCCACCATCGCACGGCCCTGTTTTATGCATTTTTTATTATCTTTCTACTCCAGTAGAATGAAAGCTCCATGAGTGCAGGGATTTTTGTGTGTTGTGTTCCCTCCTCTCTTCTCAGTACCCACAATAGAGCCTGGTATTTGGAAGGTGCTCAGTAAGTGCTTACTGAATGAATGAATGAATGAATGAACAAAGAGTACACAGTCCATAGTGCTCACATAAGTTGGGGGTGGAAATACGCTCTGCAAATTTGTGTCTTGCCAGTTGTTCTTGCAAACCTAAGAATTATTTTTATTTAAAACCATATCCTACCCACACTGATGGCTCAGAGGTATGTACTCTATGACCAAAATGGGCCAAATTGGTTACAAAAAATCTCTTTTTTTAACCCAACCATTCTGACTAATAAATTTCTTAAAGTACTTGTTACACCTCACAGAAGCTCCTAGAATAAAAGATAACCTTTGTTTAGTGTATAAAATTTATGCCAGGTACTGTCTTAAATCCTTTATATGTACTAGCTTATTTAATTTTCACAATACTCCTCTGAAGAAAATACTATTTTAACCCTTTTTTACAGATAAGGAAGTAGAGACACAAAGAGGTTAAGTAGCTTACATAAGTTCAAAGACAGAAGACTATGTTCTCTTTATTTTATACTTGAAATGAAATGGTGAACTCCAGAAGGAGTGGAGAACTTGACACTTTCTCAGGGTGGGGGGACAACAGGATGATGTTCAGGTCTTGGGAAAAGGCAGATCATGAAGGGAGTGGGTTAAAAAGAAAGTAAGGAGAGAGAGCAGAACGATGAAGCCATGAGATGCAGAGAGTCCACGAGCCAGCGACCTTTGGAGATGAAGAAGGAAAGCGCCTCCCGGGGAGCTTCATGAAATAGGAAGCCAGGAGAGAAAGCTAGCAGATGATGCTATATTCGCCATGTGCCCTTCCAGCCAAGAGATACGCCGTGACTGTGTTCGCCATGTGCCGTCTCACTTGAGAGAGAGACCCTGAAACTTCATCGGCCTTCTTGAACCACGAACAGCTACTGGGGGAGTGGAGATAATACAGAGCAGCTCCTGGAGCCACGAGGGAGATCAAAGGGACGGCGTACCCCATCCTGGAACGGCTGACTATCTGGGAGAACCAGCTCCGGTGAGATCACCAAGGGGCACGGGCTTTCCTGGGTGGGATGGCAAGCGACCGGAGTCCCTCCCTTCCACCTTCCCAGGCCAGCTGGTAGAATTGGACAGGCGGTCCCCTTAGGCCGCGGTGGCTGGTGCCCCCACCACGCGAGGCCCCCCGGACCAACTGAGAGAGTTGGGTCGGAAATCCCCAGACTGCAGAGAACAGTGACCGGGGGGATCCCTTCCAAACACATGACTTCCCCGTCCGGCTGGGAACAGTGCACTCTCCCGGGCTGCGACAGCTGGCGCCCTCCCGCCACGCTTGGCGCCCCGGGCCAACTAGCTAATTCGGCCGGACGCTCTCCCGTGCTGCGGCGGCCAGCGACCCTCCCCGCATTCGGAACCCCAGGCCGGCTGGCACTCTTCCAAGATGCTTCGGCTGCCAAACTTCCCCTACGGCGAGAATTTTCCAGAGTTAAAGGACCCACAGCAACTTTCACTGGTGGAACCCGTAGACAAACCTGTGCCACGAGCGCCACCTACTGGGCAGGATAAGAAAAACAGAACCCAGAGATTGCACAGAAAAATCTTTCAACCTGTGGGGTCGAACACCCAGGGAAATCTGACTAAATGCCCAGACGCCAGCAGAAGATAACGGATCACGCTCAGAAAATTGAACATATGGCCCAGTCAAACGAACAAACCAATAGTTCAAATGAGATACAGGAGCTGAAACAACTAATGCTGAATATACGAACAGAAATAGAAAACCTCTTCAAAAACGAAATCGATAAATTGAGGGAGGACATGAAGAAGACATGGGCTGAACATAAAGAAGAAATAGAAAAACTGAAAAAACAAATCACAGAACTTATGGAAGTGAAAGATAAAGTAGAAAAGATGGGAAAAACAATGGATACCTATAATGACAGATTTAAAGAGACAGAAGATAGAATTAGTGATTTGGAGGATGAAACATCTGAATTCCAAAAAGAAACAGAAACTATCCGGAAAAGAATGGAAAAATTTGAACAAGGTATCAGGGAACCCAAAGACAATGTGAACCATACAAATATACGTGTAGTGGGTGTCCCAGAAGGAGAAGAGAAGGGAAAAGGAGGAGAAAAACTAATGGAAGAAATTATCACTGAAAATTTCCCAACTCTTATGAAAGACCTAAAATTACAGATCCAAGAAGTGCAGCGTACCCCAAAGAGATTAGACACAAATAGGCATTCCCCAAGACACTTACTAGTTAGAATGTCAGAGGTCAAAGAGAAAGAGAGGATCTTGAAAGCAGCGAGAGAGAAGCAATCCATCACATACAAGGGAAACCCAATAAGACTATGTGTAGATTTCTCAGCAGAAACCATGGAAGCTAGAAGACAGTGGGATGATATATTTAAGTTACTAAAAGAGAAAAACTGCCAGCCAAGACTCCTATATCCAGCAAAATTGTCCTTCAAAAATGAGGGAGAAATTAAAACATTCTCAGACAAAAAGTCACTGAGAGAATTTGTGACCAAGAGACCAGCTCTGCAAGAAATACTAAAGGAAGCACTAGAGTCAGATACAAAAAGACAGAAGAGAGAGGCATGGAGAAAAGTGTAGAAAGAAGGAAAGTCAGATATGATATATATAATACAAAAGGCAAAATAGTAGAGGAAAATATTATCCAAACAGTAATAACTCTAAATGTTAATGGACTGAATTCCCCAATCAAAAGACATAGACTGGCAGAATGGATTAAAAAACAGGATCCTTCTATATGCTGTCTACAGGAAACACATCTTAGACCCAAAGATAAATATAGGTTGAAAGTGAAAAGTTGGGAAAAGATATTTCATGCAAATAACAACCAGAAAAGAGCAGGAGTGGCTATACTAATATCCAACAAATTAGACTTCAAATGTAAAACAGTTAAAAGAGACAAAGAAGGACACTATATACTATTAAAAGGAACAATCAAGCAAGAAGACATAACAATCATAAATATTTACACACCGAACCAGAATGCCCCAAAATACGTGAGGAATACACTGCAAACACTGAAAAGGGAAATAGACACATATACCATAATAGTTGGAGACTTCAATTCACCACTCTCATCAATGGACAGAACATCTAGACAGAAGATCAATAAAGAAATAGAGAATCTGAATATTACTATAAATGAGCTTGACTTAACAGACATTTATAGGACATTACATCCCACAACAGCAGGATATACCTTTTTTTCAAGTGCTCATGGATCATTCTCAAAGATAGACCATATGCGGGGTCACAAAGCAAGTCTTAACAAATTTGAAAAGATTGAAATCATACACAACACTTTCTCGGATCATAAAGGAATGAAGTTGGAAATCAATAATAGGCAGAGTGCCAGAAAATTCATAAATACATGGAGGCTCAACAACACACTCTTAAACAACAAGTGGGTCAAAGAAGAAATTGCAAGAGAAATTAGTAAATACCTAGAGGCAAATGAAAATGAAGACACAACATATCAAAACTTATGGGACGCAGCAAAGGCAGTACTAAGAGGGAAATTTATTGCCCTAAATGCCTTTATCAGAAAAGAAGAAAAGGCAAAAATGCAGGAATTAACTGTCCACTTGGAAGAACTGGAGAAAGAACAGCAAACTAATCCCAAAGCAAGCAAAAGGAAAGAAATAACAAAGATTAGAGCAGAAATAAATGAAATTGAAAACATGAAAACAATAGAGAAAATCAATAAGACCAGAAGTTGGTTCTATGAGAAAATCAACAAAATTGATGGGCCCTTAGCAAGATTGACAAAAAGAAGAAGAGAGAGGATGCAAATAAATAAGATTAGAAATGGAAGAGGAGACATAAAGGAGGTAATAACAGGATACTATGAACAACTTTACGCTAATAAATACAACAATTTAGATGAAATGGACAGGTTCCTGGAAAGACATGAACAACCAACTTTGACTCAAGAAGAAATAGACAACCTCAAAAAACCAATCACAAGTAAAGATTGAATTAGTTATTCAAAAGCTCCCTAAAAAGAAAAGTCCAGGACCAGATGGCTTCACATGTGAATTCTATCAAACATTCCAGAAAGAATTAGTACCTACTCTCCTCAAACTCTTCAACATAATCAAAGTGGAGGGAAAACTACCTAATTCATTCTATGAAGCCAACATCACCCTCATACCAAAACCAGGCAAAGATATTACAAAAAAAGAAAACTACAGACCAATCTCTCTAATGAATACAGATGCAAAAATCCTCAATAAAATTCTAGCAAATCGTATCCAACAACACATTAAAAGAATTATACCTCATGACCAAGTAGGATTCATCCCAGGTATGCAAGGATGGTTCAACATAAGAAAATCAATTAATGTAATACACCATATCAACAAATCAAAGCAGAAAAATCACATGATCATCTCAACTGATGCAGAGAAGGCATTTGACAAGATTCAACATCCTTTCCTGCTGAAAACACTTCAAAAGATAGGAATACAAGGGAACTTCCTTAAAATGATAGAGGGAATATATGAAAAACCCACAGCTAATATCATCCTCAATGGGGAAAAATTGAAAACTTTCCCCCTAAGATCAGGAACAAGACAAGGATGTCCACTATCACCACTATTATTCAACATTGTGTTGGAAGTTCTACCCAGAGCAATTAGACAAGAAAAAGAAATACAAGGCATCAAAATTGGAAAGGAAGAAGTAAAACTATCACTGTTTGCAGACAATATGATACTATACGTAGAAAACCCAGAAAAATCCACAACAAAATTACTAGAGCTAATAAATGAGTACAGCAAAGTAGCAGGCTACAAGATCAACATTCAAAAATCTGTAGCTTTTCTATACACTAGTAATGAACAAGCTGAGGTGGAAATCAAGAAACGAATCCCATTTACAATCGCAACTAAAAGAATAAAATACTTAGGAATAAATTTAACGAAAGAGACAAAAAACCTATATAAAGAAAACTACAAAAAACTGCTAAAAGAAATCACAGAAGACCTAAATAGATGGAAGGGCATACCGTGTTCATGGATTGGAAGACTAAATATAATTAAGATGTCAATCCTACCTAAACTCATCTACAGATTCAATGCAATACTAATCAAAATCCCAACAACTTATTTTTCAGAATTAGAAAAACCAATAAGCAAATTTATCTGGAAGGGCAGCTTGCCCCGAATTGCTAAAAACATCTTGAGGAAAAAAAACAAAGCTGGAGGTCTCGCACTGCCGGACTTTAAGGCATATTATGAAGCCACAGTGGTCAAAACAGCATGGTACTGGCATAAAGATAGATATAGCGACCAATGGAATCGAATAGAGTGCTCAGATATAGACCCTCTCATCTATGGACATTTGATCTTTGATAAGGCAGTCAAGCCAACTCACCTGGGACAGAACAGTCTCTTCAATAAATGGTGCCTAGAGAACTGGATATCCATAAGTAAAAGAATGAAAGAAGACCCGTATCTCACACCTTATACAAAAATTAACTCAAAATGGATCAAAGATCTAAACATTAGGTCTAAGATCATAAAACAGTTAGAGGAAAATGTAGGGAGATATCTTACGAATCTTACAACTGGAGGCGGTTTTATGGACCTTAAACCTAAAGCAAGTGCACTGAAGAAAGAAATAAATAAATGGGAGCTCCTCAAAATTAAACACTTTTGTGCATCAAAGAACTTCATCAAGAAAATAGAAAGACAGCCTACACAATGGGAGACAATATTTGGAAACGACATATCAGATAAAGGTCTAGTATCCAGAATTTATAAAGAGATTGTTCAACTCAACAACAAAAAGACAGCCAACCCAATTACAAAATGGGAAAAAGACTTGAACAGACACCTACCAGAAGAAGAAATACGGATGGCCAAGAGGCACATGAAGAGATGCTCAATGTCCCTGGCCATTAGAGAAATGCAAATCAAAACCACAATGAGATATCATCTCACACCCACCAGAATGGCCATTATCAACAAAACAGAAAATGACAAGTGCTGGAGAGGATGCGGAGAAAGAGGCACACTTATCCACTGTTGGTGGGAATGTCAAAGGGTGCAACCACTGTGGAAGGCAGTTTGGCGGTTCCTCAAAAAGCTGAATATAGAATTGCCATACGACCCAGCAATACCATTGCTAGGTATCTACTCAAAGGACTTAAGGGCAAAGACACAAACGGACATTTGCACACCAATGTTTATAGCAGCATTATTTACAATTGCAAAGAGATGGAAACAGCCAAAATCTCCATCAACAGAAGAGTGGCTAAACAAACTGTGGTATATACATACGATGGAATATTATGCAGCTTTAAGACAAGATAAACTTATGAACCATGTAATAACATGGATGGACCTAGAGAATATTATGCTGAGTGAATCCAGCCAAAAACTAAAGGACAAATACTGTATGGTCCCACTGATGTGAACGGACATTCGAGAATAAACTTGAAATATGTCATTGGTAACAGAGTTCAGCAGGAGTTAGAAACAGGGTAAGACAATGGGTAATTGAAGCTGAAGGGATACAGACTGTGCAACAGGACTAGATACAAAAACTCAAAAATGGACAGCACAATAATACCTAATTGTAAAGTAATCATGTTAAAACACTGAATGAAGCTGGATCTGAGCTATAGGGTTTTTTTTGTTTTTGTTTGCTTGTTTGTTTGTTTGTTTGTTGTTGTTTTTTACTATTATTACTACTTTTATTTCTTTTCTTTATATTAACATTTTATATCTTTTTCTGTTGTGTTGCTAGATCCTCTAAACCGATGCAAATGTACTAAGAAACGATGATCATGCATCTATGTGATGATGTTAAGAATTACTGAGTGCATATGTAGAACGGTACGATTTCTAAATGTTGTGTTAATTTCTTTTTTTTTTCTTTCCGTTAATAAAAAAATAAAAAATTAAAAAAAAAAAAGAAAAGAAAGTAAGGAAGAGATCTGGGTGGAGGGGGTGGGATATGACAGATAATCCTCTTTCTTTATTGTTCCACAAATATTCAGAAAAATTATTTAAAATAAAAAGACTTTGAATGTGATTGCATAGCTTGCGGAAGGCAGTAAGCAATATAACATTCCATTCATGTCTAACCCAAGAGCAGAAACAATATGTCCTGTGCAGGTTCAAAAGCAGAGCCAAATGGAAGCAGAAGGAGGAAGGGTAATGAATTCACCTCTGAGAAGGCTTCAATGGGACCCCAAGCTCTGAATCAGGAATTAAGTCAAATTTATTAAAATATTTGAGGATGAGAAATTTCTAGGTAGACTTCTGGATTAAAAACTGCACAGTCATCTGAAATTGTATTAGCCATTGCTCCAATAATGCTTTGTGCCTTAGTTTGCCTGAGCTGCTATCACAAATACTACAAACAAGGGAAATATATTGACTCACAGTTTTGAGTCTAGGAGAAGTCCAAAATCTAGATATTTCTCCCTGAAAACTGTAGCATTCTGGTGCTGGCTGCCGACAGTCCTTGAGGTTCCTTGGTTTTCCCATCACATGGGAATGTCCTCTTCTTTCTCTTCTAGGTTCTTGCTGACTCCCTGTGACCTTCTCCTTATAAGGCCTGCCCTAGTTCTCCACTGAGACCCACCCTGGTTCAGTTCACCACCCCTTAACTAAAAATAACATCTTCAAAAGGTCATATTTACAACGGGTTCACCCCCTTTGGGACATGGATAAAGATGAAAAACATGTCTAAATTGAGGCTCATAATTCAGCCCACCATGTTTTATAACAAACAACCCCAAAATTTGGATACTTACAACAAAAAAGCATTTCTTTCTACTCATGGATCTCTGTGTCACACAACTTGGCTGGGTTCCAGGCCCAGGGCTCTGGGCGTCAAGCTGCAGGCTGGGTTTGCATCAGCTCTGGGCATATTCTTCTCAGGTTCATGAGAAGAGCCTAAGGGGAAGGAACACAGACACATTTTTAATGCCTCTGCTTGAAGAAGTCTGCTCTCATTCCATTGGTCAATATAAGTCATGTGGCCAAACCCAAAGCCAGGGGCCAGGAAGGACACACAGCCCCAAGGGGGAGGGGAATGGAATGTTGGCTGATCAAGACCCCAATCTGTGTCACCACACCAGCTTACTCAGGTACCTTCCTCGGGAATACTGGGTTTCTCTTCACATGGCTCAGCTAACTAGAGACTTCAGGACTCTCATTTTATACTCTTGATTGGGGGACCCAGCACCACTGTCCTTTCTCACCCTGTCTGGGGGGGAAAGCCATTCCGAGTCCCAGTCCAGCAGTATCTCCACAGGGAACCTGACAGCATCCAAATTCTTGTCCTGGGACCTATGAACTCAGGCACTCTGAATATATTTTGAAGGTGGCCTTTATTTAACCCACAGGGCACTTCCTTTGCTCTGTAGAGTAGGTGCCTGTGAGTCTTGGAAAAGCGCCTGACTGATGGGGGAAGTTGATCGTACATACTTGGAAATACCATCAGATGAATGTCCCTCCTGCAAAAGAGCCCTGTCTGCCCTGGGGTGGGGGTGGGGGCGTGTTGTCTCCTCCCCTCCCCCCAACATTCATAAAATGAAGAACTAGATATCTTATACATCCAAAGTTTGAGTCAGCATCAGTGATTGCAAAAGCAAAAATTCATTTATCTATGTCCTTCTCAAATGCTAATCATTATTTGAGTAAGGACTTTCTTTTTCCTGGACATTGAAGGAACATCATGAACAAGCAGAATTGTCCCTGCCTCTGTGCAGCTTATAGTCTGTAGAAGGAGAAGAACAGTTAAGTGAGTAATTAAATACAGCATAAAAAGGGCTATGCTGGGAGAAGTGCAGGGAGATTAGAATTTATATTTAAGGGCCTAAGTGGGACTTGGAGAGGGAGGGAAGGCTTTCTAAAGGAAATGTCTTTTAAATTAAGACTTGACAAATGAATTAGGGAGACAAGAGAGTTGGAAGAAGGTTCCAGACAAAGAAAAGAACAAATAAGAGGCACAGAGCAAGAAGAAAGCTATCAGGCTCCTGCTGGAAAGGATGTAAGAGGCAAAATGGGCTAGAGATGAAGCTGGGGAGGTAGGCTGGAGCCAGTAAGCATGGAGAAGAGTTTTATTTTACCCTGGAGGGCTTTGGAATTTTTAGCAGAGTAGGGGTGATGAGGCTGTGGCAGCTATACAGGTGAGAGTGAAGGTGAGGGTGAGGCCTGCAGCAGTGGGCCTGGAAAGAAGAAAAAGCAATGCAAGATACACCAAGGTGGTAGAATTGAAAGGCTTGGGGAATTCTTGGATAAGCATGAGGGGCCCTGGGGAGAGAAAAGGGATGCCCGTGGTTCTTGCTCCAGTTATTGGGGGATTGAAGTTCCCATCTCAGAGAAGGAAGAAGGCTGCTAATGAGGGGTGGGGAGCCAAGGTGGGCCAAGGAGAAAACTGGGGTCTAGGTTTGGGTATGTTACATTTAGGGTCCTTTCTTAGTTTGCCAGGGCTGCTATGACAAATACCACCCACTGGTTTGACTTAAGCAACAGGAATTTGTTGTCTACTGCCTCACAGATTTGGAGGCTAGAAGTTCAACATCAAAGTACCAGCAGGCCATGTTTTCTCCAGAGTCTGTAGCATGCTGGTGATGGTTCAACCTCTGCCTCCGTCACAGGCCTTCTGTCACTTTCTGTCTTCTCTGGTTTCTACTGTCAGTTCAAATTTCCTTTGCTTTAAGGACCTCAGCCATACTGAATTGACTTAATCCAATTTGGACTCAGCTAAAAACATCTTCAAAGATCCTATTTACAAATGGGTTCATAGCCACAAGAACAAGGGTTGGAGTTTGAACTTGTCTTTTATGGGGGGCATGATTCAATCTGTAACAGGGCTTAGGAGGCACTGGAGTGCAGATGTCCTGCCTGCAACTACATATGTGGGTCTAGACAGCAATGGATAGAATCATTCATTCATTCATTCACTCATTCACACCATAAACATTTATTGAGTTTTCACCAAGCCAGGACTGTGTAGGATGCTGAGCAAACAAGGATGATTAAGAATCTGGCCTCATACTGACTCACCGGAGAGAAGGGTAAACATAGCAGCAGTACTGTGCAAGGTACAAAAATAGTCCACACACAGGGCACCGTAGGGGCAGGAAACATTTAGTTCTGCTTGGGTGGCCAGGGACAGCTTCCCAGGAAGCAATGTAGAGGGGGTGGGTGGAGGCCCACCAGGCAAATTAGGCAACTTTTAGTTGCTAAAACTGCCCATGAGACCAGGACATAGACTCACACTCTACCCTGCGGTGACAATCATTGGAGGATGTTTTAAAATTTCCTTTTAAGGTTATTCGTATCGTTACAGAAGTCCATGCATGATTTTTGAAGCATTTTTAAAGAAGAGTTTTAGCTTCCTAGACTGCTTAAAGCAAATACCATGAATGATTCAGCTTGAACAACAGGAACTTCTTAGCCTACAGTTTTGAGGGCAAGGAAATGTCCAAATTAAGGCATCATCAGGGCGATGCTTTCTTCCTGAAGACTGGCTGCTGGGAATCTTTGGCTCCTCTGCCATGTGGCAAGACATGTGGCAGTGTCTGCTGGTCTGTCGCTTCTCTTCCAGGTTTCATTGCTTTCAACGTCTTGCCTCTATGGCTTTCTTTCTCTCTTTCTCTCCACATTCATTCCACTTATAAAAGTCTCCACTAATAGGATTAAGACCCATCCTGAATGAGGTGGGTCACATCTTAACTGAAGTAGCCTCATCAAAAAATCCTACTTACAATGAATGGGTTTCCCATAGAAATGGATTAGATTTAAGAAAATGTTTCTCTGGGGTACATACATCTTCAAAACCACCACACACACACAAACACACACAAACATGAAGAAAATAGCAATCACTATTATTATCTCAAGTGTAATGAGACTTTTTTTTTCCATTCTCATTCTCCATGTCTCCCTTTCTATCTGTGCATGTGCATGTGCATGCATATATGGTTTTTTTTTGGGGGGGGTGGTGGTGCATGGTCCAGAAATCGAACCCAGGTTTCCTACATGAAAGGCAAGCATTCTACCACTGAACCACCTGTGCACCCACTATACGTATTTTTACATAAAGAAAAATTAGAATGTGTATGCTGTTTTATAAGCTATCTGCCCTTGACAATAAAAAAGGAATCTGTCATTAAGCATTTTTCTAAAACATCATTATTAATGACCTTATAGTTTTTAATTATATGGCCAAAGCAAAATTTATTCAACAAATCCCTGTGTCATTGAGCATTCGAACAGTATACAAATTTTCATAGCATTCTTTCAGTTAAATAGCTGGGTAAATCCATTCTTCTTTTTGTTTTTTCCTCAGGATGAATTCTTAAAGTTGGAAATGCTGAGAAAGTGGATAAGATTCCAAATTGCCTTTCAGAATGTTCTACCAATTTATGCTTCCATCAGCGTAATGTATGAGGGGCCCAGTTTCCTTAAAATCTCACCAATAGTTGGCATTATTACTTTCTTTTTTTGGCATTATTACTTTTTAAAATGATTGCCAGTTGAAAAAGCAAGCAATCCTGTATTAAATGGTGAAACAATTATTTTTCAATGCTCTCTGTAGCCATTTGTAGGGCTCAGATGTATCTGGGTATCTATGTGTCTGAGTGATTTTCCAAGAAATGAGTGCAGGAAGTTTTTCTTATATCTTTATTTGTGACTTCCATCCCACTTGCTCCCGGTACTCTTTCAGAAAATCCAGTTTTTATCTGTATGCTAGCTTTCCACTTTGTTACCATCTTGCCTTCATTTCATCCTCTCTGTTACTGTCCTCAGCAATTAGAGAGAGTTTCTTATGTTTGTCCTCCATTTCACTAATTTTTTAACAACTTTACTGAGATATAATTCACATGCCATACAATTCACCCGTCTAAAGTGTACAGTTCAGTGGTTTTTAGTGTATTTACAGTTGTGCAACCATCGCCACAATTTTAGAACATTTTCATCACCCCCAAAAAGAAACCTGTTAGCAGTTCCTCCTCATTTTTGCTCAAATTCCCCATCCTCAGTCCCACACAACTACTAATCTACTTTCTGTCTCTATGGATTTGCCTTTTCTAGACATTTCATATAAATGGAATCACATGATCTGTAGTATTTTGCAACTGATTCTTTCTTAATATGTTTTCAAGGGGGTTCATCCATTGTATGGATATACCATGTTTTGTTTATCCATTCATTAGTTGATGGACATTTGGGTTGTTTCCACTTTTGAGCAATTATGAAAAATGCTGCTATAAACATTTATGTGCAAGTTTTCTGGGAACATAAGTTTTCAGTTCTCTTGGTTATATCCCTAGGAGTAGAATTGCTGAGTCATATGGAAACTCAGCTTAACCTTTTGAGGAACTGCCAGACTGTTTTTCAAAGAGGCTGCTTGTACCATTTTACATTCCCACCAGAATGTATGAGGATTCCAATTTCTCACATCCTCGTCAACATTTGTCTTTTTTATTATAACCATCCCAATGGATGCAAAAGTGATATATCTCACTATGGTTTGGATTTGCATTTCCCTGGTGAGTGATGATGTTGAATATCTTTTCATGTGCTCATTGGCTGGTTTGATTTTCCGTAGCATAAATTCTGCTTCCTGATGCAGCCACACTGAACCTGCATTTCCCCAAGACCACAGTGAGTAGAACCAGAGGCCTCTAACTTTGACTTAAATTCTACTATTGTGTTTTGTGTCCTTGTAATCCTTGGGAGAAGCTGATACACACTGTGCTCAATATCATTCCAAATTTCCCACGGCCTTTTCCCTATGCACTTCTTCTCCACCGAAGTGCCACCTTTCCCTACTCACTGCCTAGTTCTCGTGTACTTTGAAGTGATGTTGTGCCTGAAAAAGCAATTACACTTGTGTGATCAGAGCTTCTGGAGAGAATCGCTTGTCAGCAGATCTCTGCCTCTCCTTCCCCATTGCATGCTCCAGATTTGGGTCCTCTCCAGTGTCCTCATTCCTAGCCATTAATGTCCTAACTGCTGTGTTTGGCAGGTTCAATTACAATGACTGGGAAGCAGATAGAGAGAAAATACTCTTGCTGCCTCACTGATGAGCATCATCGGAGACATAGATGGGGCAGAGGGGAGGGTTTTGTTTTCCAATTTCACAGGCTGGGTCTTTGAGTCAAGGAACAGGCTCTGGGAGACTCACAACATATCTATATTTTTCAGGCAATCTCCTTCAGGAAACAAAGTCTGGAGAGGTTTCTCTAAACCCAGGCTTGTCAGGGTAGGACAATGCCCTGTTCATCAGTAAGTTTCTCCTTATGAGGAACAAGAAACTTTGTTGCCATTGCTAACCAAATAGTTTTGGTAGTTGCTGATTTTAACAGAATCAGTTGGACATTTGTTGGAGGGAAACTGCCTTAAACAAAGATAAATCTTGAGTACTTGGGGTTGAGTCTCTTTCCCAAAATTATCTTGGGAAAGAGAGATGGGGCCGAAGCCAGCTTCCATCCCATCTGTCTGATGACTCGTTAAGGCCCCCATGATGGAGGTCAGTCATTGATCTGATGTCCTTCTTTCTCGGGGGTGGGGAGAGAGGAGCAATGCGAGGGCCTTGCCCTGTGTGGGCAATAAGGGTGCATTATCTGTAGAGAATATTAAAATGGTAACAAAACTAAAAGCTATCAGCTCTTTTTTAGCACCACGTATAGCAATTCCAAGCAAAAATCAGGCTAAACCATTCTTTCCTCTTAGTTGGACCACTTCCATCCCCAGCACCCCTGTTGGTTATTATTGGGTGGCTCATCCCATGAGAATGCTCAACTGGCTGTTGGACCTGCCCAGGTGTTGTGTATTTTGACTGATTATGCCACCCACCTGCAAATATCAACACCTTCCCTCATCCTCCCCCCACCCCACCCTCTACAGATCCCTGCATATTTGAACCCCTGTTCAAGCCCTTATCTACTTTTGTTCTATTAAAAAAACCACTCATCTTGTGCATGTTCCAGGGAGTCTTGCATTTGAATCAGGTGGCCTAATTCAGAAAATCCACAGAACACCATTCCTAAAAGAAATGCTTTGAAAGACTACATCCCAATGAGCTTATCCTGATAATCTGGGTAGATCACATACCTTTTTGTCACCTCCCCATGTTGGATGACACAGTGCTTCATTCTTTTTTTTTTTTTTTTTTTTTTACATGGGCAGGCACCGGGAATCGAACCCAGGTCCTTGGGCATGGCAGGCAAGCATTCTTACCTGCTGAGCCACCGTGGCCCGCCCAGTGCTTCATTCTTTAATAGAACTAATTACCATTATTTTTAAAGTTTTTATTTTATAATTGGATTCATAGAAATTTGCAAAGATTGTACAGAGAGGTCCCGTATACCTTCACCTAGTTTCCTCCACTTGTAACATCTTACATAATTATAATTCTGGATGCTTGACGAACCCTCCTTTTACAGTTTCCTTTCCTTAATTGCCACAGTTTTAAAATTAGTAGATTCATATAGGAATTTAGGTTCCTGGCATCTTGAAGCAGACAGCAAATTTAGCCACTTAGTCCCCCTGGTGACCACATAGTACCACGGCCAGCAGTACCTCATCAGTGGCCGCCCTCTTCAGACAGGTCAGGTACTCTAAGTTTGCAGAGTCCTTATACTCCTATAGGCAGTGTCAGGTGCCATTTGTTGTCACATTTGTTTTATTTGATTCCTTATAATAGGTTTAAGAAGAAAAGTATAATCCTTTGGATGCACAGCTCATTCAAAAATGAGGAACAAAAAAGGAGAAAGGATTTGATCAGAAGAGTAAGTGGATCTAATTTATATGTTTCAAAGATCACAATGGCTGCCATGTTGAGAGAAGACTGAGGGGGAGTGAGGAGGTCAAGGGCAGAATAGTGAGACATCAGAGGCTGACTGTGATGGTTAACGGTGACTGACGATGTGAATCTGGAGCAATGAGGTAGCCAGTACACTGTGCATCGGCGGGCATGTAGTGAAATGCACAAAGCTCTAGCTTAGTGGGGAGGTGGGGCTGAAATCCAGTGAGAGTGCCACTCCCAAGCCCAGTTCTTAGGCATGGAAATGCATCATTCTCTGCACAAAAGCTAGGTCCAGTCATTAAGTCATGGAGCTATATTTTTCTAAATCTCACAAAAGCAATGCCATGTGAATCTTCAAAGGCCCTGGTGTTGCCATGAGAGATGGTGAGAAATGGTTAGATTCTGGATATATCCCAGGTCAATCCTGTTGGCTCTACTGGTGGATTGGACGAGAGGGGTGAGAGAAAGAGAGGAACAAAGGGAAATGACAAGGATCAGGGCCTAAGAACGGAACAATGGAGTTGTCATTTGCAGAGATGGGAAAGACATCAAAAGAGCAGGCTGGGGAGACAGGGTGGAAACAACACATACTGAGCTAAAAACAACAAACATCCAAGTGAAGATAGTCAAGTAGGCAGCTGGATATGAATCTAGTGTTCAGGGCTGAGTTCCATTGGATGCATATTTTAAGTAATGTAAAAATCTTATTCTCTTGACTTTAATGTTTTTGGCCACCCAAAGTGGCCCAGGAAGAATATCAGCAGGGGCAACATGTAACAGTGTGAAAAGTCAGCATGTGCACGTGATCACCCTTCTCTTAGCATTCTGCCCAGATTATGTGTTGCGGGGCGGGGCCTCAGCTGAGGCAGATACTCTCTGCTACTCCCCTTTTCTATGGAACTAATATGAAAGTGATCTTGCTCATAAGAAATAAACATTATAGGCTCAGATGCCAGGCAGTGCGAACTTAGAGACCAGGTGTTTAACGGATTTTGGGGAAATGTCAGTTCCCTAGCACTGGAGACCTTGGGGGCCCATCCAGTGGGAAGTTGAGTCCAGGTGGAATTCAGCCTTTCCCACTGGAAGGAGGGAGGTCATCCTTCCTGGCTACCCAGGGAGTGCCTAAGACCACCCATTAGACAATCCTGTTTGACTCCACAGTGACCCTGGCTCCAGT
This sequence comes from Tamandua tetradactyla, assembly GCF_023851605.1. Classification (NCBI taxonomy): domain Eukaryota; kingdom Metazoa; phylum Chordata; class Mammalia; order Pilosa; family Myrmecophagidae; genus Tamandua; species Tamandua tetradactyla. The sequence continues at coordinate 42,070,689 of NC_135343.1, read as the reverse complement.
GACTCATCAAATCAGGGGCATGGCCTTGTCACATATGGATTAAGAAGAGAGAGATTATTTGTCCCCATCCCACCCAAATCAGAAATGTCCATGCCAAATCAATTGGGGTTTCTCTTTTCCCTTCCAAAGTGAGTCAGATTATTTATTATTCTCTTTGGAGCAATAAACCCTGGGGATGCTGGAGTCTCCATCTTGCCACCATAGATGACCTATAGGGACCAGGAATTATGTTAGTAAAGCCACCCAAGGCAAGTCCATATGTCCAGTTTGTGTTTATCTCAGACTGGCTGGCTTTCGGCAATGACAATGCCTACCTTCTCCCTCTCCCCATTCTCAATACCCAGGGTTCCAGTCCCTGTAACAGGATGCAACTATAGCATAAACCTTCAGGGCAGGAGAGCAGAGTTCTTTGCAGTACAACCTGGGTGGGCAGGCCAGAAGACCCGGGGAGTGGAGGGATAGTTCCTCCCATCCCTCGTTCCTTTACTCTCATCCAGGGGTCTCATCCGGGCAGAGAGGCCTGGGAGCCACGACTGCCCCATCAGAAAGCCGTTCCTGATCAGTATTTGCCAAGCACTCAGCACATACTAGATCCCAAAGATGGATGTAAATGGTCAAAACATCAAGATTCAATTCCCTTTTCTTTCTTCTCCCAGTCTTCTGAACTCAATAGGGGGTGGCTTTTCCCTCATCCCTAGAGGGAGCCCTTGGGCAAGAAGGGAGCATTTTTTGCCTTTTCTTCTTCCTTTACCATGTTCTTGATGGTCACCTGATTTAGTTTCCTAACTGCTAAAACAAATACCATGCAATGGGTTGGCTTAAACAGCAGGAATTGGTTGGCTCACCATTTGAGTCTAGGAGAAGTCCAAGTTTAAGGCACCAAAAAGCAATGCTCTCTATTAGAAAACTGTGGTATCCTGAGGCTGCCTGCTGGTGATCCTTGGTCCTTGGCTTTTCTGTCACATTACTATCCTTGTCTTCTCCTTTCTTTTCTGAGTACTGTTGACTTCTAGCTTCTGCCTGCTCCCCTTGGCTTCTCTCCGATTTTCATGCTGCTTATAAAGTACTCCAGTAATCCAGATTAAAACTCAACCTCATTTAGTTGAGCCTCCCCTTAACTGAATATCACTTTGAAGTGATCTTATTTATAATGGGTCCATACCCACTAGAATGTGGACCAAGACCAAGAACATGTTCAAACTGTAGAATACAACTCAATTCACATTATCTCTTCTAATAACTGCCCTAGTCTTTTATCTCCTCCCCCCTTACCCTATCCCAACTATGACAAACTGCCACAAAGAAGTTCCCAAGGAATGTAGCCCATGTTTATAATTTTCCAAAGGCCTCTCCAAGGCCCACTGGATTCCTGTTTTGCCAATGTTCTCTGAATAGATCTCCAGGCTGCTCAAGTGGCCCAGTATGGGTAGGTCCCAGAACGTCCCTCACTCTCTTGAGCCCAGATGTTTCCTCTTGGCCTTGACTATTCATTCATTGCCCGGTGCAGGTCAACCAAGCCAAGTGCTTAAATGGACAGCACTCATGTGCACTTGCTCTGATTCTCCCAGGATGCAGGGTTTTTCTTTTCAGGCTTTTGGTATTTTCCCAATAGTTTAAGAATCAGAAATTCTCCCCTTTCTCACCTAAAGAAGCTGCTGTTAGCCATCTTACTTTAGATGAGTGGCTCCAATGGCTGATCTGAGCCATCCATTTGTCCTTTTCTGGGTTCTACCTGTCCCCTCTTAACTCTTTCCTGGGTGGAGATTGGGAAGTTGCATCCATCCAGCTCAGAATCTGACAGCATATGCTGATGGAGCAGGCTATCTACAGGTGCCTGTGGTCTTGGCAGATCTATTCAACTTTGCATCCAGGGACTCTGGGAAGTTACACACAGGTATGGAAGCCAATTTTCCATCAGTCCAGCTCAAGACCAGAGCAAGTGTGTCTGCCCCTCCCTATCAACCAGACCAGATATCTCATTCTGCCATAAAGAGCCCTGCTGGAACCTTCTGTTGCCTATTATCTGGTCTTACTCAGCTGCCTGGAGATTCTTGTGGAATGGCCTTGAGGAGCTTGGTTCTCTTTCTCTAGAGGGACTGGAGTCTAGCTATAGAATAGCCCTCCAGTCTGGATATCTATCTCTTTGGCCAGTTTGTCCCCAGCCTTTTGTGCTCATGAGGAACAGTCAAAGGACCAGATACCAGGGCCTCGTGGCTCCAGTTCCCCCTATGGGTAATCTGCCACACTGGGATTCTCAGGGTTTTCTTGGCCCCCCCAGCATGGTCACCAGACCCCCAGCCCCAACACTCCTTAGGGCCAGTGGCCCACCTCTCATTCATTTACTGAGCCCGATGTTGTGGTCATACTGGTCACTGATCTCCCACAACCTGCTCTTGCCCAGGGGATAGGGGAGCTATTTCCCCCTGCAAGGCCTTGCCAAACCCTGCCACAAGCTTGAGGATGGCAGTATTCCTTCCACACCAGCACTCAGAGCGCACTGAGGCCATCACGTGTGCTGCTGGTGCCACAGGCAGAAGGTCCGGCTGGTACCCATAGATCCCATACACTCAGCAACATGGGTGTGCGGCTGTGCTCCTCAGGGAGGCCGCCTTTTGAGAAAAAGGTATGGAATGGAAAAGCCCAATGAGCCATTCGGAGGTACCTAGAGCAGACCATTAAGGCCTGCATAACCCAGGCTCAGAACCATCACAGTAATGAAATGGCCACCGAGGAGCCGGAAGCTCAACCAAGAACTTATCAGACATGGAGCTGCACTACTTGCCAGCTAAGCAGTCTGTGGCTGGAGCATGATGGGTTCACTGCCATGAGTGTCTAGATGGCCCACAGTTAGCAGATCACCTTTCTAAACTCCATACCCCTAAACTTAACCTTCTTGAACACATTCTCAGCATATGAAGTTGTCTGACTCTCCTGAGTGGAGGACCATTGACTATTAAAATGATAGATTATCTTCTTTGTCATGTGCTACAATTCCCTGATCTGACAACAGAAACCCCATTTATGACCAGTGCCTCCCAGGGGGTCCATCATCATGGAATTTGCTAGCAATTCCACATTCCTGACCAACCATCAGCAGCACATCTAAAACAAGCTTGGGAATGGCCAGCCCAAGGTGGAAAACACGGCCACTGTCACACTGGCCCCATAAGAAAGGCACAGATGGGGTGGTGGTGCCCCTGCTGGAGTGCAGATCCTTGGTGCATCCAGCTGAACGCCAGCCCATGCACACCCCTCCCCAATTTGGCAAGTAGGAAATCTGTGTGCCTGTTGGCCTTCTGCCCAAGAGTGTCTTCAGCCCGTGACACTTGTGTGTTTGCCCTGAATCTTTTGCATGGCGTTTTGTACAGCTGTCTTTGAGCATTCACATGGCCATAAGTGAAATGGAAAAGTTAGGAAGTTCAGGGGACCAGAAGTGGGTGAGAATGCATTATAGAGTGTGGTTAAGAGCAGGGGCCCTAAAGTCACACTCCCTGGGTTTAAGTCCTACTCCACATCTCACTACCTGAGTGACTGTGGGCTTGTTGATTAACCTCTCTAAGCTTTGCTTTTCTCACACATAAAATGAAGATAATTATTTTATCTCCCTCAAGAGCCAGTGAAAGTTTAAATGAGTTAATACCTAAAAAGCACTCAATATGGTGGCTGGCATATAAGCAAGTTCTTAATAAGTATTACAAAAGTAAATAATTTCCATTGGTGGAATAATGTGTTCTGAAGAGCCCTGAAGCTCCATTTCATGGGACTTAATAATAATGTAAGCAGAATAGCGAGCACATGAAAATGTGCTTCATCTGCTCCAATCTGGGGAGCATGAGAGACCTGCCCTTCCCTGTTTAAAAGTCTATCGGTCTGCAAACAGCACTTGGGCCAGTTGCAGGGAGGGGAGTGCTGAGAGAAAGGAAGGAAGCTGTCTGTCCAAAATCAGTGCAGCCCCGCGATGCTGAGGGTGCTGGCAGATTCTGGCCCAGAATCATCAGTGTGATTTAAAGAGCAACTTTGCACTTGCCCAGCAGCCCAGCAGACCAGCACGTGTGCAAACGATGACACACCCAGTTTATCAGGTTGATTGTACGGGGTGGGAGGAAGTGGTGTCCTAGGGAGGGGTGGGGAGGAAGGGAGTATATTATAATCCTGACAGTCAGAGAATGGAAGAGAATACAAGCTGCAGAAAGGCAAACTTGTAATTTTTTTGTCTACCTGAAGCTTTCCTGAGAGGAAATCCAATCCAACATTGGAGAACTCTATTTTGCACCAAACATGAAGTGCCCTGCCAGTGGCTTCTTCTCTCCTGAAATCACAAGGAGCTCAGCAAAGCAGGAAGTGATAGAGGCAGCTGATTTCTCCAGTGATAGGAAACCCACGGTTCAAGTTGAGTAATGACACACAGACCTGCTGGGGGAAGGGAAGAGTTGATGTGAGCGATTGATTTCACTTTAAATCAATTCCACCCACAGGATAGAGGGCACATTGCCTCCCATAGGCATTGCGAATCAATTCCCCTTTATGATTCCCATCATAACCTTCACAGAGTAGGGCAGGTATTATTCATCCCATTCTACCAATAAGAAAACTGAGGAATAGAATGGAGAGGCGAGTTGCCTAAGGTCACCCAGCCAAGTATTTATAGGTCAGGTGGTAGGTCAACACTTTTTCCATGTGCCAGTACAAACCTTAAAGATCAGAAAATATACAATATGGTCCTTGAAGAATAAAATTCAAAATAAAGCAAAGAATTAATTTCTGATCATTAGTTCTGATGGTAAAAAGGAAATGAGTCTTGACCAGTTTCATAAAAGGAGTCACCGTGCTTTATCTGCTACGCAAAAGAAGTTTGTTGATGGTTTGTAAAGTAGCCCGTACAATTAAAACTTGCATTTGTTTTTATTTGGAGAATTATTATTTCCAGTGTTGATCTAGGGTTGGTATTGATTTAAGGTGCCTCTAAGGAATGTCATGTGTAGTTCCTGATACATGGGGCAGAAAAAAAGCCCTGAGGATGTTAATCCACAAAAAGGCTTTGGAGCCTGTGGGCGCCGTGGGTTTCTGCATTCAGTCACTTCCGTGAGCACATGTGGATTTCTGTAAAAGCTTATTACAGTTTTGGCCAAACAGAGGAGTTGATTGGGATCACCTTCAAATATCCCCAAACACCTGGAGAACAAAAAGCATAGCAGAAAATAGTCCACAGTTTATGAAACCGTATAGATTTTGCCCAATTTGCTAAAGGACTTTTGGGTCTAACAGAAAAGGCTGAATGCAGACTATGGCTCTTAGGCATAGTCAGAAAGTTTTTCTTTCTGATTAATACCAATAGCAAAGTGATTATGGCTCCGATTGAGGGGAATTTGATCTCTGTCCAGAACAAAGCTTCCAGAGCTATTATAGGAACTATTTCTTTTCATCACTTCAGTGATCTCTTTTCTGTCCCAGCTCCATTCCTCTGTTCCACTACAAGTTTCAGCAAAAATTTACTGAGGGAGCCCATCGGGGCGGTATCTCCCAAGCCTCCTTCTGCCAAGGGACATTTCTGTCTGGCTGCTGTAATTTTAAGTCTGTCTACATTGGGGTCCCTGACAGCTGACAGTGCACAGGAAGCTGCCAGGGTTTTTCACCGAAACCATCGCTTTGGTCTTTGCATAACCTTTAAAGTTTCCTTTTCAGAATAAGCAGAGGCTTTAGATCTGTGGACTAACACGTACCTGGATGACCTTGCCCTCCATGGGAAGGAGCCCAGGTGCTGGGGCAGCATATGCTAAATAGTAGTGGAAAGAATTGCTAAATTACCTTAAAGCTATCCCCAGCAATAAGGGTATGGTATGCTGAAAAGTGGCCCCCAGTGATATCCATGTCCTAATTCACAGAACCTTATGTGGCAAAAGGGACTTTGTGATGTAATTAAGTTAAGGATCTTGAGCTGGGGACATTACCCTATATTATCCAGGTGGCCCTAAATGGAATCACAGGTGTCCTTACAAGATGGAGATTTGATTATAGAAGTGAGAGATGTGGGCCGAAAGCAAGATGTTGGAGTGATATACTGCAGGCAGCCTCAGAAGCTGAAAAAGGCACTAAAACAGATTTTCCTCTAGAGCCTCCAGAAGAAACCAGCTTTGCCAATTCTTTGACTTTAGCTCAGTGAGGCTGATTTTAGACTTCTGCCCTCTAGAACTGTACAATAATAAACTCATGCTGTTTAAAACCACTAAATTTGTGGCAACTTGATACAACAGCAAGAAGAAACTAATAAAACAGTTATGAAACCAATTTCTCAGGTGTCCCATAAGCTGGCTGTAGAGGCAATTTCCAACAAAACAATCTTTTTCATTTTTTTTCCAAAAAAACAAAATCATGGCTCAAATATTTATCTCATATCTATTTTGTACCAGTCTCTAAGATAGGTGAGGCTTCCCAGCGAGAAGGAGGGGGTGGTGCAGGAAGAGCAGAGGCCCCAAAGCAGGACTGGGGGCAGTGGTTCTCACACTTCACTGTGCATTTAAATCACTGGGTTCTTGTTAGAATGAAGATCCTGGTTAGGGAGATTGGAGAGAGGCTGAGTGTCTGCATATCTAACATGCCCCCAGATGATGCAGGATGTGCTGGTATCCAAAGCAGATTTTGAGCAGCCAGGATCAAAAGGGCCACCTTTAAGGGAACCTCATTTAATGGCACATAAGAGGCTCCTTTTACAGACCTGCATTTAACTAACTTCCCAATCGTCTCCAGCTCTATGCAAAACTCCTTGACAAGGGCCCGGGGTGTGCTGAAAGCTCAAAGCTGGTAGGACACTCTCTTGCAGACTCATTCACTTCTACTCCCACCAAGCAAATTGCATGCCTCTCACCTCATTTAAATCTGTTCCCAACCAGGAAATGCAAGCTGCACTTACTATTCTAATCTTATGACAAAGTACACTGCATAAACTAATGAAATCTGAGTATGAATAAAACCCAGCACTCTTACTATATAATCTAATCTAATGACTTTGGGAAGATAAAATATATGTATTTCACAATAAAGTATGTCAAATCACATGTGGTTAAGCCACGGGAAGGTGGGGACCCTAAAAATCTCTACACTTAGAATGTTTTAAAAATGTCTTTAAAATCTCACTACCACTTGAAAGAAACTAAAATTTCCCTACCAGGGCTGCTATAACAAAACACCAGAAACTGGTTGGCATTAACAATAGGAGTTTATTGGCTCACAGCTTTGGAAACTAGATAGTCCAAAATCAGGGTGTCAGCAGGCCCTGATTTCTCAGAAGCCTGCAGCGTTCTGGGGGTGCTGAACTGGCAGTCTATCTCTGCTCTGTCGCATGGCCGTCTGTCTCTTTCCTGTCCTTATGGTTGCTCCTGTGGCTTGGACTTGTGTGTGCAATTTTCCTTTGCTTGTAAGGCTCCAGTTGTGCTGGAAAGGATTTGGTACTCTCGAAAAGCCAGGCTTTAATCCTGATTCATCTTGTGGAAGCAGCCATTTCTTTTTAATCCCCATTCAGCACTATAGGTTGGAAACTTAATTAGATTATCTCCACGGAGATGTGACTCACCCAATTGCAGGTATTAACCTCGGATTAGAGGGAGATGTGACTCCACCCATTCCAGGTTGGTCTTCATTGGTTTACTGGAATCCTTTAAAAGAGGAACCATTGTGGAGAAAGCTTGAGAATGATGAGAAGAGAAAGCCGTGAAACAGAGAGTCCACACAGCCAGAGACCTTTGGAGATGAAGAAGCTCCTGGGGGAGCTTCATGAAACAAGAAGCCTGGAGAGGAAGCCAGCAGACATCGCCATGTGTGCCATGTGTCTTCCCAGTTGAGAGAGAAACCCTGAACATCATTGGCCTTTCTTGAGTGAAGGTAACCTCTTGTTGGTGTTTAATTTGGACATTTTTATAGACTTGCTTTAACTGGGACATTTTCACAGCCTTAGAACTATAAACTAGCAATTCACAACACAGGACCAGAGCTTAGGACTTGAACATGTCTTTGTGGGAGACATGATTTCATTTCTACGCAATATATTATGGGCTACACAGGAAAAACTATTATGCAACTGCCTTTTTTTTGGGGGGGGGGGCATGGGCCAAAAAACCGAACCCTGTTCTCTGCCATGACAGGTAAGAATTCTGCTACTGACCCACTGTTGTACTACCTGCAACTGCTTTTTAAGTTAACATTTAAAAGGTAAGGTAGTGCATTGTCTTTAAACAAATTGTTGTTACTCTAAACCATACTAATGGCATGTTTGTTTAAATTTCAGAACTTTGGCTTTATATATACACCACTGGCAGTTTTTATCTAACATCCCAGTCAAGCCTCAGCACTACAAACTTGTAGAGGCTGTGATTAAACTGCGGTCTTTTGTAGAGGAAGAATCTGAAGCTCAAAAAGAAAGGAATGAATTGACTCTGTTCTGCAGTAAAAGCCTCAACATCCTGACCCCATGCCATATCACAGTGCAACTGTCATATTTCGCCCTTTTAAAAAAGGAACCCTGGTTATACACAGCATAGAACCTAAAGTTTAACTATAACAGAAACATAAAGTGCACAAAGTAAACACACAAAGTAAACAAATGGATTTTTTTATATTATGACATTTAAAGAAAGAAAATTTGCATATATTCTCCAACTAAAATCAAATCAGGATGAAAGAAATTTAGAAGTAGATACAGATGTCTATGGGAAATGGCCTTAGAGACCCCATGGTGGTTTCTCACCAATAAAAGTGCCACCTCAAGATAACATCCTGTGGTTGAGGGCTTGAAGAAAACAATATCTAAAACTTCAGACTATTTGTTTGTACTGGACAATTGAAAACTCGAATTTTATTAAATTATGAAGAAAGAAAGACCCATATGCTAGACCTTCTGAGTCAACTTTTGAGAGGGAAGGTGTAAGCACAAGCTTCAGTGCAAGGTAGAAGCAATCTAAGGCAATCTCGGGAGCCCTGCTGCCCTTCTTGCCTGCAAGCTGAGTCGCTGAAATATCCTTGTCTATCTTGAAGGATCTACATTTTTAAAAACCCACAACAAGTAAAGAATTAAAACTGATTTTTACAGCATCAGTGTATGTCCTAAAAGTGTTGCCTGGATGTCCAGAGGGAATGTCACTGAGCATTTCTTCCCCTTCCCTACATACTTAATCTCCCTTCTGGCTTTGATGTGGACTACAAGGGTACCAAATCCCAATTAAAACAAAAATAAATAAAGAAAGAAAAACCAGGGCTTCTATTTCAAGTTGGCAGATTAAGCATACTCCTTTATCTCTCTGTCCTCCCCAAATTTCAACGAAATGCAGAAGAAATGGAGGGGGTAGCATGCCAAAGATTTTTATGAATTTCTGGAAGCCAGTTGATGGGTGGAATTACTGATGGACAAACATTAGCAGAAGGGACAACAGCTCAGAACGCACACAAGAGAAAATTGCAACAGAGCAGGGAGCCTGGTAGAGCCTTGGGCTCAGAGGCAGCAGAGGAGAAAATGCCTGAACAAATGCCTGTGAAATAAACAACAAAGTAGGAACATTCTCCCATCCCCTTGCCTCACCCATTCATGCTTTTGTGTGGCTTTTGTGTCCCAGCATAGAGCCTGTGAGCTATTCTTTACAGTCATTTCTCCATAAGTCTGAGAGGAGATAGAGCTCCAGAATAGTGCTGCATTGGAGTACGTGACTGCTAGTAACAGACAACCAAACTCATCTGGCTTTTAATTTTTGAAAGAATATTATCACACAACAAGAATTCCATGGTAGGATGGCTCCCAGATGGTTAATTCAGGGTTCAAAGATATCATTAGGAATCCAGATTTTTGCCATCTTTCAGTTCCATGCTGCCCCCTCCATCATGACTGCCAGGACCACAAAATGGTGGCAGTAGTTCCATGCATCTTTTCTAGCCTTGACAATATCCAGTGGACTAAGGATGGCCCTCTTTCTTCCCATGCAATTCTTTTGAAAAGCAAGAATTATTTTCCCAGGACCTCTAAAACAAACTTCCCATCTCATCTCATTAGCCAGAATACAGTCATGTCCCCAGCCCTATGACAATCATGGACAAGAGGAATGGGATTTTTGTGGTTGGCTTAGACCAAAGGTTCTCAAACTTGGACAAGCATCTTATCACTAGGAGAGGTTGTTAAAGCACCAGTTGCTGGGCCTACCTCCAGAGGTTCTGATTCAGTAGTAGTTCTGGGATGGGGCCTGAGAATTAACATTTTTACCAAGTTTCCAAGTGCTGTGGATGGTGATGGTTTGAGAACATCTGGATTTGAGGAGTCAACCAACAGTGAAAGGGCCCACTCTCTTTCAGGATTTTAAGACTGATTTTAATCTGGTTTCCTACCCACATATTTCAAGTTACGCCTGAAGGTCCAAATGTGCCAAACTCACGGTCAGAATTGAGTCATCCCTCTCAGTCAGGGAAGTTATGGTTGTAACCAACAAAACTAAAAGCAGAAATGGTCTATCTTTGGGGATTGGGTGGGAAAGGTGGAGAGGAAGAGAAGAAATGGAACATTTATTTATTTATTTATCATCATCGTTGTTGTTTGAAGGTGTTATATGCCCATCTAAACTGATTGGATATTGCATTTTGTTTTCATCAGTATTATTGCTTTAATAAGAATACTTTTGCAGGGCACATTTTTCCTACTACAAATATTCTCAACTTTCTTCCTTTCTCCAAGCAGCCTTTTCTACGTTTCAAGATTAGGGATGTGAATGGAGCTTAACGTAAGTGGGAGTAATATATTTTTTAAAAATAATACAAATAATTGAGTTTAAAATAATCATAGTGAGGTTGACAAAATACTAACTGTGGTTTGCACCAAAATTTGTCTTAGGAAGGACATGCTTCCTTTTCAGAAAAAATATCTTGAGAAAGACTTCAGGAAAAATTCACCTCCGTGCTCCCCAAGCCACCACCATCTGCACCAAGACCTCTTTGAAGGCCAGCACCAGGGTACAGAGAAAAGAACAGAAATGCTTTCACAAAGAAAGGGAGAAGTAATCGTATCTCTCTGGGAAATCCAGCAGAGAGAAGAGGAGGGAAGGGGAGAGAAATGGACACCACTGAGAGGGAGGGGCTGCTTTGGACATCCCTCAACATCATTTCCACAGCCCTTCTCAGTGAAGAATCTTATGATTGCTACGAGCGACTGTGTGGCAAAACCTGAAGAAGCTAAGTTTCAAGTTTGACATGGTGACCCAGACAGCCCAGGAAGAAGTGGGAGGCCAAGGAGGCAGAAGAGATTCTGAGAACAACATAAGATCCATCCATACCAGGAAGACTGAGCAGAAATATTGGGCCCAGTAACTAAAGAGTTTAAGCCAATCTCACCTACATCTCAAGGGATAGGTAAACTCTGGCTGACTTCCAGTTACATAAGAACTAGAAAAAGCCACTGAGTTCATATCAGAAAGCAAATATTTCAGCCCTGCAGAATTGCAAGCTGGCTGTGGAATCTGACATCCTGGGAAGAAGTTGTCACTCCTCTGCTGCAGAGACATCTTCTTGGAAGTGAAAGGTTCCCGCAAGTATCTGGAGCCACCTGGCCTGCAAGTCACTGCGGAACAAAAGCTGAGTGTTCCGAAGAAAGCTGAGTGTTCCGTAGTAGCTTGCAGCAACTCTGAAAGTTCCTGGGGAGAGACAAACATTCATCTACAGAAGAAAGCAACCAACAAAGTCAGACACAACTTAAGGGTCTCTTTAAGTAAATAAATAAATAAATACTCAATAGCTATTTTTAGCCTGGCTCACTCCATAATCTTTTTTCATTACTATTATCTGAAGAATGGGACCCATTCAGATAATGCACAGGTTCCATTTGGATCTGGTCATCATTTTCCACTCCTACTCAGGAAATGATCTGAAGTTCTGCCATTAGTACAAATGACTGTTATTATTCCATTTGCTCAGGAACTTAATGGATTCTGTTCATCACTGTATTTTTTTCAGAATTCAAGTTTGTATGTGTATTTTTAAGCATTTTCATTTCTCTTTACAATTGCTAGACTGGATTGGATAATTATTATTTATTCCTGTCTATGGCCAGTTCTTTTCATTCGTTAATTACTGATTTGACCCTCTTGTCAATTCCTGATAAAGTCAACCTCATGCTAGCTGTCCTGGATAATTTTCTGCTTCCTTTATGGACCCAAACAGAAGGGCTTTTCGTCATAGTCTTCAATAAGATAGCTTGTGGAAATGATACTGTTACCTAAAAAAAGTTCATTTTAAGAAATGTAAACTATTCATTTAAACTGCATAATGACAGATATAAATTATATATATATATTATAAACTATATGTATAGTTTATAAAATTAAATTATATAAACTTCTCTAATTTATTAGAAAAAAAAACCTGAGAGAAATGTATTGGCAATTTGGTCTCATGATCCAAAGTCCAGTTTTATTCTGCTCTCTTTGTCCCCAGCCCCAGGAAGGATGCTAACGTGGCCCAGACAGCTGCGCTGCCGGCATGTTCTACTTTTGTCTCCCTAGAGCACGAGGGCTGGCTCAGGGAAGGGAAATGGAACTCAAATATGGGTTATAATCACTTGCCAAATTATGATATTGTGTTGTTGGTTTAAATTCTTCCAAAGTATAACAAAAGTGGTCTGTTCCCATACATTTTTAGCCCTTGGGATGATTTGGCAAGAGGAAAATCCTTGTTTCTCAGCTCCCTCTGCTGGCCTTTTACAAAACCATTTGTCCCCTTATTACCTTGTATACATAGAGAGGCGTCTTTCTTTCAAATGTGAGCTGACAGTGAGTTAGGTCCATGACAACTGGAAAACAAAACAAAACAGGCTTTAGCCTCCCAAACCAAGTGCTCCAAAAAATGAAAATGAAAGAAGGATCTACCAATGGCGAGTCCAAATTAAATGCACATTTCCCAACCACCCAATAAAGACCTAAGACTGAAGTGGGACCCAGGTGTATTTATTCTGAAAAAGAATCCCAGGTGATTCTGCTGCATCTCCTGGTTAGGAACCACCGGCCCAGAAATTCTGTTTTATGTTTCATTCAAATTTCAGTTGCCACAGTTTAAACTTATATCCTTTTCGAGGGCTTAGTGGGAAAGAAAATAAAGAATGGCTAATCATTAACTTGACCCACTAAGTTGGTTATTTAAATAGTACCCATATGCTTCCTTCCTCAGGCTACAAAGCCTGATTCTGTTATCCTTTCTTCAGTTACTACCCTCCTGAAAGACTCTCAGGAACCAATAACAGCAATTCAGAGAGGCATTAAGCCCTGCTATCTTCTCTTCAACTTCTCATGTCTTCTCCATTAAGTATCACTGCATTTCCTTTGAGGCTAGTCAATGACCAATGATATAGTCACCCAGTGACAGAAGGGTCACACTTCTGACCTACCTGCTGCCACCCCTTTTGCATGATGGCACGGAAGACCAGTCTCAGTGCTGCATGACTCAGAAAGCGTACAGAGTCCACAGCCCTGAGGTCTGCAGTTCAACCTGTCCCTGGCAAGGGACCAGGTCTTGGCTTCTCATGTTGGTGACTGCAAGACTGGTTTTCACTGGCCAAGGTATGATTTGCATTCAAATTCTATTTACTCTAGTTAGAGCTATACCACAAAAAATGGTTTGAAGGCTGTATCCAGAACCCTGGCCAGATGCCTCACAAATGTGCAGTGTTCGTTATTTCCTCCCAAGAGAAATAACTCAAACTGCATCCAGATAACTGTGGGTCAGTCAAAGCACACACTGGACAAGAGGATAAAACATTTACATAATTTTCTCTATTTAGGAAAATATTATACATACACAATATAATATATGCCTTTAACCCTTCATTCTTTATGAAGCATGTTTATATTTTATAGTTGAGTTTCACAACCCCAAGCACATACTGATTTGTTGCAATGGTTTGTTATTACAATTGATTTGTGTGTGTGAGTATGTATGTATATATTTATTTATTTATTTATTTATTTATACTGATACATGTAATTTTTAATGACAAAAAACGGGGAATTTCTCTGAAAGCTGCTTAGCATATTTAAGATAAAAAGCCTCTTGAGTATAGAAAATAATGTTTCAGTTTTGACAAATACTAATCCAAAATATCTGTAAGGGCTCAATTAATGGCACTATGCATAAACACTGAAATTTAATCCCCTGTGAGTAGTCTTCTAAAACATACCAATAACAACACATTGAAATGATCTGCTTCTATGAATGGGAGAAGGAATTCTGAGATATATATAGGTAAAGGTCTCTTGGCTTTTCAGAGACATTCCCCCCCATGTTTTTGTTTTTGTTTTCTTTCCTTTTGGGGGGGGGGGGTAGGGAGGAACATTGCATGGTCCAGGAATTGAACCCAGGTCTCCTGCATGCAAGGCAAGCATTCTACCACTGAAACACCAGAGACATTTCTTTTTTAAGTAATATTTTTATGACCAGTATAACTAGGTTCTGGAAGGGGTACCCTTTTAAAACAGAGGGATTGCATGAAAGATTGTAGCCCTGATGTTGAGGATCCCAGCCTTCTTCTAGCAGATCACTTTCAGGGCAGCCTCTACGCTCCAGACAGGAAACAGGGGCTTTCTCCTCTGAAAATCTGACAGCCCAAAAGACCTGAAAAAGGACTTTCTTGTTCCCAAAGGGGACAGTACCTTAGGCCCCTACAGTCATGGGCAAGCTCTACCCTCATGCACAGAGTTCCCAGACAGCCTGTTAGTGCTCCGTTCTTAAATGTGAGCAGACAGCCAAGTCACCAGACATTTGAAGAAAGCGTCCAATATAACAGATAGACCAAAGAAGATACAAAAAATGCAAACTACTCCTTATTGAGCAGTTACTGTGTGATACACACTCTTTTAAGTATTGTGTATGTAATTACTCATTTAATTCTCACAACCATCATTTCAGTTAGGTACCATCATCATCTCCATTGCAAAGATAAAGAGACAGGCATAGAGAGATTTAGTGACTTACCTAAGGCCACACAACTAGTAACTGGGGAAAGTGTATTTGAACCCAGGCAATCTGACTTGAGTCTATGCTTTCAGCCACTAATCAATAGTGCCTTAGAAAATAATGAAAAATAAAACATGCTTGTCAGCAATGGAGACAATTAGAGAACTTCAGAAAGATATGAGAAGAAATTGCATTTGAGAAACAAGAAAAGAATGCAATAAAAATGGATTATTAAGAAAGCCAAGAGCTATTAGGAATTAAAACTATGGAAACATAAGTGAAAAACTCAATGGGATGGAACACTTCCAAAAAGTAGAGCAAGTTACAGCTTTGAAGCTGGTCTCCTAGCTTCCAAGTTTGGCCTGCTCACCCAGACTATTCTCATCTCAATGGGCAGAGTGATTTGTTTAAATGATAATTTAGAGACACATCACGTCCTTGCTTAAAATACTCTAGCAAAATTTCTTAACTTAACTTGTATGGTCAGTTTAGATGAACACCATAGGTACATGAAATCTTGAATACGGTGTGAGATCTTGTTGGTTTGTGAAGGTTAGTGTGATGCCCCAATATATCCCAGAGTCATTTGAGCAGTAAATAAAGAAGTATTTGCAAAGTCCCCTTGGAGATTGTGGAGAAAGGAGGAAATATTCAACTTCCCCATTTGTAGACTTTCTGATATTCTTGCACGCAGTGGGGACAACCAAATCAATAGGTTGGGCCCTTGATCTTGGGGTTCACCCCTGTGAAACTTATTCCTGCAAAGGATAGGCTAAGTCTATTTAAAATTATGCCCAAGAGTCACCCCCAGAGAACCTCTTTTGTTGCTCAGATGTGGCCTCTCTCTCTAAGCCAATTCGGTAGGTGAAGTCACTGCCCTCCCCCTACTATGTGGAACATGACTCCCAGGGGTGTAAATCTCCTTGGCAATGTGGAACAGAAATCCCAGGATCAGCCAGAACCCCGCATCATTGGATTGAGAAAGCCTTCTTGACCAAAAGGGGAAGACAGAAATGAGACAAAATAAAGTTTCAATGGTTGAGAAATTTCAGACAGAAATCTTTCTTCCCTAATCACTGTTCGGGCAGCATCCGAGGTTGTCTCCTCAGTAACAAGCATCTAGCATAGAGTCTCACATCTATTTGATGAATGTGACTGAATTCATTTCCCTTCTTTGCCCCTTTGTCCTTTGCTCATTTCACCCAACTCGCCTTAGGATTCCTGTCTTGGATCCTCCCTGGAGACATTCTGCCCTCCCATCTACAGATCTGCTTCTAGAACCTCTGTGAGAATTCCAGTGTAGACTTGCTGCCCTCTTCAATTCCAGGCCCTTGACCCTGGACTCCTGCTGTGTATTGAAGATTCCACTTGCCAACCCTGCTCTGTCCTGTAGAATATGTCTGCTAAGTCTTTCCTTCAGGGGTATGGCATTTTTGGAGAATGAGGTTTTTATTTATGGCAAGATCAGATATTTAGATTACCACTGAATTTCTCCTTTTTGCTCTCCCTTTACCTCCTATTTTAATGAAGATATACCATAGCAGTTGACAACCTAAATGCTTTTCCAAGAAAATCTACAATTTTAGTAATAAAAAATAGATTAAAATAAAATAAATAGAAATGGAAAGACAAAACAACAACAAAAAACGAATAACTTTCCTGGAAAATGTAGTTCATTTAGAACTGAGATTGTTTTACCCATTGGTGTGCCCTAGTAGAAGCACTGTAATCATGCAGATAATAAGTGGAGGCAGCAGACTGGCTTGTTTACATGCTGTTCTAGTTTGCTAGCTGCTGGAATGCAATACACCAGAAGTAGAATGGCTTTTAAAAAGGGGAATTTAATAAATTACTACTTTACAGCTCTAAGGCCAAGAAAATGTCCCAATTTAAAACAAGTCTATAAAATGTCCAATCTAAAGATACCTTGGTTCAAGAAGGCCGATGATGTTCAGTGTTTCTCTCTCAGCTGGAAGGGCACATGGCGAACATGGCGGCTTCTGCTGGCTTTCTCTCCATTTTGTTTCATGAAGCTCCCCGGGAGGCGTTTTCCTTCTTCATCTCCAAAAGTCGCTAGCTGGTGGACTCTCTGCTTCTTGAGGCTATGTCGTTCTGGAGCTTTCTCTAAAATGCTTCCTCTTTTAAAGGATTCCAGTAAACTAATCAAGACCCACCTGGAATGTGAGACATGTTTCCACCTAATCAAGTTTAATACCCACACTTATTGAGTCATATCTCCATGGAGATAATCTAATTAAAGTTTCCAACATACAATACTGAATAGGATTAGAAGAATGTCTGCCTTTACAAAATGGGATTAGGATTAAACATGCTTTTCTAGGGTACATAAATGCTTTCAAACTGGCACACATGCTTAGCTAATAAAAATCTGTGCTGCTCTCCTTCTGTGCCTGAGATCTTGCTAGAAGGAAGATATGTCTGGGGTTCACAGGAGAAATGTCAGTGCATGCTGTTCAGCTCTGATATTATGTTTGCAGTTACCTCATCCCTAGACATAATGGAGTAATAAAAATGAAACCAATTTCCTTTACTTTGTATAAACTTTGACTTTATTATTTTGCAAGTAGAAAAATGTAAGAATTCTGTAAAAACAGTCATTGCAGCTGGCATCATTTTTTTTTTACCATCCAACATTATTCATTCATTATTTATTTAACATATAACTATTTAATGCTAACTATGTATCTGTGCTGTATAGGTGATGGGGATTCAGGAGTGAGCAAGACAAAGTCCCAGCCCTCATAGGCTTTACAATCTAAATCAATCATTCAAGTAAACAAAAGCACATGCACAAACATAATAGCAGTGATAAGTATTCTTAAGAAGGTAGCGTAGGGTAAGGGTAAGGAAATGACAATTAGTGGCCTAAGACAGAAAGTGATGGTTGTGGTTTAGATTGGGATATCAGGGAGGACTTCTTAGAGACTGAGGTGAAGAATCCAGCCCTGCAAAGCTCTGGAAGGAGAGCTTTGCAGGCAGAGGAACAAGCAAGTGCAAAGGCTCTGAGGTAGGAATAAGTTTGGAGAGGTGAGGAATAGCAAGATGCTAGTGTGGCTGGATTAAGGAAGCAAATGGCTGGAGCTGACATTGCAGGGGAGGTGAAACACCAGACCATGGAGGACCTCACAGGCCATGTTAAAGAGTGTAAATTTTACCCTAAATGTGAGAGAAGTTTGCTGGAGTGTTTTGGTTTTTGTTTTAACTTTTTTTATTAGGGAATTTGTGGGTTTACAGAATAACATGCATCAAATACAGGATTCCCAAATACTGCCCCCCACCAGCACTTGCATTGGTGTGGAAATTTTGTTATAATTGATGGCAACACTTTTTTTGTAATTCTACTATTTTTTTTAACAGTAGTTACATTTGTACAGCTGATGAAAGAATTTTAAATTAATATCATAACTATTGTCCATAGTTCATGTAAGGACATTTTCCCCCATATTCTCAATCTATTTTTTTCATGCAGGTTTTAATGTTATTCCTCATCTACCACACACTGGATAAAGAGGGTGACAGTCACAAGGTTTTTACAATCACATATGATAAAAGCTATCGTAGTTACACAATCATTATCAAAGATCAAGGCTACTGGACTGCAGCTCAACAATTTTAGGTATTTCCTTCTGGCTATTCTGATACATGAGAAACTAAAAGGAAATATTGATATAGTGAGTCAAGAGTCATAATCATTTGTTAAATCATAATTTTTCAGTTACACCCCCTCCCTCTCATTTGATTATTCTCTCAATCTTTGATATCTGGGCAAAGACCTTTTTAGCTTCTTCATGCTGGAAAGAGGTGTCAATCTTATGGGGTAGAGGATTGAAACTGATTGATGATCTTGAAAAGACTGGTACCTCTGAGTTTCAGGGTTTATGTGTCTAGAAACAATCTGGAGGCCTTAAGTTTCTGCAAATATAAACTTACTAAGTAAAACATTTATAGAGTTTTAGATAGAGCCCAAGGGAATACTGTTGGTTGGGGCTTGGCACACTGTGGCAGTTAGCAATATCTATCTGAAGCTTGAATAAAAGTAACCTCCAGAATGACCTCTTGACTCTACTTGAAGTCTTTTAGCCATTGAAACTTTGTTTTGTTTCATTCCTTTTCCTCCTTTTGGTCAAGAAGGCATTGTCAGTTCCACAATGCCAAAGCCAGGCTCACCCCTGGGAGTCATGTCCCACATTCCCAGGGAGACTTACACCCCTGGGAGTCATGTTCCAAGTAGGGGGGAGGGTAGTGAGTAGAGTTTGTAGAGTTGGCTTAGAGAGAGAGGCCACCTCTGAGCAACAAAAGAGGTTCTCTGGGGGTAACTCTTAGGCATAATAGAAGTAGGCTTAGTTTTGCTGTTCCAGAAATAAGTTTTCTAAGAGTACGCCTCAAGTTGGAGGGCGTGGCTTAAAAAATTGGGATTCCCTAATGCTTGGGAGAATATCAGGAATTTCACAGTGAGGAGGTTTAATAGTTCCACACTTTTTCCTCCAGTCCTTAGAGGGGAATTTGTAAATACTTTTTTTTTCTTTTCGCATGGGCAGGCCCCAGGAATCAAACCCGGGTCTCCAGCATGGCAGGCAAGAACTCTGCCTGCTGAGCCACCGTGGCCCACCCGGAATTTGAAAATACATTTTATTTTCTGCCCCAAATAGTCAGGAATGTCTCAGGGTATTATATTAACTTGTGCAGAGTAACAAGATTTCATTTCTTATTCTGGGTTCCATGTAATTAGGTTGTTTAAATACACTAACCAGACAGGTTAAATTAGATAGTGTGCTACAGAAATTTAAATTTCGGACAAAATAAACACCTCTTCCTTTGGTCCCATACAGAAGCTGGGGTTTTAAAATACAGACAATATCATTCTTTACCCTGTATTCTGATTTGCCTTAGTCCTAACTAGATCCAGTTCATTCGCGTCTCTTATTGAAGTCTGATCTCTCTTTCAGCTTCTTTAATAGTCGCTTATGGAGAAGTGCTGACTTTCAGGGCTGCGGAACTCTAACGCTGAGTCTCCAGTGTCGCACAGATATCTAAAGTTCCATGAAACTACTGGGTTATACCCAAAGAGCACAGCATATCAGAATTTAGAAATAACAGTTAGAACTCAAGAACAAATATGACTGCTGTAAGAGCTTACCATCTAGGTATCTTTACAATGAGCTTTATTGAACATTCTGCACTCCTTAATCATCGATTGCCCAATCCCTGCCAACTTTCTATCTCCTGAAATTCAATTCTTCCTATTCTCTCAAATTCAATTCTTCTAGTTTACTTATTATAGTTAGTTTATATATATAATGAGACCATACAATACTTGTCCTTTCACTTCTGGTTTACTTCACTCAGCATAATGCCTTCAAGGTTCATTCACCTAGTTGCATGACTTCATTTCTTTGCTGGAGTCTTTTTAAAAATATTTTTATTGATAAATCTTCACACGCATACATTCCATACGTGGTGTACAATCAGTGGCTCACAATATCATCACGTAGTTGTGTAATCATCACCATGATAATTTTTTAGAATATTTGCATCACTCCAGAAAAGGAAATAAAAAGGGGAAAAAAGCTCTGGGTAGTTCAATGGTTAAAATGCCCCCCCTTTCATGCCGAAAATCCGGGTTTGATTCTTGGACCATGCACACCCCCCACCCAAAAAAAAAGTGAAAAAAGCTCATACATACCATACCCATCATCCCTCCCTCTCACTGACCTCTAGTATTCCCATCTACCCAATTTATTTTACCCTTTGTCTCCCTATTATTTATTTATTCTTTATTCATATTTTTTTTTACTCATCTATCCACACTCTGGATAAAAGGAGCAAGAGACACAAGGTTTTCACAACCACAGTCACATTGTAAAAGTTATATCTTTATACAATCGTCTTCAAGAATCAAGACTACTGGAACACAGCTCAACAATTTCAGGTACTTCCCTCCAGTTGCTCCAACACACCATAAATGAAAAAGGGATATCTGTAATGCATAAGAATAACCTCCTTTTTGACTCTGAAATCTCTCAACCACTGAAGCTTCATTTTGCCTCATTTCTCTCTTCCCCGTTTTGGTCAAGAAGGCATTCTCAATCCCTTGATGCCGGGTCTGGGCTCATCCAGAATTCTGTCTCACGTTGCCAGGGAGATTTACAACCCTGGGAGTCATGTAGGGGGGAGGGCAGTCAGTTCACCTGCCAAGCTGGCTTAAAGAGAGAGGTCACATCTGAGCAACTAAAAAGGTTCTCTGGGGGTGATTCTTAGGCTTAATTTTAAGTAGGTTTAGCCTATTATTTTTCTTTTCATTTTTTCCTTTTATTATTGTTTTAAAAATATTTTTATTGAGAAACTTTCACACAGATATATTCCATACATGGTGTACAATCAATGGCTCACAATATCATCACATAGGTGTGTATTCATCACCATGTTCATTTTTTTTTAACATTTGCATCACTCCAGAAAAAGAAATAAAAAGATAACAGAAAAAACTCATACATCCCATACCCCTTATCCCTCCCTCTCACTGAACACTAATATTTCCATCTACCCAATTTATTCTTACTTCTTATGTCCCCTATTACTTACTTATTTATTTATTTATCCATATTTTTTTACTCATTTGTCCATACCCCAGATAAAAGGAGCATCAGACACAAGGTTCTCACAATCACATAGTCACATTATAAATGTTATATCCTTATACAATCATCTTCAAGAATCAAGGCTACTGGAACACAGCTCAACAGTTTCAGGTACTTCAGTTCACCCACTCCAATGCACCATAAACTAAAAAGGGATATATATAATGCATAAGAAAAACCTCCAGGATAACTTCTTTTATAAAGGACTCTAGTAAGAAGATTCAGATCCATCTAAAAGAGGCAAGTGACATCTTAACTGAAGTAGCCTCATTAAAAGTTTTTAAATTGATTTACATCCACAGGAATTAGATTTAAGAACATGCTTCTCTGGGGTGCATACAGCTTTAAACCACTACAAACAATTACGTTGGCATGTGAGACATGGAGGAAGCACAGGGTGCTATGGGAGAAATAGGTGGGGGTGGGCGCTTCCATTCCATATGGACCCCACATATGGAATCAAGAGAGAGCTCCAAGAATAAGGGACATCTAAACTGTGACCTGGAGGAGGTAGCCAGATTGAGTGTAAAAAAGCATGTAATGAAGCTCTGGAAAAGAATAGAGACTTTTCCTTAAGGACAACTGAGTTCTGGGTAAGGAGTTTCAAGAAATAAAGATAGAGAGGTAAGCATCTCATTAAAACAGAAGCAAAACTAAAAAAGAAAAGAAAAAAAAATTCCATATAGACCATGTTTGGGAGTTTGAACTTCATACAAAAGGTATTTGGAATCCATCCAAAAATGTTAGGTAAAGAAGGAGGTAATACGTTTAAGATTGCATTTTAGAAAAACTGTTTCATCTGTACTGTGGATAAAGCAATACACTGATGCTGCCAGTTTGATATTCAAATAGCCTTATCTAAATAAAATAATCACTGCTTTTACTTGTCAAACAATGTGTATATTAGATGTTCCTGGATACTTACTCTATCACTCCAATTTTTTTTTGGGGGGGTGGCATTTACTTTCTAATTTATTCAAAACTATATTGGAGTTTTTATGGCTGTACATTCCCATATTAGAGAATAATATAAGGGCATTTATTGTTAGAATTTAGTTTCTCTAAGGCTGTATCTCCTAGCCACCAAACCATCATGAAAAAGTTAAACGATGTTAAATATAAATATGCATCAGTGGGCACTGCAATAACTATTAAAAGTATAACTGGGGATTTCCTGAGACTTGTATTAGTTTCCTAGAGCCTCCATAACAAAATATCAGAAACCGGTGTCAAAGGTAAAACTGCACTAGACAATGTTAAACAAGTAAGGATGACTTATCCAGGGGCTGCTGTAGCAGAGAAGAGAGACAAGAATTGAGCTACATGAAAAGAAAAGACAGCCAGCTTTTTAAGGGGTTGGAGTGGGTTGGAGGAAAAGCCCTGAAAGATGGTAAAAGGGATTAATTACTAGGATGGCTGTAGGATTTACTGAGGTTGCAATTAGGACCCCTTGGTTCAGTATGTTTCTTATGGTGGTAATTAGGCCACTTGGAGTCTGTAAGGGATGGGAGAGAGAAGGAGGGAGTTAGGACACTGTGAGGTGCCTGGGCAGCCTGCGGGTCAGGGTGAGAGGGAAATGGAAGTGGGAGGTCAAGGACAAGACTGATGTTTAAAATAGTTAGGATCTGAAGTTGTCTTTTTTCCTTTTTGCTTCCTGAAGTTAGAATTGGTTTTCTCTGCATTCCCAAAGCCACAAGATTAGTTTCAAGGTAGTCATGAGGGGGTAGGAAGAGGTCAGGGCATGTGAGGAATAAGGCTGAGGCATGGTCAACACAAAGAAAAACAGTCTTGGTTACCAGTAGCTTAAAACAACAGAAATTTATTCTCCCATAGACCTGGAGTCCAGAAGTCTAGAATCAAAATCTGTTGACAGAGTTGGTTCCTTCTGGAAGCTGATAGAGAATCTCTTCCATGCTGTTCTCCTAGTTTCTGATGGTAGCTGGCAATCCTTGGTATTCCTTGGCATATAGAGGTAGCAGCCCAATCTAGGTTTCTGTCTTTACACATTACACATTTCTGTCTTTACACATTGTTTTCTCTGTGTTTCTGTGTCTTCATATGGCCTTCTTAGAAAGACCCCAGTCATTGAATTTAGGGCTCACTCTAATCTGGTATGATCTCATCTCACTAACTATTTCTGCAAAGACCCTATTTCCAATTAAAATCATTCTGAGCCTTTGGGATTATGGGTGAGACATGATTCAACCTGGCACAAGACTTCAGTCTTCAGCAGAAGTAAGGACCCCTTCCCAACTGCATTATCTTATAGTAACTGAAGTGCTTTTCTTATCTTGCCACCTCATTTTATACTAGTTTTCCCACAATCTCCCAACCAATTAGACTTCAAGCTCTTCCCCTTCAGGGAAGCAAGGTCATGCACAAAAAAATCAGTAAACAAAGTTGTTTCTTGACTTCTACACTTCTAATAGGTTTGGAAGAATATTTGTATGTAGTTTTCAATATTTTATCATCACAGGAAGAGTAGATAAAATATATTTTTTTGACTAGGAAAGGAAAATAAAATATATTTTCTTGACTAATTTAATTAGATGATTGTTATGATCAGGTTCATGTGTCAACTTCATCAGGTGGTGGTGCCTGGTCATCTGGTTGGGCAAGCGCTGGCCTATCTGTTGCTTGGAGAACATTTTATAGACTTAAATCATGATTACACTGGCTATATCCACAGTTGATTGTGTTTGTAATCAGCTAAGGGGAATGTCTTCTGCAATGAGTGATGCTTAATCTAATCACTGGAAGGCCTTTAAGAAGGATTCAGAAGAGACAGTCACTCTTCCTGCTTCAGCCGGCAAGCGTCTCCTGTGGAGCTTGTCCAGACCCTTCGTTGGAGTTGCCAGCTTCACAGCCTGCCCTCTGGATTTTGGACTCTTCCACTCCTATGGTTGTCCAGCCAGACTCTCCTGAGAGTTCATTGAGGAACTTCATCGGAGTTACCAGCTTGTGGCCTACCCTACAGTCCTTGGACTCTACATTCCTACGGTCATGTGAGACATTTTTATATCTATGGATATCTCCTACTGATTCTGTTTCTCTAGAGAACCCTAGCTAATACAATGATTAACTGACTCAAGGAGGGAATCCTGAGCCTGTCTACAGGCGAAGTTGGGATAGGAGAGAGGATGAAGGCTTTAGGTACCTTAGGAAACCTGGAGCGTAGGAAACCTAAGCTCTGCTTCCTGTCTGAAACCCCGCGAGCCAGCTCCCCAGAGTTTCCCTCATCACTGGGGCAGAGGGAAGTGGAGCAGAGATGCATGCACACAGTGGTCTTTAGGCAGAGGGCTTGAGGAAATAAAGGTAGCACGTAAACATTTTGGCAGTTCTATGAGCAGGCAGTTTCACTGAGATTTAGCCCGCAACTGAAAGGGCCTTGAATTTGACATCAGGGTGATCAGGATGTAGGGGATGGAATCACATTCCCCACAAAAGGCACAATCAGGTCCCAACCCCTGGTCCTGTGTGTGTGAACCCATTTGTAAATCGGACTTTTGAAGATATTATAGATGTGCCCAACAGAATTAGGGTGGGCCTTAACGCAATATGGCTGAAGACCTTATAAACAAAGGAAATTAGACACAGGAAGAGGAACCACAGGGAGCAGTCAGAAGCTTGAAGTTAATGGAACCTAGAAGAAAAAGGAGAGATGCCTCCATATGTATTGCTATGTGATGGAAAAGTCAAGAAACACCAAGATTGGCAGCCAGCCAGGAGATACCCACCCAGGAGGAAGCAAGTCTTCTAGCCTCTGAATCCTGAGCCAATAAATCCCTGCTGTTAAGCTAGTCCCATTATATGGTATTTGTCTTAGTAGCCAGAAAAGTAAAACAAGGAGCATGAAGGGCATCAAAACCAAACTAGCAGATATCAAAGATCAAGAGAACACCTTGAAAAAGCCAGAGAAAACTACATATTACATACAGTGGAATAATAATTCCAAAGACCATAACTTCTCAATTTAGGGTTACAAACATCCCAGGTCGCCTAGGACTTTCCCAGTTTTGCACTGAATATTCTGTGCCCCAGGAAAATCCCCAATCCTGGGAAAACCAGGAGAGTTGGTCACCCTATTTATGATCAAAAACAGTGGCAATCAGAGGTTCTGGGAAGATGGTGGAATAACATAGGTCAAGTTCACCCTGCTCCAAGGAACAGCTAGAGAAGCGACAAGAAGATGACTGAGACAGTGATTCCAGGGTGCAAGTGACCTGGGAGGGTCTTCTACCCCACATAGGGAGGCCCTGGTTGCAAAAGCTGAAGAACTGAGATGCAGAGAACCAGAGAGCATCCCGGCTGGTGTAAACAGCCTAACACACCCCTTTCCAAACAGAAGCCCGGAGCCCTCAGGAGTGCACTGCCACTTTATAATAGGTTTTAAAATCAGGAAATGTTAATCCTCCCACTTTGTTCTTCTTTTTTAGGATGCTTTTAGCTATTTGGGGTCTCTTTCCCTTCCAGGTGAATTTGGTAGCTAGCTTTTTCAGGTCTTCAAAGCAGGTTGTTGGAATTTTTATTGATACTGCGTTAAATCTGTAGATCAATCTGGGGAGAATTGACATCTTAACTACTTTTTACCTTCCTATCCATGAGCAGGGAATGTGTTTCCACCTATTTAGATTTCTTTGATTTTTTTTTTAGCAATATTCTGTAGTTTTCTGTGTACAAGTCCTTTACACCCCTAGTCAAGTTCATTCCTAGATACGTGATTCTTTTAGTTGCTATTTTAAATGGAAGTTCTTCCTAAACTGACTCCTCAGTTAAGTCATTGCTTGTGTAAAGAAACATTACTGATTTTTGCACATTAATTTTGTATCCTGCCACCTTGCTAAATTTGTTTTATTAGCTCAAGTAACTTTTTTGTAGCTTCTTCAGGATTTTCCAAGTATAGTATCATGTCAAATGATAATTTTACTTCCTCCCTTTCAATTTGTGTGCCTTTCATTTCTTTTTCCTGCCTGATTGCAGGAATCAAAGGCAACTTCCTCAATATGATAAAGAGCATATATGAAAAACCAATAGCCAGGATCATACTCAATGGAGAGAGACCGAAAGCCTTCCCCCTAAGATCAGGAACGAGACAAGGATGCCCTCTGTCACAATCATCATTCAACATTGTACTAGAAGTTCTAGCTAGAGCAATGCCTCTTTATAGGATTCCAGTAAATTAATCAAGCCCCATGAAGAATGGATGGAGACACGTCTCCATCTAATCAAGTTTAATACCCACAATTGATTGAGTCACATCTCTGTGGAGATCATCTAATCAAGCTTCCAACCTATAGTACTGAATAGGAATTAGAAGAAATGGTTGCTCCCACAAGATTGATTAGGATTAAAACATGGCTTTTCTAGCGTACAGAAATCCTTTCAAATCAGCACACCTAGTAATAAGAGGTAGCTTCCAAACTTTACTCCCAAAGCTCAAGCAACGAAAGAAAAAAATAGATGAAAACGCCTCAAAATCAAATGCTTTTGCACCTCAAAAGACTGTCGAAAAGGTCAAGAGGCAGCCAATTCAATGGGAGAAAATATTTGAAAATCAAACGTCGAACAAAGATTTGATATCCTGAATACATAAAGAAATCATACAACTCACACCAAAAGAACAAACAACCCAATTATAAAATGAGCTAAAGATATTAATAGGCATTTTTCTGAAGAGAAAATACAGATAGCTCAAAAGCACATGAAGAGATGCTCATTTTCATCTGCTCTAAGGGAAATGCAGAACAAGACTGAATGAGATACCACCTCCCACCTATAGGAATGGCTGCTATCAGACAAACAGGAAACTACAAATGTTGGAGAGGAGGTGGAGAAACAGGGACACTTATGCACTGCTGGTGGGAATGTATAATGGTATAGCCATTGTGGAAGATAGTTTGGTGGTTCCTTAGGAAACTAAATATTGAGTTGCCCTATGACCCGGCAATAGCACTACTTGGTATATACCCAGAAGAGCTGACAGCAGTGACACAAACAGACATTTGCACACCAATGTGCATATCAGCATTATTCACATTATTTACAATCACCAAAAGATGGAAACAATCCAAATACCTGTCAACAGATGAATGGATTAACAAAATGTAGTATATACATATGATGGAATATTATGCAGCAGTAAGACAAAATGACATCCTGAAGTACATGACAAGATGGATGAGTCTTCAGGACATAAAGCTGAGTACAATAAGTCAGACACAAAAGGATAGATGCTGTATGACTCCACATTTATGACCATGGTAAAGGTAAAATTGGAGGCTTAAATATGACTGTGTGATTGTGAAAACCTTGTGTCTGATGCTTCTTTTGTCTATGGTATGGACAGATGAGTAAAACATATGGATTAAATATAAATGAATAATAGGGGGAACAAATGTTAAAATAAATTTAGTAGATTGAAATACTAGTGATCAATGAAAGGGAGTGATAAGGGGTACAGAAAAAAATGGGGGAAACAAAGGCTAAAATATATTAGGTAGATGGAAGTACTAGCAACCAATGAGAGGGAGGGGTAAGGGGTATGGTATGTATGAGTCTTTTCTTTTTATTTTTTTTCTGAATTGATGCAAATGTTCTAAGAAATGATCACGGTGATGAATATTCAACTATGTGATGATATTGTAAGTTATTGATTATATACCAAGAATGGAATGATCATATGGTAAGAATGTTTGTGTTTGTATATTGTTAATAAAAAATTTTTTTTAATTGGAGTCTTATAATACAGAATATAGGGGACTTAGAGATACATAGAAGGTAGAGATGGGTACACAACTAGTTATGAGGGTAAACTAAAATGTAAGGGAATAGAAATGAAGGTGGTTCACTAGCAGGTCTATAAGTAACATTACCATATTGAAGGTGAACATGATTGAAAGTTCCATCTCCCTACTCCTACTTATGTGTCCCACTGATTAACACTACATGTTAACACTACAATAAGTTCTTGCATGAACTACTTCAAAGGTATGATTCTTGTACAAGAGTGTTTAAATTTAGGGTACAAAGGGAAAATTGCTACTGCATGCTATGGGCTATGTTTAACAGGAAAGCATCAACAGTACGACAGCACCAGCAGGGTAAGTAATGGTGGGTGGGACAAGAATTAAGGGGAGGTTTAAATTTCCTACTTGGTGAGGGTGTGTTTATTGGTCATCTTTCTCTTGGGAACAATAAAATGATCTAAACTTGAGAATATTGATGGACTATGGACTTCGGGCATTTTCATATATGATGCCTACTGAATACAGGTGGCTGAAGGATGCACTGACTGAGAAGTAGATTGGCAAACAGTGGTGTGCATATATGATTGAATATTGTGCTGCTACAAAAAGGAACGAAGTTGTGAGGCATGCAACATTGTGAATGAATGTGTGGGACATTTGGTGAGGCAAAATAAGCCAGAAACAAAAGAGCAGTTATTGTATGATCTCCTTCAAAAAATGCTTATAAGAAAACAGGGGCCTAGATTGTAAGCTCTTACAGTAGTCACATTTAGTCCAGAGTGGTAAGTATTATATCTGGGCCTTGAGAGGCTGTTTTATATACATATAACCTGGTATTTAGAGAAAAGAACGAAGCTGACCAGGTTGGGATTCAGGTAATTCAGAGCACAGGGATAAGGAAGACATTGTTTATATTGTAGAATCTCACCTACTCTTTGAGACCAAGGGAAGAAAGGTTTATTTTGTCTGGAATGTAAATTATCTGTAGCACATACTCTAACTCAAACTGTCTGGACAGATCATTTAAACAATCAAAACACAGGAAGCCCAGAATAAGAATGTAATACCTGGATATATCCTAGAACATATTAAGCAGATAATCAAAAAGTATTGGCCAAAAAAGTCCCTTGAGGGATGGGAGAAGAAATATGGAACTATTAAACTTAACCACTAGGGAAGCCCTGGTACTGTGTCAAACATTAGGGACACCCAGATCAATAGAACAAGCCCTTGATCTTGAGACTTGCTCTTGTGAAGCTTATATAGGTAGTGGAGAAGCTTAGCCTACCTATAGGTATGACTAAGAGTCACTTCTGGAGGACCTCTTTTGTTGCCCAGATGTGGCCTCTCTCTAAGCCCAACTCTGCAAGTGAAATCATTGCCCTCTTCCCTGCCACCCCCCTCCCCATGTGGGACCTGACATCCAGGGATGAAAGTCTTCCTGGTGGCTTGGGAGATGACTCCGAGGGATGAGTCTGGCCCTGGCACTGTGGGATTAACAATTACATACTGACCACAAGGGAGAAAAGAGGTATAACAAAAAAGGTATCAGTGGCTGAGAGAGTTCAAATGGAGTTGAGAAGCTACTCTGGAGGTTGCTGTTAAGTAAGCTTCAGTTAGACATTGCTACCTATCATAACTTGCCAAACCCCAACCAAAACCATTCCAGCCAATCCTAATGAACATTTAGGGCAATTTATAGGATTCTGCTGAGGTTCCATGCACTAGGTTAACTTTCCAGAAAACTACAACCTCCAGATGGGTCCTGGACCAGATAAGTCCTGGAACCTAGAGGGGCCAGCTTCTCCAGAATGTCATGTAGTTCATCTCCCTACTCCATATTATTGACAGTCCTTTCTAACATGAAAAAGTTAGAATGGGCATAGCCTAAATACCCCAAAAGAGTGGGAGAAAGATCAAAGTTGATGGTGGGGGGGAGGAGGTGCCAAGATAGCGGCTTAGCAAGGTATGGGATTTAGTTCATCCTCCAGAACAGCTACTAAATAACCAGGAACAGTACAGAACAGCTCCTGGGGCCCCGTCAGTGACCAGACACACAGCGTACCCCAGTTTGGACCAGCTGGACCAGCTGCAATCCCACCCAGAACCATGAGTTCCCTGGCACCCCTCCCCCACAGGCTGCTTCCCAGAAGGGAAAGGAAAGAGACTTTACCAGCAGCAGGGGCTGAGCGCAACTAAGCTTCACAAATTCTGACAACTAAAAATAGGCCCCCAGCTCAGGTGAACCTGGTCAAAGCGGAGGTCGCTGATTTTTGACCCTGTAGCAAGGGGGCAGGGCTGATGGAAAAAAAAAAAAAAGAAACAGAGGTTTTTTGTGGCTGTGTTTCTACAAAGGCTTGACTGCCTTTGGATACAGTGGCAGGGCTTCTCAGGCTGCAACCGCCCCAGGCATAGGCAGAAACAAGCTTGTTTGAAGGCCTGTCTGGAACCTGTGCCTTCCCGAGGGGAGTGGTGAGGCCCAACTCAGGTAGAATCCCTCCATCAAGGAATTCAGACCCCAGGGACTGGAAAATTGAAACGATTATAGCCAACCTACAACCTCTCCTCTGTCTCCACCATGCCCCCAGCAGGGAGAGTGTGCTGAAGTTAAAGGTACCAGATCATCTTATGCTGGTGGGACCTAGAGGCAGACAAGTACCACATACTGTGCAGGATAAGAAAAACAGAGTCCAGAGACTTCACAGGAATGTCTTTCAACCTGCTGGGTCTCACCCTCAGGGTAAACTGATGCAGGTGACTCTTTCCTCCTGACAGGATGCCAGTTTGGTCTGGGAAAACCTGGCTGGGGTCTATAATACTTAAGTAGACCCTCCTCAGTGTGGGGGGGAAAAAGGCACCATACAGGCAGGGCAAGAAACAAGAAAACAAGAACTGAAAAATTCTCCTCTGTTAAACAAAACCTAAGCTAGTGGTCCAGAAAAAAGCTGAACTGAATGTCAAAGAATAGACAGACAACAAATTCATCCAGCAAGAAAACCCTAAGTAAAAGAAGTGAAAACAATCTCCAGAATAAATTAATTAAGGTAATTAAATGCCTAGATGCCAGCAAAAAATAACAAATCACACTAGGAAAATTGAAGATACGTCCCAGTCAAAGGAACAAACCAACAATTCAAATGAGATACAGGAGTTGAAACAATTAATTCAGAATGTACGAACAGACTTAGAAAACATCATCAAAAATCAAATGAATGAGTTGAGGGAGGATATAAAGAAGGCAAGGAATGAACAAAAAGAAGAAATCCAAAGTCTGAACAAATAAATTGCAGAATTTATGGGAATGAAATGCACAGTAGAAGAGATGAAAAAAACAATGGAAACCTACAATGTTAGATTTTGAGAGGCAGACAATAGGATTAGTGACAATAGGAACTGGAGGATGGAACATCTGAAAACTGACAAGCAGAAGCAAATATGGGGAAAAAATGGAAAAATATGAGCAGGGACTCAGGGAATTGAATGACAATATGAAGCAAATGAATATACATTTGTGGGTGTCCCAGAAGGAGAAGAGAAGAGAAAAGGAGGAGAAAAACTAATGGAGGAAATTATCACTGAAAATTTCCCAACTCTTATGAAAGACTTAAAAATTACAGCTCCAAGAAGTGCAGCGTACCCCAAAGAGAATAGATCTAAATAAATGTACTCCAAGACACTTACTAATCAGAATGTCAGAGGTCAAAGAGAAAGAGAGAAACTTGAAAGTATCAAGAGAAAAGCAATCCATCACATACAAGGGAAGCCCAATAAGACTATGCACAGATTTCTCAGCAGAAACCATGGAGGCGAGAAGACAGTGGGATGACATATTTAAATTACTAAAAGAGAAAAACTGCCAACCAATAATTCTATATCCAGCAAAATCGTCCTTCAAAAATGAGGGAGAAATTAAAACACTTTCAGACAGAAAAATCACTGAGAGAATTTGTGACCAAGAGACCGGCTCTGCAAGAAATACTAAAGGGAGCACTAGAGGCAGATACAAAAATACAGGAAAGAGAGGTATGGAGAAGATTGTAGAAAGAAAGACTATCAGTAAAGGCAAAAAGAAGAAAAATTAGATATGACATATAAAATGCAAAAGGCAAAATGGTAGAAGAAAGTACTACCTGTACAGTAATAATACTAAATGTTAATGGATTGAACTCCCCAATCAAAAGACATAGATTGGCAGAATGGATTAAAAAACAGGACCCATTTATATGGTGTCTACAGGAAACATATTTTAGACCCAAGGATAAACATAGGTTGAAAGTGAAAGGTTGGGAAAAGATATTTCATGCAAACAACAATCAGAAAAGAGCAGGAGTAGCTATACTAATATCCAACAAATTAGACTTCAAATGTAAAAGAGTTAAAAGAGACAAAGAAGGACACTATGTATCAATAAAAGGAACAATTCAACAAGAAGACATAACAATCATAAATATTTATGCACTGAGCCAGAATGCCCCAAAATACTTAAGGCAAACACTGAAAAGAGAAATAGACACATCTACCACAGCAGTCGGAGACTCCAGTTCCACACTTTCGTCAATAGACAGAACATCTAGAAAGAGGATCAATAAAGAAACTGAGAATTTGAATAATGCAATAAATGAGCTAGACTTAACAGACATTTATAGAACATTACACCCCATAACAGCAGGATACACCTTTTTCTCAAGTCCTCATGGATCATACTCAAGAATAGACCATATGCTCAGTCACAAAGCAAGTCTAAATAAATTTAAAAAGATTGAAATCATACTTTCTGAGAAAAATCACTTTCTCAGATCATAAAAGGATGAAGTTGGAAATCAACAATAGGCAGAGTGCCAGAAAATTCACAAATATGTGGAGACTCAACAACACAATCTTAAACAACCAATGGGTCAAGGAAGAAATTACAAGAGAAATCAGTAAATATTTTGAGGCAAATGAAAAAGAAAACACAACATATCAAAACTTACGGGATGGGGCGGGCCGCGGTGGCTCAGCGGGCAAGAGTGCTTGCCTGCCATGCCGGAGGACCCCGGTTCGATTCCCGGCCCCAGCCCATGTAAAAAACAAACAAACAAACAAAAAATAATAATAAAATAAACAAAATATTTAAAAAAAAAAAAAAAAAAAAAAACTTACGGGATGCAGCAAAGTTAGTGCTAGGAGGGAAATTTATTGCCCTAAATGCCTATTTCAAAAAAGAAGGGCAAAAATTGAGGAATTAACTGTCCACTTGGAAGAAATAGAGAAAGAACAGCAAACTAACCCCAAAGCAAGCAAAAGGAAAGAAATAAAGATTAGAGCAGAAATAAATGAAATTGAGAACATGAAAACAATTGAGAAAATCAACAAAACCAGAAGCTGGTTCTATGAGAAAATCAATAAGATTGATGGACCCTTAGCAAGATTGACAAAAAGAAGAAGAGGAAGGTTGCAAATAAATAAGATCAGAAATGGAAGTGGAGACATAACCACTAACCCCACAGAAATAAAGGAAGTAATGACAAGATACTATGAACAACTTTATGCTAATAAACATGACAATGTAGATGAAATGGACAACTTTCTAGAAAGGCATGAACAACCAACTTTGACTCGAGAAGAAATAGACGACCTCAACAAAACAATCACAAGTAAAGAAATTGAATCAGTCATTAAGAAGCTCCCCAAAAAGAAAAGTCCAGGACCAGACTGCTTCTCATGTGAATTCTACCAAACATTCCAGAAACAGTTAGTACCAATCCCACTCAAACTCTTCAAAAAAATTGAAGAGGAAGGAAAGCTACCTAACTCATTCTACAAAGCCAACATCACCCGCATACCAAAGCCAGACAAAGATATTATTTTAAAAAAAGAAAACGACAGACCAATCTCTCTAAATGAACATAGATGCAAAAATCCTCAACAAAATTCTAGCAAATTGAATTCAGCAACACATTAAAAGAATTATACATCATGACCAAGTAAGAGTCATCCCAGGTATGCTAAGATGGTTCAACATAAGAAAATCAATTACTGTAAAACACCATATCAACAAATCAAAGCAGAAAAACCACATGATCATCTCAATTGATGCAGAAAAGGCATTTGACAAAATTCAACATCCTTTCCTGTTGAAAACACTTCAAAAGATAGGAACAGAAGAGAGCTTCCTCAAAATGATGATGGGAATATATGAAAAACCCACATCTAACATCATTTCCCCCTAAGATCAGGAACAAGACAAGGATGTCCATTATCACTACTGTTATTCCACATTGTGTTGGAAGTTCTAGCCAGAGCAATTAGACAAGAAAAAGAAATACAAAGCAACAAAATTGGAAAGGGAGAAGTAAAATTCTCACTGTTTGCAGATGATACAATACTGTATGTTGAAAACCCCGAAAAATCCACAGCAAAACTACTAGAGTAATAAATGAGTACAGCAAAGTGGCAGGTTACAAGATCAACACTCAAAAATCTGTAGTGTTTCTATACACTAGTAATGAACAATTTGAGGGGGAAATCAAGAAAAGAATTCCATTTACAATTGCAACCAAGAGAATAAAATATTTAGGAATAAATTTAACTAAAGAGACAAAAGACAAAGAAAACTATAAGAAATTGTTAAAAGAAATCACAAAAGACCTAAATAGATGGAAGGGCATACTGTGTTCATGGATTGGAAGACTAAATATAGTTAAGATGTCAATTCTACCTAAATTGATTTACAGATTCAATGCAATACCAATTAAAATCCCAAAAATTTACTTTTCAGAAATAGAAAAACCAATAATCAAATTTATCTGGAAGGGCAGGGTGCCCCGAATAGCTAAAAGTATTCTGAGAAAAAAAAAATGAAGTCGGAGGTCTCACGCTGCCTGACTTTAAGGCATATTTTGAAGCTACAGTGGAAAAACAGCATGGTACTGGCATAAAGATAGATATACTGACCAATGGAATAGAATAGAGTGTTCAGATATAGACCCTCACATCTATGGACAATTGATCTTTGATAAGGCAGTCAAGCCAACTCACCTGGGACAGAACAGTCTCTTCAATAAATGGTGCCTAGAAAATTGGATATCCATATGCAAAAGAATGATAGAGGACCCATAGCTCATACCCTATACAAAAATTAACTCAAAATGGATCAAAGACCTAAACATTAGATCTAAGACCATAAAACTGTTAGAAGAAAATGTAAAGAAATATCTTACAAATCTTATACTAAGAGATGGTTTCCTAGACCTTACACCCAAAGCAAGAGCATTGAAGAAAGAAATAAATAAATGGGAACTCCTCAAAATTAAACACTTTTGTGCATCAAAGAACTTCGTCAAGAAAGTAAAAATACAGCCTACACAAAGGGAGACAATATTTGGAAACGATATATCAGATAAAGGTCTAGTATCCAGAATTTATAGAGATTGTTCAACTCAACAACAAAAAGACAGCCAGCCCAATTACAAAATGGGCAAAAGACTTGAACAGACACTTCTCAGAAGAGGAAATATAAATGGCCAAAAGGCACATGAAGAGATGCCCAACTTCCTTGGCTATTAGAGAAATGCAAATCAAAACCATAATGAGATACCATCTCACACACACCAGAATGGCCATTATCAATAAAACAGAAAATGACAAGTGCTGAAGAGGATGTGGAGAAAGAGGTACACTTATCCACTGCTGGTGGGAATGTCAAATGGTACAACTGCTATGGAAGGCAGTTTGGCGGTTCCTCAAAAAGCTAAATATGGAATTGCCATATGACCCGGCAATACCATTGCTAGGTATCTACTCAGGGGACATGAGGGCAAGGACACAAATGGACATTTAGACATCAATGTTTATAGCAGCATTATTTACAATTGTGAAGAGATGGAAACAGCCAAAATGTCCATCAACAGACAAGTAGCTAAAGAAACTGTGGTATATACATATGATGGAATATTATGCAGCTGTAAGACAGAATAAAGTTATGAAGTATGTAACAACATGGATGAACCTTAAGGACATTATGCTGAGTGAGATTAGCCAGAAACAAAGGGACAAATACTGTATGGTCTCACTGATATGAACTGACATTAGTGAATAAACTTGGAGAATTTCATTGGTAACAGAGACCAACAGGAGATAGAAATAGGGTAAGATATTGGGTAATTGGAGCTGAAAGGATACAGATTGTGCAACAGGACTGAAGGTAAAAACTCAGATATGGACAGCACGATACTACCTAACTGTAATACAATTATGTTAAAACACTGAATGAAGCTAAATGTGAGAATGATAGAGGGAGGAGGGCTGGGGGCACAAATGAAATCAGAAAGAAAGATAGACGATAAAGACTGAGATGGTATAATCTAAGTATGCCTACAGTGTATAATGATAAATGTACAAATTTAAAAAATGTTTTTGCATGAGGAATAAAAAAGGAATGTCGTTACTGCAGGGTGCTGAAAACAGATGGTAATTAATATTTAAAAATTTTAACTTATGTGTGAGACTAAAGCAAAAAATGTTTATTTAGTATAAAATTTATATTTTGACTAGTGCATTTCCTAAAACAAGTTATGTAGACAGCTTAATTGAACATCAAAGTACATGGAACCTTGAGTAGGACATGAGATTTTGTTGGTTTGTTCAGAGTGATGCCCAGATAAATCCCAGAGTGATTTGAACAGTAAATAAAAAAGTATTTGCAAAGTCTCCTTTGGGGAATGTTGAGAAAGGGGGGAAATTCAGTTTTCCCTAGTTCAATTCTTGATATTCTCACAAGTAGTGGGGACAACCAAAGCTATAGGCTGAGCCCCCAGTCTTGGGGTTTGTTCATATGAAACTTAACCCTACAAAGGATAGGTCAAACCTACTTAAAATTAGGCCTAAGAGTCACCCCCAAGGGAACCTCTTTTGTTGTGCAGATGTGGCCTCTCTCTCCAGCCAACACAACAGGCAAACTCACCACC
Source organism: Tamandua tetradactyla (assembly GCF_023851605.1). Lineage (NCBI taxonomy): Eukaryota > Metazoa > Chordata > Mammalia > Pilosa > Myrmecophagidae > Tamandua > Tamandua tetradactyla. Next base: position 42,033,372 of record NC_135343.1, on the reverse strand, counting down.
CTCCCCGTCTACGTGGGAAATGACTCCCAGGGTGTGGACCTTCCTGGCAACGTGGGACAGAAATCTTAGAATGAGCTGAGACTCAGCATCTAGGGATTGAGAAAAACCCTAGAAAGAACTGAGACTTAGCATCAAGGGATTGTGAAAACCTTCTCGACCAAAAGCGGGAAGAGTGAAATGAGACAAAATAAAGTGTCAGTGGCTGAGAGATTCCAAACAGAGTTGAGAGGTTATCCTGGAGGTTATTCTCACGCATTAAATAGATATCACCTTGTTAGTCAAGATGTAATGGAGAGGCTGAAGGGAACTGCCTGAAAATGTAGAGCTGTGTTCCAGTAGCCTGGTTCTTGAAGATCATTGTATAATGATACAGCTTTCACAATGTGACTGTGTGATTGTGAAAACCTTGTGTCTGATGCTCCTTTTATCTACCTTTACTCATCAACAGATGAGTAAAACATATGGAATAAAAATCAATAATGGGTGAACAAATGTTAAATTTAGATTGAAATGCTAGGGATCAATGAAAGGGAGGGGTAAAGGTATGGTATGTATGATTTTTTTTTTCTGTTTTCTTTTTCTGAAGAGATGCAAATGTTCCAAGAAATGATCATGATGATGAATATGCAACTATGTGATGATATTGTGAATTACTGATTATATATATAGAACGGAATGATCAAAAGTTAAGAATGTTTGTGTTTATTTGGTGTTTTTTGGAATTTAAAAAAAAAATTAAAAAGTAATAAAAAAGTTGATGGTGGGGTTATACAGAGAAGGTAGGGTTTAACAAATGAGTATAATTGTTAAATCATTATATTGATATTTCTTTTAGTTTCCAGTATCTTAGAGCAGCTAGAAGTAAAAACCTAAATAGAAGAACTGAAACCCATACCAAACTCTGAAATCTGTTCTACAACTAACTGTTGCACTGTGCTTTGAAATTTATTGCCTTTTTGTTTATATATTTTTAACAAAAAGGAAAAAAAGTTGATTGTGATGATAAAAAAGTATTTATTCCTTCTAGCCTCCTATATTCTGGAGCAGCTAAAGGAAAAATCTGAGAGGATCGTATGGTAGCCCATGACAAACTCTGGGATCTGTCTTTAACTACTTGTTGAAGAGTGCTTTGAAAAGTATTGCTTTTTTATTTCTTTGCTTTGTATATATGTTATACTATACAATTTAAAAAGCTAAAAAAAAACAGTGGAGATCAAAAGATACTGTAAAATCATATTCAAAATGCTGAAAGAAAAAAGTGTCAACCAAGAAATCTATATGCACTATATGATAACTTAGGGAAAAAGAAAAGAATGAAGAGCATTAAAAACAATAAATATGTATGAGAATACACATACATACACTTTTTCTTTTATCCTCTTAATTTCTTGTAAGAAATACAAGTGTTTAGAGCAAAAATTATAAAATTATGAAACTATAATATTTATATAAATGCATGAAAATAACACTAGGTAGGAGAGGTTGGTAGTTAGTTAAAAATATTCTGTTGCATGTTTTCTGTTTTTTATTATTGTAACTTAAGTAGATTTGGATAAACTAAAGTATTTTTATGTAGGTTGGAATAAGTTAAAGATGCAGATTGTAATCCCTGAGTCAGCCACTAAAAAAGCACATGCTTCCATTATCACATCTCCTTCTTCTCTCTAAACTTACATCACCCTCTGCCTCCCTCTTATAAGGCCACTTGTGATTACTTCATCCAGATAATCTAATATCATCTCCCCTTCTCAAGATACTTCACTTAATCACATCTGCACTCCGTTTGCCATATAAAGTAACATCCATAGGTCCTTGGGGTTAGGACCTAGGTATCTTTGGAAGCCATTATTCTGCCTATCACTATTATATATATATATATATATTTAAAATACCCATTCATTCATGGAAAAATGTATAAAGATACCACATTACCTAACTGCTAATGCTTTAGATCAAGATGAATTTGGCTTTCATAAAGTAACTGGATGGATCCTTGGTAAGGGAATGTCCATGCAGGGAGAAGGGATCCCCTTTCCCATCATATACACACCCCAACTACAAACTGTGAATAATCCCTGAAAACAAATGTTCATTTTTAATAGATGTGCACACACTCCTGTTCAAGTACCTGTTTACCTAGGATCATATTATCAAGACCATATTAGGGCAAATTGCTCCATACCTCACACTGGAAGTAAACGAGGAATTGGGCTTCCTGGGCACAGGTCTACCTGAGTTGGGCTGTGGTGCCCCACCCATTAATGCCTGAAAAACTCAGTTTGAGAAATGTAAACTATTGCAAGTGCATAAAAGATGAGGGAATTTTGCCAAAGGAAATGCCTATGGCTGCTCTCCTTGGATGGAAAGAGGGAGGATTTTCCCTCTCTTCTGTTTTGTGGGCATGGGGAGAGGCTAATAAATCCCCACAACATGCAGGGCAGCTGGGAATAAAAGGGCAGTTGACAAAGGCTGTGGAAGTAAGATGGCAGCTGAAGTGATAAGCAAAAACCAAGGGGAAATTTTAAAACAAAGACCTTCTTCAGGGAGCCTCAGATACACTTGGAAAGGAGATCACATGTGGAGACTTCTTGCTAACATCTGGACAGGTGGGAAGACAACCCACTTCCTAAATAAAAAGGTCAGAGAGCTTCAGAATGTATTTTTATGCCTCATATTGACAAGTGTTCTAACCCTGGGTTTCTGTAACCTACTCCTAACAATCCATCTATTAATTTTAGCTTTCTGGTATAAACATTTCAGAAAGCCCAATGTATTTGAAATAATCAGTGGCCACACTTCTCTACTACCCACAGCCTCAGACTTCCCATCATGGTGTCCAGTTCGAAGTATTTGTTAATTAACTGTGTGTAGAAGCTGGTAGTTCCAATGGATCCTTCCGCCTTACCTGTTACTTTTTAGCTTCAGAGACAAGTGCAAAAACTCAGAAACTTTGCCTTCTTAGGTTGAATTCTCATTATGATGTAGCTGAAAGGTGAAGTCCTTGTCCTCAAACACTCCTTTGTACATTAGCAGATACTGAAAGGGCGGTTCCAAAATGTCTTACAGAGGTATCCTTTCCAATCCCCGGCTTTGGCTCTTTAAAGACAAAGCTGGAAGATACTCCAGAAGCCTAGAGAACAGTGTAGTCCTGTGCTCTGAAGCCAAACCAGTCTAATTTTGAACCCTAGGCTGATGACTTACTAGACCTCAGGAACAATATTACTTCCCATCTCATAGGGTTATGAAAATTAAACAAAATTGTGTTTGTAAAGTACACAGACACTTGATTAGCTGCAATTAGTAGTACAGTACAGATTATCACTATATGCCATATCTCAATAACCAAAAGAACATTTAAACAATTCTTATCCTTAAGAAGAAAAACGTGCCCATGATAAAGAAGATGCACTTTGAGGTCAAGTTAAAAAAAAAAAAAAGTTCCCATAGGTGTAGTAGAGGTTAAGCCATTACTGTTCAGATTATATTTTTATTAAGGTGCTCATATTCTGGGAAGGATTACTATCCCATTCATGCGGCTTGACAATGAACCTTTGTTTAAAAGATGGAGATTATGAGGAAGACAATGTAAATAGAGCTAACTGATGCTGAGCCATCTTGGGTACTAGACTAGGATCTGACAGAGCTCCTAGGAATAAAATCCCTTAAAAAAAGATAGTTCTGTGTTGACATGGGAACCACTGAGTTATCAGGATCCTATTATCCTTCCAGTTATCTGATCCACCATCCTTATGGTGCAAGCCTTATTTTCATTGTTCGAGATGGCTCCTAGAGCTCCAGACATTACACTGACATTCTAAACAGTGGGAGTTTGGAAGGGAAAGAGAAAAACACTTCTCTCTTGTTTAGGGGAGTAAGTTCCATAAATTCACCTATAGGTTTTACTCGCAAGTATTGGGTCACATGATCATCCTTAGCTGCAAAAGAGTCTGGAAAATAGAATCTTTAGTCTAGATGACAATATACTAGTAAAAAATTAGTTCTCTTACTTAAAAAACAAATGAAATACTGAATATTGGAGTGAAGCTAATATTCTCACCCATACTGTATCCATCCTTATTCTCTGGATATTCTCACTTCTTCATTTCTTTCCCTGATTCCTCTTTCACCTTCTATTTCCCAAATGGTTTCTCTATAAATTCTGTCCTTTCAATGGATCATCCACTCCAAAGACATCAATGACCAGGCTTGTGCTGGGTGGGGGAGGTGGGATGGGGGTGGGGGTGATGATGTTAAGGCAGCTGGCCCATGGTCCAGTTCTCCTCCAATTACCAAGGGACTGCTCAGGGCAAAGAAGGCAGGTGGCCAGTCTAGTCACCTTTTAATCCTGCTGAAAACTGGATCTCTTGGAATAGGCTAATTATAAATGATGGGAGAAAAATCCTTATCTATGGGATGCTCTTAGCAAAATATCCCTAGTTCAAGATTATTTATAGTAAAAAAAAAAACAACAAGTATATGTGAATTTAGGAGACATTGCTCCCCAAAATGTCACAAAAGCTCTGTAAAGATCTGAGTAAATATAATGGTGCCATTTAAAAAACATAAATGTTCCTCACTCTGTAAAGTGACCCACAACCCTCATTTGGAAACATTATCTTTTATCTTGGACCTAGATCATGTCTGAGGTGGTAAGGAAGGACCTGGGGAGCCACTGCATTGTTTCAGACGACCCCTGCTTCACGTACACCTCTTGATTGCTTGGGTCTTGAAACTATTAGTAAAGCTTGATACTGAGTAAAATCTCTGGTTTGATTCAACAATCTGATCCTTTGTGATAGTTCAATGTAGTGGTAACCACATCTCTCTAACTTTTAATTCTCTCCTAAAGCGCTGATAACTGCTTGCTGAATATATCCAAATATTTCATTAGCGCTTCAAAATCAACCTTTCTAATAAACTTATCTGTCCCCTAAATCAGTTCCTGCATGTAAATTTTCAGTCACCCAAGCTCAAAACATTAGCTTCTGTTTTGAGTTTCTTCTTCTCAAGAGAATTCCCCCTTCTCATCCCATAACTCTTTATAAGCTTCACTCCATCCATTCCTTCCTTCGTATTTTTACTCCCATTCCCTCCTAATTGGTTCCTCTGGTTCCAGTCCATCTGGCCATGGTCCGTCTAACATATTAACCTTCCTGTAGCACTCTTCTACACGAACACATACAATGGACTCGTGAGTATTACACTGAAGGAGACATAAGATCACAAAATCTAATGAAATAAACAACAAAAAGTAAAAACAATTAAATAAATTTAAGCTGCTCTCAAACCGAGCAAACATCATATAATTACGAAATTTCGTTTCTACTACACCCTTTGAAACAGTACCATGAGGAAAGAAAGTGGATAAAATTCTGAAAAAAAATATTGTACAAACATACCCCATTTTGAAGGAAACACATACTGGGTATGGAAGGTAGATTTATTAGAGGAAAAAAACTAAAAACCCCATAATAGGTTAAAAGCTTCTTTCCACAACCATTGATAATGATTTACCAGTTACGGGATGAATTACCAGAATTTGCCATTTTGATTTTCACTGACTGGAAAAAAAGGCAAGAGAGAGTTTGACCACCCAGAGTTAATCATTTTCAATAACAAAGAGTGATTTAGCAAAATGGAAGGAGAAAACTAAACAGAAGACAAGAACTCACATTTGTCGCTTATGGGATGGTTGACTCCTAAGACATATGCTTGGGAGCCCCAGATTACCATCATCTACTGGAATAGTGTGTAAAACTATACTAGCCAGCAAACAGGGAATTGAGAAGGGTTTAATAAAGAGGGTTTTGCAAAGGTACGGACAGGGCAAAGGAGAGTCAACGAGGAATGGTGAAGCACACTGTGTTAGGGTTCGCCAGAAAAACAGAATATATATACTGAGAGAGAGAGAGAGATGTATTATAGGAATTGGCTCAAGCAACTGTGGGAATTGGGAAGTTTGAATTCTGCAGGGCATGCGGCAGCTGGAAACTCTAATGACAATGCTATTGAGTTCCCCAGGAGAAGTTAGTAGGTTGAAACAGAGACAGGGAATTCTTCTTTCTGATTTCTGAAATTCTCAGATCTGGCTTTAAGACCTCCAAGTGAGTGATGCAAATGATCTAAAAATTATTATGGTGATGAATACACAACTATGTGATGTAATTGTGAACCAATGATTGTATACTTTGGATGGACTGAATGGTTCATGAAGATATCTCAATTTTTTAAAAAAAACCTTTCCTGGTGTCTGCCCATGCCAAAAAGAAGACCTCCAACTGATTGGATGAGGATACCCTCCCCTCATTACTGAAGGCAACACCCTTTGTTGATTGTAAATGCAATCAGCTGTGAATACAATCTGCTGACTATAGATGCTAATCCATCTACAAAATGCCAATAGTAACAATCAGGACAGTGACTTCTTGACCGAACAACTAGACACCATAAAATTAGCCAGGTCAACATATGAAGTTAACCATCACTCACCATAAGGCTAGTGACTAAGGGAGACAGCATCGCCCTGTTAAAAAGCAACAAAAAGGACAAAAGCGAGGAGCAATTACTGGAACCCAGAGACCATAGCCATAGGAGATGGCTTCCCAACAGCAGTGGGTACAGCCAGCTCCTATGATCTGTGATGTTGGGAGTCAAGTAGATAACCCCCTAAATTCATTCTGCTTTATCCTCTGGCCTCTTGTTGGTGTCTCTCATTGACCTAACCCAACAAGATGCTAAAGGAAAATGTTGTTCAATGATACAGTCCATAAAGGTCAGTCTCCAGGGTTATAGGAAGATCTAGAGAGGCAAATGGAAAATATCCTACACAAAAACCTATGATTTTCTTCTATTTTACCACTAAATGACTGTTAGGGTAGATTGAGAGGTAGATGGGGGGGGGAAGGGTGGGAATCAGATGCTACTAGGAAACAATTATACAGGACAGTTTGTATCTGATTGAAGTGAAGCTTCAGTTGCTCTCTCTGAATTGAAGGAGCCATCCAAAATTCAAAGACAGGATATGCACCTACCTAGAAGACTGAATTCCAGGTGTGCCAATTTGAAAGTATTATTATGCACCCTAGAAAAACCATGCCTTAATCCTAATCCAATCTTGTGGAGGCAACCATTTCTTTTAGTCCCTATTAGGCACTGTGGGTTGAATCTTTTGATCAGATTATCTTCACCGTGCTGTGGCACACCCATTGTAGGTGTGACTTTTGATTAGAAGGAGATGTGACTCCACCCATTCCACCCATTGAATGGTTTTACTGGAATCCTTTGAAAGAGGAAATGTTTTGTAGAGAGTTAGAATAACAGAAATGAGAGAAATGGCAGGAAGGACAGGGCCTAGAGAAATGACGGAAGCCTCAGAGTTGACGGAAGCCTCAGAGTTGACAGAAACCTCACAGCAGAGCTGATACAGGTGTGGACACATGGAGAACAGAGACACAGATGTTTGGAGATGCTTGGAGTCCAACAGACATTGCCATGAGATGTTAAGCAAGCCAGAACCTGGAGAGAGCCAAGGAAAGCCAAGAGATGAAAGCCAGCCCTGGGGAAGTAAAGTGAGGAACCCCCACAGGAACAGACGTTAAAAGCAACAGAGTCCAGGAGCAAGGGACCAGTGTAGCTTGCCAGCTGACAGAGGTGTTACAGACACATTGGCCTTCCTTGAATTAAGGTATCATTCCCTGGATGCCTTAGTTTGGACACTTTCATTTCCTTAAAGCTGTAATCTTGGACCTTATTAAATTCCCCTTTATAAAAGCTGTTCCAGTTCTGGTATATTGCATTCTGGCAGCTTGCAAACTAACACGCTAGGATAGGACTTTTAATATAATAGCAAAAAGAGGCACAGCCCACCAATCATGCTACAACCTCTCTGGATTCTCTTCCTATTATTTTTCCTAAATATGAGGTGCCTCTTCCACCCCACCAGAAAGACCTGCTTCACAAGGTCAGTCTCTCTGTCTCCTTCCTCCCCGCCCCATCAAAACCTGCTCTCAGTTGCACAGTCTGTATCCTTTCAGCTCCAATTACCCAATATCTTACCCTATTTCTATCTCCTGATGGTCTCTGTTATCAATGAAATATTTCAAGTTTGTATCCAGTCCTGCAACAGGACTGGATACAAAACCTCAGAAAAGGACAGCACAATACTACCTAACTGTAATGTAATTATGTTAAAACACTGAATGAAGCTGCATGTGAGAATGATAGAGGGAGGAGGGCTGGGGACATAAATGAAATCAGAAAGAAAGATAGATGTTAAAGATCGAGATGGTATAATCTAGGAATGCCTAGAGTGTATAATAGCGAAATGTACAATGTACAAATTTTTAAAATGTTTTTGTATGAGGAAGAACAAAGGAATGTCATCATTGCAGGGTGCTGAAATAGATGGTAATTAATATTTTAAAATGTCACCTTATGCGTGAAACTAAAGCAAAAAATGTTTATTTGTTACAAAATTTATATTTTGACTAGTGCATTTCCTAATATAACTTATGTAGATAGTTTGACTGAACGCCATAAGTACTTGGAATCTCAGGTAGGACATGAGATTTTGTTGGTTTGTCCAGAGTGATGCCCCGATGAATCCCAGAGTGATTCGATCAGTGACTGGAAAAGTATTTGCAAAGCCCCCTTTGGGGAATGGTGAGAATGGGGAGAAATTCAATTTCCCCAAGTTGAATTCTTGATATTCTCACAAGCAGTGTGGACAACCAAAGCTATAGGCTGAGCCCCCAGTCTTGGGGTTTGTTCATATGAAACTTAACCCCACAAAGGATAGGTCAAGTCTACTTAAAATCTAGGCCTAAGAGTCACCCCCAAGAGAGCCTCTTTTGTTGCTCAGATGTGGCCTCTCCCTCCAGCCAACATGACGAGCAGTCTCACCACCCTCCCCCTCTCTGCGTGGGACATGACTCCCAGGGGTGTGGACCTTCCTGGCAACATGGGACAGAGATCCTGGAATGAGCTGAGACTCAGCATCAAAGGACTGAGAAAAACCCTAGAATGAGCTGAGAATTAACATCAAGAGACTGAGACCCAAAAGGGGGAAGAGTGAAATGAGACTAAGTGTCAATGGCTGAGAGATTGCGAACAGAGTCGAGAGGTTATCCTGGAGGTTATTCTTACGCTAAGTAGATATCACCTTATTGTTCAAGATGTAGTGGAGAGGCTGGAGGGAACTGCCTGAAAATGTAGAGCTGTGTTCCAGTAGCCATGTTTCTTGATGATGATTGAACCATGACATAGCTTTCACAATGTGACTCTGTGATTGTGAAAACCTTGTGTCTGATGCTCCTTTTATCTACCATATCAACAAAAGAGTAGAACATATGGAATAACAATAAATAATAGGGGGAACAAATGTTAAAATAAATTTAGTTTGAAATGCTAGTGATAAATGAAAGCATACCATACATATACATGGTATGTATAATCTTTTTTTTCTGTTATTTTATTTCTTTTTCTGTTGTCTTTTTACTTCTTTTTCTAAATCGATGCAAATGTTCTAAGAAATGATGACTATGCAACTATGTGATGATATTAAGAATTACTGATTATATATGTAGAATGGAATGATATGTTAATATTCTTGTTTGTTGTTAATTTTTTTAATTAATAAAAAATGCTTATTGAGAATAAAGGGAGGATTCCTGCTGAAATGAGCAGTATGAAAACATTTCATCTAAGTCATTTCAGCATACCTATAACAAAAGATTTATAATTAAAGAAGAAATACTCTGAATATACTGATTTTACAAGATTCCCTGTTATTGGCTCCTCTACTGCTTAGAAAGTGCGGTGTATCTAAGAAAGCCATATCCTTTAATCCTTATTAACTATTGTATGGTGGGAAACTTTGATTAGATTGTCTCCATGGAGATATTATCCACTCAATTGTGGATGTGACAAAAACAAACAAACAAACAGAAAAAAACCTGCTCTCAGTTAAGTCTCTGGTATCACTTACTTATGTCTCTGTTTTTCAGTTACCTCTTCCAGAGAGAATTCTATCATTGTGAGAGAAGTCTTTTTCCCCAGTAAAAAGGATTTCAGTTTCCAAAAATAGATAAAAGAAGCTTTTTTCTTCTCATGAGGAATGTTCACCTTCTTCCTTCTCTACTTGTACTCTAAGGCCCAGTTCAATCCCACAAGCCTCTGTCCATAGGCCTCCCTACATCTCCAGTCCTCTCTGGTAGGAGCAGAAAGTAGCCCTCTAAGGCCACTGAACTCTGAACACAAAGCCCTTCCTATCAGATCAGTTCCTCTCTCTTCTGCTTTCCTAGGGCAGAGCAGCTGTTCTTATGGCCGTGGGGTCTTTTCTTTTACATACCTACAGTCTCCCAGCTAGACAAGGAAAATAAGAAGCAGCTGTAGAAACTTTTAGCAGTTCTTTCCTTAAACCTCCTAGTCTCCATGTCAGTGCTGTGAGTTTCCAGAGGTAGGATGAGCTAAACTTGGTTTACAAAACAACCAGGAACGTCTCTGCAAAATTCCTTAACAGTCTCCAGAGAAGGCCAAACTGGAGCTGAACACAGTCACTTCAAGGATTCTTAGAATGGATCTTCTCCTCTCCAAAAGTTCGATGCCCTTACACCCATAAATGCTGGGTAGAGCATTGGACTAAGCTTTGGGAGCCTGGAGTCTAACCCTGGCTCTCAGGGTGACCAGCTGTGTGACCTCAAATTCTCACCCTCTCTGGGCTTCAGTTTCAACTATAAATGACATGAATTTGATGTTGTCACATTCTAAGAAGGAGAACTGAACTCATTCTTGGTGGATATATTCCAATTTTTATCTTACTTTTCAAGAAATAGGACTCATATTTTTAATTTTCTAGTCACCTCACAAATTCTTTGGCATTCTTTTCCACAATGAGCATGGAACCATGGAACTTGTTTCACACTTGAGGGCTTGCTGCTGTGACTGCCACATCACCATGTTTTGGTGTCTTTAAGAAATTATTTTTAAGTATGTACACAGTAGGTAAAATCTCCAAAACCCTTATTGTAAAAGCTGCTCTTCTCTTTCACTTTAGTTCAAAAAAAAAAGGTTGGATTTTATACAAATCACATCCTTATCCTTCTATATATAAAAATATGCATATGTTCTTGCATATTGAAAGTATTCAGAGATCAGAAAAGATACACATAAACACAACTGTTACCTTGTTGGGTTGACGACCAAGTTTTGAGAGAAGCCATCTGCTGGGCAGGGTACAGTATCAGTTTAACAAACCAGCCACTCATGTGAACGTGGTGTGGCATCCTAGCTTCATCTTCTGGTACACTTTGCATGTAAAGACATTAAGCCTGCTCAAAAGTTTAGCCTTAGCATAAACACATCCTCAGATTTCAAGTCTTGGCACTCAGATGCTTAAAAATATTGATGGTTTTACCGAAGAAGACTTATAGGAAGAGAATACAAATCAGTTAAACCTGTTTAGGAGAGGAAACGTTTGCAGGCAGTAATGGCATGAGTTAGTGCTCTACTCTCAATCCATAAAATCATGGATTTAGCATCTACCCTGTGCTCACTCCAAGGATCACCATACTATCACTAGGAAAGGATGGGGCAGGGCAGAAATTACAGCAACACTGTGGTCAAGGACTCTATATGTACATTCATATCTTTATTTCACTTGATCATAACAACACTTGCATTCACAATGAAATCACAAGCAGACACTAATACCTAGAAATATTACAGACCGTTTGAGTGCAAAATTGATACATTTTAGTCTGAAAAGGAAAACAAGTTTGATTGTCACATACAGAATGCTCCTATTTAATAGTCTACTCTTGTTTAGTGTTCCTAATGGAAAAAAAAGAACATGATGATAAATTATATCATTTTATTACTTTTAATAAAAAATAATCAAAAACCAACTTTCCTGATTTTAGAAGGTAATACCTGATTTTATAAAAAAGTAAGAATTGTCTTCCAGTGCAAGTTTGGTTTAGGCTACTATTTGAATTAGTTTGTATTTTCTGAGAGCATTCTCAGACTGCTCTCAGAATGTCGGGTGTGTGTTAGATGATGAATGGGAAGGAACAAACAGGTTTTTGAAATGTGTCTTCCAGGGTAAAAGAGCAATTTAAAAATTATGCTGTCAATAATAAACAGTTGACATATTTGGAGGGGAAAACAAACAGATGTCACTTGAATAGCCTTATAAATGTGCTGCTCTAGAACTAAATAAGAAAATGAACAAGTCCACTTTATAGCTGTGCACACTTGATAATCACAACAGATTCAGAGGTAACTATCATGTTGTTCCAGCTTCATGTTGGCTGGAAAAAGACAGGAAGATGCTCAGTGCCTCCAGGATTATGAATATACTGTCATGCTGGAGCTAATCATCTGACTGGAGACTCATCCACCATTTCCTTTTAGGCTCCTGACACAGGATCTCACAGCCTTTTCTATACCAATGTATTACTAGAAACGTAATACACAGCACTGCTTTGTAAAGGGATCATTTTCACAAGGATAATGAAAGGGAGAGGAAGAAAGTTTGCAGATACATAAGCCAAAGTGGCATATTTTTCCTTGTCCAGGCCTGCTATACACAAGCATGAGCCTATTTTCTGTATTACTTGTATGGTTGAGAGTTTTCCCTATATTGTCTCATTGGTTCTTCACAACCACCTCTTGGTGGGTTTCACAGGTGTTACCTTGTTCCCATCAGAAAGACTTTGCCTAGGAACGTACAGGTTACAGTCAAGGCTGGATCTCACACCTTCTAGTTTCAAAATTTCAACTTATAAAATTCAAAATACCATACAATAGAGGATAGGTTAGAAAGCGTAGAGTTCGAATAAGATTTTGGGTTCACTGGAGCTCGTTCTGATCATCTTCCATTTGCATATCCCCTTCTTTCCTGGGTGCCTATGGCTCTACCACTCCCCTGTGCCCCTGCCATTGTATCAGCTGACTCTGTTTACACTGGGAGGAAGAAATTGATACGTTAACCCCCTTAAAAGGACCTTCATTTTAAAAGAGAAGCAAGTCTTTCTTCAAAGGAATTAACGTCTAGCATGGGTTTCAAGCATTAGCAACAGAGAGACATCTTGCCCTCAAATCATTAATGAAGTTACCTTATTAGGTGGGCAATTTAGGAGAGAACTCTTCCTGGCCCATATTTTAGAGCTGGTGAGAGTGGAAATATGGTTGGTGCTCACAGTCATGAAGGGTTGTGTCTACCTGCAACGATTCCACATTTCACATGCATGGAGTCAGAAGGAAGAGAAGAATTTGAGGGGGAAATCTAACTGGTCCAAGCCAGAATGACTGAGAGGTGGAAGTGACAAAACCCTTAGACCTAGGTAGCCTGAGCCCTACATTCTCTCAATTCTGACTGTGATGGTTTTTAGCTATCTACCCCAGTAAAACATGTACTTAATCTTCATTTATTTCTGTGAGTGTGAACCCATTGTAAGTATGGTCTTTCTGATGAGGTTACTTCAGTTTTGGACCAAATTAATCAGGATGGGTCTTAATCCTATTACTGGAGTCCTTTATAAGCAGAATAAAATTCAGACAGATTGAGAGAAAGCCATGGAAAACAAGAAGCCAAAGGTCGATGGAACCCAGAAGAGAAGGGAGTGGCCAGAAGCCACCATGCACATTGCTTTGTGACAGAGGAGCCCAGAACCAAGGATCACAGAATGCCTTTCTTTGGGAGGAAAGCATCACCTTATTGAGGCCTGGATTTGGACTTTTTCCTACTATAAAAATTGTGAATGAATAAATTCCCATTGTTTAAGCCCACCCACTGTGGTATTTACTTGAGCACCCAAGGAAACTAAAACACCCTCCTTCATCTGCACTCATCCCTATGGTACAAGGAGTCCATGGAGCCAAGAGGTCATGTCCATTCTGAACTCAGGCTCCCCACTCTAGAATTGCTCCTGGTACCCAGAACACCAAATTTTCTTGTCCAAATAGTTTCTATCATATATGTGGCTTATTCTCTGGGTCCATCCTCCTGATGGTGAACCTCACCACTGATATGTACAGCCCTAGATCCAAGGGGTGGCTGCTGGGTAGGGCGGGGGGAAGGGCCTTTGGACAGAACTTGGTCATACATCCTGATGCATCCATATGCATGCATGTAAGGCCCCTCACATTAAGGGTCATAACTAGGGATGAGAAGAGTTGTAGGAAAAGCTGGTAGCCTTTTTACCATTTGTCCTGGTCCTTTAAATGTCAGGAGTGAGCTCAAGCTTAAGAATAATCCAAGAGATGGGCTGTATCAGTGCATGATAAGTAGCTGATATGGTCCAGGGAGACCCCTGCACTATGGACACGTGGACCGTAGTTCTTGATTCTTATCCAAACCCTCTTCTGGAAACCCCTTAATCCAGACAGTTTACACCCCCAACTTTTCCCTTGGTTTAAGTCCTACATATATGTCAATACAAATAGGATTCATCAATGCTCACTTTTTACACAAATTAGATGTTTGGTAAATATTGGCCACTAGTAATGATGTTTAATCACAATGGTTTTAGAAATTTCAGGCTCCTTGAGCAGAGTTATAGCGTCCACGTTGTTGCCATTTACTCTGCTGCAAACCAAGAGTGCTGGTTGGTGTGTATCCAAGCCCGTAGGTCAGTGTACCAGAGATTCTGTTTTATGTTTAAACTTCCAAAGGCCCATCAGATTATTTTAGCCGGATGCCGTCTGCGTCTTCCGCGGTGGGTACCGCGGTGGTTTTGAGATCTGGGTCCGTGCTTAACTTTCTCCATTGTAAGAAGACTTCCAGTGGAGCAATATGATCTTCTTCAAGTGCCTGATGGTGTTGTTCTTGACCGTCACGAAGCACAGAGTGTTGATCACGCTGTTGCTCATGGCCATGCACTCGACGACGTAGAAGGCGGTGAGGTAGTGCTTCTCCTTTATGAACACGGTGGGGAAGAAGTCGCGCGCGATGGTGAAGCCATAGAAAGGAGCCCAGCACAGCACGTAGGCGGTGAGGATGCAGATGAGCACCAGGACCGTCTTCCGGCGGCAGCGCAGCCGCTTCCGAATCTGTTGCGTCTGGAAACCCGGGACAGCCTTGAGCCACAGTTCCCGGGAGATGCGGGCGTAGCACAGGGTCATGGTGACCACAGGACCCACGAACTCGACGCCGAGGATGACGAGGAAGTAGGACTTGTAGTAGATCTGCAGGTCCATGGGCCAGATCTGGCCACAGTAGATCTTCTCCTGGCTCTTGAAAGTTCCGAGAACCGCTTGGGTTGTGAAGTAGGCTGAAGGGATGGCCACAAGGATGGACGCCAGCCAGACCAAGGCGATCAGGCCGGTGGCTGTTTGGTACTTCATCCGTGGTCTCAGCGGATGGACAATGGCCAGATATCTGGAGTAAAGGCAAGATTCAAGTAGGATCAAACACAGTGAGGAGGAAGTGCTGGATAATAGCTTTATTTGTGCAACATTATGAGGAGCAACTGAATGGTATGTGTGAAGGAAAAGCCCAATGATATGTGGGCAACAGAGGAAGGCAATCTTGAATGCATCCCAGCTCCATCTTACTAGCTGTGCACTTTCAGACACGCTTTGTTTAACCTCTCTGAGCCTTAGTCTCCTTATCCACAGGGTTTTTGTTGTTTTTTGTAGTTTGTTTTGTTTTTAAGGGTTAAATGTGATAATGTGTGCAAAATTCCTGGCACAGTCTTAAACACGGTCCATACTCAATAAATAATTATTTTTATTATTATAGGTAGCAATAATGCCCCCTTGGTTTCTAGCCTGGCACCCTTTCCTTGCCTTTCTTACTTTCAGAACCGTTCATTCTAATTACCCCACAGCTTAGAGCAAAAATGGACTGGTAATTTCAAAGAGATAGGAGAATTTTCCCTCTTCCAGTGGAAGCAGCAGGTAAAGTTTTGTCTTTATTCCACATTTGTGAAAATATTGCTCTGCACGCAAAAGTGGAGAATAAGCATGTCTGTCTCATTTTCCAAGTGGAGAAATGGAGACTGGTGAGAGATGAGTGACTTTATCAAGGTTCTATATAGCAAGACCCATGACAGAAAACATTTAACCCTACCTCACAGAGTTGATGTGAAAATCAATGATAATACATGTGGATGTATTTTTTAAACCACAGTGCACCAGACAGTAGAAGATATTGTTCTTGTTCTTTCCAGAGAACTACACTGCTGTTACCACAGTGGTCCAGTAAAGACAACAGAGCACTGTCTGGGGGATGTGATCATTTATTTGTGTGGTATGAAAGCTCCTTCTAAAGAGAGTGCTTATACTTATGCAGAGAGCTCTAGTTTCCTGGAAAACTTTCCATGTCTGGCAGGGGGTGGAAGTTGGAGAAAGAGAAAGACAGGAAGTGAAGTGGGAGGGAATGATTAATTGACACTGGAAAGAAACAATTCTCATGTGCTGGAGCTTCATATCTTAGATAGAAGAACCAGGAGCAAATGTGACAGGGGAATGAAGGAAAGCCAAACCAATTCTCCTTCCATTGAAACCAGTCCCCTTGGGTGGTCTTTCTTGGGAGTTTGATTTGGAGAGCAGATTGATTCATATTTTCCCTCGATCGCATTTCTGCTAATCTTGTCCCTACCCCTCCCCAACACAGGAAGCCAAACCCCATTGAGTGGCATTTGCAGAGTTCACAGGAACAGACTGGCTCACTTCTAGCTTCCAGAAGCTATCAGGTGAAATTGGATGGGTGAGTACACTTCTGGACATTCAGTCCACAACTGGCTGCCTTACCATGCTTGGCCACTGGCAATCATGTCTGACACTCATGCGGATACACCTGAGGCTAAGCAGTGAGATGGGAATTTGGGCAGGATGTTGGCCATGCTTTCGTCCATGCACGTGCATGGGCCTTTCATAAAGATCATAGTGCTCCTGCTGAAACTCATATCAAATACTAAGAGGTTAGAGCTTTTGCATTATCACTGGCTCATTTGATCTCTACTTCACCATGTTCTGATGATTATTCCATCAAAAAAATTTCCAGAATGGAATGATTTCTAAATGTTGTGTTAATTTCTTTTTTTTCTTTAATTAATAAAAAAAAAATTATGTCAGGCACATAAAAAAAAAAATTTCCATATTCACCCTTGTTCACTATATGAATTTTCACTTAAATAATTCTTGTCCTCCTTTTCCCAATAGTAACTTCCTAAGTCTGTGATGTTTCAACCTCTGAGTAGTTTTTCAACAAACAAGTAGAAGAGAGAACACTGATCTAGGAATCAGAAAGATTAAGAATCTAATCCCAGCTTTGCCACAAACTTGCTGTATGAATTGGAATCATTTCTCTTTAATGCTGTGGGCTCAATTTCCTCACCCTAAATGGGAATATCACCTGCTTTGCCATATCATAGACATACCATGAGGCTCAAATGAGACTCTGCACATAAACAATAAGCTATTAGTATTCAAGAAACTGTTAGTATCCTAAAATATATCTTTCAGAGCTGTTCAGTATTAATAGGCATTTTCCTTTACTCCTTATTGGCAAATACTACATTTACAAACTCTCTATTACTTTCCATTTTATGGGATCTAACTCTTCACATCAAAACTAATCTTCATGGTAATCTGTGATTACCCATCAGACAGTTATTTCATTCAGACTCTATCACTCCTTCCACCTCACTACCCCCACTTCCCACCCCAACACCATCCCCAGAGTTAAAATCCAGGATCTGTGCTAGGGGTCTTCCTGATATATTTATCAATAGGCGTAGGGCAGAACAAGATTTTAAATCTTGACTATGTGAGGCTCAGCACTCCAGAACTGTAGTATTGGTAATAACTGTTGATCACCCAAACCCTATTGAGTAGGTAAGAGAGCAAAGACACCCATTTCACAGATGAGCATATTGACGCTTGGAAAGGCTAAATAACGTGCCAAAAGTCAAACAGCTGGAAACTGACAGAACCATGACTAAGACCCATATCCTGCTCCAGATCCAGTGGCCTCTCCAATATGACATTTACCACCTCCGCTTCCAGCCAGAACAAGCATTCCCCTTCCTCTTGCCCTCATCATATTCTAGCAACCTCTCTCCTCTTTTTTTCTCCATCCCAGTTGGTTTCTCCCTATTGATGTTCTAAGAAGGAGTCAGGCAATTGCAGCTTCTTTCCTCAGCTTGTGGGTACACCCTTGGCTTGCTTTGCCCTGTGTGTCTACCACTGCAACTATAAGTCCTGCTCAGGTCCCACAACACTTACAGCCAACATTTCCCAAACAATGAGGAATAAAGGTGGCCGGGTGAAGAAATATCCAGGTAGTAACTATGCAATGACAGTGGGCTGGGTGATTAAGCAAACAGCATCTGGGCTCCATTTCAGTTCCCCAACTCCAGCCCCAGCTCCAGCCCCAAGTCAAACTGTGGTAATCATGGTCACAGCAGTTGCTAGGCCAGTTATGGGAAGGACAAAGAATTCTCCACAGGACCTGACATTTGAGCTCACCAGGGAGTGTTTTTTGTCCTAAGGCTGAGCATGGTTACTTGTACCTTCAGTGGCCTCATCCGGGCAGAAAAGGAGAACCTGCCAATGGGTGGGCAGCCTGGCTGGTTTCCCCTGGATGTGAGGCAAAAGGAGGAATGGTCTCACTCCCAGGGCGCCACCAACTGCAAGATTCAAGGGATACACTGGTGGGGAATGCAGATCTCTCCATAGCAAAGTGGAAATCTGGGCCTCAGGGGACAAAGCCCTCTGATGATCTTTTTAGGTTCCCTGCCACCATCAGGTCTCAATCCCTGGACTTTGAGATTTTCTGCAATATTGTTCTATCTTCTCTGACTCACCTACTGTTCTTAGCCCCTGCCTCACAGACTCCCCAAGGTACTTCATACTCATCTCAAGCATTCCCACCTCTAGGCCTTTGCAAACACTGTTCTGTCCACTTGGAAAACCTTTCCTCTGCTGATCTCTATCTAGTAAATGCCTGTTAAAAGTCTACCTCCTCCATGCAGCCTCCTATGACTACTCCAGTAAATAACAATCTCACACTTCTCTAAATTTCATATAAATGTATCATCTACTTCTTCATTAATGGTTTTATAAATGTTAGCTTTCTTCTGCTCTGGAGTGGCAAGCTCTCCCAATCTTCATCTGGCCTTTGTTTTCATCATTCAAAGTCCCTTCAAATGTCCTCTCCTCAGAGACACTTTTCCTGACAACCCAGCTAGAGTCGTTCCAACACTTGGCCACATTTAATATTTTTGTGGAATATTTCTCCCCCAGAGCATTTCTCTGAAGTTATCTTCCTTATTTCTTTGTTTACATAACTGTTCTATCTCCATCCCTCAGGTTGAGGTTCCATGAAGACAAGGAGCTTTTGTGTCTTTTTCACCTCGGTATCCCTAGTTCTTGGAATAGAAGTGTCATAAAGCAATCACTCTACAAAAATGCCTTCTTTGAATGAACTTATAAATGAATGAATGATTTAGATGTATTGTAAGGGGAGTAGGGTTGGTAGAGGGACAGAGCCAAGAGACACTGGAAGCAGGAGGACCAAAAGGAGACTATGCCAGTCCAGCCTGAGGGAGCAACGTGGGAAAAGGAGTAAATATAGGACATGGAAATTGAGTGAATGCTGAAAAAGGCGAGAGAGCCACCAAGACAAAGGAGGGTTTCCAGTTTAAATGGCTGGGGAACAATGGAATCAATGATATGAGAGAAATCAAGGCAGGTATAAAATGAATAGATTTGTTCTGCTATATCTTGATAGCTGTTTCTTAGAAGCCTTGTATTATATATATATATTTATGTCACATCATAAAACCAATGGTTTTGATAATAACAAAATAATCAGCTGCTCTGAAATGTAACATTAGTTAATTTTTCATTATCTATTTAACTGTTCCTTTAAGGGTTAACTTAGCAATTACAATACCCACTGTTTATTGAGTGGTTACTCCGTTTCAAGCATTATTCTAAGTAATTATATGTATTATTTCATTTACTCCTCAAGCAATCCAATAAATTAGGTTCTCTTATCTCCAGTCTACAGATAAGAAAACTGAGGCACAGAAAGCTTACAGAACTTACATAAGGCCATATAGCTAGTAGGTGGTTCAGCAGAAGTTTAAACCCAGTAGATTAACTGCTAACACAATGCGTACAGAAATTTCATTACATAAAAATAAACCTGCTACTTATCCACTGTTGGTGGGAATGTCAAATGGTACAACCACTGTGGAAGGCAGTTTGGCGGGTCCTCAGGAAGCTAAGTATAGAATTACCATATGACCTGGCAATACCATTGCTACCTATCTACTCAGAGGACATGAGGGCAAGGACACAAACAGCCATTTGCACACCAGTGTTTACAGCAGCATTATTTTCATGCCAACAGATGGAAACAGCCAAAATGTCCATCAACAGAGGAGTGGCTAAACAAGCTGTTGTATATACGTACAACAGAATATTATGCAGCTGTAAGATAGAATAAAATTATGAGGTATGTAACAACATGGATGGACCTTAAGGACATTATGCTGAGTGAGATTAGCCAGAAACAAAAGGACAAATACTGTATGGTCTCACTGATGTGAACTGACATTAGTGAATGAAGTTGGAAAATTTCAGTTGGTAACAAAGACAATCAGGAGATAGAAGTAGGGTAGATATTGGATAATTAGAGCTGAAGGGATATAGATTGTGCAATAGGACTGATTGTAAAAAATCAGAAAGGATAACTGTAATACAATAATGTTAGAACACTGAATGAAGCTGAATGTAAGGATGATAGAGGGAGGAGGTCTGGGAGCACAAATGAAATCAGAAGGAAAGATAGACAATAAAGACTGAGATGGTATAATCTAGGAATGCCTAGAGTGTATAATGGTAGTGACTAAATGTACAAATTTAAAAATCTTTTTGCATGAGAAGAATAAAGGAATGTCAATACTTCAGGGTGTTGAAAATAGATGGTAATTAATATTTTAAAACTTTAAAAAAACAAAATAAAATGTGCTTTTGTAACTACAAGCATGTGTTATTTCAATATAAAAATTATTTGCCCCAAACTAACCAAATCAAACCTGAAGATCACTGATCAAATCCTGAATAAAACATAAGACCAGATAAAAATCAATGAGTGCCTATATTACAAAATTGAAATTAGACCGTGTTCTAGTTTGCTATCTGCCTATAAGCAATATACCAGAAATGGAACAGTTTTTAAAAAGGGGAATTTATTAAGTTACTAGTTAACAAGTTCTAAGGCCATATAAATGTCTAAATTAAAGCAAGTTCTATAGAAATATCCGATCTAAGGCATCCAGGGAAAGATACCTTGGTTCAAGAAGGCCGATGACATTCAGGGTTTGTCTCCCAAATGGAAAGGCACATGGCGAACATGCTAGCTTTCTCTCCTGGCTTCTTGTTTCACGATGTTCTCACAGGGGCACATTCCTTCTGCATCTCCAAAGGTCTCTGGTTGCATGGGTTCTGGCTCTTGTCATTCTCGTGACTCTGCTCTGTTGCTCTCCCGTCATTCTGAAGCTTTCTCCAAAAAGCTTCCTCTTTTAAAGGATTCCAGTGTACTAATCAAGATTTACCTGGAAGGGGTGGAGTCATATCTCCCTCTACCCACAATTACCCACAATTACCCAAATACCCACAATTGGGTGAGTCACATCTCCATGGAGATAACCCAATCTAGTTTCCAACCTACATTATTGAATAGGGACCAAAGGAAATGGGTTGCTCCCACAAGATTGATTAGGATTCAAACTTGGCTTTTTTAGGGTACATAAATCCTTTCAAACCAGCATATTCTACCCTCTACCCTAAAAAAGACATGTTTTTCCCTTATATAAAATACATTTATTCTATCACAATATCAGAAATCCTTAAACCATTTTGGTAACAATACAAATGCAATGCAAGGTTAAAACCAGTACAAAGTCTCATCAATGTTAGCTACAGGCATGGACAGTTGTTAAGGCAAATTTTCTTCTCTGGCTCTGGACCCTCTCCACGTGTTTGGGTGGGCCTGCTCTTCTGGTCCAAGGTTTCTTGACTCTAAACTTTAGCGTCCATAGTTTCGCCTCTAAAGTTATTTTTCCTCCAGTGTGTCCCTTTTCTGCCCCTCTCAGTCCAGACTGGCAAAGGCTCCATTTATACAGGTCCCACAGCATTCTTGTTAGCTTTCTATATAGTAAGCAAGGATTGTGCCCAACAGAGAGCAGGAGTTTCCACACATCCTACCTGGATAACTCCATCTCCAATCCTGGCTTTCTCTGAAATGGCTGACTGGTTCCACATTTGGTTAAATCTTCATGTGGGGCACTATTCTCTGGGGTCTCCTTTCCTAGAAGCCCAGAACTTTCCAGAGCATCAATTTCTGTTTTCTGTGTACCCAAGAGTTCAGTTCTCAGCTTATCTCTTTCCTATCGCATTTCACTATAAGCTGCAAGGAGAAACCAGGCTTAGTGCTTTCCACATTTAATTTGGAAATCTTTTCTGCTAAATATCCAAGTTCATGGATTTTAAAATCTGCCTTTCAGCCATAGCTTTTAGTTAATTTTTCCATATTATCTGCCATTTTAATATAAGTATCACCTTCCTTCCAGTTTGCAGTGACATATGCCTCATTTCTGTCTAGTGTCTTGCCAGAGACATCCCTAGAGTCCACGTTTCTACCAATGGTCTCTTCAAAGCATTTTAGGCCTTCTCTATCAAGCTCTTCACAACTATTTCAGAATCTTACCCTTATCCATTTAAAAAGCCATTCCAACATGTTTGGTATTTGCAAACTGAACCAGCACCCCACTTCCCTGGTACCAAAATCTGTTCTAGTTTTCTAGCTGCCTAAATGCAATATACCAAAAATAGAATGGCTTTTCAAAGGGGGAATTTAATAAGTTGCTAGTTTTACAGTTCAAAGGCCATATAAATGTCCAAATTAAAGCAAGTTTATAGAAATGTCTGATCTAAGGCATCCAGGGAAAAATACCTTGGTTCAAGAAGGCCAATGACATTCAGGGTTTGTCTCTCAACTGGAAAGGCACATGGCAAACATGGCGATGTTTGCTAACTTTCTCTCCAGGCTTCTTGTTTAATCTCCTTGTTTCCTTCCTCATCTCCAAAGGTCTCTGGTTGCATGGGTTCTGGCTCTTGTCATTCTCGTGACTCTGCTCTGTTGTTTTCCCGTCGTTCTGAAATTTTCTCCAAAAAGCTTCCTCTTTTAAAGGATTCCAGTAAACTAATCAAGATTTACCTGGAATTGGTAGAGTTACATCTCCCTCTAATGAAAGGTTAATACCCACAATTGGGTGAGTCACATCTCCATGGAGATAACCCAGGCTAATTTCCAACGTACATTACTGGATAGAGACCAAAAGAAATGGTTGCTCCCACAAGATTGATTGGAATTAAAACATGGCTTTTTTTAGGGTACATAAATCCTTTTGAACTGGCACAGACAGTCAAAAGGCATAAAAATCAATATAAATTGAAGCAAAAATCATAGACATCAATAAAAAAAATAGTGCACTGGAGCAGGCAGTCAGCCAGTCACAGCCACTGGACAGCTTTCCTGGGAAATTTGGGTGCAAGTTTCCAATCACAATCATGCTCTAAACAATATCAAAACCTATTATACAAAGCATGTTCCCTAATTAGTCCTTTATATTGTATTTAATTTGCATTATATAAACTCACACTGCAGGGAAATGCTTATATTATTTCCAACAAGCTGAGTTTGATATGAAAGTAGGACATGAGCTTGAAGAGGTCCGGTAGATCAAGGTTGATGGACTGACACAGATATTAACTCGTACATGTTAAAACATAAACCAAAGCTCTTTAGTTTATCCTGGTTTCCTTCCACATTTGAAACCATTCTCTCTTGCTATTGTTTCCCCTTTGAAAAATGGCCCCTACATGTTAAAATGGATCTCACCCAGGGAACAGGATCCACTCCATAGCAGGCTTTCCCCATCTTTAGTAGCTAAAAGGGCCCCCATGGGAAAAAGATGTCCTAGTAGCATGAAACTTGGATAAACAATGCCATGCTTTATTCCTGCTCGTGAGCGAAGAGAGGTGGTGGCAGCTTCTACTTTTAGGAAAGGTCAAAGACAAGGTCCCTGGAGCTCTCCCTTGGCATCTCCAAAGGGGACTTAGAGAGAAAATACTCTGCTTAATTATTTGCCTACCTGCTACTTCTGTATGTTTACCCAGGGGCCATGCCTAGGTGGGAAAAATCTTATGGGGCTCCATGAGTCATGTGGAAGTCGTGGGCCAAGGAGAAGCAGCCTTCTGCAGGGACAACACCTCTGAGCTTCTTCTAGGTTAGTTTAAGCTGCTAATTCCCTGACACCCTCCCCCAAAAGAAAGAAGGCAGAGGCTGCATTGCTCAGTGATTTTAAAGGTAGGTTTCTTACTAACCCCCTCTCCTCAGGAGTAGTCCTTTTTCAGTTACCCTATCTAGTTGCCCTGCTGGTGGTTTCAGAAAATGCACTCTATTTGGTGGGCCCCTCCCAGGAAGACTGTCCTAGAGTGCCCTGTCTATGAGGGGCAGATCCAACCCCATCAGAGCCCTGGGGCTATAGAACAGAAAGATCATCTGTGCTTCAGGCTCTCCAGGTTAAGAGAGTAGAAGAGCAATGGGCTGTTCAGATACAAGTACAGAGAGGCCCAATTTGACCCTCAGGGTTCTGTCTCAAAACAAGGTGCTTTGCTATAAGAGTCCAGATTTAGACACTTGGAGTTTACAAAGATTGTTCCCCAAAGAATAAAGATCACCCTGGCACATTAGACAAAGGAATTAAATTAAAAGAAATGAGTGAATATAACATAAGAAAGATTTGCCACAGGCTGCTCTTACTGATTTTATTTAACATCACCAGAACCAGACTTCTATACAGTTGCATGAAAATGTATGTATGAAAAGGAACAAATTGATTAATGGAAAAAAGATAGTAAGAAAGCATATGTTCCATTTTAAGAAAACAAAACTAAAAACAAATCCCTTACTTTAAGCCAACTGGAGCTAAGGAGGGCATGTTTTAGTAAAGGAAGCTTTGATTTCTAAGTTGGATCAAGAGGTAATTGCCTGGAGTTAAACTTGTCCCTCAACACCTCCTCTTACCTGCCTACCTCTGGACCTTGAACTGGTACAACATCTAAGAGTATGTTCATAGTTGGGGAATCAAAAAGATTCCCAACTCTAGTGGAGTCTGCTATCTCTTGCTTGACTACAGGTGGAAAACCAGAACTCTCCTAATTGTGCAATCAATGGGGAAAGTTTTTTAACTTCTCATATGTTCACCTCTGTGGGGAAACACAGATACCTCCCATCACCTCATAGCTGCAGTGAAGGACAGGGCAATTCTAATGCCTCCTCCTCCCCGACCACTTCCATTGGCCTTAATGCCCCTCACTCACCTGTCAAGGGCTATGGCCAGCAGGGCATTGGTGGAGACATAGAGAGAGACAGTGCGCAGATAGTTGATGAAGATGCACAGCACCTGACCGTGCTCCCAGGAGAGCTGGCGTACCACGTAGTAGTCCATCTCAAAGGGGCAGCACACCATGGCCACTAGGAAGTCAGAGATGGCCAGGTTGGCGATGAGCAGGTTGGTGAGGTTGCGCAGCTTCTTATAGCGGGCCAGGACAGCAATGAAGACGAAGTTGCCAATACCGCAGACCAGCATGATGCCCATCAGGACCATGCCAATGATGATCTTGGCAGCAAAGAAAGTCCGGGAATTGGTCACATCCTTATCTTCATCCAAGGACTTATCATAGTCATCATAGCTGAAGTTGAATGGGAAGGAAGCAGCTGGAAATCCGTGGGGGTCAAGCAGAGAAAGGAAGTTGGTGGAGGCATTGGTGGCATTCTCAACATTGGCCCCCATGGTGATCTCCATTGGGCAAGGTGGTGCAATTGGGCAACACTGCTGAGAATTCTCCTGGGATGATGGCTGCAAAGCTGGATGGCTCCCCACTCGGCTGACACTCAGCTCTCCCTTAGTGGTCAGATGCTCCCCACCAGTGTCCTTGGGGTACAGCATCCAGGTTCCATCCTATGCCTTTAGAAGACATATAACAGTAGGCTATATATGTGAGTGAATCTGGCAGCATTTTAAACCATCCTGTAATCTAAGTAGACCTATTAGCCATCTGTTCAGGGTGAACATAGGGTGATGGAGCAGAAACAGAGTAATCAGTGACAGAAAACAAATTAATAAAAACTACACACCCCCTCATTCAGAGAACGTTAGATTGCTATAGACAGCTAGGCACCAACTCAGTTCATTTCTGTTCCACCCAAGACAGAAATTCAGGGACCAAAGTTGGGAGTTGGAAAAACCACAGAAAGAAAATTGAGCTGCTCCCAACTTATTTTCAAATCTACTCACTGTCCTGACAGCCTGAACTTTGTCCTTTGTGGAAGTGTCCCATTCTGTGGAACCAACAATTCCCTCCCAGAGGGTTAAATAAATTACTCTGAATAATGTTGAAGAGAGAGAACTTCGATACAACCCAGCCTGCTTTCCACGAGATGGTCTTTCTTCTGGCAAAACATGGCTCTAAAAATCACCAAGTTTATCTCACAGCTTCCTTCACCTCTTCACTGGGCTCCCTGTTCCCACATCAAAGTCCGCTGTGACCCCAGAAGTTTGTCACACCATTTACCAAGTCTGTCCTCCAAAAGAGGCCATGGGGTTGGAGTCACAGCCTCATCACTAGCTGAGTGAATTAGAGAAGGACCCTAGAGCAAAACCCTTCCTTGGCTGATTATATTGTCCTGAGGTAAGTAGCTTAAACTCTCAGGATTTCAATTTCCTCCAGGCAGAAGAAAATCAATAATTTCTGTTAAGCATGGAGCTCCCTGGAGAGGGAGGGTGTTTCACCCCAAAACTGCAAGGAATTACTATTGAGCACACGGTCCTCCTCAGTCAGCTACAAGGCAGAGGAGGGAATCCTGACACAGATAACTCCAACACAACACACAGTGGGCAGGGTGGGGGTGGGGGGTTGGGGCATGAGTAGCAGTACCTCTGGGGACAGAGAGGAAGCCAATGCCCCCAATCCCATGCTCTCTTCAGAATCTGGGAGCTGGGATGTAAGGGGAGAGCTGAGGTCTGCAGAGCACTCCAAATGTCAGGAGAGAGGAAAGGAAAGGGAAATGTGGCAAACCTCAGGTTCCCGGGAAAGGGAGATTCACAGAAGAGGTCCAGGGTCTCGAGGAAGGCCTACTGTCTACACTTCCTCAAGGCAAGACACCTGAAGCTTAATTTTGGGGGATCAAGATTAAAGTCCCCCTGCACCTACCCCTCAAAAAAAGCCCATTTCAGGCCTCCTCTCTCAATTCCTCATCCCGGTTCTCCTCAGACCTTGCCTTTCCCCTGAGTTATCAGTCCTGCCCGCTGGGCCCGTCTCCTGTCAGGCCTGAGAAGCAGAACCCACAGCTGAGCAGCAGCAGAAGCCAGGCTAGGAGCCAGACAGGTGCAGCCGCAATCCCAGTCAACAGGCTCCTGTTTACTCCCAAAGCCCAGAGACAGGCCACGTCTGGAGAGGCACCCCCATAAGCACCCTACCCCAAAGCTGTCAGGTTTTAAAATCAAAGAGCGACAGAATCTTCTTGAGGACAACGGGTGTTAGGAGATTAAGGATTTGGGGAGAAATTGCCCAGGGAACTTTTATCCCCTTATTCTGATTTCTCAGAGGGGCGCCCCATCCTCACCTGTGCCTAGCCACCGCTTCCTCCAGGCCAGACCCTGTCCATAGCTGGAAGCCTGTCTTTGGAAACCCCGCTGGCAGCCCTCTCGGGCTCCCAACTTTCTCCTCAGAGCCTCGGGGCGGGGTACACCTAAAGTCAGAACGGACACGCAGCCTGGCTCCCCCTGAACAAATGAAGATCAGTGAGAGCCTCTTGTAAATCCCCCTCCACGCTCAAAAGCCCCTGCACCCCGTCGCCGCCCGTACCGCGGGCGTCCTCCCCGCACTCCCCTCTCTGAGCGCGCGCTCGGTACCTGCGGCTATTCCGGTGCCCTGAGGGTGAGGTCGCGTTTCTTTATTCCGGGGCCGGGGACAAGAGACGCTTCTCCCAGAGGCCCGCAGAGAGAAGACAGGTCCCCTCCTTTTCCCTCCCCGCTCTGGGGGACCTTTCTCTGCTCCGGCGGGCTTTGCTGCTGCGGCTGGAATAGCGCCCGAGCTAACGCGGCAGCTCGGAAGAGCGTCGGCTCCGCGCCAGGGCCATCCCATCCCCACCCCACCCCGCCCTCCGACCCCCGCCCCGGGACCGCCCCGCAATCCTCTGTCCCCGGCCCTGGTGGCCAATGGGACGCCCGGGGCTCGCGCGCGAGGCTCGGGGAAGGCGTGTTCCGGCCAGGTCTGCGATGCGCGCGGGGTCGGGGGTCGGGGCGCGCGCGGGCCTGGGGTCCCGGGAGTCGTCCCCGGGCCGGAGTGTCTGGGCACGGGGCGGCAGCTCGTGGCCAGGACGCCCCTGGGGGAGCCGGACCAGCCGGGCGGCATGTGTTCTCCGGACTCATGCTCCGGAACCGCCGCCTCGGGCGGGAACAAGGGCACCCGCGCTCTGTGCAGAGCTCTTCGCGGTCCCCGCGCTGGCCGTAGCCACAGGGCACGGCTGTGCCCGCCCCGAGGCACGGGACGTATCGGCCCGTTCACCTTCTCAGCCCCTTGGTTGCCGCCGGAGTGGAAGGATATGGCCTGGTTCAGGTGGTGTGATTTCAAAGAACCCAAAGGAGCCCCTCTCCCCTGCCTGCAACACCGCTTCATTGGGCACTCTCGGTCCAACCCAGGTCACCTTCCCCAGGGTGAGCCCAGATAGACACCAGGTTCAGCCTCGGGATCAGCCGCTTGAACTTCTTTCGAGGGTTAGAGAACTGCTTTCCCAAAAGCGGTGCCTCGGGGGGCGGAGAGGGGGAGACGTGGGGAACAGTGTAGATGCTGGGGGTTGGGAGGAGTCCCCCAGGAAGGATAGCTGCTCAAAGGGAGAAGGCTGAGATGATGAGAGCTAATTTGCAGAGCTCAAACTTCACTCCAAAGCCTATAAAATAGCTCCCGAACTCCTTAGCAAAGCATCATGGCCAATTCCAGTATGGCCTCCAACTGTCCATAATCTAAAGAGGACCGCCCAGTATTCCACCCTATAGTCTACTTTGCTGCTACCAAGCTGTGTGACTTAAGGAAGTCACATAACCTCTAGGGCTGTCTTTCCTCATTATAAGATGAATGTGTTGAACTTGCACTAGAAGTTACTGTCAGGATCTAACACTTCATGCAGTATCCACCCCTGAACCGTATCCCTCCCTGGACACCTCCTAGTCTCAGATACAAAACTCCTGTCATTTGTAAAGATGTTGCAGCACCTTTACATCTGAGTTTTATGTCACCTGGTGGAATAGGATAGTGGTTTCCAGCATGGGATTTGGAGTCAGCTGCCTCCTTACTACCTAGGTCTGTGCTCCTTGGTAGAACATGGTAACCAAAGCTTACCTTTACTCATCTGGAAATCACTGATAAAAGTAGCTCCTACTTCATAGGGTGATCTTGTGGATTAAATATGCTAAAGGAAGTAAAGTACTTAACAAAATGCCTGTCACTTAGCAGGCCCCTGATAAAAGCCAGCTGTTACTGTCACTCTGTGATTCTTTCAATATCTTGCCCCTAAGAGTCTGATCAAATTTTGAGGCCTCCTTCCAATGTCTTCACATCCAGGAAGCATTTCTTGGTTCCCCACAGATTTTCATGGTTTCTTGGCCACTTGATGCCTCTATTTAAATGCTCTCTTGTGTAGCAATTTGTTTTCTATCTTGACTATTCCCTGGGGGAAGAGCTATACCTCATTCATTTTTGTATCTATTATTTAATGTGTCTCAAATTTGTCAGACAATAAGAATTATCTAAGGTGCTGGTTAAACATACTGATTCCTGGACCCTAATGCAGACCCAGGGAAGGGGCGAAGTCTGTACATCTAACTAGCATCCTAGGCGAGTCTTATTACCAACTGAATTTGGGAATCTAGGGACCTAGAACAGACATTGGCACAGGGTAGACGAATGTTGCTAGAATCAACCCTGGCCATTCCATACAGCATGTCTTCCAACTCTATTATTTGTACTCAAAATAAAAAACAAAAGACAGAATGTATTAGTTATCTCTTGCTGCAGAACAAATCACCCCCTAAACTTAACAGCTTAAAACAACAAACATTATCTCACAGAATTTCTGATGCTCAGGAATCTGGAAGTGGCTCAGCTGGGTGCTTCCAGCTCAAGTTCTGCCATGAAGCTGGAGTCAAACTACCAGCGAGGGCTGCAGGCTCCGGGGTGGATTCACATGGTTGTTGTCAGGCCTCAGTTCTTCACTGACAGTTGCTGGAGTCTTCAATTCCTCATCATACAGGTCTAGCTGTAGCCTGCCTGAGTGACTTTACAATCAGCAGCCGACTTCCCCCAGAGCAGATGGTCAGGGAGAGAGAACAAGAAAGTGCTCAAGACAGAAGCCTCAGTCTTTCATAACATGATCTCAGCAGCAGTAAACAGAGATAAACTCAGCACAAGGTAGGAGGGGCCATACATGTGTGAGAATACCAAGAAGCAGGAATCACTGGGGACTATTCTGGAGGCCATCTTGGATGCTAGCCTCTGGGTGGAACTTAGAATTTTTCTCTTTCTCCTTCAAACACCTGGCAATCAATAATAGTTGAGGCTAAAACTGAGGTTGGCCATAATCAAATCTTGACCTTTGGAATGGAGAGATGGTGAATAACTTCTGGAGATGGAGACAGCAGGGCATAACCATACTGGGGTTATGTCTGTTGGCCAAAGACACTCTTAGAGGAAATGGAATAATGGGAGTAGAGAGAGTCTGGCAGGTTCTACGCACTGTGGGTTCTGTTAGGGGCTCCTCTGAAGGGTTTGGGTACCTGCGTGTCAGTTTTCTGGCAAAAATCCCACTCTCACCCCATCTGAGAAGCAGACAATTATTTGGGACAATACAAGCAGCCCATCCAATTAGAATTTTAATAGTCAGGACTCTGTGACAGTTAAAGCAGGTCTGCCTTAGCTTAGCTCAAATCTGGAACTCAAAAAGTTCAATAACAAAACAACAACAAGAAAGGAAATAATTTAAAGACAAAATCTGGAATGCCATCGATGTACTTTTTTTCAAACATGTAACCAGGATGTCAACAGCATGGAAATTTTGCTTGTGATTAGTAGCTGCTGCCACAGGGGGCAGAGGTGTCTGGGTTCATCATGCCTACAGAGAGCATCCTACTTACAAAGAGATCCACAATATCTGAGAGCATTTGCCATCTGAGGAGCCCTCACCAAACAAGATCTCCAGAATCTGTTTGGGAAGCACTTTCTTTGGAGTCACTGTATCCCTAAATAATGCCCATGGGCTACTCTGGATTTTTTTTTCTTTCCTATTCTACTGGCAGGAATCATCCTTATGGCCCTTTGAATTCTTACTGCTTCATCATTTTATCCTTTAATTATGTCCCTCTGTTTTAGAAATGGGAGGTTTTAACATCAATGGGCTTTTTGCAGCCATGTAACACCTGTAATATTCTAGTAAATACTGCCTAGAAATACAGCTCAAGAAGGGGCCTAGAGGTCATTCAGTGAGCATTGGTAAGTTGAGAAAGGAGCAAACAGATGTTCAAGACAGAAAGCTACTAGTGCCCAAGGACACAGAACCCAGATTTTAATCCACATCTCCTGAAATTTAGCGCAGCCTCCTGTCCACTTCTTTGGTCTGCCACCCTCATGGCACGTACCTACCTGCTCTTAACCTGTCGTTCTTCTCAAAATCATTGGTCCCAGGACCCAGCCACAATATCTCCTGTCTGGTAAATTTACTAAATCAGCTTATTTTCTGCTTTCATCAGATTTGTTCTCTGGACATATACTCTCATCCAGTGCTATGAAAAAATAAAAATCAAGGATTCCTGGAAGAGGCCCAGAGCTGGCTCAGAACTTATCCTGCTTTCTTTTCCAATTACCTCTGCAGCGTGCAAGCAGTGATGCTTGAGTGGCTTCTCAAAGCCCACTCAACAGCAATTGGACTGCCCTCTAACATTCCTCTCCACCGCCCCAAATCCCAATGGAGGGTTGTAAAGGAAGATTCAGACAGGTACGGAGAAAGGGCCTCACTTCTGAGGAAGCCCAAACACTTCAAAAAGGCTAATTCTTTCACTCATTTTATTGGTTTAAGACTCTCCCAAACAAATTCTTAATGGGATCACTTTGGAAGCTATCAAAACTATTTTTATGCATATCTTGAATAATAAACAGGCAAAAGCATACAAGAATTTTTGATAAAACATTTTGAAAACTTTCCCAATTAATATCAAAATATTATAAAGTTTCAAAAGATAGTACATAATGAGTTTGAGCATAAAGTGTGCCAACTGTTGACTCTGGATATGCCTGGGCACGAAGTGTAATTCAGTGGCATCACCAGGCAGGGATATTTTACTTGGGGTAGTGCAGGAATGGGCAGTTGAAGGGCAGGGATGGGGTGGAAGCCTCATGTCTGCCTCAGATCCTGGTCTTCCTGATCGAGACCCATGGTAACAGGGCAAGAGGTCGTGGAATTATGGGAAAAAGGAGAACACAGGTAGCTCTGCTTTGGGGCTTCTGCTATAGGGCAGGTTGGAGCCAGCAGGAAGAAAGAGAAAATAGTTCCAGTTCTTTGTTCTAGGAGCTGTGTTTTAAAGGGACAGTGATGCTGGGAAGGGAGGGTGCCTACTAAGTGGTGTGTTATTTCCTGGTTGGATGGGGGCTTGTAACAGGTTTATATCTGGATCCTTGGACCTGCCAAGGATGCTGAGGAGGGGAGCTGACGGGGCTCTGCATCAAGACTTCCTTTTGCTCTTAGAAGTTTTTTTTGAGACCTAACACCTGTATTACTTGTATATTTTAAATTTCATAAATGAGAGAAGGGTGAATTAATAACAATAAATAGGTAAATCAGCTATTGAGGGAAATCATTAATTCACATCTTTATCATACTATATTCAAAAGTATAATTGGGAGGGATTAAAAAAGTTTAAAAAGTTAAAAACTGAAAGAAAACATAGATAAAAATTTATCTGATTTCAGAATGGTAAAGGCTCTACTAAGCAAAACAAAAAAGTGATAGACAATATCCCAAAGAAAAAGGTTAATGGATTTTCCTATATTAAAATTTAAAACATTTGAAAGTCAGAAACATTGTAAAACTGGAAGATAAATGTCAAACCACCAGGAAATTATTTATGACAAATATGGCAAACCAAAGATTAAGACCCTTAATGTATGAAATACCTTGACATTTTAACAAGGAAAATAATGATCCTTCAGAAGAATAATGGGGAGAATATACAAATAGACAAGTCCCAAACGAAAAAATCAAATCACAGTGAAAATGTATTTTGAAGTGCTAGTCCTCACCTGTAGTCAAAGAAATGCCATCTAAAAACAATGAGACAGTATTTTGCGTGTCAGTTTAATGAACATCATAAACTGAAAAAATTGAAATTGGGTTCCTAGCTTAATTAAAAAATTCAAATAAATGCTCTAACTTTGGAAGTACCTGGAAATTTCTCAGACTCTTTAGCCTTTACTGCACTCTGTCCAGAGTTGCTTTGTAATAACTACAGGTTGATTCAGTTGATTCTACAGAACCATTTTCCTCTTCTGACTTCAGGTCTGCCTGGCATTTGCCTGAACTGCAGTTAGAACAGCCACCAGCTGGTACAAAGCCAAGAAGATGACATCATTCCAAGAGACATCAAGTGTCAGAGATCTGTGCTGACCCACTGCAAACTATACTTGTAGAGAGATGCACAGGAGAAGGTAGAATTCTAATTACACCTAGGGAGATTTCCATTTAAAATGTGTAATTAACCTTTTGTATGGTCTACTGAATAAGTTACAAAACTGTCTTATATTCAGACCGATTTCAAGTCGGGTAGTTGGGGCGGGGGTCAGGGGGGATGTTGTGAAATGATACACGTGGCAAAGCCCCACAAGAATCACTTTTAGCACTGACCGACAGCCTGATTGTAATAAAGCAAGTTGACCTATGAAACCCCCTTTCAGTGCTAATTAGCCAGTACTTAAAGAGCAAGGGGAAATGAGACTGGGAATATTAGGGAAGAGAGCTATGATTTTCTTTAAGGCAGGTAAAGTAGACTAGGAAGTCACTGTTTAGGGAGAAGGCTTTGAGACGGTCCTAAGACAGAAGCATTCCTTCGAATAGAAACACCTTCCCTCCCTCCTGGGCCTCCTTACCTGCCCTCTCCCAGCTGATATGTTACCTTATCCCAGCTCAGGTGAGTCCACACTCACCTAGGCTTGCTTGAATCTGCTCTCTCTCACAAGTTCTCATTAAATAATGGTTAATAACAGTATATTTTCTATGTCTTTAAGTTTTGGCTGTGATCACAAGAGTAAAGTGCTATTATAAAAAAAAAATCAAATTATACAATGAATAGGAAATAAAAGTTCTCACATTTACATTTATCCCTAATCCCATATTACCTATTTGGTATATATGCTAAATACAGAGTGTCTTAAAATAACCTTACACAGAATTCATGAATGTGATATTCCCATATGGTAATGTACATTTTAGCAAATAAATAGGATAGACTGCAAAGTCGCAAATGTTCAAAATACCCCCCTGCATGCCAGTGGTTAACCTTCTAGTGGTGCTTATATTTTATTAGAATACTCTCTGGGTATGTGCAACAAGAAGCCAGGCAGTAGAATGAACAATCCTTACCTTGGTAGGAGCCCAAACTTCAGATTATTTTCTCTGGGGAGGCTGTTGGAGCCCACTCGATCCCACCAATGGCTATTCTGAGTCTCAGTCATGGCAGCCAGGAAGTGGGTGGGCATTGGGCCTGCAAGAGAAAGGGATTTTTTGGCCTGCCCAGCAGGAAGGCATGGAGAGGCTGTCTGGATATTACAATGGCAGTAGTGAACTGCCCTGACCTTAGAGGAGCAAGGTGGCCAGACTCTTTCTCTGTTCTCCTGACTAGCGTTGGAGGCAGGCGGGTGCTGGAGCACCAGGCTTCACAGAGCAGACCTCGATTCCAGCTCAAGCAGGGAAGCAAACACTTGGGCCCTTTGCACTAAATACAGGGGAGTGATGCAATCTGGTATTGGACGCAACATCAGAGAAGAGGGGCATCAGGTGAGAGTCGCAGGGTTGCATGGTGACATGAAACCCAGCAGTGACAGCAGCAGAGTCCAGCCACATGTTCTGGAGGAACCAGGTCAGTACCCATTGTGGGTCCTGTTGCCTTAAGGGGGTGCATCTGAGTTCTGACTCCATTTTAGCAAGACAAGAGCAGAAAGAACTGGGCTTTGGACACAAATGTCTCTTGAGAATTCCTGGAGGGCACTGTAAAGACAGGGAGGAAATTCTCACCAAGGACTGACATGTAGGCTTAGTATCCTTTGCTATCAATAGTAAAGGTAGTGCGACCATAGGTGGTACTTCAGTCTGATGAAGTAGACAGATTGGGGAGATACTTTCATTAAACAAAATGTATTTTATGTTCTACTCTGAAGTTACTGTATTGACTTATCAATGTGACATCTTTCCATGCCAGTACATATATCCAGAATACAATGCCTTAGACTTCCTGCTAGCCCAGGGGGGAGGCATATATATGTGCTATTGCTAACACATCCTGCTATACATGGGCTAATCCCCCAGGGGTGGTGACTAAAATCCAATGGCAAGCCCCCCGCTGCAAAAGGTACAAGCAGATTCTCTGCGGGACCTCCGGCAGGCAGGGGAGTCTGGATGCAATGATTGATTCTGACAGACCTGATCACCCCTCTTGGAGTGACGGCATACGTGGGAGAAACCCTCCTGACTTGCTGCAGCTTCTGCTGTTCCCAAATCTCTACTGCCAGCACTGTGGAGAGCCACAGGCCCGCAGGCCCAACCATCTCCACATTCACGTCCAAGATGGGAAGTGAGCTTCTGTTGTAGAGAGAATGTGGAGAAGTAGGTTAGGCCAATGGAGAGGCTGAGAGGGACATGCTGGGGATGTTACTGAGATAAGCTCAGCAGCCATCGCCCAGCCCTCACCTACCCCGACCTCTTCTTTTATGGTACACCCCTATTTCAGTCTGTTTCCATTCCACGACCTGTGGGAGATGCTCAGTCTAACAATGAAAAGGCCCGACCAGACCTTAAACCTGGAAACCAGGATAAAGCAGCCCCAGGTGCTAATCAAAGCAGGCATTCTCATGGCAGGGGCCCCTTCCCCCCAGGTGGATAAATATCCCACTCCAACAGTATGGATTTGTCCCTCTTCTCCAACAAAAAAGTGGGGCATGCAAAGCTGGGATTAACTGATCCTGACCTGAGCAGTTTGGGTGACCCCAGGCAAAATGGGAATAGGATACTCAGAAAGGAAGTTGCTAGTGACTATCCGAAGGGGGTGGTAGTTATGGGTGATTTTTATGTTGTTATTTCTACTGGTCTGTCTGTTTGTTTTTCTGACTTTTCTGAATGAAATTTTAAATTACAAAATTCTTTGACCTTTATATATCAAAATGCTCCTTGAGCCTGAGTTATAACTTAGCAGCTGCTAAATGTGCTTCTGTGTTTTTAATGGTATTTTGCATGTAGGCTTATAACAGAAGAAGCAGCCCATCAATGACTCAGTTTACAGCCAGCATTCTTCTATAGTCCCACGCTGCTTCTCTTCATGCCAGGTGCTCTGAGCTCAGTGAGAGCCAACAGTTTAACATCCCACATTGGAACCACAGCGGCAGGTTATGTGTGGAGGTGGAGAACTGCTAGTGATGGGTTTGGATTCCTTACTCAGCCTCTTCCTGAAAGTCCCTCTTCCATTTCTATAGGGAAGAGAAGCTTCTGCAATAAAATGGTGCCTTTAGGGGTGGCAGCAGGTTTGGTTTAAGTAGGACCCTTATTTTCAGCTCCTTCCTTCCTCCTTATCTCTTCACCACCAAAGCTTCAAGGGAAACAGCTCCTTCCTAAGATACCTCCCTCTGTCCAAATCTGCCTTCCCAGCATTGCCACTCTGACCCCACAGCCTCTCCAAGCTGCTAGCACTCTGGGCCAATGGGTCTCAGATGTGTTCTCAAACATCCCCACCCTGGGTGTATATCAGTTACCTATTGCTGCTATAACAAATGACCACAAATTTGGTGGCTCAAAACCACATAGACGCACTTTCTTACAGGTCTAGAGGTCAGAAATCCAAAACGCATCTTGCTGAGCTAACATCAAGTTGTTGGCAAGGCTGTTCCTTTCTGAGGGCCCCTGGGAGAATCCATTTCCTTGCCTCTCCCAGCTTTTAGAGGCTGCCTGCCGTCCTATGCCCATGGCCTCCTTCCTCCACCTTCAAAGCTGGCAATGGCCAGTGGAGACTTTCTCCCATCACATCACACTGACACTCCCTCTCTTGCCTCACTCTGTCATTTATTAGGACCATAGTGATGACACTGGCCCACCAGATAATCCAGGTTAATCTCCCATCTCAAACGCGTTAACTTAACACCTCTGCCAAATTCCTTTTGCCTTGTAGGTAACGTAGTCGCGGGTTCTGGGGATGACAGCATGAATGTCTTTGGGGGCCATTATTCCACCTCCACAAGATAGAACGCACTTCTTCTGTGGGTGAGCACTACCTGAGGTTATCCATGATCCGCCCTCACTGGGACCCGGTTGCATGCTTCTTTTCCACACTGTCTCAGGTCTGACGCAGCCTCAGAAGCTCAGTCTGCTGATCTCATAATTTCACTTTGCTTCTTATACGAAAATTGAAATTTCAGGGCATTCTCTGTCTCCTTGTTATGCTGTAGACACGGGTTATGGGTCATTTTTTTTTTTCTGTACCAAGTAAAACTATGCTTATTCTACGTAAGATACATGGGTGTCTTAAGATTTATAGACCCAGTGAATTTTGTGACTGATTGTGTTTCTCTCTTGTTTGAAGACTTAGAGCTGAGTTGGTCAGGTCCCTGCAGAGAACTGTGAAACACCTTATTCTGTGGATTTGGGGGAATTCGCTTCATCCTTGGCTTCAGCTTTCTATCCTGCTTTTATGTTCCACTTTTCATCTGTTTACTTTTCATCTTATATGTTTTGGTATACTACATCAAGTCCTTCATAGAATGAGAAAAGATGTAAATCCAAAAAAGTGCTGTGAAGAGTGGTAGTTTGTACACAGGCAAAGGAATTTTACAGATTTGCATATCTTGCAAAGTTTAGCACCCAAGTTGAAGGTCGTGAAGCTAAAGCAGATGATGGAATGCCACTTTCACTGCCATTTAGTGGTAAGTTGTCTTGCAACTTACTCTAGCCACTGCTATGCAGAATAGAAATACTTTGGAATTTTGAAATTAAAGGGGATGTGTGTGCAGAAGGGTTGAAAACAGAAGTTGCCAGACAGCAGAAAGATAACTGTTTCCCCACACCTCCCCATCCCTGACAGCACACACAAGCATGAGTTTAGACCTCAGTTTTTTAAAAAGAAGAGGATATTGTAGAGCAAATTCATACACTAGAAGGGGAGCTCTGGGTTGGCTGGGATTTTTATCACCCCAGTACTGCAGAGTTGACAGTGGGAGCTCAATAAATATTTGCTGAATTAATGAATGACTGAATGAACACCAATAGTGGCATTTAATAGTCCAGATCCCTTCCTTTGTTGAAAATGAGTCAGGTAATTCAGCAAGCTCAGGCTGAGCTGTCCCCTATTGTCCAGAGTTCCCAGATGCCTAGGCTTTGGGGTCCTTTCTTTCCAGCACTGGGAGCAGTCAGACTTGGGAGATGATGTAAGAGAGGGGAGAGGTCCTGGTCCTTCCAGGTACAAAGACAATAGGCTGCTAAATGCACCGTGTAGGCCCCCATCCCCACCAGGACAGAGTGTGAATTGGCCCTCTCCTCTCTGGTTCCATCCCCTGCTCTGAGATTGAGTTTGTGACTTCTTTTCTGCAAGGCAACCATGACCTTGTCTTCGACCCCATTCCTCCTGAATGCAGATGGCGTGGAATGGGTTGGGCAGACAGACCACTGGCCTCCAGTCTCCAAGGAAGGTTTCGCCTCCAGGCATCCTGAAGTTGCTCTGCCTCAACCTGTCTCAGTCATGTCTTTTACAAACTGTCAAGAACAACCTTTAGGGAAGGCTAAGGTTTTCCTCAGCCTACCAGGTGACATCCTCTGTGGGGCCAATGCTCAGCTTCTGAGTTGAGTTCATTATTTTCCTACCATGGGTATTTAACCTAAAACTTCACTCCTAACAACTGTTGTTTAAAGCTATACTTAAATCTTAAATAATAAGCTAAATACAGGCTAGTGTAGCACTTCTTCAACCAGGGTCTGAAGATCTGCAAGAATTTGGGGGAGGCACTGAAATGGGACCTATATAATAAAAGATATGGTAGAATGCAGAATTTCATGTTACAGTGGTACACACAAGTTTTTAAAAGACAAACATAAACTTCTCAGCATTTCTGCCTCTATCTACCTCCTCAGCAACTGACTTTTGGAGAATGAACAGGAAAGGGAAGTTTGCAACAGTTAGTGGCTATAATTTTCTTAATTAAATGAAAACTGTAATGTTGCTTAATTACAACTCATGCTGTGTATGGTAATAAATTAAAAACAATTTTTTGGAGGACTGTATACAACAAAAATTAACTCTGGCTAGCTTAAGGGGAATAATAAAAATGTCAAGGTAGTTCTTGCAAGGGAAGGGAAGGCTAACCGGCCTAGGAATCAGGACAGCCCAAAGCCTAAGGAGTGGTGGTTTGGGGACCTGCGGTGTAGGGTGACCCAGTTCTGAGCCCGTGTTTCTGCCTTTATCCAGTACAGATTCCCTGGAAAGAGCACCTGATTGGCCTGGCTTGGTTCAGAACCCACTTGGATGACTTGGCTGAGTTCAGTGAGGTAGGACCTTGTAGCAGGACCAGCCACTGCCCATCCCCCGAGGGCCAATCCTGTATCTCCGCAAGAGTCTCCACCAAGTAAACTTCAAAAATTCTTCTTCAAAATGAACTCCTGGTGGCTGCCAATGACTGATGACAGAGATGCAGAGAATGTCATAAACTCTTCACTGTCACTCTGATCTGATAGATAACTCTGTTATTGTTAAACAAAATTTTATAAAGTGCTTATGATTTTTACTGGTTTAGGAGGACAGACAGAGTCTCAGTTTGAAAAATAGTTTTGGAAGAACAAATATGTGTTCCAGATACATAAACTGCCTCTTCCAGATGTTGGTTTATTTCACAGACCAGTAAATCTCTTAAGTTATAAAAAGGCCACGGACTTCTTCGTCAGCTGGCATGGTTGCTATGTAGGCAAGATCACCTGAGCTATCTTGAGAGGCCAACCATTAGTCAGAAATAAGAATGATGTATCCAAGAAGAAAGCAATCGGCAGATTAATCTGTGGCTATTAATTAGATGTGTTAAGTAGCGTTTTATCTCCTGTAAATTAGCACTTAGTTATTAACAAAGGAAGTTAAAGGAAGGTATCTATCTCCGGCATGTAATCCAGAATGATGGACACACGGAATGATGGATAATCTCAATTTTGTAACAACAGATTTCTCTCTCAAAACAAAAGGGAAGAATTACAATGATATACTTTCATTAAGCTAACATTATCATAATTTGGGAACATTCTGGACTCCCCAAGTAAGCCCTGGCGTAAGGGGGTTGTTTGGAGTCATTATTGGCTCAAATTCGTCACTCTGCATTTCCTTATCCAGTGATCAGTAGCATAAGATGAAAACCTCCTGGCTTTTTACTTTTCCCTGTATAATTACACGATACAAACAATTCTGGGTATTTACCAGCTGACCATTATGCTGTGGAGGAATCCAAGCACTAAACACCTCTAGGAGAAGCCAGCTTGTTCAGTTTAAGATGAAAGCTGAATATCAGCAATTGCCAAGAGCTCCCTAGGACAAGGCAAGAAGATCTCTTCAGGATAAAGGGTGCAAGGGGGCATTGCAGTGGTTCATTCACCTTACCACATGGTGTGTCTGCATCGTCAGCTTCTCCAAACTCCCCACCAGCACTACTTTACAGAGATACATTTGGTAAATACCTGCAATTTAAAGAGTGCTAGGGAAGTTTGGCTTTAAATTTCTTTTTGGTAAGACTTTTCTCTACATCAATTTTGTCCAGAGTATTCATTACTTAATAGCCATGGGATGGGGTATGACTTCATCAAATCTCCTAGAAGTCTGCCAGTTAGATGGGTTTTGTCTTAATTTACGTTTTGGCAAAAACCCAGGAACCGTGGGTGTAGGGGGATTAGTTCTGGTCAACCAAATAGTTTTCACTGAAATAAATGTTATTGATAGCATCAGAAATAATGCAAGGATTATTTACCAGCTCCCTGAGAGTTTAATACATGAGACTGCACTGCTGATCCTTTTATTGCCAGTCTTCATTGGTATCCCCAGCAAAAATTTCTTTGACACAATCAGTCCTTGAATACATTCTTGTTACAAGATTCAGGCAACAATGTATTAGTATGTGGATTTAATTTGACAATCCATTCTTACTCCTCCTCCTTCCCCCACATTCATTCGTATTCCCACAGGTAAGTACTAAAACAGCTTGCCGGGTACTTCCTGGTCATATTTCTATCTATAGATAAGTACATATATGCAGATACTTCTCTTTTTCTTTTCATAAATGTAATCATACTGGACTCATTATTCCATGATTCCCTTATTTAAAAACAGCATTTCTGGGAAATCTTTACCTATCAGTACATAAGTCACCTCATTGTTCTTAATGACTGCATAATATTCCATAGCATGCATGCCCCATGACTTATTTAACCACTTCTCTATTGATGGAGATTTAGATAGTTCCCTTTTGTTCTGCTTTTCTTTCTTCTCTTACTACAGAACTGAAATAGACTTCTAGTATATTCGTCTTTACACTAGCTCACAAATATTTCTGAAGGATAGATTCCGAAAAGAGGAACAGATGAATCAAACATGCCCATTAAATTATAATAGCTATTGTGAAATTGTCCTCCAAAAAGAGTTGACCAATTAACATTTCCACTCTCCATGTAGGAGTATACCACTTTCTCCACATGCTTGCCTACAGTGAAAAGTAATGTCTTAAATTTGGGAACCTGATGTTCAAGAACAATTTCACTGTTCTAATTTGTATGCTAATTTGCTAGCGAACGCTGAGTAAGTTCTCACATCATGGGCAAACTTTTTGTCTTCTGTGAACTACATGTTTATGGCTCTTGTCCATTTTCCTTTGGTTGTTTGAAGGAGCTTTTATATGTATGCATTTCACATGCTACAGATATTTTTCTCCCAGTCTGTTGCTACATTAAAATCAAAGTGTCTTGATTTTTGCGAGTGAAATATATCAATTTTCCTCTTTACAAATTCTGGGGTGGGGGTTTTGCTCAGGAGAATTTCCCTGAGGTTAGGGAAATTTCCTTTTTCATTTCCTTCCAATATTTTGATTTTTCCCCATACCTGTAATTTAATCCATTGGAATTTTAATTTTCAAAATATGAGGTAAGAGTGTAATTTCATCATTTTCAAATTGTCCCAATTTATTTAAAATTACACTTTTATCATAAATTAAATTTATCTGATACCTGTTTCTGGAGTCTTTATTTTGTTCTATTCATCTATTTGTCTTTTCCAAACCAATACCACTTTTTTAAAAAAAAGCATATAGAGCTCTATTGCTTTGATATAGATATTTTGACAGGGTAGAAGAGTCTCCCCATTGTTCTTGTTCAAAAATTGTTTGCCTAATGATTTACAAGGATCAGCTTGTAAAATTCTGAAGAATCCATTTGAGATTTTGACTGGGATTGTCCTGTATTTATAGATTAATTTAGGGAGAAATTATATCTTTCAACGTTGCATTTTTAATCCAGAAAAACAGTTCGCATCTCTGTTTATGTCCATCCCTTCCATTCTTTGAAATTTGAAAGTTTTAGTCATAAAGGTTTTACAAAATTGTGTTAGTTTAATAAAACTGGGCACTTTGGGTTTGTTCTCTTCTAAATATGTTGTTTATTCATTACATTTTCTAGCTGATTACTGCTGGTTTGTGGGAAAGCTGTTAATTTTTGGAATTTATATTAGCTAATTTAATAAACCCTTGTCTGTTTTAATATTTTTTCAGTACATGTTTCTGTTTCCTAAGTAGGCAAACATATTGCATATAGTAGATTTTTTTCTATCCAATCCATAAACTGTTTTTTCTTTTCATTTCTTATTATGCTGGGAAAGATAACCAGGAAATCCTTTAATATTCAAGGGGATAACTGAGGTGATGGTGGGCATTCTTGTCTTGTTTCAGACCTCAGTGGAAATGATTTCAGTGTTCCCCAGGGAACTTGGAAGTTTGCCATAGATTTCTTACAAATACTTTCATCAAGTTAAAAAAAGGTTAATTCTACTCAAAGCTTACATAAAGCTTTCTGTTAGTTTGTGTTTTAAAGGGAAAAACAATGACTTATCAAATACCTTTTTTTGGCCTCTCCTGAGATCATGAGTTCCTGTTATCTGCTAATGTGGTGTATTACATTAATAGATTTATTGATTTTGAACTGCCCTTTTATTATCAGCATAAATTCTGCTAGGTCAGGATATTTTAATACACTACAGCAGTCAAATGATTAATTATCTAGGATTTTTATATTTATGTCCATAAACAAGATTAACTTGTGAATTTTTTTAAATACTGCCCTTGATTAATCTGAAAAACTTGAGCACTTTCTACCTTTTTTTATGCTCTACACTATGTCTTAATAAAAGAGGAATTATATATTGCATAAATGTTTGTTAGAACTCACTTGTAAACCCAGTGGCTAACAGCATTTTAGGAGTAAATTTTCAGTACTTTTCATTTCCTCTATGGTTATTGGGATATTCAGAGCTATAAAAATATATGCATATATATTTATATATATTAATATTTGTATTATAAACAACGAACAAACATACAAACATTCTTGACATGGTTACAATCAATGGCTCACAATATCATCACATAGTTGTGTATTTGTCACTCTGATCATTTTTTTGAACATTTGCATCTCTCCAGCAAAAGAAAGAAAAAAAAAGAACTCATACATGCCATACTCCTTATCACTTCTTTTCATTGACTGGTAGTATTTCAATCTACTCAATTTATTGTAACCTTTGTTACCACTATTATTTGTTTATTTCTTACCCATATTTTTTACTCATCTGTCTATACTGTAGATAAAAGGAGCATCAGACACAAGGTTTTCACAATCACACAGTCATATTGTGAAAG
This sequence comes from Tamandua tetradactyla, assembly GCF_023851605.1. Classification (NCBI taxonomy): domain Eukaryota; kingdom Metazoa; phylum Chordata; class Mammalia; order Pilosa; family Myrmecophagidae; genus Tamandua; species Tamandua tetradactyla. The sequence goes on along the minus strand of NC_135343.1, from coordinate 41,989,065 downwards.
CTGTATCATTATACAATCATCTTCAAGAAACATGGCTACTGGAACACAGCTTTACAGTTTTGGGTACTTCCCTCTAGTCACTCTAATACACCATAAACTAAAAAGGGGCTATCTATATAATGTGTAAGAATAACCTCTTGACTCTGTTTGAAATCTCTCAGTCACTGACACTTTATTTTGTCTCATTTCTCTCTTCCCCCTTTCAGTTGAGAAGGTTCTCTTAATCCCTTGATGCTGAGTCTCAGCTCATTCTAGGATTTCTGTTCCATTTTGCCAGGGAGGGTTACACTCCTGGGAGTCAGGTCCACATAGAGAAGGGGAGGGTGGTGAGTTTGCTTGCCGTGTTGGCTGAGAGAAAGAGAGAGAGGCCACATCTGAGCAACAAAAGAGGTTCTTTGGAAGTGATTCTTAGGCCTAATTTTAAATAGGCTTAGCCTATCTTTTGCAGGGATAAGTTTCATAGGGACAAACCCCAAGACTGAAGGCTCAGCCTACTAATTTGGTTGTCCTCACTGCTTGCAAGAATATCAGGAATTCTCCAAATGGGTAAGTTGAATTTTTCCCCCTTTCCCCCCATTCCCTTAAGGGGACTTTGCAAATACTTCTTTATTCACTGTTCAAATCACTCTAGGATTTATTGGGGCATCACACTAACCTAGACAAACCAACAAAATCTCGTGCCCTATTCAAGGTTCCATGTACTTACGGTGTTCAATTAAATTGTCCATATAAGTTAAATCAGGAAATGCACTAGGCAAAATATAAATTTTGTACCAAATAAATATAAATATATTTTAAAGGAAATTTTAGTAAATTAGACTTTTCTAAAGAGCCAATCATTTATCTAGATTTACAGACATACTGTCATGAAGCTATATGTTATCTCCTGACCAAATTAAAAAAAAAAATCATAACTATAATTCTAACCTTCTTTCCGTTTCTAATATTTGTCCTGGTGTTGTCTATTTTATCAGTCATTTCAAAGAATCTGTTTTTGTATTTTATTGATCAAGTTTACTGCTTATTTAGTCTTTTACCTCAAGCTTTTACTTCATTAATTCTGTCCCATTTTCATCGGATTTCTTTTGATGCTTTTCTCTAGCTTCTTTTTCATATTTTTTTGTATTTAATTTTTTTTCTTTAATATTTTATTACAGAAGTTATGAGTTTACAGAAAATTCATGGAGAGAATACTGAAATCCCATATAAACCCTCACACACACACTTTTCCTTCTTATTAACACTTTATATTAGTTTCATTCATTTTTTACAATTGATGTAACAATATTACTATAATTACAATATTAGCTAAATCACATAGTTTATATTAGAGTTAACCACAGTTTTATCTTTTCCAGAATGTTTTATAAACAGAAAAATATAGCATGCAACCTTTATTTATTTATTTATTTATTTATTTATTATTAATTAAAAAAAATTAACTAACATAACATTTGGAAATCATTCCATTCTACATATGCAATCAGTAATTCTTAATATCATCACATAGATGTATGATCATTTCTTAGCACATTTGCATCGATTTAGAAAAAGAAATAGCAAGACAACAGAAAAAGAAATAAAATGATAATATAGAGAAAAAAAAAATAAAAAAAATATATATATAAAAACAGAACAAACAAACAAACAAACAAAAAACTATAGCTCAGATGCAGCTTCACTCAGTGTTTTAACATAATTACATTGCAATTAGGTAGTATTGTGCTGTCCATTTTTGAGTTTTTGTATCTAGTACTGTTGCACAGTCTGTATCCCTTCATCTCCAATTACCCATTATCTTACCCTATTTCTAACTCCTGATGTTACCAATGACATATTCCAAGTTTATTCACTAATGTCGGTTCACATCAGTAGGGCCATACAGTATTTATATCTTTAGTTTTCGGCTAGTCTCACTCAGCATAATGTTCTCTAGTTCCATCCATGTTATTACATGCTTCAAAAGTTCATTCTGTCGTAAAGCTGCATATTATTCCATCATATGTATATACCACAGTTTGTTTAGCCACTCGTCTGTTGATGGACATTTTGGCTGTTTCCATCTCTTTGCAATTGTAAGTAATGCTGCTATAAACATTGGTGTGGAAATATCCGTTTGTGTCTTTGCCCTTAAGTCCTCTGAGTAGATACCTAGCAATGGTATTGCTGGGTCATATGGCAATTCTATATTCAGTTTTTTGAGGAACCGCCAAACTGCCTTCCACAGTGGTTGCACCATTTGACATTCCCACCAACAGTGGATAAGTGTGCCTCTTTCTCCGCATCCTCTCCAGCACTTGTCATTTTCTGTTTTGTTGATAATGGCCATTCTGGTGGGTGTGAGATGATATCTCATTGTGGTTTTGATTTGCATTTCTCTAATGGCCAGGGACATTGAGCATCTCTTCCTGTGCCTTTTGGCCATTTGTATTTCCTCTTCTGAGAGGTGTCTGTTCAAGTCTTTTTCCCATTTTGTAATTGGGTTGGCTGTCTTTTTGTTGTTGAGTTGAACAATCTCTTTATAAATTCTGAATACTACATCTTTATCTGATGTCGTTTCCAAATATTGTCTCCCATTGTGTAGGCTGTCTTTCTACTTTCTTGATGAAGGTCTTTGATGCACAAAAGTGTTTAATTTTGAGGAGCTCCCATTTATTTATTTCCTTCTTCAGTGCTCTTGCTTTAGGTTTAAGCTCCATAAACCCGCCTCCAATTGTAAGATTCATAAGATATCTCCCTACATTTTCCTCTAACTGTTTTATGGTCTTAGACCTAATGTTTAGATCTTTGATCCATTTTGAGTTAATTTTTGTATAGGGTGTGAGATACGGGTCCTCTTTCATTCTTTTGCATATGGATATCCAGTTCTCTAGGCACCATTTATTGAAGAGACTGTTCTGTCCCGGGTGAGTTGGCTTGACTGCCTTATCAAAGATCAAATATCCATAGATGAGAGGGTCTATATCTGAGAACTCTACTCGATTCCATTGGTCAATATATCTATCTTTATGCCAATACCATGCTGTTTTGACCACTGTGGCTTCATAATATGCCTTAAAGTCCGGCACTGTGAGACCTCCAGCTTCGTTTTTTTCCTCAAGATACTTTTAGCAATTCAGGGCACCCTGCCCTTCCAGATAAATTTGCTTATTGGTTTTTCTATTTCTGAAAAATAAGTTGTTGGGATTTTGATTGGTATTGCATTGAATCTGTAAATCAATTTAGGTAGAATTGACATCTTAACTATATTTAGTCTTCCAATCCATGAACACAGTATGCCCTTCCATCTATTTAGGTCTTCTGTGATTTCTTTTAACAGTTTTTTGTAGTTTTCTTTGCATAGGTCTTTTGTCTCTTTAGTTAAATTTATTCCTAAGTATTTTATTCTTTTAGCTGCAATTGTAAATGGAATTCGTTTCTTGATTTCCCCTCAGCTTGTTCATTGCTAGTGTATAGAAATGCTACAGATTTTTTAATGTTGTACTTGTAACCTGCTACTTTGCTGTACTCATTTATTAGCTCTAGTAGTTTTGCTGTGGATTTTTCCGGGTTTTCAACATATATTATCAAATCGTCTGCAAACAGTGATAGTTTTACTTCTTCCTTTCCAATTTTGATGCCTTGTATTTCTTTTTCTTGTCTAATTGCTCTGGCTAGTACCTCCAACACGATGTTGAATAATAGTGGTGATAGTGGACATCCTTGTCTTGTTCCGGATCTTAGGGGGAAAGTTTTCAATTTTTCCCCATTGAGGATGATATTAGCTGTGGGTTTTTCATATATTCCCTTTATCATTTTAAGGAAGTTCCCTTGTATTCCTATCCTTTGAAGTGTTTTCAACAGGAAAGGATGTTGAATCTTGTCAAATGCCTTCTCTGCATCAATTGAGATGATCATGTGATTTTTCTGCTTTGATTTGTTGATATGGTGTATTACATTAATTGATTTTCTTATGTTGAACCATCCTTGCATACCTGGGATGAATCCTACTTGGTCATGATGCATAATTCTTTTAATGTGTTGCTGGATTCGATTTGCTAGAATTTTATTGAGGATTTTTGCATCTATATTCATTAGAGAGATTTATTTGCGTCCTCTCTCTTCTTCTTTTGTCAATCTTGCTAAGGGCCCATCAATCTTGTTGATTTTCTCATAGAACCAACTTCTGGTCTTATTGATTTTCTCTATTGTTTTCATGTTCTCAATTTCATTTATTTCTGCTCTAATCTTTGTTATTTCGTTCTTTTTGCTTGCTTTGGGGTTAGTTTGCTGTTCTTTCTCCAGTTCTTCCAAGTGGACAGTTAATTCCTGAATTTTTGCCTTTTCTTCTTTTCTGATATAGGCATTTAGGGCAAGAAATTTCCCTCTTAGCACTGCCTTTCCTGCGTCCCATAGGTTTTGATATGTTGTGTTTTCATTTTCATTCACCTCGAGATATTTACTAATTTCTCTTGTAATTTCTTCCTTAACCCACTCATTGTTTAAGAGTGTGTTGTTGAGCCTCCACGTATTTGTGAATTTTCTGGCACTCCGCCTATTATTGATTTCCAACTTCATTCCTTTATGATCCGAGAAAGTGTTGTGTATGATTTCAATCTTTTTAAATTTGTTGAGACTTGCTTTGTGACCCAGCATATGGTCTATCTTTGAGAATGATCCATGAGCACTTGAGAAAAAGGTGTATCCTGCTGTTGTGGGATGTAATGTCCTGTAAATGTCTGTTAAGTCTAGTTCATTTATAGTAATATTCAGATTCTCTATTTCTTTATTGATCCTCTGTCTAGATGTTCTGTCCATTGATGAGAGTGGTGAATTGAAGTCTCCAACTATTATGGTATATGTGTCTATTTCCCTTTTCAGTGTTTGCAGTGTATTCCTCACGTATTTTGGGGCATTCTGGTTCGGTGCGTAAATATTTATGATTGTTATGTCTTCTTCCTTGATTGTTCCTTTTAATAGTATATAGTGTCCTTCTTTGTCTCTTTTAACTGTTTTACATTTGAAGTCTAATTTGTTGGATATTAGTATAGCCACTCCTGCTCTTTTCTGGTTGTTATTTGCATGAAATATCTTTTCCCAACCTTTCACTTTCAACCTATGTTTATCTTTGGGTCTAAGATGTGTTTCCTGTAGACAGCATATAGAAGGATCCTGTTTTTTAATCCATTCTGCCAGTCTGTGTCTTTTGATTGGGGAATTCAGTCCATTAACATTTAGTGTAATTACTGTTTGGGTAATACTTTCCTCTAACATTTTGCCTTTTGTATTATATATATCATATCTGATTTTCCTTCTTTCTACACTCTTCTCCATACCTCTCTCTTCTGTCTTTTCGTATCTGACTCTAGTGCTCCCTTTAGTATTTCTTGCAGAGCTGGTCTCTTGGTCACAAATTCTCTCAGTGACTTTTTGTCTGAAAATGTTTTAATTTCTCCCTCATTTTTGAAGGATAATTTTGCTGGATATAGAAGTCTTGGTTGGCAGTTTTTCTCTTTTAGTAATTTAAATATATCATCCCACTGTCTTCTAGCTTCCATGGTTTCTGCTGAGAAATCTGCACATAGTCTTATTGGGTTACCCTTGTATGTGATGGATTGTTTTTCTCTTGCTGCTTTCAAGATCCTCTCTTTCTCTTTGACCTCTGACATTCTAACTAGTAATTGTCTTGGAGAACGTCTATTTGGATCTATTCTCTTTGGGGTGCGCTGTACTTCTTGGATCTGTAATTTTAGGTCTTTCATAAGAGTTGGGAAATTTTCAGTGATATTTTCTTCCATTAGTTTTTCTCCTCCTTTTCCCGTCTCTTCTCCTTCTGGGACACCCACAACATGTATATTTGTGTGCTTCATATTATCATTCAATTCCCTGAGCCCCTGCTCAAATTTTTCCATTCTTTTCCATACAGTTTCTGTTTCTTTTTGGATTTCAGATGTTCCATCCTCTAGTTCACTAATTCTAGCCTCTGTCTCTTTAAATCTACCATTGTAGGTTTCCATTATTTTTTTCATCTCTTCTACTGTGTCTTTCATTCCCATAAGTTCTGTGATTTGTTTTTTCAGACTTTCCATTTCTTTTTTTTGTTGATCCCATGCCTTCTTCATGTCCTCCCTCAATTTATTGATTTGGTTTTTGAAGAGGTTTTCCATTTCTGTACATATATTCAGAATTACTTGTCTCAGCTCCTGTATCTCCTTTGAGCTATTGGTTTGTTCCTTTGACTGGGCCATATTCTCAATCTTCTGAGCGTGGACCGTTATCTTCTGCTGCTGGCATCTGGGCATTTAGTCAGATTTCCCTGGGTGTCGGACCCAACAAGGTTGAAAGATTTTTCTGTGAAATCTCTGGGTTCTGTTTTTCTTCTCCTGCCCAGTAGGTGGCGCTCGTGGCACACGTTTGTCTCACGTGTTTGGAAGTGATCCCCCCGGTCACCGATCTCCGCGGTCTGGGGATTTCTGATCCAATTCTCTCCGTTGGTTCGGGGGGCTGCGCGTGGTGGGGGCTTCAGCCGCCGCGGCTTGAGGGGACCCTGTGGCTGGTCGCCGGCCGCAGCGGGCCCGGGAAATTCGCCACCGGACCAGGAAATCGCCCGCGGGGGAGGGGCGTCGGTCACCAGCCGCCGCGGCCTGTGGAATTCCCCACCGGACCAGGAAGCCGCCCGCGGAGGAGGGTCACCGTGGCTTGGGTAGCCCTCTGATCCGAGACTCGTAGCCGGACCAGGAAGCCGCGTGCAAAAGAGGGGCGCCGGCCGCCTCAGCTTGGGAAACTTGCCTCTCTGAGACTCTCAGCTGGTCCGAGAAGGAGGGAGGGAGGAGCTCCGGCCGCCACAACTGCCGCTGCTCGAGAAACCGCACGCCGCTCGGGGATCTCACCGCAGCCGAGTCTCGCAGTCAGACTAGCCAGTCCAGACTGGGGTACGCTGTGTGTCCATTCCCTGTCGTGGCCCTGGGAGCTGTTCTGCACTGTTTCAGCTCACCTAGTAGTTGCTTTGGAGGAGGAACTAAGACGCACGCACCTTACTAAGCCGCCATCTTGGCCCCGCCTCCCTTGACCTATCTATTGTGGGGTTAAGTTTCATATGAACAAACCCCAAGACTGGGGGCTCAGCCTATAGCTTTGGTTGTCCAAACTCCTTGGGAGAATATCAAGAATTCAACTTGGGGAAGTTGAATTTCTCCCCATTCTCACCATTCCCCAAAGGGGGCTTTGCAAATACTTTTCCACTCACTGATCGAATCACTCTGGGATTCATCGGGGCATCACTCTGGACAAACCAACAAATTCTCATGTTCTATCTGAGATTCCAAGTACTTATGGCGTTCAGTCAAACTATCTACATAAGTTATATTAGGAAATGCACTAGTCAAAATATAAATTTTGTAACAAATAAACATTTTTTGCTTTAGTTTCACACATAAGGTGACATTTTAAAATATTAATTACCATCTATTTCAGCACCCTGCAATAATGACATTCCTTTGTTCTTCCTCATGGAAAAATATTTTTAAAATTTGTACATTGTACATTTCACTATTATTATACACTCTAGGCATTCCTAGATTATACCATCTCGATCTTTAACATCTATCTTTCTTTCTGATTTCATTTATGTCCCCAGCCCTCCTCCCTCTATCATTCTCACATGCAGCTTCATTCAGTGTTTTAACATAATTATATTACAGTTAGGTAGTATTGTGCTGTCCATTTCTGAGTTTTTGTATCTAGTGCTGTTGCACAGTCCGTATCCCTTCAGCTCCAATTACCCACTATCTTACCCTATTTCTATCTCCTGATGGTCTCTGTTACCAATGACATATTCCAAGTTTATTCTCGAATGTTGGTTCATATCAGTGAGACCATACAGTATTTGTCCTTTAGTTTTTGGCTAGTCTCACTCAGCATAATGTTCTCTAGTTCCATCCATTTTGTTACATACTTCATAAGTTTATTCTGTCTTAGAGCTGCATAATATTCCATCGTATGTATATACCACAGTTTGTTTAGCCACTCATCTGTTGATGGACATTTTGGCTGTTTCCATCTCCTTGCAATTGTAAATAATGCTGCTATAAACATTGGTGTGCAAATGTCCGTTTGTGTCTTTGCCCTTAAGTCCTCTGAGTAGATACCTAGCAATGCTATTGTTGGGTCATATGGCAATTCTATATTCAGCTTTTTGAGGAACCGCCAAACTGCCTTCCACAGTGGTTGCACCATTTGACATTCCCACCAACAGTGGATAAGTGTGCCTCTTTCTCCACATCCTCTCCAGCACTTGTCATTTTCTGTTTTGTTGATAATGGCCATTCTGGTGGGTGTGAGATGATATCTCATTGTGGTTTTGATTTGCATTTCTCTAATGGCCAGGGACATTGAGCATCTCTTCCTGTGCCTTTTGGCCATTTGTATTTCCTCTTCTGAGAGGTGTCTGTTCAAGTCTTTTTCCCATTTTGTAATTGGGTTGGCTGTCTTTTTGTTGTTGAGTTGAACAATCTCTTTATAAATTCTGAATACTACATCTTTATCTGATGTCGTTTCCAAATATTGTCTCCCATTGTGTAGGCTGTCTTTCTACTTTCTTGATGAAGGTCTTTGATGCACAAAAGTGTTTAATTTTGAGGAGCTCCCATTTATTTATTTCCTTCTTCAGTGCTCTTGCTTTAGGTTTAAGCTCCATAAACCCGCCTCCAATTGTAAGATTCATAAGATATCTCCCTACATTTTCCTCTAACTGTTTTATGGTCTTAGACCTAATGTTTAGATCTTTGATCCATTTTGAGTTAACTTTTGTATAGGGTGTGAGATACGGATCCTCTTTCATTCTTTTGCATATGGATATTCAGTTCTCTAGGCACCATTTATTGAAGAGACTGTTCTGTCCCGGGTGAGTTGGCTTGAGTGCCTTATCAAAGATCAAATGTCCATAGATGAGAGGGTCTATATCTGAGCACTCTATTCGATTCCATTGGTCGCTATATCTATCTTTATGCCAGTACCATGCTCTTTTGACCACTGTGGCTTCATCATATGCCTTAAAGTCCAGCAGTGTGAGACCTCCAGCTTCGTTTTTTTTTCCTCAAGATACTTTTAGCAATTCGGGGCACCCTGCCCTTCCAGATAAATTTGCTTATTGGTTTTTCTATTTCCGAAAAAATAAGTTGTTGGGATTTTGATTGGTATTGCGTTGAATGTGTAAATCAATTTAGGTAGAATTGACATCTTAACTATATTTAGTCTTCCAATCCATGAACATGGTATGCCCTTCCATCTAGTTAGGTCTTCTGTGATTTCTTTTCACAGTTTCTTGTAGTTTTCTTTGTATAGGTCTTTTGTCTCTTTAGATAAATTTATTCCTAAGTATTTCATTCTTTTAGTTGCAATTGTAAATGGAATTTGTTTCTTGATTTCCCCCTCAGCTTGTTCATTGCTAGTGTATAGAAACACTACAGATTTTTGAATGTTGATCTTGTAACCTGCTACTTTGCTGTACTCGTTTATTAGCTCTAGTAGTTTTGCTGTGGATTTTTCCGGGTTTTCCACGTATAGTATCATATCATCTGCAAACAGTGATAGTTTTACTTCTTCCTTTCCAATTTTGATGTCTTGTATTTCTTTTGTTTGTCTAATTGCTCTGGCTAGAACTTCCAACACGATGCTGAATAACAGTGGTGATAGTGGACATCCTTGTCTTGTTCCTGATCTTAGGGGGAAAGTTTTCAGTTTTTCCCCATTGAGGATGATATTAGCTGTGGGTTTTTCATATATTCCCTTTATCATTTTAAGGAAGTTCCCTTTTATTCCTATCCTTTGAAGTGTTTTCTACAGGAAAGGATGTTGAATCTTGTCAAATGCCTTCTCTGCATCAATTGAGATGATAAAAAAATATGGAACGCTTCACGAATTTGAGTGTCATCCTTGTGCAGGGGCCATGCTAATCTTCTCTGTATTGTTCCAATTTCAGTATATGTGCTGCTGAAGCGAGCACTTGTATTTACTTTTAATAGTCATATATAAAGATCTCCTACAAGTACATCTTGTTTTATATGTAGCATAATACTCTCATTGTTGCTTATTTCTAAACAGCTTATTACTTCAACCTTGATTTCTTTTTTCAGAAGGGTAGCTTAAAATTTCACATGGGTTAGCTTTATTTTTCTTATTCTTTGATTGTTAATTTTTAATATTATTATACCATAGGAAGGATTCACTGGGTCCTCCACGTATAAGATGCTGCCCACAGAATTTTTGTGGAATTTCCCTGGTAGCAGTTGGTGCCAATATGATTTGGTAAGCCAACACCTTATGAAGCTTAAAATCTTAAGAATGTATGGCACTGGGGAAAGTACTGTACTTAAAATTTTATGGTTTCAAAGAGTACCAAATACCTCTATTTGGGGCATTTCTTCTGGCATACTGCATGAGAAATGAAAAGTCTCACAAAGTAATCTTTAAATTCAGAATGATTAATTTTCTTTTGACATGCCTTAGAGGCCTATTTTCATTGCTGGAACTGCCTTCAACTGCACATCAGAAATACGTAAAAGTGGGCTTATATTACATGTTTTTCCAGTCCCTCTCCTTTAACAGCATTCATCCTTGAAGCCAGAAAATACAATGATTGGGGGTTACAATAAATAAACAAAGTGGTACTGTTTAAGATGATTACCTAAAGGAACCAACAGTTATTTTTACTCTACTTCCTCCAGCCCAGTGGTACTCAACTAAGGCTACGTCTGGGAAACACCCATGGTGTGTGTTTGTTTTAATACTAATGCTGGTGCCCAATCTGAGATTCTGATTGAGTAGTCTGTAGTGCAGCTCAGTATTGGTATTTTTAAAGAGCTCCACATGTGATTCTGATGCACAACTAGGTTGAGAATCACTGTTCCAATAAATTTAGTTAAATGCAAAACTGTTAACAGAAGTTAAAATATCCATTCTTTGGCATAAACAACATTCTGAATCTCTCTCCATGGATTTCTTCTTTATGCCCATAAAACTTGTTCTGGATGGCTAAGATGGCGGCTTAGTAAGACGCGCGGATCTTAGTTTCTTCTCCAGGACACCTACTAGGGGAGTAGAAACGATACAGAAAGCGCCCAAAGCCACAACAGAGATAAAAAAGACAGCGTACCCCATCCTGGAACGGCTGGCTGGCTGAGAGAAGCAGCTCGGGTGAGATCGCCGAGGCGCGCGGGCCTTACCGGGCGGGGTGGCAAGCGGCCGGAGTTACTCCCTTCCCCCTTCCCGGGCCGGCTGGGAGAATTGGAGAGGTGGTCCCCTGAAACCAAGGCGACTGGCGCCCACACCACGCGCAGCCCCCGGACCAACTGAGAGAATTGGATCGGAAACCCCCAGGCCGCGGAGAACGGTGACCCCGTGACTCCCGGGGAACGTGCACTCTCTCGGGCGGGCCGCTGCCGCTGGCGCCCTCCCGCCACGCTTGTTGCCCAGGGCCGACTAGGAAATTCGGACGGGCTCTTTCCCTGGCTGCGGCGACCAGCAATCCTCCCTGCGTTCGGACACCCTCCCTGCATTCGGACCCCGGGCCGGCTCAAGCCGCTTCGGCTAGCGAACCCCCAGGACGGCGAGAGTTTTCCAAAGTTTAAGGTCCCACAGCACCTTTTACTGGTGGGACCCGCAGACAAATGTGTGCCACGAGCGCCACCTACTGGGCAGGATAAGAAAAACAGAACCCAGAGATTTCACAGAAAAATATTACAACCTTGCTGGGTCCAACACCAAGAGAAATCTGAATAAATGCCCAGACGCCAGCAGCAGAAGATAACTGTCCACGCTCAAAAGATTGAGAATATGGCTCAGTCAAAGGAACAAACCAATAGCTCAAATGAGACACAAGAGCTGAGACAACTAATGCTGAATATACGAACAGAAATGGAAAACCTCTTCAAAAATGAAATCGATAAATTGAGGGAGGACATGAAGAGGACATGGGCTGAACATAAAGAAGAAATAGAAAAACTGAAAAAACAAATCGCAGAACTTATGGAAGTGAAGGATAAAGTAGCAAACATAGAAAAAATAATGGATAGCTACAATGATAGATTTAAAGAGACAGAAGATAGAATTAGTGATTTGGAGGATGGAACATCTGAATTCCAAAAAGAAACAGAAACTATAGGGAAAAGAATGGAAAAATTTGAACAGGGTATCAGGGAACTCAAGGACAATATGAACCGCACAAATATACGTGTTGTGGGTGTCCCAGAAGGAGAAGAGAAGGGAAAAGGAGGAGAAAAACTAATGGAAGAAATTATCACTGAAAATTTCCCAACTCTTATGAAAGACCTAAAATTACAGATCCAAGAAGTGCAGCGCACCCCAAAGAGATTAGACCCAAATAGGCGTTCTCCAAGACACTTACTAGTTAGAATGTCAGAGGTCAAAGAGAAAGAGAAGATCTTGAAAGCAGCAAGAGAAAAACAATCCATTACATACAAGGGAAACCCAATAAGACTTTGTGTAGATTTCTCAGCAGAAACCATGGAAGCTAGAAGACAGTGGGATGATATATTTAAAATACTAAAAGAGAAAAACTGCCAACCAAGACTCCTATATCCAGCAAAATTATCCTTCAAAAATGAGGGAGAAATTAAAACATTCTCAGACAAAAAGTCACTGAAAGAATTTGTGACCAAGAGACCAGCTCTGCAAGAAATACTAAAGGGAGCACTAGAGTCAGATACAAAAAGACAGAAGAGAGAGATATGGAAAAGAGTGTAGAAAGAAGGAAAATCAGATATGATATATATAATACAAAAGGCAAAATGTTAGAGGAAAATATTATCCAAACAGTAATAACACTAAATGTCAATGGACTGAATTCCCCAATCAAAAGACATAGATTGGCAGAATGGATTAAAAAACAGGATCCTTCTATATGCTGTCTACAGGAAACACATCTTAGACCCAAAGATAAACATAGGTTGAAAGTGAAAGGTTGGGAAAAGATATTTCATGCAAATAACAACCAGAAAAGAGCAGGAGTGGCTATACTAATATCCAACAAATTAGACTTCAAATGTAAAACAGTTAAAAGAGACAAAGAAGGACACTATATACTAATAAAAGGAACAATTAAACAAGAAGACATAACAATCATAAATATTTACGCACCGAATCAGAATGCCCCAAAATACGTGAGGAATATACTGCAAACACTGAAAAGGGAAATAGACTCATATACCATAATAGTTGGAGACTTCAACTCACCACTCTCATCAAGGGACAGAACATCTAGACAGAGGATCAACAAAGAAATAGAGAATCTGAATATTACTATAAATGAACTAGACTTAATAGACATTTATAGGACATTACATCCCACAACAGCAGGATACACCTTTTTCTCAAGTGCTCATGGATCATTCTCAAAGATAGACCATATGCTGGGTCACAAAGCAAGTCTTAACAAATTTAAAAAGATTGAAATCTTACACAACACTTTCTCGGACCATAAAGGAATGATGTTGGAAATCAATAATAGGCAGAGTGCCAGAAAATTCACAAATACGTGGAGGCTCAACAACACACTCCTAAACAACGACTGGGTCAAAGAAGAAATTGCAAGAGAAATTAGCAAATACCTCGAGGCGAATGAAAATGAAAACACAACATATCAAAACTTATGGGACGCAGCAAAGGCAGTGCTAAGAGGGAAATTTATTGCTCTAAATGCCTATATCAGAAAAGAAGAAAAGGCAAAAATTCAGGAATTAACTATCCATTTGGAAGAACTGGAGAAAGAACAGCAAGCTAACCCCAAAGCAAGCAAAAGGAAAGAAATAACAAAGATTAGAGCAGAAATAAATGAAATTGAAAACATGAAAACAATAGAGAAAATCAATAAGGCCAGAAGTTGGTTCTATGAGAAAATCAATAAGATTGATGGGCCCTTAGCAAGATTGACAAAAAGAAGAAGAGAGAGGATGCAAATAAATAAGATCAGAAATGGAAGAGGAGACATAACTACTGACCTCACAGAAATAAAGGAGGTAATAACAGGATACTATGAACAACTTTACGCTAATAAATACAACAATTTAGAGGAAATGGACGGGTTCCTGGAAAGACATGAACAACCAACTTTGACTCAAGAAGACATAGATGACCTCAACAAACCAATCACAAGTAAAGAAATTGAATTAGTCATTCAAAAGCTTCCTAAAAAGAAAAGTCCAGGACCAGATGGCTTCACATGTGAATTCTACCAAACGTTCCAGAAAGAATTAGTACCAATTCTCTTCAAACTCTTCAAAAAAATCGAAGTGGAGGGAAAACTACCTAATTCATTCTATGAAGCCAACATCACCCTCATACCAAAACCAGGCAAAGATATTACAAAAAAAGAAAACTACAGACCAATCTCTCTAATGAATACAGATGCAAAAATCCTCAATAAAATTCTAGCAAATCGTATCCAACAACACATTAAAAGAATTATACATCATGACCAAGTAGGATTCATCCCAGGTATGCAAGGATGGTTCAACATAAGAAAATCAATTAATGTAATACACCATATCAACAAATCAAAGCAGAAAAATCACATGATCATCTCAATTGATGCAGAGAAGGCATTCGACAAGATTCAACATCCTTTCCTGTTGAAAACACTTCAAAAGATAGGAATACAAGGGAACTTCCTTAAAATGATAGAGGGAATATATGAAAAACCCACAGCTAATATCATCCTCAATGGGGAAAAATTGAAAACTTTCCCCCTAAGATCAGGAACAAGACAAGGATGTCCACTATCACCACTATTATTCAACATTGTGTTGGAGGTTCTAGCCAGAGCAATTAGACAAGAAAAAGAAATACAAGGCATCAAAATTGGAAAGGAAGAAGTAAAACTATCACTGTTTGCAGACGATATGATACTATACGTCGAAAACCCGGAAAAATCCACAACAAAACTACTAGAGCTAATAAATGAGTACAGCAAAGTAGCAGGTTACAAGATCAACATTCAAAAATCTGTAGCATTTCTATACACTAGTAATGAACAAGCTGAGGGGGAAATCAAGAAACGAATCCCATTTACAATTGCAACTAAAAGAATAAAATACCTAGGAATAAATTTAACTAAAGAGACAAAAAACCTATATAAAGAAAACTACAAAAAACTGCTAAAAGAAATCACAGAAGACCTAAATAGATGGAAGGGCATACCGTGTTCATGGATTGGAAGACTAAATATAGTTAAGATGTCAATCCTACCTAAATTGATTTACAGATTCAATGCAATACCAATCAAAATCCCAACAACTTATTTTTCAGAAATAGACAAACCAATAAGCAAATTTATCTGGAAGGGCAGGGTGCCCCGAATTGCTAAAAACCTCTTGAGGAAAAAAAACGAAGCTGGAGGTCTCGCGCTGCCTGACTTTAAGGCATATTATGAAGCCACAGTGGTCAAAACAGCATGGT
Organism: Tamandua tetradactyla; assembly: GCF_023851605.1. Classification (NCBI taxonomy): domain Eukaryota; kingdom Metazoa; phylum Chordata; class Mammalia; order Pilosa; family Myrmecophagidae; genus Tamandua; species Tamandua tetradactyla. Next base: position 41,973,615 of record NC_135343.1, on the reverse strand, counting down.
ATTGGCATAAAGATAGATATATCGACCAATGGAATCGAATAGAGTGCTCAGATATAGACCCTCTCATCTATGGACATTTGATCTTTGATAAGGCAGTCAAGCCAACTCACCTGGGACAGAGCAGTCTCTTCAATAAATGGTGCCTAGAGAACTGGATATCCATATGCAAAAGAATGAAAGAAGACCCATCTCTCACACCCTATACAAAAGTTAATTCAAAATGGATCAAAGATCTAAACATTAGGTCTAAGACCATAAAACAGTTAGAGGAAAATGTTGGGAGATATCTTATGGATCTTACAACTGGAGGCGGTTTTATGGACCTTAAACCTAAAGCAAGAGCACTGAAGAAGGAAATAAATAAATGGGAACTCCTCAAAATTAAACACTTTTGTGCATCAAAGAACTTCATCAAGAAAGTAGAAAGACAGCCTTCACAATGGGAGACAATATTTGGAAATGATATATCAGATAAAGGTCTAGTATCCAGAATTTATAAAGAGATTGTTCATCTCAACAACAAAAAGACAGCCAACCCAATTACAAAATGGGAAAAAGACTTGAACAGACACCTCTCAGAAGAGGAAATACGGATGGCCAAGAGGCACATGAAGAGATGCTCAATGTCCCTGGCCATTAGAGAAATGCAAATCAAAACCACAATGAGATATCATCTCACACCCACCAGAATGGCCATTATCAACAAAACAGAAAATGACAAGTGCTGGAGAGGATGCGGAGAAAGAGGCACACTTATCCACTGTTGGTGGGAATGTCAAAGGGTGCAACCACTGTGGAAGGCAGTTTGGCGGTTCCTCAAAAAGCTGAATATAGAATTGCCATACGACCCAGCAATACCATTGCTAGGTATCTACTCAAAGGACTTAAGGGCAAAGACACAAACGGACATTTGCACACCAATGTTTATAGCAGCGTTATTTACAATTGCAAAGAGATGGAAACAGCCAAAATCTCCATCAACAGAAGAGTGGCTAAACAAACTGTGGTATATACATACGATGGAATATTATGCAGCTTTAAGACAAGATAAACTTATGAACCATGTAATAACATGGATGGACCTAGAGAATATTATGCTGAGTGAATCCAGTCAAAAACTAAAGGACAAATACTGTATGGTCCCACTGATGTGAACGGACATTCGAGAATAAACTTGAAATATGTCATTGGTAACAGAGTTCAGCAGGAGTTAGAAACAGGGTAAGACAATGGGTAATTGAAGCTGAAGGGATACAGACTGTGCAACAGGACTAGATACAAAAACTCAAAAATGGACAGCACAATAATACCTAATTGTAAAGTAATCATGTTAAAACACTGAATGAAGCTGCATCTGAGCTACAGGTTTTTGTTTTGTTTTGTGTTGTTTTGTTTTGATTTTACTATTATTACTTTTATTTTTTTCTCTATATTAACATTCTATATCTTTTTCGGTTATGTTGCTAGTTCTTCTAAACCAATGCAAGTGTACTAAGAAATGATGATCATGCATCTATGTGATGATGTTAAGAATTAATGATTGCATGTGTAGAATGGTATGATCTCTAAATGTTGGGTTAATTTCTTTTTTTCCGTTAATTAAAAAAAAAAAAAAAAAAAGAGAAGGGATAATTGGAGCTGAAGGGATACAGACTGTACAACGGGACTGGATATAAAAACTCAGAAATGGACAGCACAATACTACCCAATTGTAATGCAATTATGTTAAAACACTGAATGAAGCTGCATGTGAGGTATAGGTTTTTTGTTTTTGTTTTTTTTGTTTTTTTTTCTTTCTATTATTGTTTTAATTCTTATTCTGTTGTCTTTTTATTTCTTTTTCTAAATCGATGCAAATGTACTAAGAAATGATGAATATGCAACTATGTGATGTTATTAAGAATTACTGATTGTACATGTAGATTGGAATGATTTCTAATTGTTTTGTTAATTCTTTTTTTAATTAATAAAAAAAAAGAAAAAAAAAAAAACAAAAAAAAAAAAAACAAACTTGTTCTGTGTTCCCATTCTAAAAACAACATAACACAAACAAACCTTGCCTATTTTCATTCATCTCTGAACTTCTCCAGTGGTCACAATTCATACCTTTATTGCCTTTCTACCATCACGTCCTGAACACCCTGCACTCTTGCTTTTTGTCCCAATCACTAATGTCCACATGGTCATTTATCCATTCAACAAATATGTACTGAGCATCAGTTATGTTCCAGGCACTCTTCTTGGCACTGGGGACTTAGCAGTGAAGGAAATCGATGAAAAATTATCAGTAAGTTTATATAGTGATGAGAATGATTCAATATAAAGGGAAAAACTGATGAGATGAGAGAAAGAGAGGAGCTACTGGAATTACACCCTTGAGTAAGTGGAGGTTGGATCTAGCGCATAAGAGCTGACTTTAAATTTATTACAGCGAAGGAGAAGATTTGAGAAAATGGAAATAGATGCTGGTAGGTGAGTAGATGCAGGGGTGAGTTTGTGGAGAACTCATCTAATTCCTTCAATTACCTTAATGAAGTAAGAAACCAAATCTAATCTCAAGACTTATGCTTGTAAACATTCTGTAGCAGCTGACAATGTTGACCACTCCTTCTTAGTATTCTCTTTTAACCTTTGACACAGCAAATTACTGATATTCCTCTTATCCTTTTAATTCCTTTGAAGACTTTTATCTTCCTACCCCTTAAATGAGGGTGACCTCTAAGATCTTGTCCTCAACTCTCTTTTCTCTAGATATTGCACCCTCCTTTAATTATGATGGTAGACATTACCAGTGTTCACTGTATCTTTTCTGAGCAAGTGTAAGACTTTACTTCCCAGTCCCTTTCAGTGGGCAAGGCCTTGTGACAACTTCTGGCTAAAGAGCTGTGAGCAGGAGCGATGCACATCACTTCCAACCTGAAGCATTTAATTACCAGGTATAACCTTCCATTTCTCTAGTCCCCTTGCAGTCATGATGAAGAAGGTCACATTCCAGACAGACCAATTAAAAGATGGTGGAGCCTCTGAAATCTAGACTGTTCATTTGCCATATGGAAAACAGTGCCCTGGAGAATCCCCCAAGGCAGTAAGTCTTGGCCTAAGAAAGTTTTCTTGTACTAAGGCACTGAGATTTGGGGGTTATCCCAGCATATCGAGCCTATCTGAATGGTATGGTGTTCTAATTGAGTGATTCTCGAAAGTTTTGACCTTAGGACTCTTTTACTTTTAAAAGTTATTAAGGACCCTAAAAAGCTATTGTTTATGAGTCATATCTATAGATAAAACTATATTGGAAATTACAATTAAGAAATTTAATAAATATTATTTACTCATTTAAAAATAACAATAACCCTATTACATGTTAACATAAATGATTATATTTACCAAAAACCATCTAGTAAGATGAGTGGCACTGTTTTATATTTTTGCCAATCTCTAATGTCTGGTTTAATATGTCATCTGAATTCTCTTATCTGCTCCTGCATTCAATCTATTATATGTTATTTTGCTTGAAGTTTATGAAGAAAAGCAGGCCTTACACAAATATGTAGTTGGAAAAGGAAGGAATATTTTAATAAACTTTTCAGATAATATGGATATTGTTATTGGAATTTCACCAAATAAAGAGGGCAAACAGCAGTTCCTGGAAGGTTGGTTGCAAGGTAGAATCTGAAAGCTTATTAATGAACTTTTCAGACTCTGTTACATTAAGCTCTATTGATCGATCTTATACTTTGAACCACTTTTACCCATGCCTTATGTTGTATCATACAATAGTCATTTGGAAAATACTGTTTCACTTAGTTTTATAGATCTTCCCAATGTTTGACACATTTCATCATATAGTATCACCTCCAAAATCATCAGCAAAGTCTTTAAACTTTGGGAAGCTATCAGACTCACAATGACAGATCAGTTTTTCAAAACTGTAATTTTTCATTGAGGAAATAAATAAACAAATGGGAACTCCCCAAAATTAAACACTTTTGTGCATCAAAGAACCTCGTCAAGAAAGTAAAAAGGCGGCCTACACAATGGGAGACAATATTTGGAAACAATATATCAGATAAAGGTCTAGTATCCATAATATATAAAGAGATTGTTCAACTCAACAACAAAAAGACAGACAACCCAATTACAAAATGGGCAAAAGACTTGAACAAACACTTCTCAGAAGAGGAAATACAAATGGCCAAAAGGCACATGAAAAGATGCTCAACTTCTCTGGTTATTAGGGAAATGCAAATCAAAACCACAATGAGATATCATCTCACACCCACCAGAATGGCCATTATCAATAAAAGAGAAAATGGCAAGTGCTGGAGAGGATGTGGAGAAAGAGGCACACTTATCCACTGTTGGTGGGAATGTCAAATGGTACAACCAGTGTGGAAGGCAGTTTGGTGAGTCCTCAGGAAGCTAAGTATAGAATTGCCATATGACCTGGCAATACCATTGCTAGGTATCTACTCAGAAAACATGAGGGCAAGGACACAAACAGACATTTGGACACCAATGTTTATAGCAGCATTATTTACAATTGCAAAGAGATGGAAACAGCCAAAATGTCCATTAACAGACGAGTGGCTAAACAAGCTGTGGTATACACATACGATGGAATATTATGCAGCTGTAAGACAGAATAAAGTTATGAAATATGTAACAACATGAATGGACCTTGAGGACATTATGGTGAGTGAGATTAGCCAGAAACAAAAGGACAAATATTGTATGGTTTCACTGATATGAACTGACATTAGTGAATGAACTTGGAGAATTTCATTGGTAACAGAGACCATCAGGAGATAGAAATAGGGTAAGATATCGGGTAATTGGAGCTGAAGATTGTGCAATAGGACTGATTGCAAAAACTCAGAAATGGATAGCACAATACTAACTAACTGTAATACAATACTGTTAGAACACTGAATGAAGCAGAATGTGAGAATGGGAGGAGGGAGGGCTTGGGACACAAATGAAATCAGAAAGAAAGATAGATGATAAAGACTGCGATGGTATAATCTAGGAATGCCTACAGTGTATAATGATAGTGACTAAATGCATAAATTTAAAAATGTTTTGGCATGAGGAAGAACAAAGGAACATTGTTAGTGCAGGGTGTTGAAAATAGATGGTAATTAATACTTTAAATTTTTAACTTAAGACTAAAGGAAAAAATGTTTATTTGGTACAAAATTTATATTTTGACTAGTGCAGTTCCTAATATAACTTATGTGGACGGCTTAACTGAACACCATAAGTACATGGAATCTTGAGTAGGGCATAAGATTTTGAAGGTTTGTCCAGAGTGATGCCACAATAAATCCCAGAGTGATTTGAACAGTGAGTAAAAAAGTATTTGCCAAGTCCCCTTGGGGGAATGATGAGATAGGGGGAAAATTCAACTTCCCCTAAGTGAAGAATTCTTATATTCTCACAAGCAGTGGGGACAACCAAAGCAATAGGCTGAGTCCCCAGTCTTGGGGGTTGTTCATATGAAACTTAACCCCGCAAAAAATAGGTCAAGCCTACTTAAAATTAGGCCTAAGAGTCACCCCCAAGGGAACCTCTTTTGTTGCTCAGATGTGACCTATCTCTCCAGCCAACACAACCAACAAACTCACCGCCCTCCCCCTCTCTATGTGGGACATGATTCCCAAGGATGTGGACCTTCCTGGGAACATCAAACAGAAATCCTAGAATGACCTGGGACTCAGCATCAAGGGATTGAGAAAACCTTCTCAACCAAAAGGGGGAACAATGAAATGAGACAAAATAAAGTGTCAGTGGCTGAGAGATTCCAAAAAGAGTCGAGAGGTTATCCTGGAGGTTATTCTCACGCATTAAGTAGGTATCACCTTGTTAGTCAAGATGCAATGGAGAGCCTGGAGGGAACTGCTTGAAAATGTAAAGCTGTGTTCCAGTAGCCATGTTTCTTGAAGATGATTGTATAATGATATAGCTTTCACAATGTGACTGTGTGATTATGAAAACCTTGTGTCTGATGCTCCTTTTATCTACCTTATCAACAGATGAGTAAAACATACGGCACAAAATAAATAATAGGGGGAACAAATGTTAAAATAAATTTAGTAGATTGAAATGCTAGGGATCAATGAAAGGGAGGGGTAAGGGGTATGTATGAAATTTTTCTGTTTTCTTTTTCTTTCTTTTTCTGAATTGATGCAAATCTTCTGGGAGGTGATCATGATGATGAATGTGCAGTTATGTGATGATATTGTGAATTACTGATTATATATGTAGAATGGAATGGTCATATGTTAAGAATGTTATATATTTTTTTAAAATTTAAAAATTAAAAAAAAAGCTGTCTAATCCCAGCTTAATTGAACACCGTAAGTACATGGAACCTTGAGTAGGGCATGAGATTGTGCAGGTGATGCCCCATAAATCCCAGAGTGATTGTAACAATGAATAAAAAAGTATTTGCATAGTTCCCTAGGGGAAATGGTGAGAAAGGGGGAAAATTCAACTTTCCCAGGTGGAGAATTCTTGATATTCTCACAAGCAGTGGGGGCAGCCAAAGCAATAGGCTGAGCCCTTAATCTTGGGGTTTGTTCATAAGAAACTTAGCCCTGTGAGGGATAGGCTGGGCCTACTTGGGGTCGGGGCTGGGGTCAGTCTGGGAGGGCCTCTTTTGTTGTTCGGAGGTGGCCTCTCTCTTTTTCTCTCAGCCAATGCGATGGGTGGGCTCGCTGCCTTCCTCTCTCTGCGTGAGGCATGGCTCCCGGGGGTGTGGACCTTCTTGACAGCGTGGGACAGGGATCCTGGGGTGGGCTGGGGCTCAGCGTCAGGGGATTGGGGGAACCTGCTGAGGGAGGGGAGGAGCGTGGTGAGACAAGGTAGAGTATGAATGGCTGAGAGATTCCGGGCAGAGTCAGAGGGTTATCCTGGAGGTTGTTCTTGTGCATTATATGGATGTCACCTGTTTGGATGGAGTGTGGTGGAGGGGCTGGAGGGAGGTGCCTGGGGTGTGGAGCTGTGCTCTGGTGGCCATGTTTCTTGAGGATGATTGTGTAGTGGTGTGGCTTTCATGGTGTGACTGTGTGGAAGCCTTGTGTGTCTGGTGCTTCTTTTGTCTGCCTTGTGGATGGATGAGTGAAACATGGATTGAAAATGAATGAATGGTAGGGGGAGCAAATGTTAGAGTAGATTTAGTGGATTGAAATGTTGGTGATCAGTGTGGGGGGAGGGGTGGGTGGTGTGGTGTGTGTGAATTTTTTCCCAGTTTTCTGTTTCTTTTTTTGGATTGATGCAGATGTTCTGGGAGGTGATCATGATGATGAACTATGTGATGAAAAAAAAAGAATGTTCATATTGCATGTTGATTGGTTTTATTAAAAGCATTAAAAGAAACTGCAATTTTTGTTTGAAAGCGTAAATTTTATTATTATATATGCATTTTTCTTAAACAAACAGGCTTAGTTTATTTTTGAGGAAATGCCTGACAAATACTGAGTTTTAATGATCATAGTTTTTCTGCCAGTCTTCTTTCAGTAAAAATTGTGTTCCGTGAAATAACTTACTAGTGCAACTTGCAACTCAAACAATCGCAGAAAGGCTCTTCCTCAGTACTGAGTTTGCAGCAAGAAGTAGCTTCTAAATTACAGGCCAGCATACTCTTCTCTGACTAATCCCATTCTATCCACTGTTATTTGGGTTCTTGTCTCATTGCCTTTGGAAGATCTCTGTAGACACCTTGTTTTTTTCTTCCTTGTATTCTCCATACTATTCAATAGTCACTGTTCCTAAAGAACTATCCTATCTTCTCAAATAGGCTGTAAGCCCACTGAAAACATTACTCTTCTTTGAATCACTAACACTTAAGACAAGGTTCTGATTCAACAGAGTACATCTATGGTTGTTTATGATAATAAAGTTTGTTATATACATTACATTGATATGGTCAATAATAATCTCAGCAATAATTACTATTTTATCACTTTTCTTTCAATACCTATTGTAGAGATGTAGCTTTGTAAGTCAGATTTGCAGATTGGCAGAAACACACACACACACACACGCATACCCCAGTACAGATTCCTTGCTATGAGGTGGTCTCACTGAGCAGTACACAGCCTGTTGCAGTATGGTTTTCCCCTCTATGGGATGTGTTGGTGACACTGAAATTTGCAGAGATTAGAGTTGAAAAGAAGTCACCATTTCAGCTTTATATTACCATTCTGAGTGGTGAAAGCATAGTTCAGTAGTAGTTTTCTCATCTGCCACGTGAAAGACCTGGGTTCGACTCCTGGTTTGTGCACTGCTCCCCCCATGCTCCACCCTCCCCCCCAAAAAACTCAACAAATGGTGCTGCAATAATAGGATACTCACACAGAAAAAGAATGAAATGCGACTCTCTCCACACAACACACACACAAAAATACAAAAAAAACTAAAAAAAATCACCATTCTGGAAGAATTATAATCTATATGCTTTCATTTCAATGAATGTTTACAAACATTAAGATCTTCTAGCTCTAGAAATAAACTCAGTGTCAATAGGGCCATTCCTAATCTGGGGAAGGGTAGGGGAAGCGAAGCCTGTGCCCAAGTATCCCTGAAAAATCTTCATGTTTCTAGCTTCCTCGAAAACATTATGAAAATTACCTCCCCTCAAGAGGTCAAATGAAAATATTTGCTTTTAGAATTAAACATATAGGTGAGAAATGTATATATGAAAACTTTTACTGGTATAAATCCGGTACATAATTAAAATTCTAATTTTACTTTTTGACATTTTATATAAATGGGGTCCTATAATATGTGGTCTTTTGAGTCTGGCTTCTTTTACCCAGCATGTTTTCAAGGTTCATCCATGATGTAGCATGTATCAGTATTTCATTCTTTTTATGGCTGAGTAATACTCCATTGTAAGGATATACCACATTTTATTTATCCATTCATTTCAAATGATCAACAGTATTTGGGTTGTCTCTACTTTTTGGCTATTGTGAAGAAAAATTCTACAGACATCTGTAAACATGTTTTTGGATGTAGATATGTTTTCAATTCTCTTGGGTATATACCTGGAGTAGACTGTAGAAAACATTAAGGATTAACATATCAATACAGGAATGAGAATAAATTTGAATATTTTATTCATAGTTTTGTCAAGCCTCCAAGACTAAAGGTACATCAGAAGGGAAAAATGAGGTCTCAAAAGAGGAAAGGGGGTACAAGGGCAGTTCAGTGGTAGAATTCTCGCCTGCAGTGCAGGAGACCCAGGTTTGATTCCCCCCCAAAAAAACAAACAGGCAAAACAAACAAACAAACAAACAAAAATTCAACAAATGGTGCTGTGATAACAGGATATTCACATGGAAAAATAATGAAATGTGACCCCGCCATATGGCAGACAAAAATAAAGAGGACAAAGTCAGGATAATAGGTAATAATAGTCTAGAGAAATGTTTATTTTTCCATAACTTCATTTAAGTAAATTTTAATATTATACAATTACTTAAAAAGACATTTAAAAACACTAAGTAATGATACTGTAAATTTGTCTTACACTTTTATGATATGAATTTTTAGGCTCCCTTAGAAGAGAAAATGTTAGTGTTTAACAAGGATGCTTTGGGTTTGGTGATTTATGATTTCAGTAATCTTTCCTGCTCTGTGTACACATATCCAACTGTTATAAATGATTTTAACTGTATTTCAAAGAGTCTAAGCCATCTAAAATGACGAGTATTACATGGCCTAAAGTAGTTTAAGTACAGAGATACAGGGAAGTAATCACCTCATAAAAATTGGAGGATAAGTGGTATCTTCTCCACGGAAGAGGCCAGGATCTTGACCACTGGGAAACAACTTGGTATGTTCATCTGATGACAAAAGAACTAGTATCATTTGAGAAAATGGGGATTAAAAAATGTATCTCTACTCAAAGACAGCACAGTGAGTGTTTACATAAAATAATGAGGTGACACTTTAGTTTGAAAAATAAACGTCAAATTAAATTTTTCTATTTTTAAACTCTGACATACAGTAAAATTATAGTAGATGTGAAACACAACATTCCTTAAATAGTGAACATTTTTCCATAGCCTCATTGAATCTATACATAGCACGTATTTGGCATTAATTTCTTCAAGTTCTAAGGAATACAAGTATATGAAATCACAAAGCTTAAATCTAGAGTACTAAAAAAATTATAGCCATTTCAAGGATGGCTGTCACTTTTTAAGAGCTTGGTTCTGCTTGAAGAATTACTTGAATAGCACTGAAAGAGGCAAGCTCTCCCACCCACAATGCAATTTTCCTGGTTATATTTGCATAGTATTCTTTAAAAGACAGAGTCTTTGGAAAAAAGACAAAAGTTTGTGCAAACCTATGGCTTTTACTTTTTATTACCAACACACAAAGTACATGAAAAATATAAATTACTATTCTTCAACTTATCTGTCTGTTTCCTATTTCTAGATGCTTTAAATAGAATAGAAAAAGCAAGGAAACAAAATGAATTCTTCCTGCTACATTAAAGGCTAACATTTCAATGTCTCATTTGCAACAAGTCAATAGTAAAAGTTATAACCATCAAAAGAAGAGAAGCAATTATGCCTTAAGTGCCTCCTTAGTTTTTGGATTTTTTTTCCATAAAGAGAAAGTAAATGTGAACCATATATTACTGCAGAAAAAGAGTTAATTTTTTCTTTTCATAAATGTTTTTGCCTCTTTCAAAAGCTCTTCAACATCTTCCTTCTCTTGGTCTTCCTTTTCTGGCTCCCAGTCAGAGTCTTCATCTGTTGGCTCGTATTCTTCTTCCTTATCATCTATAAAGTTGACATCCACATCGTGCTCACTGGGTTGTCCAACATCATCACTGTCACCTAAAGTGCTTCTCACTAAAACAAGAGAAGATTGGGTACACAGCACATCATTGGGTACACACATATCACTCTTGCTGTAAGATGCCTTTCTACATCAAGAGGAATCTATTTAATTTCCTACATAACTGAATACTACAGATTTCTAGAATGGATACCGAAATGATCAATTATTATTTATTTTTCTAACTTTTTCCACCATGGTACTCCTGAGACTAAAATGGCTGAGATTCATAATAATCATTCCTCTGACCGACAAAAGTACTGTTTCACAGATCAGATGAGCAGATATGAGTTTAGGTATACCAGGAAATTTAATTTATAGATCTAATACATCCTTACAGTTCATGTTTCAATAAAATTAGGATTCTTGTGGAAAGAGCCATAAGAATTTATACATTTCTAAATAATATTATAACGCTAGATTTTTTGTCTTCAAATTAATTTCTTTCCTCATCCCACATCAACAGAGTTCACTCAAAATAAGGCAATGAAAGACTTTAGGAGGATGTGGAACATTTAAGGAACAGCTAGGAAGATTCTATCTGGAAATCTGAATGGCAGAGAACAATTCCTTTAATAAGCAGCAGAAGTGGAGCAGCAAATGTATAACTTAAAAATATTAAATGCATACACTTTTGTACATGCTTTGAATAAATTTATAACTTAAATGAAAACAAGGAGTTTGATGAGAAACAATGAAAATGATGACAAAGTAATTTATTCTCTGAACTCCTATAGCCCAACACATCTATATTTTTCTTTGTATCACTACTCAATCCACAGGGGATCTGAGATAGATTATAATGACAATAACTATAGTGTAATAAAATACAAATAAAAGTATAAACTAAGAAAATGAAAACGCAGAATATAAATCTGTCAATCAATTTTAACATCATTATTATAAACTGAGGATCAAATTTATCCTTGGGTTTCTTGGTAACCAAGTCTAAGAAGGGAGACACAATAACCTGCACAATTCTTATTAACATAAAGTAGGAAACACATAAGTTCCTTAGGGGAAATTCTTTTATTATATTCACTTGTATACATATCATATCTTCTGTAAACATACTGAGGGCATTTTTTTATGTCTAACTAGTCCCAATTCCCCATAATATTTTTATGATAGAATGCATTTTAAAAACATTTAGAGGATAATCTGCAGATGGGGAAGAGGGTGAAGAGGTGTCATGGTCAGGTCCATGTGTCAACTTGGTGAGGTGATGGTACCCATTTGTCTGGTTGGGCAAATGCTGGCCTGTCTGCTGCTATGAGGACATTTCATAGAATTAAATCATGATCATGCCGGCTACATCCACAGCTGATTCCATTTGTAATCAGCCAAGGGGAGTGTCTTCTTTAATGAATGATGTTTAATCTAATCACTGGAAGCCTTTTAAGGAGGATTCAGAAAAGACAGGCTCTCTTCCTGCTTCAGCTGGCAAGCCTCTCCTTTGAGGTTCATCCAGACCCTCCATCGGAATCGTCAGCTTCACAGCCTGCCCTAACAGATTTTGAACTCTATGTTCCCACAGTTACATGAGACACTTTTATAAATTTTATATTTGCAAATATTTCCTGTTGATTCTGTTTCTCTAGAGAACCCTAACTAATGCAGGAGGAAAGAAAATCAATATCTCTATTCTTGTCCGTTTTATTCTTGGAAGTATGACATATACATGACTATTTAATGATATCTTAATAAACAGTTTCTTAAACAAAACTTAAATAAAACTTCAGCTTCTCCTCCTACCTTGTTGGCTATTCCTTCTCAGTCTCCTTTGCCACATCTTTTTCATCTTCCCAACTTCTAAATTTTGTAGTGTACCAAATTTCAGGTTGGAAATTCTTCTCCAACTTACTCCTTAGATGATTCCATCCAGTCTTACATCCTTTATACCTTAAGCCCTGACTCTTGCCCTGAATTCCAGACTCATTTATATTAACTGTTTTATTAATTAGGGTTCTCTAGGGAAACAGAACGAACAAGAGATACCTGTAAATATGAGATTTTATAAAAGCGTCTCGCACAACTGAGGGAATACATGAACCAAATTCCATAGGGCAGTCTGCACCCTGGCAACAATGTCAAAGGTGTTCAGTGAATTCTGCAGGAGAGGCTGGCTGGCTGAAGTAAAGAAGGTTCTCTCTTCTAACTGCTGAAATCATCACCTCTCCCTTAAAAGTCTTCAACTGATCAGACTAAAGCCAATTGACAGGATTTGCTCATTGTAGAAGACACCCCCATTAGCTGATTGTAGATGTAATCAGCCATGGGTACAATCAACTGACTGATGATTTAATAAACCAGCCTCTGTCTTATTAACCAGCCATGAAATGTCCATTACCTGGCCAAGTTGACACATGAACCTAACCATCACAGTCCACCCCCTTGTCACTTTGGCTGCTGTACACATCACCTTTAACCATAATTAATCTCTAAACAGAACACAGTAACAGACAATACAAACACATCTGAGTATTATTTCACCTAACAATATTCAACAGTCCTGTATACAACAGGAAATGCACTAAGTATCTCCAAAATCAGGTGCAAGCCCTTGGGTAACATTCATTCTTAAATCTGGTATTTTATAACTTAAATACTACGATATGAACAGTTCAACTATGTCATATGATAAGGGGATAAGAAGAAAACAAAAGATATTCACTTTATGTACAAATACAAACATACTCATAATAAAGCAAGGAAGAATATTTATACAATCACAGTGCTTGTTTCTGTAACAGGTACTGTTCATATTTATCACTACCTTCTTCCACTCCCCATTCCATGTTCCCTTTATGCTCAGTAAACACCTCAGCTGGTCATGGTTCTTCGCCTAGAAGGGTGACCTAAACCTTTATTCCTGACGTTTCTGAGCCATTGGTAGTTCTGCCTGGATTGGGTTGTTGGCGTTTTCCAATGACTCTATCAACAGCATGGTAGTACTTAGAGACACTCTACGAGATTTCCTGTATTCCAGGAAAACTCTTCTTTACTTCCATTGTGTAGTTGCAGTCCTAATTCCCCTTGATAGTCAGAATCAGTCACCCCAACCATTATAGTAACCCCCTTCTTTGCCTGTTGATTCAGAGAAATGAGAAGACCAAAGTGGCCAGGTGGCAACCTTAACTTCCAATTCAATGGAACCATGTCTCCTGGTGGGAGGACTCTTCCTTTTGGAACTAAGGCCTGTGTAGACCAGCAGAACTTAAGGTTGCAGGGACAGAAAGCAAACTTTTTTCCAGTAGATCACTAGAGGTGACAGTGAGTGGTGCCACTTCCATTTCCATCCCTTGATTCCTGGATCTGTGAATCCTGACTATGAGGGAAACAGTACCATACAGTGGACACTGATTCAGAGCATACGGTCTCCTGGAGACACTGCCCCAACCCTGCAAAGCATTGCTACCTAGTCAGCACCATAATGGAGTCTTCAAAAGGCCATTCCACCATTCTATCAACCTACCTGCTTCTGGATGATAGGGAACATGGTAAGATCAGATAATTCCATGAGCATGTGCCCATTCCCACACTTCATTTACTGTGAAGTGGGTTCCTTGATCATAAACAATGCTGTGTGGAATACCACGATGGTGTATGGCATTCCGTAAGTCCATGGATGATAGCTTTGTGGCATTTCATAAGTCAATGGATGACAGTTTTGTGAAGGCACTGCATGCAAGGAAGGCAACCCCATATCCAGAGTATGTGTCTATTCCAATTAGAACAAACTGATGTCCCTTCCATGATGGAAGTAGTCCAATGTAATCAACCTGCCACCAGGTAGCAGGATGATCACCTCGGGGAATGGTGCCATATCGGGAACTGAGTGTGGGTCTCTGCTGCTGGCAGACTGGGCACTCAGCAATGGCTGTAGCCAGGTCAGCCTTGGTGAGTGGAAGTTCATGTTGCTGAGTCCCTGCAAACTTCCCCTACACCATGACCACTTTGTTCATGAGCCCATTGGGCAATTGAGAAGAGTGGTTGGGGAAAGAGGCTGACTGGTTTCCATAAAAGGTATATCTTATCCAACTGATTATAAAAACCTCACAGTCTGGTGAGCAGTCATATGGGACACAAATATCTTCATGTTCCTTGCCCACTCAGAAAGTTCTATCTACATACCTCTTCCCCAGACCTCTGTCACTAATCTTCCAATCATGTTCCTTCCAAGTCTCCGCCCATCCAGCCAAACCATGAGTCACTATACAAATGCACCTCGGGCCAGTTCTCTGTCCAAACAAAATGAACACCCCGATGTACTGCTTGAAGTTTTGCCCATTGGGAGGATTTTCCCTCACCACTATTCTTCAGGGACATCCCAGAAAGAGGCTGCAGTGCTTCCCCTTTCACCAGTAAGTCTAGTGGTTGCTACTTCTTGCTCACTAGGTTCGACCAACATATCATCACAATAATGGACCAGTGTGATGTCTTCTGGGAGGGAGAAATGATCAATGTCCCTGCAGAAAAGATTATGACATAGGGTTGGAGAGCTGATATACTCCTGAAGCAGGACGGTGAAGATATACTTGGTAGCCTTGCCAACTGAAAGCAAACTGTTTCTAGCAGTTCTTACTAACAGCTATTAAGTAAGAAGCATTTGCTAGATGTTTTGGTTTGCTAAAGCTGACAGAATACAACATATCAGAAATGGAATGGCTTTTCAAAGAGGAATTTATTAAGCTACAAGTTTACAATTCTAAGGTGATGAAAATGTCCAAATTAAGGCAACAAGTGGTTACCTTTACTCTAGAAAGGTTGATGCCATCTGGAACACCTCTGTCAGCTGGGAAGGTACCTGGCTGGCATCTGCTGGTCCCTTGCTCCTGAGTTCTATTGCTTTCAGCCTGCTTCCTGGTGGGGTTCCTCCAGGTGTGGGTTTCATTTTCTGGCTTCCTTTGGCTCTATCCAGATTCCGGCTTGCTTAGCATCTCATGGTAAGCATGAGATGGAAGCACACAGCAATGTCTTTTGGGCTCTGCCCATGTCTAGGCATGTGCTCTCTCTTGGCATTCCAAGGATCCCCAAATGATCTGTGTCTCCATCAGCTCTGAAGCAACTGTTCTCCAAGCATCTGCATCTGAGGTTTCTCCAAAATGTTTTCCTTTTAAAGGACTCTGGTAAACTAATTAAGGTGCACCTTGAATGGGTGGAGCCCATCTAGTCAAAAGGTCATACCCACAACTGGATGTGTCACATCTCCATGGAAACATTCCAATTAAAGTTTTCCACCTTAAACAATAGGTCTGGCCCCACAAAACTGGATCAGAATTAAAACATGGCTTTTCTAGGGGTACATAATAGTTTCAAACTGGCACATCAGATCAACAGCTGCATACCAGGTACCAGGGAATGTGTTGATTTGCTCAAGCAATAACACCACATCTCGAACAGCATCTGTAACTGGGTCACCACCTGATTAAGTTTATGATAATCCACTGTCAACCTCCAAGAACCATCTGTTTTCAGCACAGGCCGAACAGGAGCGCTGAATGGGAATGTGATGGGAATTATCACCTCTGTATCCTCCAAGTCTTTAAGAGGGGCTCTAATCTCTGTAATCCCTACAGGATTCTAGTATTGCTTGACTTATTATTTTGCTAGGAAGGGGCAGTTTTTGTGGCTTCCACTTGGTCTTTTCTACCATAACAGCCCCCACTCCACAAGCCAGGGAACCAATGTGGAGATTCTGCCAGTTCCCAAGTATGTCTATTCCAATTATGCATTCCAGAACTGGGGCAATAACCATAGAATGGGTCCAAGGACCCACTGGATCCACTGTGAGATGGACCTGAGCTAAAACTCCATCAATCACATGACCTCTATAAGCCCCTACTCTGATTGATGGACCAGAGTGATATTTTGGGTCTCCTGAAATTAATGTCATTTTACTGAGCCAGTGTCTAGTAGTCCCCAAAATATCTGATCATTTTCTTTTCCCCAGTGCACAGTCACCCTGGTAAAAGGCTATATGTCTCCCTGGAGAAGTTTAAGAGGAAGATTAACAGTATAAATTTTTGATAGTATCACAGGGTCCTACCACAAGGGTATCTGGCCTTCCCCCTCATTCAAGGGGCTTTGGGTCTCTAAACTGTCTCATGTATGGGAATTGATTAAGGGGCCATGGCACTCTGTTTTTGTAATTCAAGTTAGACTTCTGTTCACTTGACCTAGAACTCTTATACAGCTCAAAGAATTTAGTAGAATGCCCATTCATTTTACTTCTAGGCACCCCATGATCTATTAGCCAATGTCATAACTCTCTGTCAGATTACCCTGGCTGCTTCTTTGAGTCTGTTGTCCAAGTAGCCACGCCCTCCTTGTCTACGGTGATTAACTGTTGTCACCTGGCTTCTGCCAACTCAGGATCTAATAATCCCCATTGTGTTAAAGGATTCAAGCTCAGGGACAGAAGTTCCCATGGTAATATCTGATTTACAGAGAAAGGCAACTACAGAACTCTTCAGGTATGATGGAACTAGTTTCACAAATTTATTCCTCAAAGTCTTGGTAAAAGGTGTGTCCTCTAGACATTCCTGGGGTGTATGAGCAGGTTTTCCATGATATATTCACTCTAACATTCCAATCTCTCTAAGCCTTTGGATGAGGGAATCCATGAGGGGATCCAGAAGAAGGCAGTTCTGGCATTTTGACCTCAGGTAATGTCAAAGTTGACCTCAGGCCAACTTTTGATCCAAGTTTCAGCCAAGTACCCAAAACAAACCATTAAAGCCCTTTCTAACCCCTTGAGCTACAATATTAAATGCAGAAATCTCTACTTAACGGGCCCATATCAATAAATTCAGCCTGATCCAATTTTATATTTCTTCTACAGCTAACCCACACCATTAATATCCATTCCCACAAATATTCCCCTGATTACTATCTATATAAATTGAAAACTCATGCAGGTGACCCTCCTCATGGGTCACACTTTGTACCTCACCTTTCAGAGTCCATTGGGATTTTAATCTGATTATAGGTCTTGAAGAAAAGAGGAGTGGTGGGGATGGGTCATGAAAAGAATTAAAAATGCCTTTCAAGTCAATTACCTAAGGTTATTCCATTGCAGTTTCATCTGGTAAAACAGGATTAATCTTTCCAGACAAAGGAGTGGGGGCTGTTTCCCTAGGGTTATTACAGGTTTTGCAGGCACTGAAGAGCCAATCTCTTTAGGTGGAGGTTGGATGGCAGACTTCTCAGGGTGGACTAGAGGTTGGGAAGCTGTTTCCTCAAGGTAGGCTGGAGGTCAGATAGCTGTCTCCTTAGGGCAGGCTGTTTTCTCAGGGTAGGGTGGAAGCAGAGTGGCTGTTTCCTCAGGGCAGACCATTACAGGTTTATCCAGCAAAGGCTCAGCACAATCTAAGGTTCCAATGTCCCCACCACTATCATTATCAACCCATAGGTCCCCATCCCATGATTCAGGATCTCATTCTTTTCCTGTCAAAGCCCTTAATTTCACAGCAGACATCCTTGCAAGGTTGAGAATTTAGTTCATGTTTTAAATCTGCTACTCATACAATGAGACTCTGGGTCTGGTTTTCAGAGATCTCAAGTCTGTAACCACAGGAAATAAGATTTTTTTTCTTTCAGGGTACACACAGAAACTTTTACACCTTTCATACGGCATGTGTTTAATTGCGAATTTGAAGACCTCAGCTCATTTTTTTCTTTCATAACTGTATCCATACAACATATATAAGAACAACCAGCCAATATCATTAATACCTTTTAATTCTGTTAAGGTGTCAAAAACATTGCCAACCAGAGCCTTGCCTTGTAACAAGAGTATAATGAGAATCAAATGGTGATATTTTGTGTATCTGTATTGCCAACTCACACCATGGACTGTCAGTGCCGTCCTGATTATTATAGTCATTAGTGCTTTTTAATTTAATCACAGTAGAAAACCAATTGCAAAAACCCATTTTTAAGATCCTGTATCTTAAGAACCACTCCTGATACAAAAGGTTAAACAGGGTTCTCCAGAGAAACAGAACCATCAGGAGATATCTGTAAGTAAGAGATTTTTTAGAGTCTCAGGCAACTGTGAGGATGCATGAGTCCAAATTACACAAGGCAGATGTTAGCTGGTAACTCTGGTGAAGGTCAATGATGAATTCCACAGGACAGGCTGCCTAGCTGAAGTAGAGACAAAAATTCTCTCTTCTAAATACTGAAACCATCCTCTCTCTCTTAAAAATCTTCAAGTGATTGGATTAAATACAATTGATAGGATTTGCTCATTGTGAAAGACTACCTTAGTTGACTGTGGATGTAATCAGCCATGGATTCAATCAACTGACTGATGATTTAATAAACCAGACTCTGGTTTATTAACCATTCAAAAAAACGTCTTTGCAGTAATCATTAATTTAGTGCTTGCTTGACCAGACAACTGGGCACCATCACCTGACCAGATTGACACCGGACCCTAACCATCACAACTGTCTATGTTATCACCATTTGAACAGGCATCTGAAACTTAACACTTTCAAAACCAAACTCTTGAGTCTCCTCATCTAAATCTTGTCATCTATAACTAATGAGTATACAACTTCTCAAACTTTCCAACTTTCCAGCTGTTTTGGCAAGAAACCTTGCCTTGAATCTCCTATATCCACCAACACAAACCCAATATTCAGTATGTCAACAAATCCTATTAGTTCTATCTTAAAAATACATCCACTACATCCACTCAAACAAACAGGCCAAATACCATCATCATCTGGATTCTTTCAATAGCCTCCTGTCTAGTTTTTCTGCTTCTATCCTAGTCCATCTCCACAAAGAAACCACATGTATTTAATATCAGTCAGATGTTACTTTCAAAACCTTCCAATAACTTTCTATCTTACTCTGAATAAAATTTGAATTTCTTATTTGCAGGTCTTCCATAAGTGGTTGACTGTTAGCTTTTCTGATTTCATCTCCTATCACTCTCTCCTTATGCTCTTTGTTCCGATTCTATCCTCCCTTTGCTACTCCTTAAATAGCCCAAGCATGATCTTCCCTAGGGCCTTTGAACTCACTGTTCCAAATGCCTGGCAAACTTCTCCCCCAGATAACCACCCGACTTGCTCCTCCTTTCAGGTGTCGGCTCTAATGTCAAACTATCAGAAAGTTCATTTTCCATCTGATCTAATATGACACACCCTTTACATACACACGTTTAAAAAAATGTTTTTATTGGGAAATATCCACACATGTACAGTCCAACCATATTATACAATGACTCACAATAACATCACATAGTTGTGCATTCTTCACAATGATCATTTTTAGAACATTTGGATCACTCCAGAAAAAGAAACAAAAAGAAAAAACAAACCCTCATACATCCCATACCCACTGACCCACAGAATTTCAATCTAGCCAATTTTTACCTGTTCCTCCTTTCAGATCTCTGCTTTAATGTCAAACTATCAGAAAGTTCATTTTCTATCTGATCTAATATGACACTCTCTTTACAATATCATCACATAGTTGTGATTTTCCATCTGATCTAATGATATTGTAAAGGGGGTATCAACAATTTATCTCCTCCTATCATTTATTTATTTTTTATTCATATATACATATATATTCTTTTTACTCATCTGTCCATATCTTAGATAAAAGGAGCATCAGACACAAGGCTTTCATAATCACACAGTCACGCAATAAAAATTAAATAGTTACACAGTCTTCTTCAAGAATCAAGACTACTGGAACACAGCTCAATAGTTTCAGGGACTTCCCTTTAGCCACACCAGCACACCATAAATTAGAAACAGGTATATATATAATCTGGAAAGATAACCTCCTGACTCTGAAATCTCTCGGCCACTGAGACTTTATCTTGTCTCATTTCTCTTTCCCCTTTTGGTCAGACAGCTTTCTTTTTTTTTTTTTTTTTTAAATTCTGCATGTAATTAGCTCCTGGCTATTTCTATGTACCCTATATTCAATGTTTGAAGACTGAGTTTAGATATTCTAGTTATGTTTGTAATTGATCCTTTTATCAGTATATATAGGATCTTTCTTTATTCCTTCTAACAATATTTGACTCAGTTTATTTTGTCTGCTAATTATTTAATCATCCCCACTCTGTTTTTATTTTGTATGCTGCATGGCAGGGGTCCAATTTCATTTTTTTCCTGTGTGAATATCCCATTATTGCAGCACCATTGTTGAATTTTTGTTTGTTTGTGTTTTCTTTCTTTTGTTTGCTTGTTGGCAGGCAAACAAAAGAAAGAAGTGCATGGGCTGGCAAATGAACCAGGGTCTCCAACATGGCAGGTGAGAATTCTACCACTGAACTACCCTTGCACCTCCCACATTGTTTTTGTTTTTTTTTTTTAATTAAAAAAAAAAAAATTGACTAACACAGCATTTAGAAATCATTCCATTCTACATATGCAATGAGTAATTCTTAATATCATCACACAGATGTATGATCATCATTTCTTAGTACATTTGCATCGATTTAGAAAAAGAAATAGCAAGACAACAGAAAAAGAAATAAAATGATAATATAGAGAAAAAATAAAAATAAAAAATACAAAAAATATATATACAAAAACAGAACAAAAAAACTATAGCTCAGATGCAGCTTCATTCAATGTTTTAACATAATTACATTGTAATTAGGTAGTATTGTGCTGTCCATTTCTGAGTTTTTGTATCCAGTCCTGTTGCACAGTCCGTATCCCTTCAGCTCCAATTACCCACTATCTTATCCTATTTCTAACTCCTGATGGTCTCTGTTACCAATGACATATTCCAAGTTTATTCTCTAATGTTGGTTCACATCATTGGGACCATACAGTATTTGTCCTTTAGTTTTTGGCTAGTCTCACTCAGCATAATGTTATGCATAAAGCATAAGGAATATTATGCAGCTTTAAGACAGAATAAACTTATGAAGCATGTAATAACATGGATGGACCTAGAGAACATTATGCTGAGTAAGACAGCTTTCTTATACCTGGGAGTCAGGTCCCACATTGGAGGCAGGGCAGCGATTTCACCTGCCAAGTTGGCTTAGAGAGAGGCCACATCTGAGCAGCAAAAGAGGTTCTCTGGGGATGATTCTTAGGCATAATTATCAGTAGGCTTAGCATCTCCTTTGCAATTATAAGCTTCATAGGGGCAAGCCCAAAGAATGAAGACTCAGCCTATTGATTTGGTAGTTCACCACTGCTTGCAAGAATATCAGGAATTCCCCAGATGGGGAAGTTTACTATTTAGTCCTTTCTCCCCAGTCTCTCAAGGGGACTTTGCAAATACATTTTCATTCTCTGCCCAAATTACTCTGGGATATATCAGGGCATCACATTAACCTGTACAAACCAACAAGATCTCATGCTTTATCCAAGATTCCATGTAATTATGGTGTTCAAGTAAACTGACTTTACAAGTTAAATTAGATAATATGCTATGCAAAATATAAATTTTGCACCAAATAAACATCTCTCCCTTTGATCTGCATGAAGGGTAGAGTTTGAAAATATGGGCTGTATCATCCTTTATCCAGTATACTGATTTATCTTATTCCTATATACCTCAGATTCATTCATATCTCTAGATGAAGTCTGAACAATTTTTTCAGCTTTTTAAACACTTGCTGAATGGGATAATGCTGACTTTCATGGCTTCAATGATCTAATTCTGAATCTCAGGCATGCTCACACTCTTGTTATTCTATTTCCTTACTCAGCTTTTTCTTCTTAGCAGTTATCACCATCTGACATCATATAATTGTTTACATGTGCACTACTTTGTAAAAGTCTATAACAGCACAGCATTGACTCTATTGTATCCTTATTTCCTACATGCCTAACATGTAGAAGTCACTCAATACATATTTGTTGAATATATGAATGAATGAACAAATGAACTACTTGCAAATCAACTGTCGAACAGCTCTAGTTTTACATAAATCCTTCTTACAACCTATGCTTTTGATTACAGGGCTGTCTGTCAATATAATGATTTATATAGCAGAGTTTTGTTTAAATCCTGGTAAGGGACTTTAAGTCTCACTGAACCCTGGAAATCTATAGCAACTTATTGAGCAGAATCATTTGCTGAGGCAGTAAGGCATATTTATCAAAAGAATCCCATCTATTTCCTCAAAAAATGCTAGTTTTGGCTGTTCTTATTTGGTTGTCCATCCCCCCTTACCCAACAAAAAGTCTCCTGATATAAATAGTTTAAGAAAAAGAGGGCTAGACTAGTGGGGTAGAAGTCCAAATATCTGTATCTTAAATAAGACCCATGACAACGAACAAGTCACTAATCTAAAGGAATTTATTCCCTTAATCTATGAATCAAGGGATACTGATTGAATGTCTCAAAGACTCTTCCTAAGTCCAAATTTCTAATTTTAAGGCCAAAGTAGAAACATTTATTTTGTGTATAAATCAGTGAAGTGATATGAAATGTGGAGAAGGTAGACAGACTACTTGAAGGTAGGACAAGAGAAATCAGCTGTCAGTCATATTTAAAATTTGATGGCTTACAATGAACCATGATGATGAAAAATAACTTAGAAAAAGTAATAAATTCTTTAACAAGTTTAAAACATGCTATTAACTATAGACTATTAGGTTGCAGTAATTTCTGACTCTTCTTATGCAAAGGAATTCAAATTATCACAGTGACTACAATGAAATTTGTAACTAACAATTTCTGCATGATGTTTAAAATTTCTTATTCCAAGAACTAAGTCTGCAGAGCTGCTTAGATGTAATTGCTGATTCTGCATGGAGAAACAATCTTTTCAAATAACTTTTTGGTATTGGGATATAAGACAACAGACGTCTCAGAGCATATTAATAGCTTAACACTAATCATTGCTCAGGTTTTCTTTTTCTTTCTTTTTTAGTAGATCTTAGGACTATCCAGGACGTTAATTTTCAATAAATGAAGAAATATTTTGGTTCAATATCTCTAAGGACGAAAATAAACTAAATACACACAAGAATAATTATTTAAAATAATGCCTAGTTTTATTGCTAAAGATGTTTTCTTTTATGCATGAAACTCCTAGATAGATATTCATATTTTAGCATCAGAGAGTTTGCATACTGACCAACTTTTATTATGCATGAAATTTATTTCTTTGATAAAAACCATTGTGTCAACTTTTCTCATAACCTATATTCTTTCAACTCTCCCCATACTTAGCTTTTAGAAACTCATTTAAATCTCATTAATCTTTCTTAAGAACTTTCTGTCTAGATCTTTTGGTTTCTACAGGCATACCTCAGAGATATTGCAGGCTCAGTTCCAGACCACCACAACAAAGTGAATATCACAATAAAGTGAGTCACATGTATTTTTTGGCTTCCCACTGCATATAAAAGTTATGTTTATACTATAGTGTAGTCTGTTAGATGTGCTACAGCATTATGTCTTAAAACAAAACAAAACAATGCATAGACCCTAATTGAAAATACTTTATTGCTGGGGGTGCAAGGGTAGGTCAGTGGCAGAATTCTCATCTGCCATGTGGGAGACCTGGGTTTGACTGCCAACCTGTGCACTTCCCCAACCCACCCCCACCCCCACTCACCTCCCAAAAATAATTCAACAAATAGTGCTACAATAACGGGTTAGTCACATGGAAAAAGAGTGAAATGTGACCCGTACCATACAGTATACAAAAAAAAAAAATACTTTATTGCTAAAAAATGCTAACTATCATCTGAACCTTCAGAAAGTTACCTTCTTTTTACTAGTGGAGAGTCTTCCTTGTTGTTGATGTTTGTTGAAAGCTGAGGTGGCTGTGGCAATTTCTTAAAATAAGACAACACTGAAGTCTGCCAATTCTTCTTTTCACGAAAAGATTTTTCTATAGCATGTATGCCGTTTTGCAAGTGCTGTGGACCCCAGAAAAGCCAGGTCCTTTAATCCTGATTCAATATTGTTGGGTAGAAATCTTTGATTTGATTGTCTTCATGGAGTTGTGACGTGCCCAATTTGGGGTGTGTCCTTTTGATTAGATGGAGCTGTAATTCCACCCATTCAAGGTGGGTCTTGATTAATTTATCAGAGTCCTTTAAAAGGAGAGACATTTTGGAGAAAACACAGTTGCTTCTGAGCCAACAGAGATAATGACATTTGGATATACCTGAAGTACCAACAGAGACAGCAGAAGCCTAGACATGGATGTGTGGAGATGCAGAGCCCAGTAGATGTCACCATGTGCCTTCTTATGGGATGTAAGCAAACCAGAGCCTAGAGCTGTGTCTCCAAGGAGCTAAGTAAAGGCCCACAGACTTTTAAAGAAGAAACCACTGGCAACTGAAGCTGGAAGCTGGAAGCAACTGAAGCTGGGAGCAAGAACGAGCAGATGCCAGCCATGTGCCTTCTCATGTGACAGCCTTTCTTGAATCAAGGTATCTTTCTCTGGATGCCTTAGTTTGGACATTTTTATGGCCTTAGAACTATAAACTTATAACTTAACATATTCCCGTTTTAAAAGCTATTCCATTTCTGCTATATTGCATTCTGGCAGTATTTAACGAACTAAAACAGCATGTAATGTTATCTGATAGCATTTAGCCACAGTACAACTTCTTTCAAAATTAGAGTCAATCCTTTTAAACCCTGCCACTCTTTTAACAACTAAGTTGATGTATTATTTTAAATCCTTTGTTATCATTTCAACAATGTTCACTGTATCTTCACCAGGATTCTATATCAGAAAACACTTTCTTTGTTCATCCAGAAGAAGCAACTCCTCATCCATTTAAGTTTTATTACAAGATTGAAGCAATTCAGTCACATCTTCAGGCTCCACTTCTATTCTCTTGCTTTTTTGCCACATTTGCAGTTACTTCCACCACTGAAGTCTTGAATCTTCAACGTGATCCATGAGGGTTGGAATCAACTTCTTCTAACCTCCTGTTAATGTTGCTATTTGACCTCTTCGTAATGTTCGTAATGGCATCTAAATGGTGAATCCTTTCCAATAAATTTTTAATTACTTTGCCAGAAGAATCACTATCTATGTCAGTTATAGCCTTGTGAAATGTATTTCTTAAATAAGACTTGAAAGTCAAATTTTTGCCTTGATCCATGGGCTGCAGAATGGATATTAGCAGGCATGAAAACATTCATCTCATTGTATATCTCCATCAGAATGCTTGGATGATGTGGTGCATTGTTAACAAGCAGTAAGATTTTGAAAGGAATCCCCCCCCCTTTTTTTTTGAGTAGTAGGTCTCAATAAAGGGCCTATAAATGATGTTGTAACCAGATGTGCTATCATCCATTCTTTGTACTTCCATTTATACAGCACAAGCAGAGTAGACTTAGCATTCTTCTTAGGGACCTAGGATTTTTGGTAAATGAGTATTGGCTTCAACTTAAAATCAACAGCTGTATTAGCCCCTAATAAGAGAGTCAGTCTGTCCATTGAAGCTTTGAAGCCAGGCACTGACTTCTCTCTAGTTATAAAAGTCCTAAATGACATCTTCTTCCAATAAAGGCTGTCTTGCCTACATCGAAAATATGTTGTTTAGGGTAGTCATCTTCATCAATGATCTCTGCTAGATCTTTTGGATAACATGCTGTAGGTTCTACATCAACACTTGTTGCTTCACCTTGCACTATGATGTTATGGAGACAGCTTCTTACCTTAAACCTCATGAACCAACTCTGTCATCTTCAAACTTTTCTTCTGCAGCTTCTTCACCTCTGTCAGCCTTCATAGAATTGCAGAGAGTTAGGACCTTGCTCTAGATTAGGCTTTGGCTTAAGGGAATGTTATAGCTGGTTTGCTACTTCTATCTAGACTACTAAAACTTTCTCTATAGCAGCAATACAGCTATTTTCCTTTCTTATTATTCTTGTGTTCACTGGAGTAGCACTTCTAATTTCCTTCAAGAACTTTCTCTTTTGCATTCTCAACTTGGCTAACTGTGAGACACAAGAAGCTGTGTCTAGCTGTGTTCAGCCTAGCTAGGCTTTGAACATGCCATCCTCACTAAGCTTAATCATTCCTAGTTTTTGGTCTGAAGCTGTTGTCAGGTTAATTATTGGCCTAATTCCAATACTGCTAGGCCTCAGGAAACAGGGAAGCCCAAAGAAAGGAAGAGAGATGGGGTAAGTGGTTAGTCAATGGAGCAATCAGAACACACATATTTTTACTGTCTTATGTGGGTATAAGTTTATAGTGTCCCCAAACAATTACAGTAGTAACATCTAAGATTACAGACCACGGATCTATATAATAATGGATATAAAATTAATTAAAAAGTTTGAAATATTGTGAGAATTTTATCAAAATATGATATAGACACAAAGTAAGTACATGCTTTTGGAAAAATAGTGCTGACAGACTTGCTTGACATAGGGTTGCTGCAAACCCTAAATTTGTAAAGAACGCAAAATCTGCAAAGCACAATGAGGTAGGCCTATACTTCTGAAAAAAAATAAGTATGCATACAACTGCAGATTTAGAGAAATTACAGTAGATATCTGTAGAACATTCTAATTTTCAGTTATCAATAGCACCAATTGCCTAAAATAATGCACATCATACAACAATAGAGATCAGAAAGAACAATCCCAATCAGATGATAAAACATGGATAATTTCTTTTAAAAATTTTATACAGGTAACATAAAAGAAATTATCCTGGTACTGTGTCAAACATGAGAGACACCTAAATCAACAGACCAAGCCTTTGATCTTGAGGCTTGCTCTTGTGAAGCTTATTTTTGTAGTGGAGAAGCTTAGCCTAGCCTATAGGTAGGCCTAAGAGTTACTTAAAGAGGACCTCTTTTGTTGCTCAGATGTGGCCTCGTTCTTCCTAAGACCAACTGCAAGTGAAATTATTGCCCTCCCCACTACATGGGACATGACATCCAGGACTGAAAGTCTCCCTGGCAATGTGGTTTATGACTCCCAGGGATAAGCCTGGCGCTTGCACTGTGGGATCAACAAAGCCATCCTGACCAAAAAGGGGAAAAGAAGTGAAACAAATAAGGTCACTGGCTGAGAAAGTTCAAATAGAGTTGAGAAGCTACTCTGGAGGTCACTCTTACACAAGCTTCAGTTAGACATTGCTATCTATCATAGCCTGCCAAACCCCAACCAAACAGAACACCTAAGATGTTATATAAGATTCTTCAAAGGTTCCATGCACTAGGGTAACTTCCCAGAAACCTACAACTTCCAGATGGATCCCTGGACCACAGAAGACCTGAAATGCAGAGGGGCTAGCCTTTCTAGAACATCAGCTAGTTCCATCTCCCTATTCTATATTATTGACAGCCCCTTTCAACATGAAAAAGGTAGAATGGGCATTGCCCAAATACCCCTAAAGAGTTGGGGAAATATCAAAGGTGATGGTGGAGTTATACAGAGAAGGTAGAGTATGACAAATGAATATGATTGCTGAATCATTATATTAATTAGTGTCCAGTATCTTAGAGCAGCTGGAAGTAAAAACCTAAAATCGTGGAACTGTAACTTGTAACAAACTCTGAAATCTGTTCTACATCTATCTAACCATTGCAATGTGCTTTGAAATTTATAGCTTTTTTTGTATGTCATTTTTCACAAAAAAGAAAGAAAAATCAATTGTGATGATAAAAAAAAACAATTGTAATGAAAAAAAAATCCCTAAAAAAAGAGGCTGAAGACAGAGGCAAACTTTAGAAGTACTTCTAAGCCGGGTTTTATTCTGAATGAAAGAATGAGCCACTGAAGAGTTCTAAGGAGAGAGGAATCATTATCTGCAATATTCATTTTAGTAGGCTTATTCCAGATGCTAAATGGAGAACAGATGCTGGGTGAGTACTGTTCCCCTGTTCCCTTCTAAGGAGAAATGATGATTAATTTATTTTTTATTTTTTATTAGAGAAGTGGTAGCATATAGAAAATTAGGCAGAGAATACAGAGTTCCCATATAACAGTTTTCCCTATTATTAACAAGTTCGTATTATGTATTAGTCTGTTATCTTTGTACAATTGAAGAAACAATATTATTATTATTGTACTATTAACTATAGTCCATAATTTACATTAGGGTTCACTGTGTTGTAGAGTCCTTTGTTTACTTAAAAAATTGTTATTATAAAACATATACAGAACCTAAAATTTCTCCTTTTAACCACATTCAAATATGAGTAACACCACTGGTATTATATATTTGAATGTTGATAATAATTAGCATTAAATAAATAGTACAGTGGTAACTATAAATAAAAATTTAGTAAGTAGGAAAAAAAAAATTATCCTGGAACTCTTTACTTTTATATTCAGTATCCTGCACCAAAACCACAGCACTCTAAAAAAGTGTGGAGAGTTATTAGAATTTTAAACCAATTAGATATAAAAGAAGGTCAGCAGCTGACGCAATCAAACCTAGAAAAAAATAAAATATACTACATAAATTGTTAACGTGCATGGAAAACTTTTATGGATCAAAGTACTTTAGGGGTGTTAAAAATATGAATTTAAATAATAAAGAGTTTAATGCAAAGTTATTCTCAATTTGGTATTATACAAACTTTTATTGTTACATCACGTAGTCAGAAAAACCACAACTTCAAACTCAATACAATTCAATATAAATCAAATTAAAGAACTAAAAAAAACCTACCTAGTTTTATTTACCAGTGTCTTGATAATTTGTACCATAATTCTGAGTCATCTCTATTTCCTTTACTTCATCCCAGCCCTCACACCAGAGCCAATTAGTTAGAAAATCCTATTCATTCTACCTTCAAAATTTCTCCCCTATCCAATCTTCCTCTTTTACTCTTCAAGTGGCTGTTCTAGTCCTGGTCCTTTATTAAACTTACTAACTAAGGATCTCCCCATTTTAATTCAGACTGCTAATCATCACCAGCTTGAGTATGGTAAAACACTGGTTCATTATTTGTCAAAGTACCCATACCTTTGGTCTGGCTTTTAAGAGATACCATATTCTGGCTTTAATAAACTCTTTAGTATCATCCACAGTAACTATAGAGACTGCATAAAGAGACTCAGTTAAACTGATCCACTTGCTAACTCCAAACAAAAATTACCATTTTCTCCCTCCATGTCCTTGGAGGGAGATAATAAATTGACATATTATTCCCTTTGTCTGGGATGACCTATATACACCTACTGTAAAGGAAAGAAAACAAAATGACTGAAATCCTGTCCCCTTAAAGACCAACTTAAATTCAAATTCCTGCATCAAGTCTATCTTGCTAATCCCAAACAGAAAATACTCATTCCCTTTCCTCTGAGATATTAGAGCATCTTACCACAAGCATCAAGAGCCAGAAATGGCTCTTCTTTATCTCTGTAAGTTGTCTCACGTGGAAAACATATAATGAATGAATAAATAAATGTCAGAGTAATGAATTAACATGAGTGAGATTAAGATCTTTATTAATGTTAAACTTTAAGGATTTGGGAGATGAGAATAATAAGTATGGTATAATTTTGTTTTTACCATCTCTAAACTAATAATTATAATGAGATCTCAATACTTCATTTCATATTTGAAACACTCCAGACACCTCAATGTATTTTAGAGGAGAGATGTTCTCACTATATTGTTACATAACAGTGATTCTTTTTAAAACACTCATAGAAGACTGGAAAATTCACTTTTGAAAGTACATTAAAAATATAAGGTCAAACTGATGTTTCCAAATATCTACTATTTAGAATTTACGACTATAAATTCTTTAAATGCATCTTTCCAATGAAATGAAAAATTGGCTTTACAAAAATTTAATTCTCAAAATCTCAATGGCATTTCTTGCAGAAACGGAAAAACTCACCCTATTATTCCTGTGGAATATCAATGGACTCAGAATAAAATTGTATCTTGAAAAGAAAGAATAAAGTTGGAGGACTCCCTGATTTCAAAACTTACTACAAAGCTACAGTAACCAAAACACTATGGCACTGGAATAAAGACAGGCATATTTTCCAATGGAGCAGAATTGAAAGCCTAGGTATAAACTTTCACATCTATGGTCCGTTGATTTTCAACAAGGGTGCAAAGATCATTAAATGGGAAAAGAATGGTTTCTTCAACAAATTGATCAAAGACCTAAATTTAAAAGCTAAAACTATAAAACTTTAAGAAGAAAACACAGGGGCAAACCCTCATAACCTTGGATTTACTAATGGTTTCTTAAATATGACCACAAAAGACACAGGCAAGCAAATTAAGAATACCTCAGACTTCATTAAAATTAAACATCTGTACTTCAAAGGTTACTATCAAGAGAGTGAAAAGATAATCCACAATACAGCAGCAAATATTTGCAAATCATATATCTGATTTGGGTTTAATAGGATATATAAGAACTTCTGCAACTCAACAACAAAGAGACAAGCAACCTGATTAAAATCTGAGCGAAAGATTTGAAGATACATTTCTAAGCAAGATATACAAATGGACAATTAGCACATGAAAATATGCTCAACATTAACAGCCACCAGAGACATGTAAATCAAAACCACAATGAGACAGGATGGCTATAAGAAAAAAAGTGGAAAATATTGGCAAGTATTGGTAAAAATATGGAGATTGGAACTCTCTTACATTGCTGGTGGTAATGCAGGATGGTGCAGCCACTGTGGAAAAGAGTTTGGCGGTTCTTCAAAAAAGTTAAACATAGAGTTACCACAAAACCTGGCAAACTGGCTTCCGAGTTAATTCCCAAAAGAATTTAAAACAAGGACTCAAACAGACACTGTTACACCAATGTTCACAGTAGAATTATTCACAATAGCCAAAAAGTGGAAACAACACAAGTGACTATCAGCAGAAGAATGGATAAACAAAATTGCATACACATATACAATGGAACATTAGGTTGTAAAAAAGGAATGAAGTGCCAGCATATGCTACAACATGAATAATCTTGAAAACATTATGTTAAGTGAAATAATTTGACATAAAAGGACAAAGATTGTCTCATTCTATTTATATGAAATACCTAGAATAGACAAATACATAGAGACAAAAAGTAAATTAGAGGTTATCAGGGTTGGGTAGAAGAGGGGGAAATGGGGAATTATTGCTTATTGGGTACAGAGTTTCTGTTTGGAACGACGTATATTTTACAAAAAGAAAAAAGTTAACTGCTCTAAAATATGTTCTTTGTTAACAAAATACTTCAATGATAATTCAAAGAAAATTTTCAAAGAAAATTCAGATATTTTAACAATGCTATGTGGGGCATACTGACAGTTTTTAGATGAATGGTTAGTGTTTCTTTCAAGATATACAAATGTTCCAAATGCCCTTTCATGGACTGCTACAATTGTCAATAAAATATAGCTTTAATAAAATAATATCACATTATGGCTGGAAAGGAAGCTACTTTAACTATGATAAATGCTTCATCATTAGATATAGTCCTAGTAAAGAAAGTATAACATATAACATTTAACTCGCATACTGAATGAGTTCAGGTAAAGGGTGTATTTTTGTGTCTGGAGTAACAAAGCACTAAATTGTGTTTTAATATGAAATAAAATTCCCTTTTGGTGAAATTGATCATTTTCATCACTTGATTATAAAAGTTGGTTGTATGTGCATACACATACATGTAAGCATAGCCTCAACAGTATGTATATTATTCCATCACTGTGTCAGCAGTAATACTATGTGCTGAATTGGCCTCTGCATTATACAAATGACAGGAAGAAGTCCAAATCTGTTAAAAGGAAAAAAATTAGAGTTCTGAAACAGGTGAAATAGAAGATAAACAGAATGATGTAAACAGAACTGATGGCATTATTTTTCTGGGTCTAGCCCTCCCTTCTTCCTCCTCCAAAATTTATTTAGCTACTATTGGGTATTCCTGTGCTTCTGAAGGTGATACCAACCCTGGTACCAGGGGTGGCACAAACTAATCAGTGATGAGAGTGATTGGTTCAAGGATAAGAATGTAACAAAGTAAAAACGAATCAATTTCATGACTTTTCCTAGGAACCCTGAGAGTCAAAACAGTTCTCTCTCTCTCATTAGATGTAAACACAGATGCTTATAGTCTCAAATGAACAAGGACACACATAGCTCCTCAGATGGGAGGGGAGCCAGTCTTATGGCTTATAAAGTCCAAGAGATAGAAGGAAATCAGGTCCTTAGTGGCATGATTGAACCAAATCAGTAATTTGTATTAGATATAGCCTTATCTCTTGACAAAAACATGAGTCAATGACTTTTCATTATCACTTAGGCCAGTCTGAGATTCTGTTTTTAGGTATTTGCACATAAAAGTATTCTAACACTTCCTTGGACCACATACATGGTTTGAACAAAAAAAAAAAAAAAAAAAGTATCCTAACAGATACAAGTACAAGAACAAATCTCTATTTATTTTTTTTTTTTTTTTAAAGAGAGAGGGAGGAAGGGAAGGAAAGACAGAGAGAAGGAAGGAAGGATGGAAGGAAGGAAGGGAGGAAGAAAGGGAAACATCTTTAAACATTTTCTTGTTTTATTATATTTTGTTTATTTGTTTGTTTTTTACATGGGCTGGGGCCGGGAATCGAACCGGGGTCCTCCGGCATGGCAGGCAAGCACTCTTGCCCGCTGAGCCACCGCGGCCCGCCTCTATTTATTTTTAGACAATGATTTTAGAAAATGTTTGCTTTATAAAATGTTCATAATATTTTGTATTTTTTTTAAATCTAGGAAACTTATTAAAATCAGCAACTCAATATTCACAGAAACAAATTTTGTTAAAAAATTCATGCTAACTGGAAACCATATCTACATTGAACAGGACAATCATTGAAAGGTTTCATTTTGAGTTTCCTGAAGTAAAATCACTTACCCAGAAGTGTACTATGTTTATATTCTATCTTGTGCTGGGGATTCTTCCTTAAAAAAAAAAAAAAATAGGCAACAATGAGACCTCATTTTCCAATCATTAAAAATTAATAAGACTATTGAATTAAGCTAGAATACTATCAAACAAATAAAATCAGGCCCCAATAGGCCTCTTATTGAAAATAATCTTTTATATTGGCAATATTTACTGAGTGCCTACACCATGCCAGTTACATTTTTAGATGCAAAGATATATTGATGAACAATACACAGTTCTCCCTTAATGAACTTATACTCAAGAGAAAGACGGAATCAAACAAATAAAATTTAATGGATCATTTTCTTAAAACATGATTGCATTAGGGTCTCCAGAGAAACAGAATTAACAAGATATGGAGATATATATAATATTTTGCTTTTTTTTAAATCTAGGAAACTTATTAAAATCAGCAATTCAATAAATTCATAGAAACAGATTTTTTTTTTTAAATTCACAATAACTGGAAACTCTATCTAAGCTGAACTGGAGAATCACTGAAAGGTTTCATTTTGAGTTTCCTGAAGTAAAACCACTTGGGGATTGGCAAGTCGAAATTCCATAGGGCTTGCCACAAGTTGGGAACTCCATGAAGGTTTCAAAGAATTCTCCAGGAGAAGCTGGAGCTAAAGTAGAGTTGGAAATTGTTCTTCCTGGTTGTTAAAGTCATCTGTTCTTCCCTTAAGGCTGTCAACTGATTGGACGACACTCCTCTCATTGCTAAAGGCATCTTCTTTGTTGACTGAAGATGCAACCAGCCTTAGATGCAGTCAACTGACTAATGATTTAAATCCAAAATATATCCTCACAATAACAATCAGGCCACTGCTTTCTTGCCCAACAACTAGACATCATAACTTAGCCAAGCTGACACATGAAATTAACCATCACAACAATATCTCATATTTCTAAAATTTTATATACCACACCCCCAAAATATAAGACAGTACATAAAACATGAATATAAATAGTGAATATATGTGTATACATTCATATATAATATCTAGAAGTGATACTTCTAAGGTTCTTTATGAACTCCCCCCAAAAAGTGTTTAAGTCAGTCTGTCAAAAAAATACAAATCATTTCTTATAAGAAAAATATAAATAGGAAAGTCAATTTCTGTTGAAAAACTCATATAATACATTCCAAATTCAAACAGAAACTACTACTTGAAAATCTACTTTTAATTATATGTATTTATGTTCCCATCTATTATTTAGTTCAACAGATGTTTGCGTGTCCTGTATATTCAAGGCACTCTCCAGATAATGCAAAACTGTCCAGGCAACAAAAACCCAAAGCAACGGATTCTTCATGATCTACTTGATGGCTAGCCTTCTCTTAGGGAGTAACAAAGAAGCCTGGAATATGCTGCAATGGACTGAATTATGTAGCCCAACAGACATGTTCTTGGTCTTGATCTGCATTTCTGTGGATGAGAACCTATTGTCAATAGGATCTCTTGAAGATGTTATTTTAGTTGAGGTATGACCCACCTGAATGAGGTTAGGCCTTAATCCTGATTCCTGGACTCTTGCACAAACAGAAGACATTTTGACATTGCTCTAGTTTGCTAGCTGCTGGAATGCAATATACCAGAAATGGGATAGCTTTTTCTGTGTTTTTTTTTTAATTTTTTATTGTATAGTACAACATATATACAAAGCAAAGAAATAAAAAAGCAATAGTTTTCAAAGCACTCTTCAACAAGTAGTTATAGGACAGAACCCAGAGTTTGTCATGGGCTAACATACGATCCTCTCAGATTTTTTTCCTTCTAGCTGCTACAGAATATAGGAGGCTAGAAGGCTTAAATATTTTTTCATCATCACAATCGACTTCATTTCCCTTCTTTTTTTTTGTGAAAAATAACGTAGATACAAAAAAGCAATAAATTTCAAAGCACAACACCACAATTAGTGTAGAACATACTTCAGGTTTGACACGGGTTACAATTTCATAATTTTAGATATTTACGTGTATATGACGTCTAACTGATGCTTGAATAAGAGCAACCTCTAAGATACTGGAGACTAAAAGAGATATTAAATGATTCAGCATTCATATTCATTTGTTAAATCTTATCTTCACTGTATAACTCCACCACCACCTTTGATCTTTCCATCCCTCTCTTTAGGATTGTTTAGGCTATGGCCATTCTAACTTTTTCATATTAGAAAGGTCTGTCACTAATATGGGGTAGAGAGAAGGAACTATCTGATGTTCTGGAGAGGCTGGGCCCTCTAGGTTTCAGGACTTATCTAGACCAGGGACCCATCTGGAGGTTGTAGGTTTCTGGAAAATTACTCTAGTGCATGGAACACTTTTGGAATCTTATATATTGCCCTAGGTGTTCTTTAGGATTGGCTGGAATGGTCCTGGTTGGTGGTTGGCAGGTTATGATAGGTAGCAAGATCTAACTGACGCTTGAGTAAGAGCAACCTCTAGACTCTATTTGAATGGAACGGCATTTAAAAAGGGGAATTTAATAAGCTGCTAGTTTACAGTTCTAAGGGCACGAAAATGTCCCAATTAAAGCAAGTCTATAGAAATGTCCAATCTAAGGCATCCAGGGAAAGATACCTCGGTTCAAGGAGGTCAATGACATTCAGCATTTCTCTCAGCTGGAAGGGCACATGGTGAACATGGTGGCATCTGCTGGCTTTATCTCCAGGCCTCTTGTTTCATGAAGTTCCCTGGGAGGTGTTTTCCTTCTTCATCTCTAAAGGTCACTGGCTGGTGAACTCTCTGCTTCATGGTTCTGCAGCATTCTGCTGTGGCCTTCTCATGGTTCTCAAAAGGGACTCTCTCCAAATTGTTTCGTCTTTTCAAGAATTAATGGGTGGAACCACAACTCCATGGAAGCTATCTGATCAAAAGTTACCACCCACAATTGAGTGAGTCACATCTCCATGGGCACAGACAACATGCTCCCAGGCAGCAATATTGAATGAGGATTAAAGGACATGGCTTTTCTGGAATACACTACAGATTTAAACTGGCACAGACATAATCAGGGAAAGCCACTGGTAGGAGCTGGAAAACAGAAGTCAAGGGAAATTGGAAGAGAAAGGAGAGGACATTGCCTTGTGAAAGAAAAGTCAAGGTATCCAAGGATGGCCAGCCAGCCAAATGCTACTAACACTGGGAGGAAGCAAACCTTCTGGTCAATGGTTTGATTTGGACTTCTGCCTCTGCAACTGCAGACCAATAAGTTCCCATTATTTAAGTCAACCCATTCTGTAGTATTTGTCATAGCAGTTCAGGAAAACTAAGACATATACTAACAATAAATATGTGCTGAGGTGTACAACTTCCTAGTATGCCTGTGTCAGAAGTAATTCTTTTATACTGTAAAGGTTCATTTGCTCATTCATTAAGTATTGACCAATTGTTTTTTCACTGTGTTCTGGCTGCAAGTTGGCACTAAGGATTAAATATTTAAGAAAATACATATTCTTACCCTTAAGGAGAGTCTGGGGACTGCAATAGAGATAGGCATTACATAAGCATTTTCCTCAATGAAAAACACAAAAAAGTAAGATAGAATATACTTGTTATATTTTCTAAGATATAGGTATTAAGCCAAGTCTTACACCTTCTCTTTGTCAGGCTAAATAACCTTTGTTCTATTTTTAATTTTTTTAATTGGGCAAATAAGGCAAAAGAATATAATAGTAAAACAGGTTATCTATAAATTTAAATTTTTCTATAATTCCTCTTACTCAACTTTATGTTTCCACATCTGTTCTAATGGCTAAAATTGCCAAACTCTTGGAGAGTGGCTCTCTAGCTTCAAAGCTAGTATATGATATGCACACCATGCATCACAGAATGTAAGTGCTAAGGATGATCTCACAGATCTACCTTATCCCAATGGCAGTGCGCAATGTGTACCCAAAGAGGTGAAATTCTTGTTCAAGATCTATGCTTTCCAACATAGATAAGTACCATACTGAAGACAGTGGTTCTGGTAAATCTATGGACTGGATTTTAAAAGAACTACATGTTTCTGTAATAACCAAGTGACTTAAATACTATATTTATAAATTCCTTTATGGAAACCAGTGTAAAAAATGTATTTGAAAACTCTTTTGTATAATTTTAAAAAGTGTATATTCTGTGTTTGAAATAGCTCATACTAAAATTATATTTCAAGAATACTATATTCACCTCTGTACCTTTTACTCTACTGTGATACTGTGAACAAAATAAAAATAAATAATTTATAATCATATAAAATCATCTGCTTTTCAAATAGTTATGTCTCCTTTCCAACATTGCCTAGCATTTTGCATTTACTGGGAAGTAATTACAAATATATTATTTTAAATTAGTCAATTTTTACTATTATTAACTTTATACTTAATTTACCCAGTAATTATTAAATTTCAGTAGGACCTCATTTTATGCAACCAACACATTCCAAGACCCTTTAAGTTGAAAATCGTACATAATAGCAAACCCAATATTTAATAATCATTTCTTATACAAACATACTCATCACACATTTCTACAAATAAGGCAAATAAATACTCTAGTAACATTAGGTAAACAAAATTATTCATAGAAATAATTTTTAAAAAATTTTAATTCCCTCTCTGTCTTTATTCTTTTTAATTGCCAATCATGTATACCTGAATGTGCTTGTGTTGAGTTCATGCAAAACAAGGTCCTACTGCATTTGATAACATTCAGAAAAACAACAGTGCTACTGCTTGAGAACTATGGTAATCATGGAGTCTATTTTCCAGGATAGGTTTTAGCTAGTGTTACATTCAAGAGCTTCAACTGAAAAGCCTACTCTTATCCAGTAAAACTTCCAGTGATTAAGGAAATTTTCTACATCCGTTGCTGTCCAATAGTTGCTAACTACTTGCAACATGTGGTTACTAAGTAGAGGAAATACGTCCTAGTGCATATTAGGAACCGAAATTTTAATTTTATGGAATTCTAATTAATTTACATTTAAATGTAATTAGCAACATAGTGGCTATGGTAATGGAAAGCACAGTTTCCATTCATAAACCAAGAAAAGGGAGACCATCCCTCCCCAGTCAAGAGTAACTAAAAAAAAAAAAAAAAAAAAGCTCTGACCCTGCAAAAAGGTAAAATATTCTATGCGTAGAAATGCTATCACTGAACATATTTATCAGATATCAGATAATGTAGTGACTAAAACAGAAAAAAGAAAAATCCAAGTTAAAATCCTGGCTCAGCTACTACTTACATTCTCTCTAAGTTTCAGTCTCCACATCTGCAAAATGGGGATAACAATAGAACCTATACTCATATGACACTACAGTCAAGATTCATGAGGTAATGCTCCATAAATTCTTAGTCTAAGGGTTCAGGCAAGCAGCAAGTAATTAATGTTTAGTCATTCATTTATTCATATGTTCAAAGAAAACTCACAGAATACTTACTACATGCCAGGCCCTGCACTGTGTCAGGTGTTAATATCTTTTTGGTAACTTTTCCTGCAACATGAGCATTAAACACAGTGCATGAGTGTAAGTTCACCATTAATTAGAGTCATAATTCAACAGTTGTTGAGAAGTAGAAAAAGATTCTACAAAAGGACTATGCATTTGGGGAATAAAGCCAAATATGACCTTTTGATGGAAAGGAAACTTCAAAGTTGAATGAAATAAACTGCACAATTTAGACTTGATGAAAGAAGTTGCAAATGAACAAATTTGCAGTAATTTGTGGGAAGATCTTTTCTTAACAATACACTGGCACAGGTTTAATTCAGTCTTTATTGAAGTACAATTTATACAATAAATAAATCGAAGTACATCAGGGAAAGAAGACAAGAAAAATGTTATCCTCCATCTCTTTTAATCTAGAAAAAGATAACTGGTCACTTGAGATTCGGCTTTAACTTTTTATTTTGAAAAAATTTCAAACTTATAGAAAAGTGGCAAGAATAGTACACTGAAATTCCATATACCTTCATTCTTATTTCTCAAATGTTACAATTTTCCCTATCATTATGTATCTTACCTTATGTTATCTATCCTAGAGATTTAAAGGCTTTTTAGTCCCTTCCTTTTAATGCATGTTTGCTTCCCCTACCAAGCAGTCCTATCTTTTCCGACTAGGCCTTTAACACAGCAAGATTACTGGAAGGTTAAATATGGCCTTGTTGCTAATCAAGCCTCCTTCAAAAGCTGCTTTAGAAACTCTCAAGTAATTAAATGTCATACTTTTTAAAAAAAAAGTACAAAAACAAAGAACCAAGGAGGTTAATAACGTATAGTTTATGCACCAAATACACACGAAAAGGCTGAATACATCAGTTGCCAGGTAGAAAGATTAGAAGGGAGAGTACTTTTTAAAAAAGACAAAGTGAAGGAGCAGTTTCAGTAAATAAGGGGGTAGTGGTTCAACCTGAAAGATTCAGAAGACAGTTTCCCATTCTCTGTTATCTTGGGACACATCCACAGTTGCACTCACACACATACTCCATCTACATATCCTAATCTCACATACTATCTAGGAAAAAGCAAGCCAACTCAGAGTAAGTGAATGAATGTGCATATAAGGAAAAAAGTCTTATATTTGTATATTCCAAAAAGGAAGAGCAGGAAAATTAATTCTGAAAATTTATATTCAAAAAAGGGAAAATATTTGCAACTTCATGTTAGAAGATAAAACGTCGTTTCTTTTTGACTCCAATAACAGCACCAACCTTGCCTAGGATAATTACATATTTTAATAAAAAGATAGATATAAGACTTCAATGTAGACCAGAAGAAAACTAGTTGAACTGGTGATTTCCCATATTTAACTTAGAGACCAAACTTCCAATTTAAAGCAAAACTATCAATATCAATAAAAATTTTGTATCTGACTTCATTGAAAACAAAGAAAAGAATTATCCTGTATGTTAGGTTCAAAAGTTTCCAGATATCAGTGTTTTCAACTAAACTTTATTCTTTATTGATGATAGATACAATTCACAGAATAGATGGACATTTTTTTGGAGGGGGGGGGGCGAGGAGGGGGAGCAGGTATATAGGCCAGGAACCAAACCTGTGTTTGGTTCCTACATGGCAGATGAGCATTCTATCACTGAACCACCTGCACACCCTAGAATAGATGGATCATTATAATGAGACAATGAATCAAAACCTAAAAGACAGTATATCATACACAAAAGCACATACGAAAATTAAAACAAGTTTTATATATGTTTAGCTATATATTAATTTGTATGTCAATAAAATAAAGTCTTTTGAACACTAAATTCTTAAATTACCCTTGAAATCTCCTCTTAATCTCAGATTCAACCTTTATTGTAGCCCAGTCTTTCATTTCAACTCTAAAGGAACATTTGCTGGTTCTTTTACATGATAAGTATTGGATCTGAACCATTTTACCAAGTATATTATTCTAATTCTGAACTGCCTAAGTTCAAATCATATCTCCTTCAAGAACGTATCTGTGACAATCTCTGGGGAATATCTCCAGATACTATGTCTGTATCTGCTAGCTTTCTCTCTAGGGTTCTTGTTTCATGAAGCTCCCCTGGGGCCATGTTCCTTCTTCACCTCCAAGGTCTCTGGCTCTGTGGGCTCTGTGGCTCTTTTCTAAAATGATTCCTTCGTAAAGGGCTATAGTAAGCAACCCCAATTTGAATGGGTAGAGACATATCTCCACGAAACCCATCTAATCAAAAGTTACCACCCACAATTGGGTGGGTCATATCTCCATGGAGAATCAAAAGCTTCCATCCAGCAATATTGAATGAGGTTTAAAGGGTATGGATTTTCTGGGGTCCACAAGAGATTCAAACTGGCATAGAGGGCAAATTCCATTAGAGTCTGAGTCATCTATGGATTGGTATTTTTTTCCTCTGGGCTTGTTGGAGTAGCAGCCTTACCCCTTCCAAGTGCTGGTACAATTCCAGGTTCTTGCTGAAATACCAGGGCACAGGCCTCACCTTCTCCAGGCACTGGATGGTAGTCCAAGCTCTCTGTAAACAGTGGGGCACAGGCTCCATCATCTCTGATCATTGAGGTGGTGGTCAGGTTCTCTGTGAATGCCTGGGCACAGGCCCCACTATCTCCTGGCATTGTAATAGCTACACTCTTCCAGAAAAGTCACCTGCCTAGACCCTCGTCTTCCAAGCACCAGGATGAACAACATGCCCCCTACAAGCACAGGGGTAGACCTGCCTTTCCACACATGGGTGGGCCCACACTCTTGGCCTGAGGAGATTGTTTTGGTCCAGATCTTTGCTTCCTTGGTTTTGCCTTTGAAGCACTCTTCCTTGAATTCATTCCTTCTTTGTCTCTTTCAGTCCAAGCTAGCAGTGGTTTTGCTCATACAAATTTTGCAAAAACCTGTCAGCTTTGCATGCAGTTCAAGTGAGTCCAAACCATCATACAATAGAACTACACAGATTCTGTCTGGAAACCCGCACTTTTAATCCTGACTACGACTGAAATGTCTGACTGGATCTATGCCATCCACACCCTCTTTAGCAA
Source organism: Tamandua tetradactyla (assembly GCF_023851605.1). NCBI lineage: Eukaryota > Metazoa > Chordata > Mammalia > Pilosa > Myrmecophagidae > Tamandua > Tamandua tetradactyla. Next base: position 41,931,418 of record NC_135343.1, on the reverse strand, counting down.
AGGGTTGTTCAGTTAAACCCTTACATGATACCCTGTCCTCTGGGGATTCACTTTGGAGAGGCTCAGGAATGTCTCAGAGCTGCTTCAGGCCCTAGTCTCAGAACAAACTATTTAGACAGGCTCAAAACTTTCTGAATTATTAATTGCTGATTTCCTTGTGCATCACAGTTTAGTGTTTAGCTTATCTCTCTCCTCTCTCACTTCACTATTATCTGCAAGTAAAGGACTGGATGCATTTTTCATACTTAGCTTGGAAATCTCCTCAGTTGAATATCCAAGTTCATCACTGTGCTAGTTTGAAATTGTTATGTACTGCAGAAAAGCCAGGTTCTTTTAATCCTAATCCAATCTTATGCAGGGAGACTTATTATTTGGGTGGGATCTTTTGATTGGGCTGTTTTCATAGAGATGTAACCCACCCAATTGTAGGTGGGACCTTTCAATTAAATTATTTCCATAGACATGTGGCCCAGCCTATGCAAGGTGGGTCTTAATTAGTTTACTGTAGTCCTTAAAAAGCTCACAGAGAAAGAGAGAGCTCAGAGCTGACACAGGGAGCAGAGAAATGGAACCAAGACACAGACATTTAGAGATTTTTGGAGAGTCAACATAGAAAGTCACTAGAGTGAGAGGTTGAAAGCAATGCAACCCAGGAACAAAGGACCAGGAGATGCCAGCCACGTGCCTTCCCAAGTGACTGAAAAACCCTGAACGTGATTGGCCTTTCTTGAGCGACAGTATCTTTATCTGGATGCCTTAATTTGGACATTTTCATGGCTTTAGAACTATAAATTTATAACCTACTAAATCCCCTTTGTAAAAACCAATCCATTTCTGGTATATTGCATTCTGGCAGCTTTACCAAACCAAAACAATCACTTGAAAGTTCTACTTTCAATATGACATCAGAACATAATACTGCCAAATTCTCTCTACTTTATAACAAAGCTTACCTTTATTCCAATTTCCAATAACACATTTATTATTTCCTTCTAAGGATTCATCAAAAGTACCTTTAGTGTCCGTATTTCTACCAATGGTCTCTTCAGAATAATCGAGGCTTTTTCTTATTAAGAGCTTCACAGTTCTTCTAGCCTCTATCCATAATCCAATTCCAAACCCATTTACACATTTTTAGGTATCTGTGATAGCAGTACCCAACTTCCTAGTGCCAAAACCTGTTTTAGTTTTTCCAGCTGCTAAAACAAATACAATAGACTGGCTTATACAATGGGAATTTATTGGCTATATTTAAAAAAAAAAAACTTTTCATTTTCAGTAATTTTAGATTTACAGAAAAGTTTCAAAGAACAAATAGTTCCCATATGCACTTCATTCAATTTCCCCTAATCTTGTAAAACTATATTTGTCAAAATGAAGAAATTAACTTCGGTATATTTCTATGACTTCAACTATAGAATTCTTCAAATTTCACCAATTTTGCATTAATGTCCTTTTACTGCTCCAGGATTAATCCAGGATACCAAAAATAATCTAATGGGGTCTGTTTTAGTTTGATAAAGCTGCCAAAATGCAGTATACCCAATTGGACTGGATTTTATAAAGGGGATTTATTTAGTTACAAATTTACAGTTCTTCAGAGGAAATACAGGCAGCTTTCATCTGAGTTCCTCTGTCACATGGGTAGGCACATGGTCTGCTGGCCTTCCCTTCTGGCTTCTGGGTTCAAACAGCTTTCTCCAGGACCATTCATTTCTGCATCTCCAAATGTCTGGGTCTGAGCTGCTCTGAGCTATGCTATACTGGGCTGTGCAGAACTCCTTTTCTCTCATCTGAACTCTCCTTTATAGCCTCCAGCTAATCAAATTAAAACATAATTCACTGAGGAAGGCACTCTCCCTAGCTGACTGCAGATGTAATCAGCCATAGATAAATTTCACATGCTGATGACTTAAGTCCACAGAACAATTGGGCACCATCACCTAGCCAAGTTGACACCTGAACCTAACTACTACGGGGTCTTTTAAAGGAAGTTTTTATCTTGAAATATGTTCACTTACAGGACAGTTACAAAAATAATACAAACCTCAGACAGCCAACTCCAACATCCCCCAACCTGATACCAAATCCACTAATTTTGATATTTTACTAATTTGCCAGATTGGTATCTGTCCCTCACCCTCCCTCTCTTTCTCCCACCTTCCCTCTCTCCTTCAATCTCTCTTCTATATTTCTATCAATTCATTTTCTGAGCACTTGAATATGTTATATACATCATGCTCCCTGAACACTCTATACTGCCATGTATATTTCCTAAGACCAAAGATATTCACTTTTGGAACCACCTTAAATGCAGTTATCCAGCCCAAGCAATTTAACACTGATATAAAGTTTATAGTCTGTATTCCAGTTTTTTCATGTCCCAATATTCCTTTGAGCCTTTTGAGCCCTTGCTAAATCCAATTCAGAATTATGTATTGCATTTCATTTATATAGTTCTTCTTTAATTGTGGGAACATATATACAATATAAACTATACTATCTCCACCACTTCTAAGCATACCATTCAATGGGATTAATCACATCCACAATGTAGCAGTATCCTCACCACCTTCCATTACTAAAACTTTCCCATCTCTCCAACAAGACATGCTACACCCATTATACATTAACTTCCCATTCCCACTACCCGTTCCCTAGCAACCCATATGCTAATTTCTGTCTCTATGATCTTGCATATTTCTCTGACATTTTCTTTGTAGTTACCATGGGGCTTAAATTTAACATCCTAAATGTCTAGCAATCTCATGTGCCTTGATACAAGCTTAATCAATAGTATAAACAAGCTATATACCTATAGTCCTCCACCCCCATCTTTATGTAATTCCTGTCACAAATTATATGTTTATAGATTAAGAGTCCCAAACCACTAATTTATCATTACATTTTACACATTTGCCTTTTAGATCTGGTAGAAAGTAAAAAGTGGAATTACAAACCAAAATTACAATAGTCCAGGCATTTATATTTATATTTACTCATGTCATTACCCTAACCAGAGATCTTTATTTCTTCATGTAATTTCAATCTATGGTTTATTGTCCTTTCCCCTCAACCAACAACTTTTTTAGCATCTCTTATAGCGCTGGTCTAGTGGTGATGAACTCTCAGCTTTTAATCTTTCCCTTATTTTTGAAAGACAGTTTTGCTGGATATTGACTTTTTGGTTTATAGTCTAGGAGAACTTGTTTCTCTCAGTTCTTGATGGTCTTTCATCATTTTTGATTGGGGTTTGTTTTGCTTGCTGAAGTTGCTAAAATGCAATATACCAGAAATGGGCTGACTTTAATAATGGAGATTTATTAAGTCACCAGTCTACAGTTCTAAGGACATGAAGGCCTTAAAAAGAGAACTGGTGATTTCAGCAGTGAGAAACAATTTCAATCTCTACTTCAAACAACCAGCTTCCCCAAGGGAAATCATCAAAACCTGCTGAATCAGATTTCCCATTTGCAGCTTGCTCTATGGAATTCAGACTTGTTAATCCTCATGATTATCCTCATGATATGTGAGCCAACTCCTATGATAAATCTAATTTTATATATATAAATATATAAATCTTTTGCTGGTTATGTTTCCCTGGAGAACCCTAACAAACACTCAAAGTACTCATTGAATCTTCTTACACAAGCCAAAGACTAAATATGTTGTAATTTCATGCCATTAACAGTTGATATTACTTCCCCAAGAAATAATGAATCTATTAATCAGACTAAACTGCAGTAAGGTTCCTGAAATACAGATGCTCAGCATCATAAGACACTAAACTCAAGTCAATCACTCAGATAAAACAGAAACACTGAGAATCCTTCACAAATACTTAAGAGAGAGTGCCACTATATCTTGGGTCTATTCTCATTTGACATTTTTAAACTTTAGGATCAGAAGAACCTGAACCCGGTTGTGTGATTCAGGGAAACTCCTATGAACCAAACCCCATTTTTCCATCTGTAAAGCTAGGATAATACTTCCTATCTCATACTGAGTTGTTTCAAGGATTAAATGAAGTAATATTTAAACATTTCTACACTTTTAAGCATTTTAAAGATGTCAACTATTAATCACCTTATTTTCCACAGAAATATAAATCAATTCTATTTTATGATATCCAGCCACAACTGGGACAAAAATCATTCATTCTCAGAAAATCCATGTGCCAGCAAGAGTAAAGTTAATTGATTAATGCTAAATGGCTGAATATTTCCTTCAACAATACCACTGTGGTTGAATGTTCCCCGGCTAAACTTCATATATTTAGAGAATATTTTCTAACATTTGGATATGCATATTCCACGTTCAAAAATCAGTTATTTTATAACAAAGCAGAATGTCTTCCCATAAAACCCTGGGTCAAGCATAAGTGTCAACTCTGTATAGCTTTTTTGTAGCATCCAAGCATTTGAAATAACTTTTAAAGTCACTGCCAAATTCTACCCAGGTATTTTTCCTAACAATGAATGGAAGTCTTTACTCAGAGTTCATTCATAAAAGATTACAAACAAACTTCCTCACAAATGGTATTTTCTGTATCTCAGCTGGTTTCAAAATCATTCCTTTCCACCTCCCCTCTCCCCTTTTTTTGCATTTTTGTTGATTATTAATGGTAATCTTCGGCATAAATATAACCATAACCACATCAGTTTTATGTAGGATGTTAACTTTTATACTTTAAATATACATTTTAATATATAATATATACACATGTCAAGAAAAAAATAACAAAAAATCTAGGTAATAGTATACTTATATAGTATAAGATACATAGCATTTTACAAATCTTACCAATATTTATAAATCTTTATAATTTTGATGAACCAATGAAATCTAACCCTAATGCTTTTTGATTACTCTATGAATAATATTTGAATATAAATATATAAAACACAGCCTACTGAAATACACGGAGCCCAGAATGAGAAAGAGGTCCTTTAATCCTGTATAGCTTAATGTAATGCCTGACTACATCCTAGAGTATTTTAAGCAGATAATCAAAAAGTATTGGCAAAGTCCTTTGAGGAATTGGAGAAAAAATATGCAAATATTAAACTTTACCATCAGGAAATCCCCTGATGCTGTGTCAAACTATAGGGACACCCAAATCAATAGGCCATGCCCTTCATCTTGAGGCTTACTCTTGTGAAGCTTATGGAGGTAGCAGAGAAGCTTAGTCTACCTATAGGTATGCCTAAGAGTTACTTCTGGAGGACCTCTTCTGTTGTTGCTCAGATGTGGCCTCACTCTCTCTAAGCCAAACTCTGCGAGAGAAATAATTGCCTTCTCCCCTATGTGGGACATGACATCCAGGGGGGAAAGTCTCCCTGATGACGTGGGAGATGACTTCCAGGGATGAATCCGGCTTTGGCATTGTGGGATCAACAATTCCATCCTGACCAAAAGAGGGAAAAGAAATATAATAAAGTATCAGTGGCAGAGAGAGTTCAAATAGAATTGAGAGGCTACTCTGGAAGTTGCTCTTATGCAAGCTTCAGTTAGACATTGCTATCTATCATAACCTGCCAATCCCCAACCAGGACCATTCCAGCCAATCCTAAAGAACACCTAGAGCAATACATAAGATTCCACAAGGGTTCCCAGCACTACAGTAACTTTTCAGAAACCTTCAATCTCCCAGATGGGTCCCTGGTCCAGAAACCTAGCCCAGCCTCTTCAGAAAATCTGATAGTTTCATCTCCCTACCCCATATTAGTGGCACACCCTTCCAATATCAAAAATTTAGAATTGCCATAGCCCAAACAACCCCAAAGAGAGATATGAAAAGATGAAAGGTGATGGTGGAATTATACATAGAAGATAGGACTTAACAAATGAATATGAATGCTGGATCATTAAATTGATATCTCTTTTAGTCTCCAGTATTTTAGAGCAGCTAGAAGTAAAAACCTAAAATTGTGGAATTGTAACCCATATCAAACTCTGAAATATGTGCTGTGCTTTGAAATTTAGTTTTGTATAAATGTTACTGTTTACAAAAAAAGAAGGAAAAAAAAAGTCGATCATGATGATAAAAAGTAAATAAGCCCTCTAGCCTCCTATATTCTGGAGCAGCCAGAAGGAAAAATATGAGAGGATCATATGGTAGCCCACGACAAACTCTGGGATCTGTTCTATAACCACTTGTTGAAGAGTGATTTGAACACTATTGCTTTTTTATTTCTTTGCTTTGTATTTATGTTATACCATACAATAAAAAAGTTAAAAAAAAACAAAAACAAAAACATCCTATTTCCACTCATTTCATTCACATTGTCAATAAACAAAAATTCACTGAATATCTCTTATATTCCAAATTGGTTCTAGCTTCCAGAGTCATAGTAATGAACAAGTGGACAGTCTATACTTTCAAGGGATATGATGATAGGTAACACAGACCAACAATTACACATATAATACAACTTCAGGTAGAAATATAAGGCAAAGTTATGGCATATGAGTGACTAAGTATGGAGAAGTAGGATAGGTATTTAGGTAGAGTGTCAGAGAAGGCATTTCTGAGGAGGAATATAACCTACATGTCTGAAGGAAAAAAACACACCAAGAAGAGGAAGCAGCAAATGCTCTACATTTGCTAAGGCCCTGAGGTGAAAATAAGCTAGGATATTTGGAAAAACAAAGACAACTGATATAGCTCAAGAGGAATGAGTAAGAAAAAAAAATTGTAGAAAACTAAGCCAAAGAAGAACATATAAGTCAGGGTAAAGAGTTTATAACCAGAAGCCACTATAGGGTTCTGATAAGGAGACATTATATGACTTATTTTTAGAGAAGTACTCTGGTTGCTATGTGGAGAATAAACCACAGAAGAGCAAGAGGAGAAATAAGGTTATCAGTCAGGAAGCTACTGGAGTACTTCAGGCAAGAGATAACATTAGTTATGACTAAGGTGCTAGAGGTAGAGAAAGTAAAAAATGGTCAGATTCCTGATAGGCTTTAAAGATTGAAATGACAGTAACTGCTGATGGATTGAATGAGGGATGTAAAGGAAAGAAAGAATCAAGGGTCACTCTTGATTCTTGATTTGGGACTTGAACACTATGGAATGGTGGAGTCATTTACTAAATTGGGAACACTTGGGAAAGAGTTATTTTCATGACAAAAATCAGGAGTTTTGTTTCAGATATGATACATCTGAAATACCTACTAGACAACTAAGTGGAGGCATTTAAACAAATGAATCTGGAGCCATTATTTGAATGAGCTCACTGAGGGAGAAAGAATAGAAGATTCTGGGAAAACATCAGAAAGTTGAGCCTGTGGCTCTGCAACATTGTGAGGTAGGGAAGAAGAGGAGATAGCAAAGGAGAGTAAAGAAAAATAACTAGAATATCACTGACCATACTTTATGACTATGAATATATTGCTCTCTGCTCTGGAATACTCCCATCTATTGACCAGAGGCCCCAGGGCACAAGTGATCCAACCTCTGTGTTTTCTACATGAGGAAATGAAGCCCAGGAAAATAAAATGATTTATGAAAAGCTATGCCACAGAATTGGCATAAGTATACCTAGAGCCTGTCTACTAAAAAATCTCTCCATCATAAAGAGCTACCTAAAGGTTTTATATGGGGCAATGATAGCAAAAATGGAACAGTAACTTTTTGCATGTTTGCTTCCAAAGATACAGCAATTTAACACCATGATTTCAAATGAATTTAAGATACTGTTCTATTATCAGCTTCTAGAATACAGACCAGCACACATTAGGTGCTCAATATTTCCTGGATAAAAAATAATACCATATTTTTGCTTTTATCCCAAAATAATGTATCTTGCATTTTAAAAATTCAACACATTTTAAAACCTGAACTCCATGTCATGAAACATCTGTCTCAAAATTTAGGAGAAAAAGCAGAATAAACAAATATGATCTTTTTTTTTATATAATCAGAGAATAACCCTATATAAAATAGAAAGTAGTAAATCTGTTACTAAAAATCACTACAATTTGCCATGTATGTCAAAAGAACTCTGACGACTCTTATATACTTGCAATGAACACTAAATGTAACAAACAAAAACAAATTTATTATTGTGCCAATGATGTTTGTTCAAATAAAGGAGAAAGAAAACAAAACCAAGACACTCCAATACATTTTGTCAGGAGTAGAAGAATATAATTGATGTTACTACTGCTTCTAAGTGAAGTTTAAAAAAATTACAGCCAAGTTTTATGGAAACCTACATGGTAAATTATTACCACATAGTCTTAAGATACTTTCTTCCAAGAGCATATTTTTATACATGATTAAAGAAGTATAAGCTGGCAAATGATGATAGGGTTATTTTGTCTATATGCGGGGCCTGTAAAAATGGGTTAAAATGCTACCAACTTTGATTTTAACTATATATAATAAATAAAATGATTCACAGCCTCATCTAGTGATTCTCAGAGTCTTAACTACTTTACTACAAGAGTTTCCCTCTAAAACCAACTCATTTTTGCCTTAAGTAATGTAATCTCAAATACAAACGTTTTTTGATTGTGACTTCTAAAAATTATTATCTTGTAGTTCAAGTGTACATCTGTATATATGACAAAATAAGAGAATACTTGTTCTCTTCTAATGTTGAACACTTCAAAATTAAAAGAGTAAAGAGTAAGAAATTTTAGATAATATCTATAAATCTGGATCAGCAGATAATAAAAACTAATAAATTTACTTACTATCAAACATATGCTTGAAAAAAACAAATTATTCATGTTGCAAAACATCGTGCTATTTCATACCATACGGGTCACATTAGATTCAATTACATTATGAGCACTTATCATTGATGACTGATACACCCTCTTACATCACCGCTCTAAGAGGACATCATAAAAAAAAAAAAAAGTAGGACACTGGCCTTTGAAAAACATCAAGGCACCAACATCTTCATTTGCAAGGTACATGCTTTTCTATGGTTTTATAAATCTGAGGCAATGTATGTGAATTTGATTTTACATTTGTATACTACGCTGGTTGAAAATGGATTTATTCATTTTAATAAATATATATTCAAGCATAGTGCTCAATTTAACAAGTAATAACAGGAGTAATGCACTGCTGAAACCCTATTATACACTAGAGGAAGTGGATGAGTCAGAGGCAGGAATAGTGATTATGGGCTATGCTGGATATTAAATATCTAATGTTCTAATTCACACAAGTACCTTAAACTAATCAACTGTATTAGACTCACTGAGTCTTCTGATATATTGCAATATATAATGAAAAAGCAATAAATTAGTTAAATGAACAAGATATGTAAAATAATGGCACCAACCAGTTCTTTCAAATTATCATTTTTTCAAACAAAATTAAATTTTGCTATATTAAAAGGTATAACAATTCACAGAAAATGTTAATGGTGCCTGTTGTCTAGAAAAAAGTAAAATAACTATACATCCTAGTAAAATAATTAATTATATATGAATCATGGAAATTTTTATTTTTACTCTAGTATGTGCATTTATTTATCTGTATTTCCCTATTTTACTTACGTGACAGAATGGCTGGAAATGATATAAATCCATATATGTGGAGTTCCTAGATAAGCATTTGCTCTACAGTGATTAAAAATATTGACTCTAGGTGAAAACACAACCTTGGAAATACAATATTACACAAATTTAGACAACTGACAGGTAGTATGAGACTGAGATTAATGTGTTCATGTTAAGATTACCTAGAAAAAGAAACTGAATTGTACACATTTAAGGAATTAATAGGTGAGCCTGGGAATCAGAAATATCAAAAACCAAGCCAGCATTTCAATGGAGAGAGAAACTGTTTTTATTTTAAAATAATCTTGTCCTGTTTTGTGAAGGCAAATTTTTAAAGGTAAAAAGCAAATAAACATGTTTTAGCTCATCTCTGTTCCAAATGTTTCATCCATCTTGGAAAATGGGCTTATCACAACTCTACATTTGGAATATTAAAAAAAAAAAGTAAGAAAAAGTGAAAATCACTTTTCTAACTGTAATACTTTTTTACTTTTCTGTGACTATAGGAAAAACTTGGCATGTATTTACATGAAAAACTGTATTTATGCAAACTAAATTAGAACATTTTGTCATTCTGATATACTAGGTTTATATTCTAGCACTTAATAGAATATGGCTAATAAAATAATATACTCTCACAAATCGAGATTGTTAAAAGAGTAAATGTATTATTATAACATCAGTTTAGCTTTAGCAATGATACAAAATAAATCTATTAGATCATATATTTTGCCTAACTAATAACAATAATATAAGAAGAGAGAGTATGCACATATATATCATGCTTCTATAGTTAGGATTTCTATATCTTCTTGACCTGTAAAATGCATGCTTTCTTAAATCAAAATACCTTATCATGATTTTTTTTAACTCCAAAATATAAAAGCAGACAAAATATTTAAAGCATTGAAAGAAAACAACTGCTAGTCAAGAATTTTATATTCATGAGAATTTTTAAAAACTGAGGGGGAGATTAAGGTACTTCCAGATAAAGACTGAGGGAGTTCTTCACCACTAGACCTGCCCTACAAGCAGTGCTAAAGGGAGTTATTCAGACTGAAAGGAAAGAACACTAGACAGTGGATCCAGGTGGCATAAAGAAATAAAAGACCTTCAGTGAAAGCAATCGTGGGTAATTACAAATGTGGTTACGCTCATATTTTTAGGCATCTCTAAAAGTAAAAACACCACTTTTACTTCTTACAAATTCATTTTAAAAAATAATGATAAATCTATGGTTTTGGACATACAATGTATAATGATATAATTTATAATAAGAACAACAAAAAGAGAGTGGGATGGAAGAGATATAGGAACAATCCATATATGTGCTATTGAAGAAGTTGATACCAAATTAAACATAATTGTTACAGATTTAGGATGTTAAATTTAAGCCTCATAGTAACTTCAAAGCAAATATACGACAAATATATATAGAAAAACAATGAGAAGGGACTCAAAATAGTATAATATAAAAAAATCAAATAACTATGAAAGTATATTTGGGGGACAGAGAATTGGGGGACAGAAAAGGTATAAGACGTAAGAGATCAAATAGCAATGGAAGAAGAAAGTCCTGTATTATCAGTAGTTTATTAAATATAAATGATTAAATGATCCTATCAAAAGCAGAGATTGGCAGAATGGATAAAAAGCATGACACATATATACGCTGTTTACAAGAGACTCGCATCAGTTAAAGGTATAAGTAGGTTGAACTGAAAATAAGGAAAAAAATAAAGCATGCATATAGAAGCCAAAAGACAGCTGGGGTAGCTATACTAAGATCAGATGAAATCAACTTCAAATAAAAAACTGTTATGAGGGACAAAGAAGGTCCCTACACACTGATAAAGGAGTCAATTCAACAAGAAGACCAAACAATTATAAATATATATGAGCATCTAAATGGCAGAGCCCCAAAATATATGAAGCAAGTATTGAGAGATTTGAAGGGAGAAGCAAACAGTTATACATTAATAGTAAGAGACATCAATACATTACTTTCAATAACAGACAGAACATCTCAACAGAAGATCAATAAAGAAACAGATGGCTTGAATACTATAAACCAACCAGATCTAACAGACATATACAGAACACTTCACACAACAGCATTCCTCTCTAGTGCATATGGGTTATTCTCAAGGATGGACCATATCTTTGGTCACAAAACAAGTCACAATAAACTTGAAAATATATAATGTATCTTTTATAACCACAATTTGGGAATTCTCCATTCACAAATATGTGGAAATTAATGCATTCAACCAATATTTCAAAGAAAAAAATTACAAGAGATATTGGGAAATATCTTGAGGTGAATGAAAACATAAATATAACATATCGAAACTTACGGAATGCACAAAAGGCAGTGCTGAGAGGGAATTTTATATCTCTAAATGCTTACATAAAAAATAACAAAGATCTAAAATAAGAGATCTAACCTCACAAGTGGAGGATCCAGAAAAAGAATAGCAGGCTAAATTCCAAGCAAACAGAAGGAAAGAGATAATAAAGATTAGAGCAGAAATAAGTGAAACAGAGAAAAAAAGTACAATAGAGAGAATCAACTAAATAAAAAATGTATTCTTTGAAAAGATAGATAAAATCAACAAACCTTTCGCTAGACTGATTAAGAAAAAAAGAGAAAGGATTCAAATAACTAAAATCAGAAATAAAAGGTGGGGGCATTACTATTGACCCCACAGAAATAAAAAGGAATATAAGTATATATTATGAACTGTTTGCCAACAAATTAGATAACCTAGATGAAATGGATGAATTCCTTGAAATACTCAAACTAGATATAGTGATGCAAGAAGAAACAGATGATCTCAATAAACTAATAACTATGAAAAGACTGAATCAGTCATCAAAAGCCTAATAGATAAAAAACTAATAACAAGAACTGGAGATGTGGAAAAAACGAACACTTATTGCTGGTGGGATTGTGAAATGGTGTACCTGCTATGGAATATAGTTTAGTGGTTCCTCATAAAGTTAAGTATAGAATTACCATATGATCTGGCAATCCCATTTCTAGGTATACAATCTAAAGAACTGAAACGAGGGACTAGAACAGATAGTCACATGTCAATGTTCACAGCAGTATTATTTGCAATTGCCAAAAGATGGAATCAACCCAAGTGAGCATCAACAGATAAATCAATAAACAAATGTGGCATGTATATATACAATGAAATAGTACTCAGCTGCAAAAAGGAATGAAAATTTGAAACATGAGACAAAACAGATGAACCTAGAAGACTTAATTTTGAGCAAAATAAGCCAGACACTAAAGACAAATATGGAGGAGTTCATGTCTAATTGATACTGCTTCTGTTTGGGGCAATGAGGAAAAGTTTTGGTAATGGATGGTAGTGATGGTAGCACAACATTGTTAATGTAATTAATACCACTGAATTATATATTAGAAACTGGATATAACAGGGTAAATTGAGGTTATATATATATGTTACTAGAATAAAAATTAAACAAAAAACCAAAGGACTGTATGACACAGAATGAATTCTAATGTAAACTATGAATTATTTAGTAAATAATGTAATTACAATATTATTGTAACCAAGATACCACCCAAAGTATTGTAACCAAGATACCACTTGTGATGGTCAGGTTCATGTGTCAACTTGGCCAAGTGGTGGTACCTGTTTGTTGGGTTGGGCAAGTACTGGTCTGTCTGTTGCGATGAGGACATTTCATAGAACTAAATCATGATCACACCAGCTGCATCCACTGCTGATTCCATTTGTAATCAGCCAAGGGGAGTGTCTTCTGCAATGATTGATGCTTAATCTCATCACTGGAAGCCTTTTAAGGACATTTAGAAGAGACAGGCTCTCTTCCTACTTCAGCCAGTGAGTCTCTCCTGCGGAGTTCATCCAGACCCTCCACTGAATTGTCAGCTTCACATCCTGCCCTACAGATTTTGGACTCTACGTTCCATGGTTACTTTTATAAATTTTATATTTACAAATATTTCCTGTTGATTCTGTTTCTCCAGAGAACCCTAACTAATACAGCACTTTAATGCAAAGTGTTAATAATAGGGAAAACTGTGTGTGTGGGGGGAGAACAACCAAATATTTCAAGTTTACATACCTATAGCAAGATGCTCCATAGGGACATTCAGGCTTGTCATTAGCCTCACCTTGATGCATGTCTTGCACACTTCCATAATCACTATCACCTGGGTGGCTAAAGTGTTGGAAATGGACAGGATTCTTTCTGAGGGTGACAAATGAAATGTCAGAAAAAATAATTAATGGGATATTAAACAAGATTTTTAGTGAAGATAGCAAGAAAATAAATACACATTTATTTATTCCAGAATGTGAACCAGCCTGCTACCTTGTTAAAAGTAAAGTTCATGACACTAGTCAGTATAGAATTTTCATGGTAACAATGAATTTATAGTAACACATGGTAGGCCGGGATTATCAATGGACAATCTTAACAGAACATTAAGTAAGATATATATATATATATAATAAACATAAAATTCATATCATATTGATATAAATTTCATTAAGTACAAACGACTTTTAAAGACTTTTAGCAAATAAGCATATACATGACCCTCAACTGAGATTAAAAAACCAATAGAATTAACTCAAAATGGATCAAAGATCTAAACATTAGGTCTAAGACCATAAAACAGTTAGAGGAAAATGTTGGGAGATATCTTACGAATCTTACAACTGGAGGCGGTTTTATGGACCTTAAACCTAAAGCAAGAGCACTGAAGAAAGAAATAAATGGGAGCTCCTCAAAATTAAACACTTTTGTGCATCAAAGAACTTCATCAAGAAAGTAGAAAGACAGCCTACACAATGGGAGACAATATTTGGAAACGACAGATCAGATAAAGGTCTAGTATCCAGAATTTATAAAGAGATTGTTCAACTCAACAACAAAAAGACAGCCAACCCAATTACAAAATGGGAAAAAGACTTGAACAGACACCTACCAGAAGAAGAAATACGGATGGCCAAGAGGCACATGAAGAGATGCTCAATGTCCCTGGCCATTAGAGAAATGCAAATCAAAACCACAATGAGATATCATCTCACACCCACCAGAATGGCCATTATCAACAAAACAGAAAATGACAAGTGCTGGAGAGGATGCGGAGAAAGAGGCACACTTATCCACTGTTGGTGGGAATGTCAAAGGGTGCAACCACTGTGGAAGGCAGTTTGGCGGTTCCTCAAAAAGCTGAATATAGAATTGCCATATGACCCAGCAATACCATTGCTAGGTATCTACTCAAAGGACTTAAGGGCAAAGACACAAACGGACATTTGCACACCAATGTTTATAGCAGCGTTATTTACAATTGCAAAGAGATGGAAACAGCCAAAATCTCCATCAACAGAAGAGTGGCTAAACAAACTGTGGTATATACATACGATGGAATATTATGCAGCTTTAAGACAAGATAAACTTATGAACCATGTAATAACATGGATGGACCTAGAGAATATTATGCTGAGTGAATCCAGCCAAAAACTAAAGGACAAATACTGTATGGTCCCACTGATGTGAACGGACATTCGAGAATAAACTTGGAATATGTCATTGGTAACAGAGTTCAGCAGGAGTTAGAAACAGGGTAAGACAATGGGTAATTGAAGCTGAAGGGATACAGACTGTGCAACAGGACTAGATACAAAAACTCAAAAATGGACAGCACAATAATACCTAATTGTAAAGTAATCATGTTAAAACACTGAATGAAGCTGCATCTGAGCTATAGGGTTTTTTTTGTTTTTGTTTGCTTATTTGTTTGTTGTTGTTGTTTTTTATTATTACTACTTTTATTTCTTTTCTTTATATTAACATTTTATATCTTTTTCTGTTGTGTTGCTAGTTCCTCTAAACCGATGCAAATGTACTAAGAAACAATGATCATGCATCTATGTGATGATGTTAAGAATTACTGAGTGCATATGTAGAACGGTATGATTTCTAAATGTTGTGTTAATTTCTTTTTTTTTTCTTTCCGTTAATAAAAAAAATAAAAAAAAATAAAAATAAAAAAAACCAACAGAACATTACCAGCATTCTAAAAGTGCCCTCTTCTAATCATTAAACCCATTTTACTATCCAAGGTTTTTTAATTTGCTAAGGCTGCCAGAATGCAACACACCAGTGTCAGATTAACTATTATAAAGGGGATTTATTTAGATACAACTTTATATAGACTTCTTCAGAAGAAGGAAAGGCAGCTGGCTTTCATCTGGATTTCTCTGTCACGTGGGAAAGCACGCGGCAAATCTGCTGCCCTCTCTCCCGGCTTTTGGGTTCAAACGGCTTTTCCTGGGGCATGTCCTTTCTGCATCTTCAAACTTCTGGGTCTTTGTCAGCTCTGAGTTGAGTGAGCTGCTGAGTTCCTCCTCTCTCTTATGACATCTCCTTTTAAGCCTCCAGCTAATCAAATTAAACATCACTCACTGCAGAAGGCACTCCCCTTATTCAATCACAAATGTAATCAGCCATAGATGAAATTCACATGCTGATGATTTAAGTCCCCAACAACAGAACAACTGGGCACCAGCACCTGGCCAAGTTAACACCTGAACTTAAACTATTACACATGGATAATCACTATCCTGTTTTCTAAAACAATGGTTCTCAGATTTTTGGTCTCAATATTCTTTTACACTTTGATCGATTATAAAATCTCAGAGACCTTTTGTTTATGTGAATTATTTACCCTACTAGAAATTAAAAATGACAAAATTGAAATATATTCATTTATTTAAAAATAAAAATAAACTCATTGCATGTTAACATAAATTACTCTATCTTCCAAATAAAGAACTTAGTGAGAAGAGGCACTGTTTTATATTTTTGGAAATTTCTTTAATGTCTGGCTTAATATAATGCATCTGGATTTAAGCAATAACACATCATGTAGCCTCTGAGAAACTCTACTGTACATTTTTAAAAGAATAAGAGAGGGAAAAGAATAAAAAACTAGTTTTAAAATTGTTTTGAAAATATTTTTAACCTCACAGATTTCTTGAAAGCATCCTGGGAAACCCCAGGGGTTTCCAGACCATGCTTTAAGAACTGATATTCTAAAACAAGAAACTAGTTTTTAAATGTAAATATAAAGTAGGTACATCTCTGAATCTGGATTTTGTTTGAACAATTAATCCATGTTGCTGCATGTAGCAGCAATTCATTTTAATTACTATATAATATTCCACTGTATGATGCTGCTACAATTCATTTATTCATTCTATTGATGATGGACTTTTGGGTTCATTCCAGTTATTGGCTACTATAAGTACTACTACCATAAACATTCTGGTATAAGTCATTTGGTGCATACACACACGCATTTTCCTGAGTATATGGTTAGGACTGGTCATAGGGTATGTATTACTCAGGTTTGGGAAGTATTTTTAGTTTTCTAAAGAAATTAGATCAATTTTCACTCCACTAACAAGTTATTAGAGTTTTAGTTTTTAAGATCCTAACCATCACTTGGTGTTGTCAGGTTTTTCTTGTTTTTTTTTTCCAACCAGTCTGGTGGATAAGTAGTAGTATCTATAGCAGAAATTGGCAAGCTATGGCCTACAGACCAAATCTGGCCCACTGTCTCTTACTGTAAACAAAGTTTTATTGGCACATAGGCTCACCCATTTATTTATGCATTATCTTCTGTTGCTTTCACACTAAAAGAGCAGATTTAAGTAAAACAGCAGAGAACATATGGCATGTGAAATTAAGAAAATATATATACTATCTAGCCCTTTAAAAGTCTGACAACTCATGCTCTCTAGCACTGTTTTAATATGTGTTTCTCTACTGTCCAATGAACTTTAGCACCTTTTTATGTTTAGTAGCCATTTGTATGTCCTCTTTTATGACGTACCTTTTGCCCTTTGTTTTTTGTTTCTTTTTTAATGAGTTGCCTATCATTTTCTTACTGACCGATATTTTGGATAAAAGTTGTTTTTTTATTTGTATTACAAATATCCTCACCCACTTTATGGCTTGCCTTTTCACCCTTTAAATAGCATACTTTGATTTTTTTAAAGTAATATTTATGTATCAAAAAGAGAACAGTATGTACAAGAGCAGAAGGGCATAAAACAGCATGGGAGACCCAAGAATTATGGTAGTTTAGGGTTTTCTGGACCATACTAAGAAGTATGGATTTTAGCCACTGAAAGGTTCCCTACAGAACAGTGATGCAGTCACATTTTATCTCTCTTTCTTTTCTCTTTGTTCTTATTTCTTAACCAGGCTACTTAGAAAACAATAAGAAATATGAATTTGAGAGAAAGTGTGAAAGCTTAGAAAGATTATTCATTTGTCACAGAGAGAGATGATGGCATGAACTAAAGCAGTAGATGAAACTAGGGAGAAGATACACTTAAATGATTTTTATAATGCACATATATAATGAGAATTCAATACATGTTATTTTCCCCTTTGTTATAAATACAAACAGTTTTGTGATAAATATTCCTCAGATATTAATTATGAAAATTAATATCTAAAAATGGTGAAAAATTAAAATTAGTATTTATAAGCTAAAAACTCATTAAAACAAACATGTATTATCAAATATGAATGAATGAATTCATTATCTTGACAAAGCATTCCATCACCTTTACCAAAGACAAATTACAACACGGAGCAACAAATAGGAATTTTCAAAATTCAAACTAATACAAGGTATATATATTTCTATTCTATAAATTTATATGTAAGTGCATGTCTAAGTAAAGCCATTGCAAAAAGACAAAATTGAATCTAAATACATAAATAAGCACTGCTGAAACAGAAAAAAAATGATTATACAGTGCTAAAATGGCAACTTATTTTTAAAAAAAGATAATATGAATGTAAAATTAACAGACCATGTGACATAAATATACTTGCATAGAAAACAACAAACTCCACTGGTAAGATACTTGGTTTGACAAGTTAAAATGGCAAAGAAATGCTTCTGAAATAAGACTGTATAATTATAAACTTGATAGTACTACAAACATAAATTAAACTATAACCTAGAACTAAGGGATTATAATTTGAGTTCACAAAATGTGAAATTAGACCATATGTAATCAAATAAAGTAGGTATAGGAGTGTCCAACCAAACCAGAAAATATATATTTTGCTGTTTTAGAAGAAACCGAGGTTTCTTATAGATACAATATGCCTAAACACAACCTAAAAATTTTACTGATAGTTGTATACTAATCAAAACCTACGGAAGGCCAGCTCTCTGATCTCATTAAAAATCTGAATAAGCAAGTATTTAGGTCTAACTCATTCAATTTTCAAGTCTGAATTCCCCTGTATTTAGATCCTTGTATTAGTCCACGTAGCTAAATATAAAACATTTAATTCCCCACTGTATCTTAAAAATCTCCAGTAGGATTTGCTAGAATGTATAGTGAGAAAGTGCAAACAAGTAAAAGCTTGATAAAGCTCCTAAACTTATATAGGTCACCAGCTTTTAAAATGCTGTAGCATATATTTCCATAGCTACACATCCTATTGAAGCAAAAGAATTATACTCCATCTATAATTTCTTTTTTACCTGTAGCAGTTTGCCCCATACATACAGGATGTCCTCTTGACCTTGTTCTCTTCAGAATCTTGTGGAACTGAAACGGTCTGCTTTGCATGCAAATCTTCATGATGGGAAAGATCACAATCAGATTTGGGATGAGAACTTTGAGACTCATTGTGTAATGACTCGCCCTGGACACGTGAACAACTCTCAGAACAGCTCACTGCCTCGCCTTTTTTATTTGTTGTTCTTTTAGTAACAATTCCGTGGTCAGAAACTTCACCTAGTTCCTTTCTCTGTGTATTCACATTAGTCACCTCTGTTTTACTTAATGGAATTACAGAAGATGATTGCGACACCTCCTATAAAACAAATCAGAAGCAAATATTTTTAAAAATAATACAGAAACTTAAGCACAAAAGCTAGAAACTACAAGATTAATGTTATATATATGTTTTGATAAGTTTACATTTTAAAAACCTCAAGACTGCTATGAAGGAAGATCTGGATAGGACTGCGGTAAATCACAATACAGGGTAAAGGGTGATATGGCCCATATTTCAGAACTTCAACTTCTATATGAGACTAAAGGGAGAGATGTTAATTTGGTGCAAAATTTATATTTTGGGTAGTGCATTACTTAATTTAACTTGTTTGGTCAGTTTAGTTGAATACCATAAGTACCTCAAATCTTGAATAGGGCATGAGATCTTGTTGGTTTGTCCAGGTTAGTGTGATGCCCCAATATATCCCAGAGTAATTTGGGCAGTGAATAAAGAAGTATTTGCAAAGTCCCCTTGGGGGACTGGGGACAAAGGAGGAAATATTCACTTCCCCATTTGGAGAATTCCTGATATTCTTACAAGCACTGGGGACAACCAAATCAACAGGCTGAGCTGAGCCCTTGATCTTGAGTTCTGCCCCCCAAAAGCATATTACTGCAAAGGACAGGCTAAGCCTACTTGTAATTATGCTTAACAGTCACCCCTAGAGAACCTCTTTTGTTCTTCAGATGTAGCCTCTTTCTCTAAGCCAATTCAGCAGGTGTATTCACTGCCCTACCCCCTACTTGGTACATGAATCTCAGGAGTGTAGATCTCCCTGGCAATGAGGAACAGAACTCCCAGGATGAGCTGGGACCCAGCATCATGAAATTAAGAAAGCCTTCTTAACAATAGGGGAAAGAGAGATGTGACATAGTGACTGAGAGATTTCAAGAGGAGTTGAGATGTTATCTGGAGGTTATTCTTATGCATTATATAGATACCCCTTTTCAGTTTATGGTATATTGGAGTGGCAAGTACCTGAAACTGTTGAGCTGTGTTCCAGTAGCCTTGATTCTTGAAGATGACTGTATATTGATATAGCTTTTACAATGTGACTGTGATTGTGAAAACCTTGTGTCTGATGCCCAGGACATGGACAAATGAGTAAAAAATATATGGATAAAAATAAGTAAATAATATGGGAGATAAGAGGTAAAACAAATTGGGTAAATTGAAATACTAATGGTCAGTATTTCAAGGAGTTTGGGATATATGAGCTTTTTCTTTTATTTCTTTTTCAGGAGTGATGCAAATGTTCTAAAAATGATCATGGTGATCAATATACAATTATGTGATGATATTGTGAGCCAATGATTGTACACCATGTATGAAATGTATGTGAAGATCTGTCAATAAAAATATTTTTTAAGAAAACCTCGACTCACATTTTAAAGTTATTAAAATTTCCAATATCTCCTACTTCTCCAGTTTGATGTTTTAAAAACAGCAGTTATCAGAAAATAAATTTGCAATTGTATCAAACTTTACAATCATGTCAAACATTCAGTGAAAAATTAACAGAAAAGTACTAATGAAAACATAAAATATTACATTTGCTTTCATATGAATATAATCTTTTCTATAAAACATACTAGGATTTGTTCAACAATGTGTCATGCTTTTAACATGTACTGTTCCTATAATTTCTTATAACTTACTATAATACTCATTTCTACTCTCTAGATATAATCATGATTTTTTTATAGCTGAATGATAAAACTGTTCCTCCTCAGAAAAATCTTACATGAAGCTGTTATGGCCAACTCAGAAAACAAAAAAAAGAAAAAAAGATTCCTTTGATGTGGTCTGAATAAAAGTTTCAATTTAGCATATTAAAGACGCTATGAACCATTAGTGCTGCAGAATCCTTTAAATTTGCACTAACCACCAGCACAAAGAGCAAACCTAGTATTATCCTATTAAAAATGACCCCTTAAAATTATTTATATTTCTTATGGAGTAGAAACATTGCTCAGGAAAAAAACCATCCTCCTGATAACCATTTCTAGAATGTGATGACAATATACTAGATACACATGATTTCTACCCCCACTTATAACTAAGGGCCCACATATGCTGGCTGTCATCTGGAAACAGCTGTTTTCCAGCTTGATATGTGACAACTCAAATTTATTGAGATGTTATTAGTATGACTTCCTTTAGATTAAGTAAGCATTTTGATTTTTTTTTTTAATTTTAAAATGCTACCCAAACAGATTAATGATCTTGTAAAAGGAACTTAGGTATTATTGTGGTCCTTATACAATAAACTATGAAAAATGCAATCATTCGGCTACCTCTTGCAGCTGACAATCAGTTGGTGACATTTAGAGTCATATCCCTCTAAAACACACATTCTCTATTTCTCAGTTTCAGTAGTCTCAACTAGACCCCAATCCCATCCGTCCTCCACTACAGGACCAACAGGCACATGCCAGAGATTAGAACTCTGAAGTGGGACTGGGCAACCCTGACTCACTTTCCTACTTGGAAGTCCCCAACTCAATCAGCTCTCACCAGTTTTCTTTTCCCCTGTTCAGGTAATGAGAAAAACATGCTAGCTAAGAAGATGTTCCATAAAATGTCAGTCCCATTCCTACTGGCATATCCAAACTGTGTCTCTCTTCTCTTGGTTCCAGAAAGGAGGATATCACTTACTTCTTCCCACAAACAATGCATTCCACCAAAGCTTAAAACATTCCTGCAGTTCCCTTGAGTTCCCTATAAAACTGGGGAAAGGGCTGATCATTGTTGGGGCGCCTTCAAAACACAGGATACTTACACTTAGTACCTTTGTCCCCAGCTTTGGGCCTCAACAGAAGTTTGGGGACAATAGGGAAAAAAATTCCACTCAGTCTCGTCACATTCATTATAGGGGGAAAAAAGTGGAAACAACTGGGGAACTGGCTAAATAGATTAGAATGCATTCTTACTATGAAATACTAAACAAATGTTGAAAGAATGAGGTAAATCTATGTAAATATATCTAATGATTTTTTAAACTAAAATAAGAACAATATTTATGCTATCAGTCAATTTAGTTTAAAAACAACCCCTATGTATCTGCATGTGTACTTGTGTAAATCCAAATGAAAGGTTTCAAAGACAGAAGCAAAAATATTAGTAGTCAACGGAACTGAGGGATGAAGAAAATCAAACTTTCACTTTTTTATCCATGCTTTGAATATTCTATTTTTAATAACCTTGTATTATTCTGAAATGAAAGGTATAGCATATTTTAATTCCCTCTACTTCTATGAAATGTAAAAAAAAATTTCTTTTTAATTCTCATAAGGAATACATTTAACATTTCAATTTATTCTAAAAGAGAAAGGAACGTTAAGGTCACACATATCCATACTATGGATCAGAGGTTCTCAAATGTATCACAAGAGGTACAAAAGTTGGAATTCATAATGCTCTTTATGGAACTCCATGAAATATTGATATACAGTAGACCCTTGGCATTCAAGAACTTAACATTCATAGTTTCCATTATTTGTAAATGATCCTCAAAATCCACTACATGCAGTAATTTTTACAAATTGCTGAGACATAAATTTGTACTATGCCAATTACAAACCTCAGGAGCTACAGAAAGCCAGTGAAGTGTTGAATGAGGGGGAACAGGAAATATGGAAGGTAATCTGTACTTCAGAGAAGCAGGGAAAAGGCAGAGAACTTCATATTTCATAATATCCACAGGCTCATTTCCTGGATTGAGTAAAAATGTGAAGAATTAGTATGGGAGGCTGGTGATTTATGAGAGAGAGGCCAGAATATCCTGCAATGTAAAAATACATGCCAGGAGAGGGTGTAAGAGTAGTTCAGGGGTAGAATTCTCGCCTGCCATGTAGGAGACCGAGTTCAATTCCTGGCTGTGCACTTCCCAAACAAGCAAGCAAACAAATGAAAAACCAAACAGACAAAAACTCAACAAATGATGCTGCAATAAGTGGATACTCACATGGAAAAAGAATGAAATGTGATTTCCACTATAAAACATACATAAAAAAAAATACATGCCAGAGACTTCAGAGAATGAGAAGGGATGGTGGAAAATGAGCTTGATGCTCGGAGGTGGCTAAAATACGTCATCAAGGTTATTAAAATAGTTCCTCAACTTACTGAAGAAACCCTTCGCCAATTCTGAAAATTTAATATACTATAAGGGACAGGTTAAAGAGCTTCCCCCTACCACACAAGTTCCAAGAGGTAAATCTTTTGCATATGGATGAACATTGGGTTCCAACTTCATTCATGCCAAAATCTGCTTTAGAGACCATTCTTTCCCCATTGAATGGTCTTGGCAACCCTGCTGAAAAGCAATTGGTCAAAGATGTTTGGGTTGATTTCTGCATTCTCAATTTAATGGTACTTGTTTACATGTCTACACTTATGCCAGTACCAGACTGTTTTGGTTACTATAGCTTTGCAGTAAGTGTTAAAATCAGGAAGTGTGATTCCTCCAACTTTGTTTTTCTTTATAAATACTGTTTTAGTCACTTGACAACTCTTATAATTCCACATGAGTTTGAAGATTGGCTTTTTCACTTCTGCAAAAAGACTACTGGAATTTTAATAGGTGTTGCTATAGCTGGCTTTGGGGAATATTGTCCTCTTAACAATATTGCCTTCTAATCCATGAACACAGGATATCTTTCCATTTAATTAGGTCTTCTTTAATTTCTACCAGCAATGTTTTATCATTTTCAGTGCACAATTCTTAAACTTTCCTGTTTAAATTTGTTCTGTTATTCTGTGTGCTAGTTAGAAACTGCTGTGTACCCCAGAAAAGCCATATTCTTTAATCCTAATGCAATATTGTTGGGTGGGTTTTTTTTTTATTGTTTCCACGGAGATGTGACCCACTCAATTATGGGTGGTTCCTTCTGATTAGGTGATTTCCATGGAGAAGTGTCTCTACCCATTCAAGTTGAGGTTGCTACTAGAGTCCTCTAAGAGGGAACAATGTTGGAAAACGCTTCAGAGCCAACAGAGCCCACACAGCCAGAAGACCTTTGGAGATGCAGAAGGAAAACATCCCCAGGGAAGCCTTATGAAATGAGAAGCCAGGAGGGAAATCTGGTAGACATCACCATGTGCCTTCCTAGCTGACAGAGGTGTCCACAAGCCAAAGACCCCAAAAGACACCAGCCAAGTGCCTTCCCAGCTGACAGAGGTGCTCCAGACAGCATCAGCTTTTCTCAAGGAAAGGTAATCTCTTCTTGATGCCTCAATTTGGGCATTTTCACAGTCCTAGAGCTGTAAATTTGCAACTTAATAAATTCCTTTTTTAAAAACTGTTCCATTCCTAGTATGTAGCATTCTAGCAGTTTAACAAACTAAAACATTGTGTTAGATGTTATAGTAAATGCAATTGTTTTGCTAATTTTTTTTTAGGATTGGGCATTTCTGGTATATAGAAACCCAATGGATTTTTTGTATGCTGAATTCACTTATCAGCTCTAGTAGTTTTTCCTGGGTGTGTGGGGGGAGGGGAGTGTCTTCTTTGGGATTCTTTCTATACAGAATCATGTCCTCTACAACCAGGCATAGTTTTATGTCTTCCTTTCCACTTTGGGAGGCTGTTATTTCTTTTCCTTAATTGCTCAGGCTAGGCCTCCAGTAAAATGCTGAATAACAGCAGAGAATGCAGGCCTCATCATCTTGTTCCTTATCTTAGGAGAAAGTTTTCAGTTTTTTACCACTGAGTTGTGGGTTGGTAAATGCCCTTTATCATATTAAGAAGTTTCACATCTGTTCCTAGTTGTTTTTCTTATAAAAAATGTTGAATTTTGTCAAATGCTTTTTCTGCATCTATTGAGATTATCATGGGGTTTCCCCCTTAGTTCTATTAATACGGTGTGTGTCATGGTTAGGGACATGTGTCAACTTGGCCAAGTTGTAGTACCTGTTTATCTGATTGGGCAAGTGCTGGCCTGTCTGTTGCTATGAGGACATTTCATAGGATTAGGTCATGATCACATCAGCTGCATCCACAGCTGATTCCATTTGTAATCAGCTAAAGGGGCGTGTCTTCTACAGTCTTCTACAATTAGTGATGCTAAATCTAATCACAGGAAGCCTTTTAAGGAGGACTCAGAGGAGACAGGCCCCATTCCTGCTTCAGCTGGTGAGCCTCTCCTGTAGAGTTCATCCAGACCCTCCATTAGAGTCGTCGGCTTCACAGCTTGCCCTGTGGATTTTGGACTCTGCGTTCCTGCGGTCACGTGAAACACTTTTAAAAACTTTATATTTGCAAGTGTTCCCTGTTGATTCTGTTTCTCTACAGAACCCTACCTAACACAGTGTGTTAACTGATTTCCTTTGGTTGAATCACCTTTGCATTTCTGTGATAAATCCCACTTTGTTATGTTGTTTAATATTTTTAATGTGTTGTGCATTTGGCTTGCTAGTGTCTTGATAATGACTTTGCATCTACTTCATTAGGGATACTGGTCAGTAGTTTTCTTTCCTTTTATCTTTGTTGGCTTTGGTAACAGGGTAATCCTGGCCTAATAAAATGTGTTAGAAAGTGTTCCCTGCTCTTATATTTTTTGAAATATGATTTGGCATGAATTCTCCCTTAAATGATTTGAATTCACCAGTGAAGCCATCTGGTTCTAGACTTTTCTCTATTGGGAGATTTGTTGGTTATTGATATCCCTTTACTTTTTATAAGTCCACCAAGATTTACTGACTCTTCTTGAGTAAGTTTAGGAAATTTGTGTGTTCTTAGGAATTTTTCCATTTCATCTAGATCATCTCATTTGCTGGCATACAATTATTGATGGTATTCTCTTAAAATCCTCTTAATTCCTATACATTCCATAGTAATGCCCCCACTTTTATTTCTAATTTTGGTTTATTTGTCAGTATAACTAAAGTTTTGTCAATTTTTTTTACCTTTTTAAAGAAACAACTTTGGTTTCATTGATTCTCTCTACTAGTTTTCTATTTTCTACTCCTTAAGATACAACAGTAGGTTATTGATTTAAGGTCTTCTTTTTTAATGTAGGCATTTGCAGCTATAAATATCTCTGAGCACTGCTTTCACTGAATCCAATATGTTGTCTTTTGTTTTCATTTTCATGCATCTCAAAGTATTTGCCAATTTCCCTAGTGATTTCTTCTTTGACCTATTGGTTATTTAAGAGTGTGTTATTTAATTCCCATATTTGCAAATTTTCCAATTTCCCTTCTGTTATTGGTTGGGGAAGATATTTGTATTATTTCCGTTTTCCCAGATTTACTGAGATTGTTTTATGGACTAATATATGGGCTATCCAAGAAAATGTTCAATGTGCATTTGAGAAGAATGTGTATTCTGGTCTGTGTATGTCTACTAGGTTTAGCTGGTTTATAATGTTTTACAATCCTTAATATGAAATATTAAGAGATTTATTAAAGGAATTGGCTCACACAACTGTAGGAATTCTGCAGAGCAGGCCACACACTAACAGTGTTATTGAATTCCCCAGAGAAGCTGGATGGTCGAAGTAGAGACAGAAATTCTTCTTTCTGACTGCTGAAGTCATCACTTCTCCTTTTAAGGCCTTCAACTGACTGGCTAACACTTCACTCATCACTGAAAGCAATCTCCTTTGTTGATGGTAGATACAATCAGCCACAGATGCAATCACCTGACTAATGGTTTAGATCCATGAAATACCCTCACAGTAACAATCAGGCCAGGGCTAGCTTGACCAAACAAAGAACACTATAACCTAGCCCAGCTGACCCATAAAGTTAAGCACATAAGAGCCATGCTATGATTCTTAACCCATATGGGAAATCAGGAGCAAGGCATATAAGATTTTTTGACAGGGTCAACACTGAGGAGCTCTGCAGAGATACAAGTGTACTTAAGAGATAACTTTATAACTAAGTGCTATATTCTTTACTTTCCATGCTTTTCCTATGAATAAATAAAGAGCAGGCATCCACATGCAGAGAAATGTTATACTTAACAGCAAGGTTATTCACTTCAGTAATTATTACTGGACTTCTGGACTGTTCAATGTCAGCTTGCCAGGGTTCCCACTGCCACTTAATAATTTGTGACTTGTGCCTCCAATAGCTAGGCCTAAAGGCCATGGAAATATCAACTACCATACTACCTACCAAAAGAATTCCAAGGCTCAAATAAAGGTATATCTGTAAAACACCCAAAGACTTAAATGTAAAATTTAAATCTGATCAGACATATACGGAGGGTGGCGGGAAAGACATACATTGTTACAAACTGTTGGCTTAATATGCCCCATTCTACAACATCTAGTCCAGTGTATGAAAACAGTAAAGTAGATGGGATTTAAGGCAGGGATTCTAGTGAGATTGAGGAAATACACAGAAGCTGGCTGTATAGACCTCTTTATCTCTCTGGTCTTTGGGGCAGTAGGCAGGAGGGCAGTACACAGACTAAGTCACTAGGCACACCAAAATTTTGGAAGGCCCTTCTTACTCACATCTGCTTATGGTATACTCCAAGACTCCTATCTATTCCAAGATATTCTCACTCTTTAGATTTCTCTAGAAATCTAAAGTGATTTAGATGATTAGAACATCTAAAGTGATGTTCTTTCCTTTCTCCTCCTGGTTCCACTAATTTCAGCTTCTGGCTCCTTCTTATTGCTTTTTTTCTGTAAGTCTTCCTGTTTTAGTTTGTAAGCTGCTAGAATGCAATATACCAGAAAATAAATGGATTTTAAAATGGGAATTTATTAAGCTGTAAGTTACAGTTCTAAGGCTGTGAAAGTATCCAAATTTAGGCATCCAGAGAAAGATACCTTAACTTCAAAGAAAGAGCCAATGAAGTTTGGGGTTTCTCTCTAAGCTGGAAGGGCAAATGGCTACATCTGCTATTTTTCTCTCCTCATTTCATAAGGTTTCCTCAGGGCATTTTCCTTCTGGATCTCCGAAGATCTGGTTATGTGGGCTTTGTTGGCACTGTGGGCTCTTTTCAAAATGGTTTCCTCTTAAAGGGCTCCAGTAAGCAACGCCACCTTGAATAGGTGGAAATACAGCTCCATGGAAACCACATAATCAAAAGTCACCCCCCACAATTGGGTGGATCACATATCCATAGAAAAAATTAAAAAGATTCCACCTTGCAATACTGAATGAGCATTAAAGAACCTGACTTTCCTGGGGTACACAACAGTTTCAAATCAGCACACCTGGCAGCCTGGTTCCCCAAGGGGAAAGGAAACAGACTTTACTAGCAACAGGGGATTAGCTCAACCAAGCTTCACTTGCAGAATTAATTAACACATTCTTACCACTGAAAATAGACCCCCAGCAAAGATAATCTTAGGATAAGCGCGAAGGTTACTAAGAGTTTTTGTAGAGAGGGGCTGGGGCTGAAGGAAAAAGGGAAAAAAATATAGTCCTCCAAAATCCATGATGCAAACACTGACAATACTGAAGAGAGAAACAGACACCTCTACCAATATTTGCAGACTTCAATTCCCTGTTGTCATCAATGGATAGAGCATCTAGACAGTAGATCAATAAAGAAACAGAAAATTTGAATAATACAAGAAACAAACTAGACTTAACAGAAATTTACAGAACATTACACCACACAACAGCAGGATACACATTTTTCTCAAGTGCTCATCGATCATTCTCAAGGATAGACCATATGCTGGGTCATAAAGCATCAAAAAATGTCAAAAAGATTGAAATAATACAAAACATTTTCTTTGGATCATAAAGGCATGATGTTGGAAATTAATAACAGGCAGAGGGCCAGAAAATTCACAAATATATGGAGGCTAAACAAAACACCCTTAAACAACCAGTGGGTCAAGGAAGAAACTACAAGAGAAATCAGTAAATATCTCGAGGCAAATGAAAATGAAAACACAACATATCAAAATTTATGGGATGCAGCAAAGGCACTGCTAACTGGGACATTTATTGCCCTAAATGCCTATTAAAAAGAGAAGAAAGAGCAAAAATCATGGAATTAACGTTCACATGGAAAACCTAAAGAACAGCAAACCAACTCCAGAGCAAACAAAAAGAAAGAAATAATAAAGATTAGAGCAGAAATAAATGAGACTGAGGACATGAAAACAATAGAGAAATCAACAAAACCAGAAGTTGGTTCTTTGAGAAAATCAGTAAAATTGATGGACCTTTAGCTAGGTTGACAAAAAGAAAAAGAGAGAGGATGCAAACAAATAAAATCAGAAATGGAAGAGGAGACATAACCACTAACCCTGCAGATAAAAAGGCAGTAATCACATGATACTATGAGCAACTATAGGCTAATAAACCAGACAATGTAGATGAAACGGACAACTTCCTAAAAAGGCATGAACAATCAACATTGACTCGAGAAGAAATAGATGACCTCTACAAACCAAGGAAATAGATTGAATCAGTCATCAAGAAACTCCCAAAAAAAAAAGTCTAGGATCTCACATATGATGGCCTCACATGTGAATTCTACCAAACATTCAAGAAAGAATTAGTACCAATCCTGCTCAAACTCTTCAAAAAAGTTGGGAGGAAGGACAGCTACCTAACGCATTTTATGAAGCAACCATCAGCCTCATAGCAAAGCCAGACAAAGATACTACATGAAAAGAAAATTACAGATCAATTTCTTTAATGAACATATATGCAAAAATCCTCAACAAAATACCTGGAAATTGAGCCCAGCAGCACATTAAAAGAATTATACACCATGACCACGTAGGATTTATTCAAGGTATTCAAGGATGGTTCAACATAAGAAAATCAATTAATATAATACACCATATCAACAAATCAAAGCAGAAAACCACACAATCATCTTTATTGATGCAGAAAAGGCATATGACACAACTCAACATCCTTTCTTGATGAAAAACTTCAAAGAATAGGAATAAAAGGGAACTTCCTCAACATGATTAAGGGAATATATGAAAAATCCACAGCTAACATCATTCTTAATGGGAAAAGACTGAAAGTTTTCCCTCTAAAATCAGGAACAAGACAAGGATGTCCACTGTCACCACTGTTATTCAACATTGTGCTGGAAGTTCTAGCCAGAGCAATCCAACAAGTAAAATAAACAAACGGCATCCAAATTAGAAAGGAAGAAGTAAAACTCTCATTGTCTGCAGATGATATACATTGAAAATCCTGAAAAACCCACAGCAAAGCTACTAGAGCTAATAAATGAGCATAGCAAAGTAGCAGGATACAAGAACAACATCCCAAAATCAGTAGTGTTTCTACATACTGGTAATGAGCAATCTGAGGAGGAAATCAAGAAAAAAATTCCATTTATAATAGTAACCAAAAGAATCAAATATTAGAAATAGTAGAAACAAATTTAACTAAGAATATAAAAGACCTATACACAGAAAACTATAAGAAATTGCTAAAAAAAATCATGGGGACCTAAATAACTGGAAGGGCATACCATGCTCATGGATTGGAAGACTAAATATAGTTAAGATGTCAATTCTACCCAAACTGATTTATAGATTCAATGCAATACCAATTAAAATCACTAAAACTTACTTTGCAGAAATGGAAAAACAATAATCAAATTTATTTCGAAGGGTGCCTCAAACAGCTAAAAGTATCTTGAAAAAGAAAAATGAAGTGTGAGATCTCATTGTATGTGGTGAAAACAGCATGGTACTGGCACAAAGACAGATATACTAACCAATGGAATCGAACAGAGAATTCAGCTACAGACACTCTCATCTATGGTCAATTAATCTTTGATAAGGCAGTCAAGCCAACTCACTTGGGACAGAGCAGCTTTTTCATTAAATGGGGCTTGGAGAACTGGATATCCATATGCAAAAAATGAAAGAGGACCCATATCTCACACCTTATACAAAAATTAACTCAAAATGGATCAAAAACATAAATATTAGAGCTAAGATCATAAAGCTTTTAAAAGAAAATGTAGGGAAATATAAAACTTATAATAGGAAGTGGTTTCTAGATCTTACACCCAAAGAAATAGATAAATGGAACTTCTCAAAATTAAACTTTTATACATCAAAGAACTTTGTCAAGAAAGTAAAAAGGCAGCCTTCACAATGGGAGGCAATAAAACCACATATCAGATCAGGGTTTATTATCCAGAATATATAAAGATTCTTCAACTCAACAACAGAAAGACAAACAACCCAATTAAAAAATGGACAAAAGACATGAAGAGATCTTTCTCAGAAGAAAAAATATAAATGGCTAAAAGGAACATGGAAAGATGCTCAACTTCACTGGCTATCAGGGAAATGTAAATGAAAACAACAATGAGATATCATCTGACACCCACTAGAATGGCCATTATCAAAAGAAAAACAGAAAATGACAAGTGCTGGAGAGGAAGTTAAGAAAGCGGCACACTTATCCATTGTTGGTGGGAATGGAAAATGGTGCAACTGCCACATAAGGCAGTTTGGAGGTTCCTCAGGAAGCTAAGCACAGAACTGCCATATGATCCAGCAACACCACTGCTAGGTATCTATTCAGAGGACATGAGGGCAAGGACAAAGACATTTGCACACCAATGTTTATAGCAGCATTATTTACAATTGCCAAGAGATGGAAACAGCCCAAACGTCCATCAACAGATGAATGGTTAAACAAGCTGTGGTATACACATACGATGAAATATTATACAGCTGTAAGACAGAATAAAGTCATGAAGTATATAACAACCTGGATGGATCTTGAAGATATTATGCTGAGTGAAATTAGCCAGAAACAAAAGGACAAATACTGTATGGTTTCACTGATACAAACTTCGAGAATTTCAGTTAAGAACAGAGGTCATCAGGAGATTGAAACAGGGAAGATATTGGGCAATTGGAGCTGAAGGGATACAGATAGTGTAACAGGACTGATTGTAAAAACTCGGAAATGGGTAGCACAATACTACCTGATTGTAGCACAATAACATAAGTACAATGAATGAAGTTGAATGCGAATATGATAGAGGGAGAAGGGCTAGGGACACATATGAAACCAGGGGGAAAGATAGAAGATAAAGACTGACATGGCATAATGTAGGAAAGCCTAGAGCGTACAATGATCATGATTAAATATAGAAATTTAAAAATATTTTTGCATGAGGGAGAACAAATGAATGTCAGTATTGCAGTGTTGAAAATAGACAGTATATGGGAATAAGAACAATCAATTGTGAAATAGGGTCTAGTGTCATCAGTAACACCCTAATATGCTTCCACTGCATTATGCCAAAACTGAATGTTAACAGGTGGGGGGATTGGGAAAGCAGTACGGATTCTGCATGGAAGAAAAGGAAATGTCTTCAGATAGCGTATGGTAACAAATTAGGCTGGATTGTATGATGTGTGAATAAAACTGTTTAAAAGTGAGCAGAGAGAAACAAGTGCTAGAGAGAATGCACAGAGAAAGATGAACCTATTCACTGTCGGTAGGGAAATGAAAGGTCTAGCCCCTTGGAGGGCAGTGTTTTAGTTCCACAGGAGGCTTGGGGTCAGGTTTCCATATGATCCTGAAACCCAGTTACTCAGTACATACCTGAGGAAGGACTGTGAGGACATGAATGGACATTTGCACACTGGTGTTTCTGGCAGCAGTATTCATGATTCACAGTGAATGGAGCTGGCCTAAGAGGACTACAACTGAGGAATGCAAGAAGGAACGATGGTGTATACATACAATGGACTACTGAGTGTCCACAGGAAGGAATGAAGTTGCGAGAAATGCAACTAGATGAATGAACCTTAAGAGCTGTATGTTGAATGAAATGTCAGGAACAAAAAGACAAACATTATCATGCCTCAATTATATGGTCTACCTATAATACAAAAAATTGGTGAACTAAAGTTGAGAGCATGGGTTATTAGGTTTTTATTGTAAAGGGTCCTAGATTGTAAGCTCTTACAGTAGTCATATATTCAGGAGGTGTAACTGTTAATTGCAATTCTGAGATACTGAGCTGTTTGTATATAACAGGTTTTTTCCCACAAACTTTGGGTATTTAGGTGTCACCTGAGACTCAGAGTTAGAACTCTAAAGCTATGAAAGTCAGCACTGCCTCAGACAGGAACTGTTTCAAAACTTGAAAAAGTGATCAGACATTGAGTAGAGACATGAATGAAGCTCATCTGGATTGGACTAAGGTATATCAGATGACTGGGTAAAGAATGATATCATCCATGTTTTAAAACTTCAACTTCTGTGTAAGACTAAGGCAAGAAATGTTTATTTGGTTCAGAATTTGTATTTTGGGTAGTATATTTCCTAATTTAACTTGTATGGTCAGTTAAGTTAACATCATAAGTACATAGAATCTTGAATAGGGTATGAGACTTAATTGGTTTGCCCAGGTTAGTATGATGCTCCGAAAAATCCCAGAGAGATCTGAACAGTGAATAAAGAAGTATTTTTGCAAAGCGCCCTTGGGGGAATGGGGAGAAAGGAGGCAATATTCAACTTTTCCATTTGGAAAATTTCTGATATTCTCCAAAGCAGTGGGACAACCAAATCAATAGGCTGAGCCCTCAATCTTGGGGGTCGCCCCTATGAAACTTATTCTTGCAAAAGATAGGTTAAACCTATTTAAAATTAGGCCTAAGAGTCACCCCCAGAGAACCTTTTTTGTTGCTCAGATGTAGCCTCTCTCTCTAAGCTGACATGGCAAATGAACTCACTACCCTCCCTCTCTATGTGGGACATGACTCCCAGAGGTATAAACATCCCTGGCAACATGGGACAAAAATCCCGGGATAGACAGGACCAGCATCAAGGGATTAGGAAAAACTTCTTGACCAAAAGTGGGAAAAGAGAAATGGGACAATATAAAGTTTCAGTGGCTGAGAGATTTAAAACAGAGTTGAGAGGTTATCCTGAAGGTTATTCTTATGCATTATATAGCTATCCCCTTTTGAGTTTATGGTGTATTGCAGTGACTGGAGGGAAATACCTGAACTGTAGAGCTGTGTTCCAATAACCTTCTTTTTTGAAGATGATAGTATAATGATATACTTTTACAATGTGATTGTGAAAACCTTGTGTTTGATGCTTCTTTTAACTAGGGTCTGGACAGATGAGTAAAAAATAAGGAGAGAAAATAAACATATAATAGGGGGACAAAGATTAAAAGAAATTGGGTAGATGGAAATAAAAGAAAAACCTGAAAGATGAAAGAGAAGGTCTGTAAGTGTTGAAATTAGCCCAGAAGTGATCCTGCATCATGCTATTAAGAGCTATTTCGTCATTTATTCTTCTCTCTATACTTAATAAGAAATATGTGGCTGCATGCAGTCTGACAGTGACCAATGGCATAGAAAAACAAAACGAAACAGGTTTTATAATAAGAAAAAGGGAATGAAATCAGGAAGGAGATTACAAATTGTGGCCACAGTAAAGAGTTCTTCATTTTTCGCCAATCTGAAAATTTCTAAATCAAATACCTTTTTCTCCACAATTAAAGTACTGTATAAAAGCTCAGTTTCGGTGAGCCAAAAAAACTTGGGCTACATCTCATCTTCATAAACTCAATAATAAAAGCTAGTTTTCTTTCTCCTTGCTATATATAGCACATATAATCAATTCCTATCTAGAATTCCTGACAAAGACAAGAAACAATAAATACTGAATTTAAAACGAAAATACAACAAACAAAAACCACCTTGGATGAATTGACAGACTCTTCTTGAACAGCATTTTTGCACTTTTTTCCTGGGTCCTGGGTACTTTCTGAATTTCCTGATGAAACTGATCGCTTCCTTCCTTGACATGAAATGTTTATTTGTGTTTTGTCATTGCGGATTCCTTCTTTTCCATCTCCTTGGATTACATCATTATCTTAAACACACATAAACGCATACAAAGAAAATTATCTGCGGTAGGTTAAGATGTCAATAATCCATAGCAAAAACACCAAAAGGATAAAAGTTAAATTTCCATTTATATTAATACCACCTTAAAAACACTTATTTCCAAATCCTAAAAAGTATTAAGTAGCCCAATGGCCAAAACCTCTAGCCCAGAGTCAGCCAGGCCAAGATTCAAGGAGGGCTCTACCTGCTGTTTCATGTCACCTCTCTGAACTTTGGTTTCCACATCTGAAAAATGGGAATAATAATAATAATTCACAGAGTTACTAGGAGAAGTAAATGCAGCAAGATGTATATTATCTAGAAAAGCTATCATGTGTCTTTTATTTATTTTAGCTCTGAATTTCTTTAACCAAAAATCTGACAGTCATATAGCTCACCAATGAATTTTACATATCCTTATTGAAACCCTAACATCCACAGTGAGGAATTCAACTTCAGTCATTTTCAAATTCAGATTAAAAACCCAAATAGGAGAATAACCCAAAAAGGGAAACAGATCTTTACAAACTTTGCTGACCAAAAAAAAAAAAAGGCTCATAACAATGGACCCAGCATCCAATATAATACTTACCCAAGGTTTGGTAAATCTAAGTCAACATGATATTTTGGTAACAAATTCATGAGCCATCTAATCAGAAAAGAAACAAAAGACCTACCTTTTGTAGGATAAAAACCTTCATGGTTAATTGTTTGTTTCCTATACACTAGAATGACAGCTTCATGTGTTAAAAAAAAAACTAATGTGATCACCCTTAGATCTGAATACCAAAAAAAATGTGCCTAGTCAAAACTGGTGCTCAATAAGTATTTTTTTTTTTTTTTGGTGCTGAAACCCAGGAACAAACCATCAATAAGTATTTTTGATTTAATGAATTATGAATATAAACAGAATTTGTCCAACAAATGGTTTGAAATTCTGTGTATATATATATAAGGCAATCTATAATTATGATTCCAATGTTCTAAAGTAGGAGTCAACAAACTCTTTTTAAAGAGCCAAAGAGTAAGTATTTTAAGCTTTGTGGGACAAAGCGTCTGACTTTATTACCTAATTGACTTTGTGACATGAAAGCAGTCAAAGATAATATGTAAATTAATGAACATGGCTGTATTTCAATAAACTTTATTTGCAAAAACAAGCAGGGACTGGATTTGGCCTGCAGCTTGTTCACCCTGTTCTAAAGGACATTCAAGTGACCTGAAATAATACTCCTTTACATTTAGGAAAGCAATACTAATAGAATACTGTCCATATTGTCAAACTGAAAATCAATTGAGCCATGATGAAAATAATGTATTCATCAACAGAAACTTATAACTAGTCCAGTAAGCAAACTTTCCCTAGAATATTTCAATAGTCATCATGAATCTAAGTTAGAAAGCATTTTGTATTATTTTAGAAACTATCAGAAACAAGACTGAAGAAGACTTACAGCTCGGTGCAACAAATAACCAAAAACTAAAATGAAGTTATAAATTCTCAATCAAGGAGAAATAATGTAGTAATGGCGGTGCATAATCTGCAAAAAAACTATTAAATGTAAATTAAGACATGGTTTCTGCCCAAATGGTAGTTTACTACATTATAAGATTCAAGTGTCACATACATACATAGAATGCAAAAGTTAAAAATGCTTGTATTTGAAAATATTTGATTCTTCAAAATTTTAAATTCTCTACTACAAACATTCCTTTTAAGTACCAGAGTTAATTTCGTTTTACTAAGGAAGAAGCGGTTTTGATATTGTTAAAATGTTATTCACAAAAACTGTACAAGATAGTTTACTTTACTCACAATACTCTTTATATGTGATACAGCAAACATTTTTCTAA
Source organism: Tamandua tetradactyla (assembly GCF_023851605.1). Taxonomy (NCBI): domain Eukaryota; kingdom Metazoa; phylum Chordata; class Mammalia; order Pilosa; family Myrmecophagidae; genus Tamandua; species Tamandua tetradactyla. The sequence goes on along the minus strand of NC_135343.1, from coordinate 41,894,309 downwards.
ATTCAGGATCTGTACAGATAAATAATGAAAATATAAGAGGGGCTAATTATTAATACAAATCAATTTATTTTATTTTGTTTTTAATTATTACTAATTGTACTTATATGAGCTATTAAACATTAATACTACATGATAGCTCAATTATATATGTATGTAGTGATATATGTCACTAAAAGTATATGCTTCCTGGGTGGGCCATGATGGCCCAGCAGGCAGTGTTCTCGCCTGTCATGCCGGAGACCTGGGTTCGATTCCCAGGGCTTGCCCATGCAAAAAAATATATATACATATATATATGTACCCTATCTTACCTTCCAGAGGAACCACAGCTATATAAATAATTTGATGTGCACCCTTCTATACTTTTCCCTAATTTAAGCATACATATCCAAAAATATGTATATGCAAACCCACACAGGGCTAAAAATAGAAATGCTTAATTACTTACATGAGATAAATTGAATTGGGATTTCTGGATCAAAGTCTGTTGTATACTTAAAAATTTGAGAGATACTAAAAATGAATTCAAAATGCTATACTAATTACACTTCTACGAACAATGTTCAGTAATACTCATTTCTGCCAGTACCAGATATTATTAATTGCTTAAATTTTGTTGAGCTTTGTGAACAACAACAACAAATGTTACCTGCTTGTTTTAACTTGCATTTCATTTTCTGATAATGTCATATATTTATTGGCTATTTGTCCCAAATTCCTCATAGTCAGTCACATATAATGCCTAAAATTTGTACTGAGATTTTACTTTCTTATTGTTATTATGCAGATAATTTTTTACAATATTCTATCTCTTATAAGTGTAACAGATACTGTTTGCCAGTATATTGTATGTCAATCTGTTTTTGCCTCTGACTTTTCCTATAGTGTCTTTCATTTAAAAATACTTTTTTTCATTTTTACCAAGAACAATCTGTCAATTTTTCCCTCATAGTTTCTAGACTGACTATCTTTAAAAAAAAAAAGACTTCCAGAAGTAATAAAAATATTTTCCTTATATATTTTTCAAATGTCTTTATGGTGTTAATTTTTATGTTAGGATTATTAATTCAATGGGACTTTACTTCTAAATATGACATGAGGTAGTGCACTAACATTTTCGTCCAATGGATGACTAATTCTTCAAACATTTATCAAATAAAAAACTTTCTGATTTGTTTTATACAAAGCTGATATAGCTCTACTGCTAAAATCTGATAAAGATGCAAAAATGGAGAAAATACTGACTAACCACATTGATAAATATAAATATATATGTCTTAAACCATAAATTAGTAAATATAATCTAATGGAATATAAAAATGTGCTACCATGATATAATAAAACTTATTTCAGAAGCATGGTACAATGTTAGGTACAATATCAGGAATAATACAGTATAGGAAATCTACTAGCATCATTAATCACATTAATATATGAAAATTCTATAACTATTTATATACCAAAAAAAGTTTTAAAGAATTCAAGTTATTCCTGAAAAAAAGGCAAAGTGAAAATAGAAAACATCCTAAATACAAGAGTATTTATCAGAATCTAATATCAATCATAGTCACTGCTAAAATACTAACAGAATTCCTATGGAAATTACGAATAAGATGTAGATGCCAATTTTATCTACTATTACTTAAAATTTAGAGAGGCTACCTCAGGAAATTAGACAAGAAAACAAAGAAAGTAGTAAAGAAATCAGAAAAGCAAAAATTATAATTCGGTAGACATGTAAAACCAGAGAATCCAAGAGGGTCAAAAACTATTAGAATTAGATTATTTAGCAAAGTTTCTGAATATAAATATACAGCATAACTAGTGCTTTAAATACTTATGGATTATATTCCAATTAAAATAAAGCATCAGCTCAACATTATAACACACATTATAAATTATAATTTACAATGACAGATTGAGGCGTCACACTGAAAGTCTTCACAGTACAAAATTAAATGCCAGCCAAATGATTTGGGGACTACAATTTTCATCAGCACGTGTGTCCCTTTTCAAGATTCTATGCTATAAGGTTAGAAGACTGAGGAATAAGAGCACTGCAGAATAGGATACCAAAGAAATATAAAAGGTTCTTTTCTCAAACAGGCAGGAGTATCTAACCTAGCAGTAGTGACTTGGCCTGGGGCCCAGAAGGCTGTGGGAACAGAGTTAACTGAAAATCAAGAAAGGGGGAGGCACTGAGAGACTTGGCCAAAATATACTCATCCAAATCACTAAGGTAACTGGAAAAATTTCAGTCTGCGCTGGAGGAACTCATGACAACATTCAAGGGCTCATACCTGAGTAGCCAGGAAATAAATGAACTAAAACTTAACTGGGTGAAAGACAGAAAAGATGGCTTGATTACGGTAAACATTCATATACATAAGAATTAAACCAATAATTAAACTGAGAAAAGATCCAGGAAAGAATTCAAGGACAGGTTTTAAAAAGAAAACACACACACACACACACACACACACACACACACACACACACACACACAAACCCCAGAGTCTCAAGATAGTAAATTTAGGTGGGTGTATAATGAGTTGTATGGTTGAAAGCATGGATGTTTTTTAGAGTCCCACAGGGCTAGGTCTAAATTATGTGATCTTGCATAAGTCATTTAATGGCATTTGTTATTTCTCAGGCTCCTACTGACTCAGAAGGTTTCAAAATATCAAGCTGGGTTCAGATAATCTAAATAAGTATCAATAACCACAGCATAATACCAGAGCTGGAAAAGACATAAGTGACTTACATCAAAATAAGCCTAAGATGCAAACAGATAATTAAATTTTAAAAATCCTTAGCACTGACCCACTGACTTAAGTCATTTATTACTTAAACAATAACGATTTTTAAAACACAGAGGAGAAAAAAAATTCTCATCTTCTAGTTACCTAGATTCACTACTTGTAGTTAGCTAGATTAACTACAAAACTGTGTTATATATTTTTTTAAAGTTATACAATGTTAATATAGAGAAAAGAAATAAAAGTAATAATAGTAAAAAAAAAAAAAAAACCTATACCTCAGCTGCAGCTTCATTCACTGTTTTAAAATGATTACTTTACAATTAGGTATTATTGTGCTGTCCATTTTTGAGTTTTTATATCTAGTCCTGTTGCACAGTCTGTATCCCTTCAGCTCCAATCACCCATTGTCTTACCCTGTTTCTAACTCCTGCTGGACTCTGTTACCAATGACATATTCCAAGTTTATTCTCGAATGTCGGTTCACATCAGTGGGACCATACAGTATTTGTCCTTTAGTTTTTGGCTAAACTCACTCAGCATAATGTTCTCTAGATCCATCCATGTTATTACATGCTTCATAAGTTTATCCTGTCTTAAAGCTGCATAATATTCCATCATATGTATATACCACAGTTTGTTTAGCCACTCGTCTGTTGATGGACATTTTGGCTGTTTCCATCTCTTTGCAATTGTAAATAACGCTGCTAAAAACATTGGTGTGCAAATGTCCGTTTGTGTTGTTGCCCTTAAGTCCTCTGAGTAGATACCCAGCAATGGTATTGCTGGGTCGTATGGCAATTCTATATTCAGCTTTTTGAGGAACCGCCAAACTGCCTTCCACAGTGGTTGCACCATTTGACATTCCCACCGACAGTGGATAAATGTGCCTCTTTCTCCACATCCTCTCCAGCACTTGTCATTTTCTGTTTTGTTGATAATGGCCATTCTGGTGGGTGTGAGATGATATCTCATTGTGGTTTTGATTTGCATTTCTCTAATGGCCAGGGATACTGAGCATCTCTTCATGTGCCTTTTGGCCATTTGTATTTCCTCTTCTGAGAGGTGTCTGTTCAAGTCTTTTTCCCATTTTGTAATTGGGTTGGCTGTCTTTTTGTTGTTGTTGAGTTGAACAATCTCTGTATAAATTCTGGATACTAGACCTTTATCTGATAAGTCATTTCCAAATATTGGCTCCCATTGTGTAGGCTGTCTTTCTACTTTCTTGATGAAGTTCTTTAATGCACAAAAGTGTTTAATTTTGAGGAGCTCCCATTTATTTACTTTCTTCTGCAGTGCTCTTGCTTTAGGTTTAAGGTGCATAAAACCGCCTCCAATTGTAAGTTTCATGAGATATCTCCCTACATTTTCCTCTAACTGTTTTATGGTCTTAGACCTAATGTTTAGATCTTTGATCCATTTTGAGTTAACTTTTGTATAGGGTGTGAGATATGGGTCTTCTTTCATTCTTTTGCATATGGATATCCAGTTCTCTAGGCACCATTTATTGAAGAGACTGTTCTGTCCCAGGTGAGTTGGCTTGACTGCCTTATCAAAGATCAAATGTCCATAGATGAGAGGGTCTATATCTGAGCACTCTATTCGATTCCATTGGTCGATATATCTATCTTTATGCCAATACCATGCTGTTTTGACCACTGTGGCTTCATAATATGCCTGAAAGTCAGGCAGCGCGAGACCTCCAGCTTCGTTTTTTTTCCTCAAGATGTTTTTAGCAATTCGGGGCACCCTGCCCTTCCAGATAAATTTGCTTATTGGTTTTTCTATTTCTGAAAAATAAGTTGTTGGGATTTTGATTGGTATTGCATTGAATCTGTAAATCAACTTAGGTAGGATTGACATCTTAACTATGTTTAGTCTTCCAATCCATGAACACGGTATGCCCTTCCATCTATTTAGGTCTTCTGTGATTTCTTTTAACAGTTTCTTGTAGTTTTCTTTGTATAGGTTTTTTGTCTCTTTAGTTAAATTTATTCCTAGGTATTTTATTCTTTTAGTTGCAATTGCAAATGGGATTCGTTTCTTGATTTCCCCCTCAGCTTGTTCATTACTAGTGTATAGAAATGCTACAGATTTTTGAATGTTGATCTTGTAACCTGCTACTTTGCTGTACTCATTTATTAGCTCTAGTAGTTTTGTTGTGGATTTTTCCGGGTTTTCGACGTATAGAATCATATCGTCTGCAAACAGTGATAGTTTTACTTCTTCCTTTCCAATTTTGATGCCTTGTATTTCTTTTTCTTGTCTAATTGCTCTGGCTAGAACCTCCAACACAATGTTGAATAATTGTGGTGATAGTGGACATCCTTGTCTTGTTCCTGATCTTAGGGGGAAAGTTTTCAATTTTTCCCCATTGAGGATGATATTAGCTGTGGGTTTTTCATATATTCCCTCTATCATTTTAGGAAGTTCCCCTGAATTCCTATCTTTTGAAGTGTTTTCAACAGGAAAGGATGTTGAATCTTGTCAAATGCCTTCTCTGCATCAATTGAGATGGTCATGTGATTTTTCTGCTTTGATTTGTTGATATGGTGTATTACATTAATTGATTTTCTTATGTTGAACCATCCTTGCATACCTGGGATGAATCCTACTTGGTCATGATGTATAATTCTTTTAATGTGTTGTTGGATACAGCTTGCTAGAATTTTATTGAGGATTTTTGCATCTATATTCATTAGAGAGATTGGTCTGTAGTTTTCTTTTTTTGTAATATCTTTGCCTGGTTTTGGTATGAGGGTGATGTTGGCTTCATAGAATTAATAAGGTAGTTTCCCCTCCACTTCGATTTTTTTGAAGAGTTTGAGGAGAGTTGGTACTAATTCTTTCTGGAATGTTTGATAGAATTCACATGTGAAGCCGTCTGGACCTGGACTTTTCTTTTTAGGAAGCTTTTGAACGACTAATTCAATTCCTTTACTTGTGATTGGTTTGTTGAGGTCATCTATTTCTTCTTCAGGCAAAGTTGGTTGTTCATGTCTTTCCAGGAACCTGTCCATTTCATCTAAATTGTTGTATTTATTAGCGTAAAGTTGTTCATAGTATCCTGTTATTACCTCCTTTATTTCTGTGAGGTCAGTAGTTATGTCTCCTCTTCCATTTCTGATCTTATTTATTTGCATCCTCTCTCTTCTTCTTTTTGTCAGTCTTGCTAAGGGCCCATCAATCTTATTGATTTTCTCATAGAACCAACTTCTGGTCTTATTGATTTTCTCTATTGTTTTCATGTTTTCAATTTCATTTATTTCTGCTCTAATCTTTGTTATTTCTTTCCTTTTGCTTGCTTTGGGATTAGTTTGCTGTTCTTTCTCCAGATCTTCCAAGTGGACAGTTAATTCCTGAATTTTTGCCTTTTCTTCTTTTCTGATATAGGCATTTAGGGCAATAAATTTCCCTCTTAGCACTGCCTTTGCTGCGTCCCATAAGTTTTGATATGTTGTGTTTTCATTTTCATTCGCCTCGAGATATTTACTAATTTCTCTTGTAATTTCTTCTTTGACCCACTTCTTGTTTAAGAGTGTGTTGTTAAGCCTCCACGTATTTGTGAATTTTCTGGGACTCCGCCTATTATTGATTTCCAACTTCATTCGTTTATGATTCGAGAAAGTGTGTGTATGATTTCAATCTTTTCAAATTTGTTAAGACTTGCTTTGTGACCCAGCATATGGTCTCTCTTTGAGAATGATCCATGAGCACTTGAGAAAAAGGTGTATCCTGCTGTTGTGGGATGTAATGTCCTGTAAATGTCTGTTAAGTCTAGTTCATTTATAGTAATATTCAGATTCTCTATTTCTTTATTGATCCTCTGTCTAGATGTTCTGTCCATTGATGAGAGTGGTGAATTAAAGTCTCCAACTATTATGGTATATGTGTCTATTTCCCTTTTCAGTGTTTGCAGTGTATTCCTCACGTATTTTGGGGCATTCTGGTTCAGTGCATAAATATTTATGATTGTTATGTCTTCTTGTTTAATTGTTCCTTTTATTAGTAGATAGTGTCCTTCTTTGTCTCTTTTAACTGTTTTACATTTGATGTCTAATGTGTTGGATATTAGTATAGCCACTCCTGCTCTTTTCTTGTTGTTATTTGCATGAAATATCTTTTCCCAACCTTTCACTTTCAACCTATGTTTATCTTTGGGTCTAAGATGTGTTTCCTGTAGACAGCATATAGAAGGATCCTGTTTTTTAATCCATTCTGCCAGTCTATGTCTTTTGATTGGGGAGTTCAGTCCATTAACATTTAGTGTTATTACTGTTTGGATAATATTTTCCTCTAACATTTTGCCTTTTGTATTATATATATCTTATCTGACTTTCCTTCTTTCTACACTCTCCTCCATACCTCTCTCTTCTGTCTTTTCGTATCTGACTCTAGTGCTCCCTTTAGTATTTCTTGCAGAGCTGGTCTCTTGGTCACAAATTCTCTCAGTGACTTTTTGTCTGAGAATGTTTTAATTTCTCCCTCATTTTTGAAGGACAATTTTGCTGGATATAGGAGTCTTGGTTGGCAGTTTTTCTCTTTTAGTAATTTAAATATATCATCCCACTGTCTTCTAGCTTCCATGGTTTCTGCTGAGAAATCTACACATAGTCTTATTGGGTTTCCCTTGTATGTGATGGATTGTTTTTCTCTTGCTGCTTTCAAGATCCTCTCTTTCTCTTTGACCTCTGACATTCTAACTAGTAAGTGTCTTGGAGAACGCCTATTTGGGTGTAATCTCTTTGGGGTGCGCTGCACTTCTTGGATCTGTAATTTTAGGTCTTTCATAAGAGTTGGGAAATTTTCAGTGATAATTTCTTCCATTAGTTTTTCTCCTCCTTTTCCTTTCTCTTCTCCTTCTGGGACACCCACAACACGTATATTTGTGTGGTTCATATTGTCCTTGAGTTCCCTGATACCCTGTTCAAATTTTTCCATTCTTTTCCCGATAGTTTCTATTTCTTTTTGGAATTCAGATGTTCCATCCTCCAAATCACTAATTCTATCTTCTGTCTGTTTAAATCTATCATTGTAGGTATCCATTGCTTTTTCCATCTTTTGTACTTGATCCTTCACTTCCATAAGCTCTGTGATTTGTTTTTTCAGTTTTTCTATTTCTTCTTTTTGTTCAGCCCATGTCTTCTTCATGTCCTCCCTCAATTTATCGATTTCGTTTTTTAAGAGGTTTTCCATTTCTGTTCGTATATTCAGCATTAGTTGTCACAGCTCCTGTATCTCATTTGAACTATTGGTTTGTTCCTTTGACTGGGCCGTATTTTCATATTTCTGAGCATGATCCGTTATCTTCTGCTGGCGTCTGAGCATTTAGTCAGATTTCCCTGGGTGTTGGACCCAACAGGTTGAAAGATTTTTCTGTGAAATCTCTGGGTTCTGTTTTTCTTATCCTGCCCAGTAGGTGGTGCTCTTGGCACACGTTTGTCTGCCAGTCCCCCCAGTAAAAGGTGCTGTGGGTCCTTTAACTTTGGAAAACTCTCACCATGGGGGAGGTTCCCCAGCCGAAGCAGCTTGGAAGAGTGCCAGCCGGCCCGGGGGTCTGAAAACGGGGAGGGTCGCAGGGCGCCGCAGCCCGGGAGAGCGCCCGTCCGAATTTCCTAGTCGGCCCAGAGTGCCAAAAGTGGCGGTAGGGCGCCAGCCGCCGCAGCCCGGGAGAGTGCACCTTTCCCAGCCGGACCGGGGAGTCACGTGTTTGGAAGAGACCCCCCTGGTCACCGTTCTCCGCAGTCTGGGGATTTCCGATCCAATTCTCTGAGTTGGTCCAGGGGGCCTCCTGTGGTGGTGGCGCCGGCCGCCACGGCTTGAGGGGACCACCTGCCCAATTCTGCCAGATGGCCCAGGAAGGAGGAAGGGAGGGACTCCGGCCGCTTGTCGCCCCGCCCGGGAAAGTCCGCGGCCCTCGGCGATCTCATCGGAGCTAGTTCTCCCAGACAGTCAGCCGTTCCAGGATGGGGTACGCTGTCTTTTTGATCTCTATCATGGCTCCGGGAGCGTTCTGTATCGTTTCTACTCCCCTAGTAACTGCTCTGGAGGAGGAAAGGTGAGGGTGGCAAGGCTGTCGAGGACGGTGGCGGAGGAGCCGGTGAAGGCGCAAGAGAGCACGGTGGTGGTTGGAGAGCCGCTGGAGTAGGAGGAGAAAGGGAAGGATAAGATGGCAGATGGAGAACCGCCGGAGCAGAAGGGGAAAGAGAAGGGCAAGATGGCGGCGGGAGCGCCGGCGGAGAAAGAGGAAGAGGAGGGCTGAATGGCGGCGGGAGCGCCGGTGAGGAAGGGGGAAGAGGAGGGCTAGATGGCGGCGGGAGCGCTGGCAGAGAAAGAGGGAGAGGAGGGCTGGATGACGGCGGGAGCACCACTGGCCCTGTGCTATATTTTTAATCTTTCTTTATTTAAAGGAATTGAGTACCCTAACCAGTTTCTTCCAGATACCCTCCCATAGTTTGAGTTTATAAGAAAAAGATATGCCTGATTCAAGACTTTCCTTTCCTATTTTGAACCTTCAGTATTTAAAATATATTGTGTTTAAAATACATCATTAAAATATAACGATACAATATTTCTGTCCAGACCAACGTCAAATTACACTCATTTGTATTTCAAGGGAAGTTTCCAATAAAGGGTTTTCATATTATATGTAGGATATCTGTCAAATGAAAGTTGGTTATAATCAGTGACCAAATATTTTTCTTGGACAACTCAAAAATTCTTGAATTCAAATTCATCATACCAAACCACTACTCATTCTCCATTTTTTAAAAAAACTTTCAAATTTTGCTTTTTGTTTCCCTGAAATTCTTAGTATTTGCATAAACAAATACTTACCACCACTAATGAGTAGTATAGAAAGATTTTGATCACTCAAATTTTCTGCTAACATCCAAGCTGGAAGGATTCTTTTTCTCTGGGCAAAGTTTAGCTGCTGCTTACTGAAGTCTCCATATTCATCTGGAAAAGACTAAAAATAATCACTTATACTTAATTAATTTGTAAAATAAGTTACTTTGGAGGAAACCATGATAAAAAATCCACTATATTTGCAACTGTGAACTAAGTTGGCCAAATTTCTCAAAGAAAAAATTCATTACCTACATTAGTTGAAACGCTAGGCTACCGTGATACTTATTCTCTAGAGCTTAATTTTAAAACAGCAAAAGGTCAGTACAGGTCAGTGCTGGTAATGATGTCATGTTATTATTTAAATTCTGTGTTTTTTTCTCTCCTCAAAAAAACCTGAGGAATATGTTATAAATGGACAAGATCTTAAATTTCTCACCATACTATTTGTTGGAGTAGTCTGGGTCTTGGATATTTCTGTGTCTCTTTCTAGTTGTGGAACACAAGTTGTCTCATTAGGTAAATTAATCAAGAGGGGTTTTGTTGTTTCATTCAATATTTCATCTTCATCAAGCATTTGACTATTTCTATAAAATGAAGACAATTAATTTATTAATCATGTCAACACTTGTGCCATCTACCATGTTACCATAAACACAATTCTCCCATACATTTGACTGGTGAGTTATGCTCCTTTTCTCAGACTTGACAAACCAAAATACCACATTATAATACACTATATATTTGTGTACATACACACACATATATTAAATATATAGCATAAAATATATATTTAGAATATATGTAGTCTACATGTAGTATATAGATTAGAATATGTTCTTCATTTTCTACCTACTTATCAGCACATAATACACCAGTCTTTCAAATCATGAGACTAGAAATTATAACCACCCTTTTATAAAATGGCTGGCAGTAATCTCTCTCAAAGGCTTAAAAGCTACTTTCTTATTCAATATTTGTCAAAACAGTCCACAGAAATTAAGATCATCAATGAGCATCCAAAGGGAAAATGAAAGCTGCAAGAGTATCTGCTAAGCTAATTAGACCCCTGGAGAAAAAAGAAAGTAAAATTCTGAGTTTAGGATGGCTCTCACATAGCTGCTACTTGGGTCTTGCCCAGAAGAAACACTTGCAAAATCTCGGTAAACTTTTGGTCCAGCTGCAACCTAATTTTTTTGTATAGTTGTATCCATGATCATATGTGGAACATAACAGCAGAACCAATTACCTTATACTTTCTGAAAAGTGAAGTAAGATCATCAAAAATTGTTGGATTATTCTTCCTCATTAATACACAGAGATAATCCAATAAATTTATCTTTTAAAAATTTGAGAATGTAACTGAAATATTACTTTAATAGTATATAAATTAATTTCTCCAATCAAAATGCAGAGGGTGGTAAAATGGATTAAAAATATAACCCAACTAACCTGGAGAGGCAGGGGCCAAGATGGTGGCTTAGGGAGATGTGAGATTTAGTTCGCCCTCCAGAGCACCTAGTAAATAGCCAGGAACAGTACAGAATAACTGCTTCAGCCACATCAGTGACTGGACATACAGTGTACACCAGTCTGGACAAGCTGGAACAGCTGTGAGCACCCCCAGAACCGTGAGTTCCCCAAGCCATGGCGGCTGGTATCCCTCCCCGACAGGCTGCTTCCCAAAGGGGATAGGAAAGGGACTTTATTAGCAGCAGGGGCAGAGCACAACCAAGCTCCAATTGTAGAATTAATTAACAAATTCTGACTACTAAAAATAGGCCCCCAGCTCAGGTCAACCTCAAGTAAAAGCGGAGGTTGCTGGTTTTTGCCCCAGCACAAACGGGACAGGGCTAAAGGAAAATGAAAAAAAAAAAAAAAAAAAACAGAGATTTTTTGGATCAGACAACACATAATACTTGAAAGGGTCTGGGTCCTGAAGGAAAGGAGGGTGCATATAGGACCTGGAGATACACAAAGCAATGTATCAAATTATGCTCATGATTGGCAAACCTAAAGAATGGGGGTCCTGCTCTGAAAAGGATTTTTCTTTTTTACTTCATGGCTGTGTTTCTACAGCTTGACTGCTCTTTGCATACAATTGTAAGGCTTCTCAGGCTCCAAATGCCCCAGGCATGGGCAGAATTAAGCTTCTTTGAGAGTCTGTCTAGAGCCTGTGCCTTCCTGAGGAGAGGGATGGAGGCCAGCTCAGGTGGAATCCCTCCATCAAGGAACTCAGACCCCAGGGTCTGGAAAAGTGAAGCAATTAAAGCCAACACACAATCGCTGGTCTTAACCACGCCCCCAGAATGTAGACTCTACTGAAGTTAAAGGTACTGCATCACCTTATGCTGGCTGGACCCACAGACAGACATGCACTACATACTGGGCAGGATAGGAAAAAAGAAGAGTCCAGACATTTCATAGGAAAGTCTTTCAACCTGCTGGGTTTCACCTTAAGGGAAAACTGACACAGGTGACTCTTTCCTCCTGAGAGGAAGCCAGTTAGGACTGGGAAAACCTGGCTGGGGTCTATAATACCTAATTAGACCGGCCCAAGGGGGGAAAAAAGGCACCATACAGGCAGGGCAAGAATCAAGAAAACAGGAACAGAAAAATTCTGATCTGTTAAACAAAACCTAAGCTAGAGGTGTAGAATAAGCTGAACTGAATATCAAAGAACAGAAAGACAACAAAGTGATCCACCAAGAAAATCCTAGGTTAAAAAAAAGTGAAAACAATCTCCAGAATAAACTAATTAAGGTAATTAAATGCCTAGACGCCAGCAAAAAATAACAAATCACACTGGGAAAATTAAAGCTATAGCCCAGTCAAAGGAACAAACCAACAATGCAAATGAGATACAGGAGTTGAAACAATTAATTCAAAATGTTCGAACAGACATGGAAAACATCATCAAAAATCAAATTAATGAACTGAGGGAGGATATAAGGAAGGCAAAGAATGAACAAAAAGAAATCAAAAGTCTGGAAAAACAAGTAACAGAACTTATAGGAATGAAAGGCACAGTCGAAGAGATGAAAAAACAATGGAAACCTACAATGTCAGATTTCAAGAGGCAGAACATAGGATTAGTGAACAGAAGGATGGGACATCTAAAATCTGACAAGCAAAAGAAAATATAGGGAAAAGAATGGAAAAATATGAGCAGGGACTCAGAGAATTGAATGACAACATGAAGCGCATGAATATATGTGTTGTGGATGTCCCAGAAAGATAAGATAAAAGAAGGAGAAAAACTAATGGAGGAAATTATCACTGAAAACGTCCCAACTCTACTGAAAGACTTAAAATTATAGATCCAAGAAGTGCCATGTATGCCAAACAGAATAGATCCAAATAGACGTACTCCAAAAACACTTAGTAATCAGAATGTCAAATGTCAAAGAGAAAGAGAATCTTGAAAGCAGCAAGAGAAAAGTAATCCATCACATACAAGGGAAGCCCAATAAGACTATGCATAGATTTCTCAGAAGAAACCATGGAGGTGAGAAGACAGTGGGATGATATATTTAAGTTACTAAAAGAGAAAAACTGCCAACCAAGAATTCTATATCCAACAAAACTGTCCTTCAAAAATGAGGGGGAAATTAAAGTATTTTCAGACAAAAAAATAACTGAGAGAATTTGTGACCAAGGGACTGGCCCTGCAAGAATAACTAAAGGGAGCACTAGAGACAGATAGGAAAAGATGGGAGAGAGAGTTGTGGAGAAGAGTGTAGAAATGAAGACTATCAGTAAAGGTAAAAAGAAGAAAAATTAGATACGACATATAAAACCCAAAAGGCAAATGGTAGAAGAAAGTACCAGTAATAACACTAAATGTTAATGGATTAAACTCCCCAATCAAAAGACTCAGACTGGCAGAATGGATTAAAAAACAAAACACATCTATATGCTGTCTACAGGAAACACATCTTAGACCCAAGATTAAATATAGGTTGAAAGTGAAGGGTTGGGAAAAGATATTTCATGCAAACAACAATCAGAAAAGAGCAGGAGTAGCTATACTAATATCCAACAAATTAGACTTCAAATGTAAAAGAGTTAAAAGAGACAAAGAAGGTTCCGGGTCAAGATGGCGGCTTAACAACGTGTGTGTTTTAGTTTGTCCTCCAGAACAACTATCGAATAACCAGAAACAGTACACAACAGCTCATGGGGCGACGTCAGTGACCAGACACACAGCGTACCCTAGTCTGGACCAGCCAGACCAGCTGCAAGCACCCCCCCGAACCATGAGTTCCCAAAGCTGTGGCGGCCAGTGCCCCTGCCAACAGGCCGCTTCCGAGAGGGGAAAGGAAAGGACTTTACTAGCAGCAGGGACTGGGCACAATCAAACGCCAATTGTGGAACTAATTAACAAATTCTGACTACTAAAAATAGGCCCCAGCTTAGGTGAACCTGATCAAAGCGGAGGTTGCTCATTTTTACCCGGGTGCCAAGGGGGTACGAGTGACAGAAAAAGGGGAAAAAAAAGAAGGAAACAGGGGTTTTTGTGGCTGTGTATCTACAAAGACTTGAATACCTCCGGATACAGTGGCAGGACGTTTCAGGCTGCACCTGCCCCAGGCATAGGCTTGTCTGGAGCACGTGCCTTCCCCAGGGGAGGGGTGAAGCCCAACTCAGGTGGAATCCCACCATCAAGGAATTCAGACATCAGGGCTTGGTAATTTGAAGCCATTAAAACCAGCCTACAACCTCTCCTCAGTCCCCACCATGCCCCCAGCAGGGAGCATCTGCCAAAGTTAAAGGTATTGCATCATCTTATGTGGGTGGGACCTGCAGTAAGACAAGCACCACACACAGGGCAGGATAAGAAAAACAGAGTCCAGAGACTTCACAGGAAAGTCTTTCAACCTGCTGGGTCTCACCCTCAGGGAAAAACAATGCAGGTGACTCTTGCCTCCTGATAGGAGGCCAGTTTGGTCTGGAAAAATCTAGCTGGGGTATATAACATCTAAGTAGAACCTCTTAAGTGTGGGGGGAGGGAGAAGGCACCACACAAGCAGGGCAAGAAACAAGAAAACAAGAACTGAAAAATTCTCCTCTGTTAAACAAAACTTAAGCTAAAGGTCCAGATAAAGCCGAACAGAATGTCAAAGAACAGACAGACAACAAATTGATCTTGCAAAAACCCTAGATAAAAGAAGTGAAAGCAATCTCCAGAATAAACTAATTAAGGTGATTAAATGCCCAGAAGCCAGCAAAAAATAACAAATCACACTAGGAAAATTGAACATATGGCCCAGTCAAAGGAACAAACCAACAATTCAAATGACATACACGAGTTGAAACAATTAATTCAGAATGTACGAACAGACATGGAAAACCTCTTCAAAAACCAAATCAATAAATTGAGGGAGGACATGAAGAAGGAAAAGAATGAACAAAAAGAAGAAATGGAAAGTCTGAAAAAACAAATCACAGAACTTATGGGAATGGAAGACACAGTAGAAGAGATGAAAAAAACAATGGAAACCTACAATGGTAGATTTCGAGAGACAGAACACAGGATTTCAAAACTGGAGGACAGAACATCCGAAATCCGACAAGAAACAGAAACTATAGGAAAAAAAATGGAAAAATATGAGCAGGGACTCAGGGAATTGAAAGACAATATGAAGCACACGAATATACATGTTGTGGGTGTCCCAGAAGGAGAAGAGAAGGGAAAAGGAGGAGAAAAACTAATGGAGGAAATTATCACTGAAAATTTCCCAACTCTTATGAAAGACTTAAAATTACAGATTCAAGAAGTGCAGCGTACCCCAAAGAAAATAGATCCAAACAGACGTACTCCAAGACATTTAATAATCAGAATGTCAGAGGTCAAAGAGAAAGAGAGGGTCTTGAAAGCAGCAAGAGAAAAGCAATCCATCACATACAAGGGAAGCCCAATAAGAATATGCGCAGAACTCTCAGCAGAAACCATGGAGGTGAGAAGACAGTGGGATAATATATTTAAATTATTAAAACAGAAAAACTGCCAACCAAGAATTCTATATCCAGCGAAACTGTCCTTCAAAAATGAGGGAGAAATTAAAACATTTTCAGACAAAAAATCACTGAGAGAATTTGTGACCAAGAGACCAGCCCTGCAAGAAAAATAAAGGGAACACTAGAGACAGATATGAAGACAGAAGAGAGAGGTGTGGAGGAGAGTGTAGAAAGGAAGACTATGAGTAAAGGTAAAAAGAAGGAAAATTAGATATGACATATAAAATCCAGAAGGCAAAACAGTAGAAGAAAGTACTACTATCCATGCAGTAATAACACTGAATGTTAATGGATTAAACTCTCCAATCAAAAGACATAGTCTGGCAGAATGGATTAAAAAACAGGACCCATCTATATGCTGTCTCTACTCAAAGGACACGACATCAAGGACACAAACGGACATTTACACACCAATGTTTACAGCAGCATTATTAACAATTACCAAGAGATGGAAACAGTCAAAATTTCCATCAACAGACAGTTGACTGAACAAACTGTGACATTTACATAAGATGGAATATTATGCAGCTGTAAGACAGAATAAAGTTATAAAGTATGTAACATGAATGGACCTTAAGGATATTATGCTGAGTGTGATTAGCCAGAAACAAAAGGACAAATACTGTATGGTCTCACTGATATGAGCTGACATTAGTGAATAAACTTGGAATATTTCCTTGATAACAGAGATCATCAGGAGATAGAAATAGGGTGAGATATTGGGTAATTGGAGATGAAGGGATACAGATTGTGCAACAGGACTGAATATAAAACTCAGAAATGGGCAGCACAATACTACCAAACTATAATGTAATTATGTTATGTTAAAACACTGAATGAAGCTGCATGTGAGGATGATAGAGGGAGGAGGGCTAGGGACAAAAATGAAATCAGAAAGAAAGATAGATGGTAAAGATCAAGACGGTATAATCTAGGAATGCCTAGAGTGTATAATAATAGTGAAATGTACAATGTACAAATTTTAAAAATGTTTTTGCATGAGGAACAACAAAGGAATGTCATTATTGCACGGTGCTAAAAATAGATGATAATTAATACTTTAAAATGTCACCTTATGGACAAAGCAAAAAATGTTTGTTACAAAATTTATATTTTAACTAGAGCATTTCCTAATAGAATTCATGTAGATAGTTTGATTGAATGTCAGAAGTACTTGGAATCTCAGGTAGGACATGAGATTTTGTTGGTTTGTCCAGAGTGATGCCCCGATGAATCCCAGAGTGATTTCATCAGTGACTGGAAAAGTATTTGCAAGCCCCCTTCAGGGAATGGTGAAAGTGGGGAGAAATTCAACTTCCCCAAGTTGAATTCTTGATATTCTGACAAGCAGTGTGGACAACCAAAGCTATAGGCTGAGACCCCAGTCTTGGGGTTTGTTCACATGAAACTTAACCCCACAAAGGATAGGTCAAGTCTACTTAAAATTTAGGCCTAAGAGTCACCCCCAAGAGAGTCTCTTTTGTTGCTCAGATGTGGCCTCAATCTCCAGTCAACATGATGAACAGTCTCACCACCCTCCCCCTCTCTGCGTGGGACATGACTCCCAGGGGTGTGGACCTTCCTGGCAACGTGGGACAGAGATCCTGGAATGAGCTGAATCTCAGCATCAAGGGACTGAGAAAACCCCTAGAATGAGCTGAGAAGATGTTTTAACATCAAGGAATCGAGAGAACCTTCTCAACCAAAGGGGGAAGAGTGAAATGAGACTAAGTGTCAATGGCTGAGAGATTCCAAACAGAGTTGAGAGGTTATCCTGGAGATTATTCTTATGCATTAAGTAGTTCTCACCTTGTTGTTCAAGATGTAGCACAGAGGCTGTAGGGAACTGCCTGAAAATGTAGAGCTGTGTTCCAGTAGCCATGTTTCTTGATGATGATTGAACAATGATATAGCTTTCACAATGAGACTCTGTGAATGTGAAAACCTTCTGTCTGATGCTCCTTTTAGCTACTATATCAATAGAAGAGTAGAACATATGGAATAAAAATAAATAATAGGGGGAAAAAGGTTAAAATAAATTTACTTTGAAATGCTAGTGGTAAATTAAAGTGAGGGGTAAGGGATATAGTATGTATAATCTTTTTTTTTTCTCTGTTACGTTTTATTTCTTTTTCTGTTGTCTTTTTATTTCTTTTTCTGAATCGATGCAAATATTCTAAGAAATGATGAAAATGCAACTATGTGATGATATTAAGAACTACTGATTGTATAGGTAGAATGGAATGATATCTTAATGTTTTGTTTGTTAATTTTTTAAATTAATAAGTTAAAAAAATTGCTATGACATCAATAAAAATATTTAAAGGAACTAAAAACAAAGAGACAAAGAAGGACACTATGTATCAATAAAAGGAACAATTCAACAAGAAGACATAACAATCATAAATATTTATGCACAGAGCCAAAATGCTCCAAAATACATAAGGCAAACATTAAAAACAATGAAAAGATGAGAGATCAAAAAGACAGCGTACCCCATCCTGGAACGGTGGACTGGCTGAGAGAACACAATCCGGTGAGATCGCCGAGGGGCGCGGGCTTCCCCGGGCGGGGTGGCAAGCGGCTGGAGTCCCTCCCTTCCTCCTTCCCGGGCCAGCTGGCAGAATTGGGCAAGCAGTCCCCTCAAGTCGCGGCGGCTGGCGCCCCCACCACGCGCAGTCCACCAGACCAACTGAGAGAATTGGATCGGAAATCCCCAGACCGCGGAGAACGGTGACCGGGGAGGGTCCCTTCCAAACACATGACTTCCCGGTCCGGCTGGGAACAGTGCACTCTCCTGGGCCGCGGCGCTGGCAGTCTCGCACCACGCTTGGCTCCCCGGGCCGACTAGGAAATTCGGACGGATGCTCTCCCGGGCTGCGGCGCCCTGCGACCCTCCCCGCGTTCAAACCCTTGGCCCGGTTGGCACTCTTCCAAGCCGCTTCGGCTGGCGAACCTCCCCCATGGTGAGAGTTTTCCAAAGTTAAAGGACCCACAGCACCTTTTACTGCTGGGACCGGTAGACAAACATATGCCAAGAGCACCACCTACTGGGCAGGATAAGAAAAACAGAACCCAGAGATTTCACAGAAAAATCTTTCAACCTGTTGGGTCCAACACCCAGGGAAATCTGACTAAATGCTCAGACGCCAGCAGAAGATAATGGATAACGCTCAGAAAATTGAAAATATGGCCCAGTCAAAGGAACAAACCAATAGTTCAAAAGAGATACAGGAGCTGAGACAACTAATGCTGAATATACAAACAGAAATGGAAAACCTCTTCAAAAACGAAATCGATAAATTGAGGGAGGACATGAAGAAGACATGGGCTGAACAAAAAGAAGAAATAGAAAAACTGAAAAAACAAATCACAGAGCTTATGGACGTGAAGGATCAAGTAGAAAACATGGAAAAAACAATGGACACCTACAATGATAGATTTAAAGAGACAGAAGATAGAATTAGTGATTTGGAGGATGGAACATCTGAATTCCAAAAAGAAATAGAAACTATCGGGAAAAGAATGGAAAAATTTGAACAGGGTATCAGGGAACTCAAGGACAATATGAACCACACAAATATACGTGTTGTGGGTGTCCCCGAAGGAGAAGAGAAAGGAAAAGGAGGAGAAAAACTAATGGAAGAAATTATCACGGAAAATTTCCCAACTCTTATGAAAGACCTAAAATTACAGATCCAAGAAGTACAGCGCACCCCAAAGAGATTAGACACAAATAGGTGTTCTCCAAGACACTTACTAGTTAGAATGTCAGAGGTCAAAGAGAAAGAGAGGATCTTGAAAGCAGCAAGAGAAAAACAATCCATCACATACAAGGGAAACCGAATAAGACTACGTGTAGATTTCTCAGCAGAAACCATGGAAGCTAGAAGACAGTGGGATGATATATTTAAATTACTAAAAGAGAAAAACTGCCAACCAAGACTCCTATATCCAGCAAAATTGTCCTTCAAAAATGAGGGAGAAATTAAAACATTCTCAGACAAAAAGTAACTGAGAGAATTTGTGACCAAGAGACAAGCTCTGCAAGAAATACTAAAGGGAGCACTAGAGTCAGATACGAAAAGACAGAAGAGAGAGGTATGAAGGAGAGTGTAGAAAGAAGGAAAGTCAGATACGATATATATAATACAAAAGACAAAATGTTAGAGGAAAGTATTATCCAAACAGTAATAACACTAAATGTTAATGGACTGAATTCCCCAATCAAAACACATAGATTTGCAGAATGGATTAAAAAACAGGATCCTTCCATATGCTGTATACAGGAAACACATCTTAGACCCTAAGATAAACATAGGTTGAAAGTGAAAGGTTGGGAAAAGATATTTCATGCAAATAACAACAAGAAAAGAGCAGGAGTGGCTATACTAATATCCAACAAATTAGACTTCAAATGTAAAACAGTTAAAAGAGACAAAGAAGGACACTATATACTAATAAAAGGAACAGTTAAACAAGAAGACATAACAATCATAAATATTTACGCACCGAACCAGAATGCCCCAAAATACGTGAGGAATACACTGCAAACACTGAAAAGGGAAATAGACACATATACCATAATAGTTGGAGACTTCAACTCACCACTCTCATCAATGGACAGAACATCTAGACAGAGGAGCAATAAAGAAATAGAGAATCTGAATATTGCTATAAATGAGCTAGACTTAACAGACATTTATAGGACATTACATCCCACAACAGCAGGATACACCTTTTTCTCAAGTGCTCATGGATCATTCTCAAAGATAGACCATATGCTGGGTCACAAAGCAAGGCTTAACAAATTTAAAAAGATTGAAATCATACACAACACTTTCTCGGATCATAAAGGAATGAAGTTGGAAAAAAATAATAGGCGGAGTGCCAGAAAATTCACAAATACGTGGAGGCTCAACAACACACTCTTAAACAACGAGTGGGTCAAAGAAGAAATTGCAAGAGAAATTAGTAAATATCTCGAGGCGAATGAAAATGAAAACACAACATATCAAAACTTATGGGACGCAGCAAAGGCAGTGCTAAGAGGGAAATTTATTGCCCTAAATGCCTATATCAGAAAAGAAGAAAAGGCAAAAATTCAGGAATTAACTGTCCACTTGGAAGAACTGGAGAAAGAACAGCAAACTAATCCCAAAGCAAGCAAAAGGAAAGAAATAACAAAGATTAGAGCAGAAATAAATGAAATTGAAAACATGAAAACAATAGAGAAAATCAATAAGACCAGAAGTTGGTTCTATGAGAAAATCAATAAGACTGATGGGCCCTTAGCAAGACTGACAAAAAGAAGAAGAGAGAGGATGCAAATAAATAAGATCAGAAATGGAAGAGGAGACATAACTACTGACCTCACAGAAATAAAGGAGGTAATAACAGGATACTATGAACAACTTTACACTAATAAATACAACAATTTAGATGAAATGGACGGGTTCCTGGAAAGACATGAACAACCAACTTTGACTCAAGAAGAAATAGATGACCTCAACAAACCAATCACAAGTAAAGAAATTGAATTAGTCATTCAAAAGCTTCCTAAAAAGAAAAGTCCAGGTCCAGACGGCTTCACATGTGAATTCTATCAAACATTCCAGAAAGAATTAGTACCAACTCTCCTCAAACTCTTCAAAAAAATCGAAGTGGAGGGGAAACTACCTTATTAATTCTATGAAGCCAACATCACCCTCATACCAAAACCAGGCAAAGATATTGCAAAAAAAGAAAACTACGGACCAATCTCTCTAATGAATATAGATGCAAAAATCCTCAATAAAATTCTAGCAAATCGTATCCAACAACACATTAAAAGATTTATACATCATGACCAAGTAGGATTCATCCCAGGTATGCAAGGATGGTTTAACATAAGAAAATCAATTAATGTAATACACCATATCAACAAATCAAAGCAGAAAAATCACATGATCATCTCAATTGATGCAGAGAAGGCATTTGATAAGATTCAACATCCTTTCCTGTTGAAAACCCTTCAAAAGATAGGAATACAAGGGAACTTCCTTAAAATGATAGAGGAAATACATGAAAAACCCACAGCTAAT
Organism: Tamandua tetradactyla; assembly: GCF_023851605.1. Lineage (NCBI taxonomy): Eukaryota > Metazoa > Chordata > Mammalia > Pilosa > Myrmecophagidae > Tamandua > Tamandua tetradactyla. The sequence goes on along the minus strand of NC_135343.1, from coordinate 41,872,597 downwards.
AACATCCTCAATGGGGAAAAATTGAAAACTTTCCCACTAAGATCAGGAACAAGACAAGGATGTCCACTATCACCACAATTATTCAACATTGTGTTGGAGGTTCTAGCCAGAGCAATTAGACAAGAAAAAGAAATACAAGGCATCAAAATTGGAAAGGAAGAAGTAAAACTATCACTGTTTGCAGACGATATGATTCTATACGTCGAAAACCCGGAAAAATCCACAACAAAACTACTAGAGCTAATAAATGAGTACAGCAAAGTAGCAGGTTACAAGATCAACATTCAAAAATCTGTAGCATTTCTATACACTAGTAATGAACAAGCTGAGGGGGAAATCAAGAAACGAATCCCACTTGCAACTGCAACTAAATGAATAAAATACCTAGGAATAAATTTAACTAAAGAGACAAAAAACCTATATAAAGAAAACTACAAAAAACTGTTAAAAGAAATCACAGAATACCTAAATAGATGGAAGGGCATACCGTGTTCATGGATTGGAAGACTAAATATAGTTAAGATGTCAATCCTACCTAAGTTGATTTACAGATTCAATGCAATACCAATCAAAATCCCAACAACTTATTTTTCAGAAATAGAAAAGCCAATAAGCAAATTTTTCTGGAGGGGCAGGGTGCCCCGAATTGCTAAAAACATCTTGAGGAAAAAAAATGAAGCTGGAGGTCTCGCGCTGCCTGACTTTCAGGCATATTATGAAGCCACAGTGGTCTAAACAGCATGGTATTGGCATAAAGATAGATATATCGATCAATGGAATCGAATAGAGTGCTCAGATATAGACCCTCTCATCTATGGACATTTGATCTTTGATAAGGCAGTCAAGCCAACTCACCTGGGACAGAACAGTCTCTTCAATAAATGGTGCCTAGAGAACTGGATATCCATATGCAAAAGAATGAAAGAAGACCCATATCTCACACCCTATACAAAAGTTAACTCAAAATGGATCAAAGATCTAAACATTAGGTCTAAGACCATAAAACAGTTAGAGGAAAATGTAGGGAGATATCTCATGAAACTTACAATTGGAGGCGGTTTTATGGACCTTAAATCTAAAGCAAGAGCACTGAAGAAGGAAATAAATGAATGGGAGCTCCTCAAAACTAAACATTTTTGTGCATTAAAGAACTTCATCAAGAAAGTAGAAAGACAGCCTACACAATGGGAGCCAATATTTGGAAATGACTTATCAGATAAAGGTCTAGTATCCAGAATTTATAAAGAGATTGTTCAACTCAACAACAACAAAAAGACAGCCAACCCAATTACAAAATGGGAAAAAGACTTGAACAGACACCTCTCAGAAGAGGAAATACAAATGGCCAAAAGGCACATGAAGAGATGCTCAATGTCCCTGGCCATTAGAGAAATGCAAATCAAAACCACAATGAGATATCATCTCACACCCACCAGAATGGCCATTATCAACAAAACAGAAAATGACAAGTGCTGGAGAGGATGCAGAGAAAGAGGCACACTTATCCACTGTTGGTGGGAATGTCAAATGGTGCAACCACTGTGGAAGGCAGTTTGGCGGTTCCTCAAAAAGCTGAATATAGAATTGCCATATGACCCAGCAATACCATTGCTGGGTATCTACTCAGAGGACTTAAGGGCAACAACACAAACGGACATTTGCACACCAATGTTTATAGCAGCGTTATTTACAATTGCAAAGAGATGGAAACAGCCAAAATCTCCATCAACAGACGAGTTGCTAAACAAACTGTGGTATATACATACGATGGAATATTATGCAGCTTTAAGACAGGATAAACTTATGAAGCATGTAATAACATGAACGGGCCTAGAGAACATTATGCTGAGTGAGTCTAGCCAAAAACTAAAGGACAAATATTGTATGGTCCCACTGATGTGAACCGACATTCGAGAATAAACTTGGAATATGTCATTGGTAACAGAGTCCAGCAGGAGTTAGAAACAGGGTAAGATAATGGGTGACTGGAGCTGAAGGGATACAGACTGCGCAACAGGACTAGATATGAAAACTCAAAAATGGACAGCACAATAATACCTAATGGTAAAGTAATCATGTTAAAACACTGAATGAAGCTGCATCTGAGCTATAGGTTTTTTTTTTGTTTTTGTCTGTCTGGTTGTTTGTCTTTTTTTTTTTTTTTACTATTATTATTACTTTCATTTTTTTCTCTATATTAACATTCCATATCTTTTTCTGTTGTGTTGCTAGTTCTTCTAAACCAATGCAAATGTACTAAGAAACGATGATCATTCATCTATGTGATGATGTAAGAATTACTGATTGCGTATGTAGAATGGTATAATTTCTAAAAAAAAAAAAAAAAACACATCCCATTCTCTCAGTTTCCTAACATTGGTTATTGTTTAACTCTTGGGGACATTTCACCCCAAGGTTGTGGGGACTTTCCCTGCTTGGGTCTGATTGATTGCTTCTGGCCCTCCACACTTAAAAGCCATTCAGTTTCTGGTATATTGCATTCTGGCAGCTTGTGAACTAGAGCAGATAGTTCACGGGATAGAGTGTTTGACAGCAAAACATGTGAGCAGAGGGAAAAACACTGGAAATCTGCAGGGGATTCCTCCTCTTATCTTCATCTTAGTGCTGATGAGCTCAAGGAAACTACCTGAAGCTCAGGAAAGAACTGATAGTCTACAAGGAGAAATAGACAAATCTACAAGTATAATTGTAGATTTCAACATGCCTTTCTCATTAGAACATGTAGGCTGAAAATCAGTAATGATATTGAACAATGCTATCAATCAAATTGACTTAATTGACATTCATAGAACACTCGCCCTGTGCTAGTTTGAAAGTATTATGTACCCCAGAAACGCCATGTTTTAATCCTTATCCAACCTTGTGGGAGGAGTCATTCTTTTAATCTTGGTTCTATACTGCAGATTAGAAACTTTTGATTAGTTTATCTCTGTGGAGATGTGATATGCTCAATTGTGGGTGTGATCATTTGATTAGATGGAGATGTGACTCCGGCCATTCCAGGTGGATCTTGATTAGTTTACTGGAATCCTTTAAAAGAGGACACATTTTGAGAAAGCCAGAAATGACAGAAACCATAGAGGCAACAGAATTTCAGAGCAGAGCTGATACAGATGCCTACACATGGAGAACAGAGACGTGAAAGTCTGGAGATACTTGGAGTCCAGCAGATGTTGCCATGAAATGTTAAGCAAGCCAGAATAACCTGGAGAGAGTCAAGGGAAGCCAAGAGATGAAAGCCAGCCCCAGAGAAGCTAAGGGAGGAACCCCCACAGGAACAGAGGTTGAAAGCAACGGAGCCCAGGAGAAAGGGACCAGCAGATGCCAGCCAAATGATTTCCCAGCTGACCGAACTGTCCCAGACAATATCAGTCTTTCTTGAGTGAGGGTAACCTCTTGCTGGTGCCTTAATTTGGACACTTTCACTTCCTTAGGACTGTAAACTTGTAATTTATTAAATTCTTTTTAAAAAGCTGAAAAAAAAAAAACAATGAAAAGAGAAATAGACACATCTACCATAGTACTTGGAGACTTCAATTCCCCCACAATCACCAATGAACAGAACATGTAGACAGAGGATCAATAAAGAAACAGAGAACATGAATAATATAATACATGAGCAAGACTTAGCAGACATTTATAGAACATTACACCACACAATAGCAGGACAGAGGTTTTTCTTAAGTGCTCATGGATCATTCTCAAGGACAGACCATATGCTGGGTCACAAAGCAAGTCTTAATAAAAATAAAAAGATTGAAATCGTACAAAACACTTTCTCAGATCATAAAGGAATTAGGTTGGAAATCAATGATAGGCAGAGTGCCTTAAAATTTACAAATATATGGAGGTTCAACAACACACTCTTAAACAACCAGTGGGTGAAGGAAGAAATTATAAGAGAAATCAATAAATATATTGAGGCAAATGAAAATGAAAACACAATATCAAAACTTATGGGATGCAGCAAAAGCAGTGCTAACAGGGAAACCGATTGCCCTAAATGTCTATATCAAAAGAGAAGAAAGAGCAAAAATCAAAGAATTCACTGTCCACTTGGAAGAACTAGAGAAAGAACAGCAAACTAACTCTAAAGAAATTAAAAGGAAAGAAATAATGAAGATTAGAGCAGAAATAAATGAAATTGAGAACATGAAAACAATCAAGAAAATCAACAACACCAGAAGCTGGTTCTATGAGAAAATCAGTAAGACTGATGAAACTTAGTGAGGCTGACAAAAAGAAGAACAGAGAGGATGCAAATAAATAAAATCAAAAATGGAAGAGGAGACATAACCACTGACCCCACAGAAATAAAGGAGGTAATGAAAGGATACTAGGAACAACTTTATGCTAATAAACTAGACAATGTAGATGAAATGGACAACTTCCTAGAAAGACTTGAACAATCAACATTGACTTGAGAAGAAACAGATGACCTCAACAAACCAATCACAAGTAAAGAAACTGAATCACTCATTAAGAAGTTCCTCAAAGATACTTCCGGGCCAAGATGGTGATTAACAATGTACGCATTTTAGTTCATCCTCCAGAACAACTACTAAATAACCAGAAACAGTACAGAACAGCTCCTGGACCACATCAGTGACCAGATACATAGTGTACCCATTCTGGAACAGCTGGATTGGGTGCGAGTTCCTGCCCAGAACCATGAGTTCCCCCAAGCCGCAGCATCCAGCACCACTCCCCCACAGGCGCTTCCCAGAAGGGAAAGGAAAGAGACCTTACCAGCAGCAGGGGCTAAATGCCAATTGTGGAATTAATTAACAACTTCTGACTACTAAAAATAGGCCCCCAGCTCAGGTGAACCTGGTCAAAGCGGAGGTCGCTCATTTATGCCCCAGTGCCAAGGGGGCAGGGCTGATGGAAAGAGAAAAAAAAAAAAAAGAAGGAAACAGGTTTTTGTGGCTGTGTTTGTACAAAGGCTTGACTGCCTTTGGATACCGGCAGGGCTTCTCAGGCTGAAACTGCCCCAAGCATAGGCAGAAACAAGATAGTTTGAGGGCTTGTCTGGAGCCTGTGCCTTCCCCAGGGGAAGGGTGAAGCCCAACTCAGGTGGAATCCATCCATCAAGGAATTCAGACATCAGGGCTTGGTAATTTGAAGCCATTAAAACCAGCCTACAACCTCTCCTCTGTCTCCACCATGCCCCCAGAAGGGCGAGTCTGCCAAAGTTAAAGGTACCGCATCATCTCATACTGGTGGGACCTGCAGTCAGACAAGCGCCACATACTGGGCAGGATAAGAAAAACAGAGTCCAGAGACTTCACAGGAAAGTCTTTCAATCTGCTGGGTCTCACCCTCAGGGAAAACCAACGCAGGTGACTCTTGCCTCCTGATAGGAGGCCAGTTTGGTCTGGAAAAATCCGGCTGGGGTCTATAATACCTAAGCAGACCCTCCTAAGGGTGGGGGGAAAAAGGCACCATACAAGCAGGGCAAGAAACAAGAAAACAAAAACTGAAAAATTCTCCTCTGATAAACAAAACTTAAGCAGAGGTCCAGATAAAGCTGAACTGAATGTCAAAGAACAGATAGACAACAAATTCATCCAGCAAGAAAACCCTAGGTAAAAGAAGTGAAAGCAACCTCCAGAATAAACTAATTAAGGTAATTAAATGCCTAGACACCAAAACAAATCACACCAGGAAAATTGAAGATATGGCCCAGTCAAAGGAACAAACCAACAATTCAAATGACATACAGGAACTGAAACAATTAATTCAGAATGTACAAACAGACATGGAAAACCTCATCAAAAACCAAATCAATGAATTGAGGGAGGATATAAAGAAGGCAAGGAATGAACAAAAAGAAGAAACTGAAAGTCTGAAAAAACAAATTACAGAACTTATGGGAATGAAAGGCACGGTAGAAGAGATGGAAAAAACAATTGAAACCTACAATGGTAGATTTCAAGAGACAGAACATAGGATTAGTGAACTGGAGGATGGAACATCTGAAATCTGACAAGAAACAGAAACTATAGGGGAAAAAATGGAAAAATATGAGCAGGGACTCAGGGAACTGAAAGACAATATGAAGCACACGAATATACGTGTTGTGGGTGTCCCACAAGAAGAAAAGGGAAAAGGAGGAGAAAAACTAATGGAGGAAATTATCACTGAAAATTTCCCAACTCTTATGAGAGACTTAAAATTACAGATCCAAGAAATGCAGCATACCCCAAAGAGAATAGATCCAAATACACATACTCCAAGATGTTTACTAATCAGAATGTCAGAGGTCAAAGCGAAAGAGAGGATCTTGAAAGCAGCAAGAGAAAAGCAATCCATCTCATACAAGGGAAGCCCAATAAGACTATGCATAGATCTCTCAGCAGAAACCACGGAGGCGAGAAGAGAGTGAGATGATATATTTAAATTATTAAAACAGAAAAACTGCCAACCAAGAATTCTATATCCAGCAAAATTGTCCTTCAAAAATGAGGGAGAAATTAAAACATTTTCAGACAAAAAATCACTGAGAGAATTTGTGACCACGAGACCAGCCCTGCAAGAAACACTAAAGGGAGCACTAGAGACAGATATGAAAGAAAGAAGAGAGTGGTGTGGAGAAGAGTGTAGAAAGGAAGACTATGAATAAAGGTAAAAAGAAGGAAAATTAGATCTGACATATAAAATCCAGAAGGCAAAATAGTAGAAGAAAGTACTACCCGTGCAGTAATAACACTAAATGTTAATGGATTAAACTCCCCAATCAAAGACACAGACTGGCAGAATGGATTAAAAAACAGGACCCATCTATATGCTGTCTCTACTCAAAGTGCATGAGGGCAAGGACACAAACGGACATTTTTACAGCAATGTTTATAGCAGCATTATTTACAATTACCAAGAGACGGAAACAGCCAAGATGTCCATCAACAGAGGGGTGGCTAAACAAACTGTGGCATATACATATGATGGAATATTATGCAGCTATAAGACAGAATAAAGTTATGAAGTATGTATGACCATAAGGACATTATGCTGAGTGTGATTAGCCAGAAACAAAAAGTCAAAAACTGTATGGTCTCACTGATACGAACTGACATTAGTGAATAAACTTGGAGAATTTCATTGGCAACAGAGACCATCAAGAGACAGAAATAGGGTAAGATATTGGGTAATTGGAGCTGAAGGGATACAGACTGTGCAACAGAACTTAATGTAAAAACTCAGAAATAGACAGCACAATACTATACAACTATAATACAATTATGTTAAAACACTGAATGTAGCTGAATGTGAGAATGATAGAGGAAGGAGGCCTGGGGGCACCAATGAAATCAGAAGGAAAGATATACGATAAAGACTGAGATGGCATAATCTAGGAATGCCTAGAGTGTACAATGATAGTGACTAAATGTACAAATTAAAAAAATTTTTTGCATGAGGAAGAACAAAGGAATGTCAATAATGCAGGGTGCTGAAAACAGATGGTAATTCATATTTTAAAACTTTAACAAAAGTTAAAGCAAAAAATGTTTATTTGGTACAAAATTTCTATTTTGACTAGTGCATTTCCTTATATAATTTATGTGGACAGTTTAATTGAACACCATAAGTACATGAAACCTTGAGTAGGGCATGAGATTTTGTAGGTTTTCCTAGAGTGATGCCCTGATAAGTCACAGAGTGATTTGAACAGTGAATAAAAAAGTATTTACAAAGTCCCCTTGAATGGTAAGAAAGGCGGAAAATTCAGCTTCCTCAAGTGGAAAATTCTTGATATTCTCACAAGCAGTGGGGACAACAAAGCAATAGGCTGAGCCGTCAATCTTGGGGTTTGTTCATATGAAACTTATCCCCGCAAAGGACAAGCAATGTCTACTTAAAATTAGGCCTAAGAGTCACCCCCAGAGAACCTCTTTCGTTGCTCAGATGTGGCCTCTCTCTCTCAGCCAACCCAGTAAGCAAACTCACTGCTCTCCCCCTCTCTACATGGGACATGACTCCCAGGGGTGTGGACCTTCATGGCAACGTAAGACAGAAATCCTAGAATGAACTGAGACTCAGCATCAAGGGACTGAGAAAACCTTCTCTACCAAAAGGGGGAACAGCGAAATGAGACAAAATAAAGTGTCAATGGCTGAGAGATTCCAAACAGAGTCGAGAGGTTATCCTGGAGGTTATTCTTACACAATATATAGATATTACCTTTTTAGTTAAGGTGTTAAGAGAGGCTGGAGGGAACTTCCTGAAACTGTAGAGCTATTTCCCAGTAGCCACGTTTCTTGAAGATGATTGTATAATGATATAGGTTTCACAATGTGACTGTGAGATTGTGAAAACCTTGTGACTGATGCTCCTTTTATCTACCTTATCGACAGACGACTAAAACATATGGATTAAAAATGAATAAATAATAGGGGGAACAAATGTTAAAATAAATTTATTAGATTGAAATGCTAGTGATCAATGAAAGTGAGGGTAAGGGGTATGGTATGTATGAATTTTTTCTGTTTTCTTTTTATTTCTTCTTCTGAATTGATGCAAATGTTCTAAGAAATGATCATGATGATGAATATACAACTATGTGATGATATTGTGAGTTACTGATTATATATCAAGAATGGAATGATCATATGGTAAGAATGCTTGCATTTGTATGTTGTTATGATAAATAAATAAATAAATAAATAAATAAATAAATAAATAAATCATAACCCAGTATACTGTTGACAAAAAACTCACCATAAATTTAAAGGTACAAGTAGGTTTAAATTTAAAGGGTGCAAAAAAATGTAAGCCATACAAACACTAACCCAAAGAGAGCTGGGGTAGCTATTCTAATACCAGATGAATAAAGTCAAAAACTGTTACAAAGGACTAAGAAGTTCACTATTATACTGATAAAGGGCTCAGTTCAACAAAAAGACATAACACACACACACACACACACACACACACACACACACACACACAACCCTAATGGCAGAGCCCCAAAATATATGAAGCAAATACCAACAAATTTATTTGAAGGGAGCAATAGATGTTTCTTCAATTATAGTAGGAGTCTTCAGTATATTACTTTCAATAATGGTTAGAATATCTAGAGAGAAGATCAGTAAGAAAAGAGAAGACTTTAAAGATAATTTTAAACCAACTGGACCTAAGAGACATATATAGAGCACTTCACATAAGAGCAGTAGAATACACACTATTCTCTAGTGCACAACAATCATTTTTCAGGATAGATCATATGTTATGATACAAAAAAAGTCTTGATAAATTAAAAAAACACCAAAAGCATATAATGTATCTTTATAATCACAATGGAATGAAGCTAAAAATCAGTAACAGAGGGAGAAGTGGAAAATTCAAATATATATGGAAAATAAAAATGCACCTAAATAACCAGTGGGTCAAAGAAATCACAAGGGAAATTAGGAAATATCTTGAGGCAAATGAAAACACTATATTGTGGATATATATATATATTATGGAATGCAGCAGAGACAGTATTGAGAGGGAAATTTATGCTCTAAATGTTAAAAAAAGAAGACGACCTAAATCAGGGACCTAACTCATAACTGGAAAATCCAGAAAAAGGAAAGCAAACTAAACCCCAAGCAAACACACAGAATGAAGCAGAGATAAATGACATAGACAATAAACAAACAAGAGAGGAATCAATGAAACCAAAAGTTGGCTGTCTGAAAAGTTCACAAAAAACAGACAGCAAGAAAATAGGAAAACATGAAGCTAGATTGATTTAAAAAAAAAAAAAAAGGACACAAATTATTAACATAAGAAATGAAAAGGGGGACATTATCACCGACCCAAAGAGGGTACTATGAATAATTTTATGCCAACAAATTAGATAAACTAGATGACATGGACAAATTCCTAGAAACACATATGATATCTACAGGACTCAAGAAGAAATAGAAGATTTCAGCAGACTAATAACAAGTAAAGAGATTGAATGAATAATCAAAAATCAGCCAACAAAGAAAAGTTCAGGACCCAATATCTTCACTGGTGAATTGCACCACATATTCCAAGAACAAACACGCATCCTGCACAAATACTTCAAAAAAAAAACAGAAAAGGAGAGAACACTTCCTAATTCATTCTATGAAGCCAAACAAACCCTTATACCACAACCAGATAAAGATTTCACAAGAAAAGAAAATTACAGACCAATATCCCTTATGAATAAAGATGCAAAAATCATCAACAAAATAGTAGAAAATCAAGTTCAACAGCACATTCAAAGAATTATGGATCATGATCAAGTAGTTTTTATTACACGCATGCAAGAATGGTTCAACATAAGAAAATTAATTAATTGAAAATTAATGTGATATAATTAATAGAACAAAGGTGAAGCATACATGATCATCTCTATTGAAACAGAAAAAGTGTATAACAAAATCTAGAACCCCTTCTTGATAAAAACACAGGAACAGAAGAACATGACAAAGGGGATATATGAAAATCCACAGCTAATACTATATTCAATGATGAAAGACTGAAATAGTTTCCTCTATGATCAAGAACAAGACAAGGATGCCCAATGTCACCACTGTTATTAAACATTTTATTGGAAGTTCTAGCTAGAGCAATTAGGCAAGAAAAAAATAATACAAAAGGCAATCAAATTGGAAAAGAGGAAGTGGATGACACAATCCTATATATAGAAAACCCTGAAAAATCTACAGTATAAATAGGGCTAAGAAATGCATTCAGCAAAGTGGTGGTGCACAAGTTCAATAGTCAAAAATCTGTAATTTTTCTATATATTACTAATAAAAAATCCACTAATAACAGCAACTAAAAGAATCAAAAATCTAGTAATAAATTTAACCAAGGATGTAAATTTAACATGGAAAACTACAGAACACTGCTAAAAATAATCAAAGATCTAAATAAATGGAAGAATGTTTCAAATTCATGGATGAGAAGATTTAATAGCATTAACATAGCAAATCTACCCAAAGCAATTTATAGATTCAACACAATCGAACAAAAATTCCAACAGCCTTCTTTGTAGAAAAGACAGCCAAATATCAAATTTCTATAGAAGGGTAAGGAGCCCCCCAAAACCAAAACCACAATGAGAAAAAAGAACAAAGTATGAAGATCACACTTCCCAATATTAAAACTTATTACCAAGCAACAATAATCAAAACAGTGTGGCAGTGGTACAAGGACAGACAAATAGAACTAATGGAATCAAACAAAGTTAGAAATAAACTTTCACCATTATGGTCATTTGATTTTTGACAAGGTTACCAAGACCATTCAATAATCTTTTCAACAAACAGTGCTGGGAAAACAGAATTTCCATATGCAAAAGAATGAAGGTGAATCCCTCCTTCACCACACACAAAAATTAATTTCAAGATAGGTTAAGATGTCAATTCTACCCAAATTGAGCTATAGATTCAATGCAATATCAATCAAAATTTCAATAACCTACTTTGAAGACTTGGAAAAATTAATTATCATATTCATTTGGAAGGAAAAATCATATACCTAAAAATATCCTTAAAAAGCAGAACAAAGTGGGAGTACTAACACTTTCTGGTTTTACAGCTTGTTACAACACCATAGCGGTCAAACACTATGTTTGACAGTTTGGCAGTTCCTTAGTAAACTAAATATCAAATTACCTGACAAACCGGCCAAGACCACTACTCGGTATATACTCAGAGGAGTTTAATGCAGTGACGCAAACAGAAATCTGCACACTGATGTTCACAGTGGCAATCTTCACAATTGCCAAACAATGGAAACAATCCAAGTGTCCATCAATAGGCAAGTGGATAAACAAAAGGTGGTATACACATAGATTGGAATATTATGCAGCACTAAGATGAAATGAAGTCCCAAAACATATGACAACATGGATGAACCTTGAGGACATCCTGCTGAGTAAAATAAGTCAGACACTAAAAGATAGATACTGTAAGATTTTGTTATTATGACCTCAGTAAAGGCAAACGCAGAGGCTTATAAAATAGACTATAGGGGATCTAAAGACAGAATATAGTAGGGGACCAAGGACAGATGCTAGAGATGGTTGAACAGTTGGTTAATGAGGCTGAACTTAAATGTAAAGGAACCGATAGAAGAGAAAGCAATTCATTAGTGGGTTTATAAGTAATACTGTCATATTGGAAGTGAACATGATTGAAAGGCGTTGTATACAACCATGTATCTCACTAGTTAACACTATAAATATAAGTTCTTACATGGACTACTTCAAAAGATATGAATCTAGTACAGAGTCAATAATAGGGGGATAAAGAGAGAAAACTACTATTGCATGCTACAGGCTATATTCAACAGGAAGACATCAACAGTATCAGAGTAATAGCAGGGGTAAATAATTGGGGGATAAGGACAAAAGTTAAGAGGAAGTTTGGATTTTCTATTTGGTGAGGGTGTGCTTATTGTTTGTCTTTCTCTTTGCAGCAATGAAAATTACCTAAATTTCAAAGTGCTGATGATTGTACAAGTAAGTGAGGATAATGTGAGATACAGATTGTTGACTTTGGAAATTATATATTCTACCCAACAGATGGAAGCTAAAGGATACAATGACTGAGAAGCAGAATGGCAAGCTGTGGTATACACATATGATAGAATATTGCGTGGCTACAGAAAGGAATGAAGTAGTGAGACATGCAACTAAGTGAATGAACCTTGGGGACATTATGTAGTACAAAATAGCCAGAAAAAAATGTTGTATGGTCTCTTGAAAAATACTTATAAGACAACTGGAGCCTAGATTGTAAGCTCTTACAGCAGTCACATTTAGTCCAGAGCAGTAAATGTTATTTCTAGATTTTAAGATGCTGTACTATATAAGTAAAACCTGGTATCTCCCTGGCTACCTGTATGACACCTAAGACTCAGAGCTGGAGTTTGGCAGCTCTGAAAGTCAGCATTGCTACATACAACAACTCCTAAAGAAATCAAAAAAGAGATCAGTCTTCAATTGGAGTTAAGAATGAAGCCAATTACGTCGGGACAGTAGTAAAGAGGACAATGCCTGTATTTTAGAACTTCACCTCCTCTATCAGACTAAAGGAAGAGAGGTTTATTTTGTTCAAAATCTAAATTTTATGTACACATAATCTAACTCAACCTATCTACAGAGATCATTAAAACAACCCAAACTCATGAAGCCCAGAATGGGAATGAGGACTTGTAATTTCATATAGCTTAATATAATACTAGGATACATCTCAGAGTATGTTGGGCAGATAATGAAAAAGTATTGACAAAGTCCCTTGTGGAACAGGAGAAAAAACATGGAACTATCAAGCTTTACTACCAGGGAAACCCCTGATATTGTCTCTTAGGGACACCCTGATCAATAGACCAAGCCCCTGATCTTGAGGCTGGCACTTGTGAAGCTTATTTCTGTAGCGGAGAAGCTAAACCTACCTACAGTTATGTCTAAGAGTTACTTCCAGAAAACTTCTTTTGTTGCTCAGACGTGGCCTCTCTCTCTCTAAGTTCAACTCTGCAAGGAAAATCAGTATCCCTCCCATTATGTGGGACATGACAACCAGGGGTGAAAGTCTCCCTGACAACATGGGATATGAATCCAAGGATGAGCCTGGCCCTGGCACCGTGGGATCAACAATGAACTTCCTGACCAAAAGAGGGAGAAGAAGCATAACAAAATAAAGTATCAGTGGCTAAGAGAGTTCAAACAGAGTTGAGCGGTTATTCTGGAGGCTACTCTTAAGTGAGCTTCAGCTAGATATTGCTAATTACCAGTTTGCCAAACCCCAAACAAAACCATTCCTGTTAACCCTAAAGAATACTGAGGTCTCTATCTGAGATTCTACAAAAGTTTCATGCACTATGATTACTTTCCAGAAACCTACAACCTCCAGCTGGGTTACTAGGCCAGATAAGCCCTGAAATCCAGCAGGGCCAGCCTCTCCAAAACATCAACTGGTTCCATCCCCCATCCCATATTATAGGCAACCCTTTCCAACATGAAAATGTTAAAATGGGCATAGCCCAAATACCCCTAAAGAATGGGGGAAGGATCAAAGGAGAAGGAAGAGTTATAACAGAGAAGATAGGACTTAACAAATGAGTAAGGGTGCTGAATATTATATTGGTATTTCTTTTAGTCTTCAGAATCTTGGAGCCACTATAAGGGAAAACCTGAAATTGTGGAATTGTAACCCATACCAAACTCTGAAATCTGTTCTACAACTAATTGCTACAATGTACTTTGAAATGTATTACTTTTTTGTATATATATTTCACAATTTTTAAAAATGTGTAATAATAAACAAAGCCCTATCTGGCTGAAGAAAAGAAAAAAAATTAACTTCAAAATGGATCAATGACCTAAACATTAGAACCAAAACTGTAACACTACTAGCAGAAAACAAGGGTATATTTTCAGCAACTTATGCTATAAAATGGTTTGTTGGACTTTACAGGCAACAAAAGAAAAAACAGATAAGGGGGACTTCAAAATGAAAACTTTTGTGCATGAAAGAACTTTTTACTATGAAAGTAAAAAGACAAACTACAGAATGGGAGAAAATATTTGTTAACCACATATCTGATAAGAGTTTAATACCCAGAATATATGAAGAAATCTTACAAATCAACAACAAAAAAGACAAGAACCCAATTAAAAAATGGGCAAAAAACTTGAATCAACATTTCTCCAAGCAAGTTATATAAACGGCAAATAAGCTCATGAAAAGATGCACAATATCATTAGCCACTGGGGAAATATAAACGAAAACCATTATGAGATACCAGTTCAGACCCACAAGAACGGCTACTACAAAAAAAAATAAAAAAAAAAACAGAAAATAACAAGAATTGGAGAGGATGTGGAGAAAAGGGAACACTCATTTCATTGTTGGTAGGAATGTAAAATGGTGCAACTGCTGTGGAAAACAGTTTGGTGGTTCCTCATAAAGCTATGTTTAGACTTTCCATATGACTTGACAACCCCATTTCTAAGTCTATATCCAAAAGAACTAAAGTAGGGACTCAGATGGATATTGACACTCTTATTTTTATTATTCCCATTCTTCTATTTACCTTGTGACTAATTTGCTCCTTTTTGCTTATCTTCTTAAAGTAGAAAATAGATCACTGGCTTTATAGCTTTCTTCTTTTCTAATACAGGTAGTTAAATATAAATTTCCTTCTAAGGACTACTTTAGCTGCATCTCACAGATTTTAACATATTGTGTTTTCTGTATTATTCTGTCCCAAATGTTTTCTAATATCTCTTACGATTTCTTCTTTGACCTATGTATTATTAAGAAATGTGTTGCTGGGCAGGCCACAGTGGCTCAATAGGTAAGAGTGCTTGCCTGCCATGCCCGAGGACCCGGGTTCAATTCCCGGTGCCTGCCCATGTAAAAAAAAAAAAAAAAGAAAAGAAAGAAATGTGTTGCTCAATTTTGAAAAATTTGGACATTTTTCTAGGTATCTTATTATTATTGAATTCTAATTTAAACATATCACAATCAGAGAACTCTGTATAATTTTGTCCATTTACTTCTAGGCCGAAGTTATGTTCTATAATTTAAAAGCTGAAACAAAACCAAATAGTGTTCTAACAACCAGCTGAGCAAAACTAAAACATAAATTTTTCTATACTGGATGTCAGGATGTTTATTGTAATACCTCATTTCCTCAGTTTCCTTTTCCTATATTTTCTGTTATTTTTAGAAGAAAGAAAAGTTATACATGCATACTCTAAGTCAAAGGTCAATACCTTAATAAAATTAAAGAAGCTAAAGATAATGAGGAAAATGTAGTGAGTTTCAAATGAACTATCTTGGTAGCTATTAGGTAGAAAATACATTCTGAATAGCATGGGAAAAGACACCGCATGTGGGAGCAATCATTACCAAGTTTCTAAAGTCAAATGTTTTCTAGAAACACACACACTCAAAAATACACACACATACACACACACAAAGAATTAGGTAGCTGCTATGTCTCCAACATAGTTTAATCCCAAAATGGTTTCTAGTGAAACATTTATGGACGGCTGAGGAATTAGATTATAAATACATTTACTCTCATTTCATGAGATGATCTTACCTTAAAGTATATTCCAGTTCTGTTTCAGACTGTGTAGAGAAAACATGGAAAGCGTATTTGTCAACTAACAAAGAAAAACTATCTCCAGGATTCAACCAGTGCCACAGATTTGTCTTCAGTGGTAAGAGCTGGCTTTTCTCAGAAGACTGATAAAAACATGGATTTGTGTGTATCTAACAAATAAAAAGAACACAAAGATGTCATAATTTAAATTATTAAATTTAAATCCAACTGAGAATGGACAGAATAAACAGATTCAAACTTTAATGTAAAACAATTTAAAGTATAAATTTAGACACTT
This sequence comes from Tamandua tetradactyla, assembly GCF_023851605.1. NCBI lineage: Eukaryota > Metazoa > Chordata > Mammalia > Pilosa > Myrmecophagidae > Tamandua > Tamandua tetradactyla. The sequence goes on along the minus strand of NC_135343.1, from coordinate 41,856,189 downwards.
TAAAGTATAAATAGACACTTACCCAGGATTTATAAGTGTCATAACTGTTTATACATTTAAAAAAACTATGAGATACTTCCCATTTCTCTAGGAATCAAAGAAAAAAAGCAAAGTTATCAAGTAACTAGTTAAAAGGTACTTTCTTCCATTTTGCTTAATAAAGAGACAATAAACATGAGAGAGAAACATGAAAAATAACACTAAGTATAGAAACTGGACCCCCCAAACCTTTATATCCAAAATGTTAGGTATAAACTTTTGGATAGCTTCCTTTCCATGGATTTTCTCCTAACAATTTCTTACTATAATATTAAAAACAAGAAAGTACAGAAAGAACGATTTTAAGCAAATCTCTCAAGTAAACAACACAGATTTGATTTTTCTCCTTGTACAGGAATCTTATTTTGTTTGAATAAAACTCCAACTATGAAGATCATCATCCATAATCAAATTGCAAGTAGTAAATATATCTCTCTATTAGTTCGTTAAGCTGCCAGAATTCAATATACCAGAAACAAAGGCTTTTCTTAAAAAAATATATTTTTATTGACAAATTTTCACATACATACAGTCCATACATGGTGTACAATCAACGGCTCACATTTTCATCACATAGTTGTGTAATCATCACTGTGATCATTTTTAGAACATGTGCATTACTCCAGAAAAAGAAATTAAAAGAAAAAACTCATATATCCCATATCCCTTACCCCTTCTGCTCACTGACCACTGGTATTTCAATCTATCCAATTTATTTTACCCCTTATCCTCCCTACTATTTATTTTTTATTGATACTTTTTTTACTAATCTATTCATACCCTGGATAAAAGGAGCATCAGACACAAGGTTTTCATAATCATACAGTTACATTGTAAAAGTTACATCTTTATACAATCATCTTCAAGAATCAAGGCTACTGGAACAGTGCTCAACAGTTTCAGGTACTTCCCTCCAGCCACTCCAATACACCATAAACTAAAAAGGGATGTCTATATAATGCATAAGAATGAACTCCAGGATAACCTCTTGACTCTGTTTCAAATCTCTCAGTCACTGAAATTTTATTTTGTCTCATTTCTCTCTTTCCCTCTTTGGTCAAGAAGGCTTTCTCAATCCCATGATGTGGGGTCCCAGTTCATCCAAGGGACCCTGTACCAAATTGTGAGGGATTTTTACACCCCTAGGAGTCATGTCCCAATTAGGAGGGAAGGGCAGTGAGTTCACCTACCAAGTTGGCTTAGAGAGAGAGGCTACTGTGGCATAATTTTATTCTTGGCCTGATAGCTTAGTCTTTTTCATTCCCTCCCTCGCCATTTTGGCACGTCCGGTTCTTCTAGACCTCTGAATTACAAGCCTCACCCGGCGACTAGTGACGCAGCCTTGTCTCTCTACCCCTGTTGGCCTCCTCCTTATCCCTCCACCCGCCCAACATCCGCTGCTACAAGCACACTCAAAAACAACATCTCCCTGGTGCCTACAGACGTCACAGTCACCCCATCCGTCCTCCCTGTGTGATTGGCTACCCTCCCCTGGAGTCCACGCCCTAACTCCACCTCTCCTCAAACTGTATATATTCCGGGGCTCACCGAGCCTCGAGGTCTTTAGCTACTGGCGGCCATGGCATAAGCTTCTACCAACAATAAAGCTGCCTTGTTTCATGCCTGAATTGACTCGGCCTCCAGTCCTTCAGACCCGCAGTGGTCCCCTGCGCGCGCGCCTCCGACCCAGACCCTCGAGCTCGAGCCCCCTCTGCGCCTGGCGGTTCTACTCCCTGGACCCCCTCGGCAGGAGGAGTGGACCCTCGCTAGCCTAGCGGGACCAGACTCGGTGGAGTCCCACCTCTCCCCGCAGGCTACAACTGAGCAACAAAAAAGTGGGGCGACTCTTAGGTCTAATTATAAGTAGGCTTAGCCTATCCTTTGCAGGAATAAGTTTTATAGAGGTGAACCCCAAGATTCAGGGCTCAGCTTATTAATTTGGATGTCCCCAAGAATGGCTCTGAAAAAGGGAATTTATAAAATTGCAACTTTACAGTTTTCAAGCCATGAAAATGTCCAAATTAAGGCACCCACAAGAGGTTACCTTCACTCAAGAAAGGCTGATACCATCTGGAACAACTTCTGTAGGATGGGAAGGCACGCAGGTGGCATCTGCTGGTCCCTTGCTCTTGGGGTTCCTCACTTGACTTCTTTGGGCTTTCATTTAGCTCCTCCAGGACACAACTCTGGGTTCTAGCTTGCTTAGCATCTCATGGGAAAGCACATGGTGACATCTGCTGGACTTTACCTGTGTCTAAGCATCTGCTGTCAGCACTCCATGCATCTCCAAACATTTGTGTCTTTGTCACCTCTGAAGCAACTGCTCTCCCAGTATCGGTATCTGAGGTTTCTCCAAAATGTCTCCCCCTTTAAAGGACTCTGGTAAACTAATCAGGATCCACCTTTGAATGGGTAGACTCATATCTCTATCTAATCAAAAGGTCACACCCACAATTGGGTATGTCACATCTCAATGGAAGTAATCCACCCACAACTGGGTGTGTCACATCTCCATGAAACAATCCAATCAGGCTTTTCTTCTCACATGGGCAGGCACCCGGAATCGAACCTAGGTCTCAGGCATGGAAGGTGAGAACTTGCCACTGAGCCACCACTGCCCACCCAATCTTGTCAAACTTTAAACCCTAAACAATAGGTCTGGGCCCACATGATTGAATCAGGATTAAATCATGGCTTTTCTGGGGTATAATATATTTTCAAACTAATCTAATCTCAAAGTCAAAATTGCTACAATATCCACTATTTTATATCATGTTTGCCATGGACTGCCTCCATGTTAAAAAAGATAATAAGAGTTGCCTCCACAACCAAGACCTATTAAAATCACCTCTAAAATTCTTAGGATCAAGCTGAAGTTAGACCTTTCCAAAGATAAAATAGCCTTTTTTGTCTTCAACATCATTTGGCTATTAAAATAAATAAGTTTTAGTGTATGACAACAGCAATCTACAGTAATGCAGTCCTTTGATGTTTCTTTATTAGAATCTAATACAGCAACTTCCCTTTACCATCCTTCCATCTATCTACTTAATTGGTTTAATGAGACTATTTTTCTGGAAACATCAACATCAACAACCTCTCCAGCCTAGCAGAAAAACTGTCCTGGGATTAGACACATCCTGAACATCCGCAGCTTTTCTATTTATACTTCTTGAGATACCTTTCTGGACTAACTATATTTTCATACTTCAAAACATTTTCTGATCCCAACCATTTAAAATATTCACACATATTAAGATATATTTCATTCACCCTCAGTTTGAACAGACTAAAACTCAGGATGAAGGGGGCAAAAATTTCTGCTTTCATTTTTTAAAATAATCTTAAATCTTTATAGAATATAAATTAAGTACAACATAGCAAAGTCTAAAATACTGTTATAAAACATGAAGCAAATAATGTTATTAACTTTGGTAGGCAACTATGGATTATGGTTTGTTTTCAATTGTTTTTATTTTGAAAAAAGCATATTTTGTACCCCCAAAAATGAGAATAGCATATTTCAAGGGAAAACAGAATCTATTCTGATTTAATTTATATCAAATGTTAAAACATAGCAAAGATTTTTAAAAATTTATTGAACATCTACCATGTTCTTCCGCTCCAATTATCATGTCAAGTCCCAGATCTTTTACCTCTGAAGTATCTCTAGAATCCATTTCTTACTATTTGCACAGTCACTGCCCTAGTTCAAGAACTTACCTACTGCTTAAATTTCTTGCTCGTGCTAAGATAATATCAATCCTCCCTGTCATTAACTTCACTTTTTCCCAAGTTATGCTTTCAAATTTCCCTGTGTAAAGTCTCTGATGACTCCTCAATATAAACATAACATAGCAATTAAAACTCTCCATAAATCTATGATTGCTTCTAACCTCACTGCCCACTTTCACACTATGAAATCATTGTATTATACATAATCTTTGATCTAATCACATGGATCTACCACTGGGCTTGGAAGTTTCCTGTTAATCCTAATCCTAGGAGTATGCATTAAAAAAAAATTCTTATTCTATTATGCAAAGCCTTCCCTCGTTGAGTATACCATAGTCATCAGAGACAGGAATGTAAGGTAATGAGAAAAAGAAAGAATCTAAACAGTTATGAATAAAGTTTCTGTCTGAACACTGATTATTCTTTAAATGAGGTTTGGTTCTTCTAAGATAAGACCATGTCTTCATGAGTATTTTAAAGATTGAGATGAATTTCTATACAATATTAAATACTGACCCAGTACTAAGCTTACAAAGGCAAGGAGGTTAATTACAAAAGCATAAAATTCTAAGAACAGAAAAGGTTTTGCTTTTTGAGAGGAAACTAATTACATTTATTAAAAAACATATCATAGACCCAAAGACAAAGGGTCACTTAACTACTTCTTTCCTCATTGAATATACCTAATATTTAAATTATAAGTGGCTAAATGTTAGATATTTAACAAATGCAACCACAAAGGTGGACGGACCAGTTAGTGTGATCCATAAGCATCTTTTTCTTTACCTAAAAACTGTTCATCTAGGGGATAGCAGAACTGAGAGCAAAATGGACATGTTAAGAAATCTAATGTTGATCCTATAAGTTCAATCTAAAAAAATATTACTCATTGAATAAGGTCAAAAATCTATGTCTAAGAATAAGGTTATGAAGTATGCAACAACATTAATGGACCTGGATTAGCCAGAAATAAAAGGACAAATACTGTATAGTCTCACTGATATGCACTAACATTAGTGAATCAACATGGAGAATTTCAGTTAAGAACAGAGACCATCAGGAGATAGAAATAGGTTAGATATTTAGTAACTAGAGCTGAAGGGATGCAGACTGTGCAACAGGACTGATTGTAAAAATTCAGAAATGGATAGCACAATACTACCTAACTGTAATGCAATAATGTTAGTACACTGAATGAAGCTGAATGCGAGAATGATAGAGGGAGGAGGACTGGGGGCACAAATGAAATCAGAAGGAAAGATAGACAATAAAGACTGAGATGGTATAATCTAGGAATGCTTACAGTGTATAATGATAGTGACTAAATGTACAAATTTAAAAATGTTTTTGCATGAGAAAGAACAAAGCAATGTCAATAATGCAGGGTGTTGAAAAGAGATGGCAATTCATATTTTAAAACTTTAACTTATACATGAGACTAAAGCAAAAAATGTTTATTTATATAAAATTTATATTTTGACTAGTGCATTTCCTAATATAACTTATGTGGACAGTTTAATTGAACACCATAAGTACATGGAATCTTGAGAAGGGCATGAGATTTTGTAGGTTTGTCCAGAGTGATGTCCCGATGAATCCCAGAGTGATTTGAACAGTGAATAAAAAAGAATTTGCAAAGTTCCCTTGGGAGAATGGCAACAAAGGGGGAAAATTCAACTTTTCCATGTGGAGAATTCCTGATATTCTCACAAGCAGTGGGGACAACCAAAACAATAAGCCGAGCCCTCAATCTTGGGGTTTGTTCATATGATACTTATTCCTGCAAAGGATAGGCTAAGCCTACTTAAAATTAGGGCTAAGAGTCATCCCCAGAGAACCTCTTTCGTTGTTCAGAAGTGGCCTCTCTCTCTCAGCCAACACAACAAGCAAACTCACTGCCCTCCTCCTCTCTACGTGGGACATGACTCCCAGGGGTGTGGATCTTCATGGCAACATGGGACAGAAATCCTAGAATGAGCTGGGACTCAGCATCAAGGGACTGAGAAAACCTTCTCGACCAAAAGGCGGAACAACAAAATGAGACAAAATAATGAGTCAATGGCTGAGAGATTCCAAACAGAGTCGAGAGGTTATCCTGAAGGTTATTCTTACACATTATACAGATATTAACTTTTTCATTAAAGTATAATGGAGAGGATGGAGGGAAGTGCCTAAAAACGTAGAGCTGTGTTCCAGTAGCCATGTTTCTTGAAGATGATTGTATAATTATATAGCTTTCGCAGTGTCACTGCGTGATTGTGAAAACCCTGTGTCTGATGCTTTTATCTACTTTATCGATAGATGAGTATAACATATGGATTAAAAACAAATAAATAATAGGGGAGAGAAATGTTAAAATAAATTTATTAGATTGAAATGCTAGTGATCAATGAAAGTGAGGGTAAAGGGTATGGTATGTATGAGTTTTTTTCATTTCTTTTTCTGAATTGATGCAAATGTTCTAAGAAATGATCATGATGAATATACAACTATGTGATGGAATTGTGAGTTATTGATTATATATCAAGAATGGAATGATCATATGACAAGAATGTTCATGTTTGTATGTTGTTATATTTAAAAAATAAATAAATTTAAAAAAATCTATGTCTAATATTAACTAACCAAAAAGTCATATATACATTAAGTCCACAGGAACATGAAATAATAACTTTTAATTTTAATTATATTAAAAGAAAATAATTTACTGTTGCAATAAAAAGTCAAAGTATAGTATCTCTGGAGTACAGCGTTTTCTTGACTTTAATAACTACATGTGAGTTTTCATTTCCGGAAATATAGTCAAGTTAATTATCCTTCTGATACAAAACAACTAAAAATTCTGGGTAAATACACTTTTAAATACATTGCTAGGTCTGCCAGAAAGGAAGGGAAATTCCTAAGAACTAAAAATGGAGAGAGAGCTCAAAAACATATCCTTCATCTACTTGAAAAAAAAAACAAAAAACTTCCATTTTGAAATACTTACAGAACAATTACAAAAATAATAGAACTTCTAAATATCCCTATACCCGATATTAACATTTTCTATATATGCCCTTTATTTCCCTCCCTCCCTTCCTCCCTTCCTTTCTATCTCCATCCCTCCCTCCCATCTTTTCTCTTTCCCTTCCTTCCCTTCTTCCTTCCTTTCCCTCCTCATACCCTCCCTCTCCCTCTCATCCTTCAACTACTTTTGAGGTGTTGTGAGTTTTAAAAAGTGCAAGGAGATAGGAAACAAAGCCTTAGTTCCACACAATGTGAAGAGCTAGAACTGTGATTTCTGCAAAAGCTAAAATCCTTAACAGGATATATCCTGAAGGAAAAGATAAATTTAAAAAGAAGTCTGCCTACCAGCAAGTGGATATGACAAGGAAACTTACCCAGCCTGAGCACTGAATAAAATAAACAAAAACATTTTCCTCTTAGAATTTGTATTCATGAACCTGGCCTTCCTAGTTTGAATTTTACATATAAACAAGATATATGAACCAGGAATTCCAAGACTAAAATATAAACAGAAATCGGACCAGAATCTGCAGCACCTTGGACTACTTGATAAGGAAAACACAATATTCTCTTAAGGCACTCACCCCTCAAGTGAAGCCATAAAGAAATACAACAGATAAAGGACTACTGAACCTGAGCACACAATAAAATATTACAAAACAGATGAGGAAACAATCCACCATGAGAAAGCATGAAAGGGAGAGGGGGGGTAGAAAGAGAAATAGAGAGATAGGCCAAAACCAATAAACAGGATTAATTTCCCAAAAACTTCTGATAAAATAAACACTGGACAGGGTGGGCCATGGTGGCTCAGCAGGCAGAGTTCTTGCCTGCCATGTCACAGACCCGGGTTCGATTTCCAGTGCCTGCCCAAGAAAAAGTAAAAAATTAAAAAAATAAACAAATACTGGACATAATATATTAATTAAATATGTTCAAACTTTCTAAAGGAAAAAAAAGATGGAATTTTAAAAATAAGAAAAGACCAGGACAATAAAAAGGGGGAGAGGGGCAGACTTATTTGTAAAACAATGAAATGAAATAGAACATCCACAAATGAATAACCAAATCACCAAAATGTCAAACTCAATGATGGGTTAAACAGATTAGATATAGCTATAGAGTTAATTGGTGAACTGAAAGAGAGATAAAAAAAATTATACAAAATATAACACAAAGAAAAAATATGGAAAATATGAAAGCAAGGTTAATATGCATGGATGAATAGAATGATTTTTTTAACATATGTCTAATGTGAATTTCAGGAAAATAAAATAGAAGAAAAATATAAAGAAAATGGCTAAGAATTTCAAAAACAAATAAAAAGAAATCTACAAGTGAACACATCACAGAGAAAATTCAGAACAACAAATATGAAGAGAAAATGTTAACAGTACCAAGAGACAGAAAATATATTATTTAAAAAATAACAGACTAAGAGCTACCTTGATTTTGCACCAGCAAAATAGAAGCTAGCAGACTAAAGAATATCTTCAATGTATATTAAAAGTAAATAACTATCAAAGTTGAATTTTATACATGGCTAAATTATCATTCAGGAAAAGTAGTGAAAAAAGACTATCAGAAAACAAAAACATAGCAAATAACATCAAAAGGTCCTCACAAAAGGGGATGCTAATGGATATTTTTCAGAAATAAGAACAATTAACCCAGGAGGTAGGCTTGAGAAGTGAAGAGAAATCATGAGTCAAGAAATGGTAAATAGGTGCATAAATATAAACAAATATTGATCTATAAAGTAAGAATAATAACAATGGAATTTGTGGAGACCAAACAAGATGAAATTAAAAGTCAGGATAAAATAACATGTAAGAGGGCAGAGGGTAGATCATAGGTAAAACAGTCTAAGGTACTTCTATTATTCAGGTGAGTGATATAGAGTACACAATATGTATGCATGTTAAAAATTTAAAGGCGACCTTTAACAACAGAAATCACAATTTCCAAACAAGTAGGAGGGGGAATGAACACATAAAATTAAATCAAAATAGAGGAAGGAAAGAAGGAATAGAGAAAAAAGAGAAAGAATTTGATGAGAAAGGTAAACAAATTAAAACCATAAAATGTAACTGTAGAAAGAAAGTAAAACATATCAGAAATATAAATGACCTATATAAATATAAATGGACTAAATATGCCCATGAAAAAAGAGACAATTAGACTGGAGTATTAAAAATCACTTAAGAGAGACTTCCGGGCCAAGATGGTGGCTTAACAATGAGCGCATTTTAGTTCGTCCTCCAGAAAAACTACTAAATAACCAGAAACAGTACAGAATAGTTACTGGACCATGTCAGTGATCGGACACACAGTGTACCCCAGTCTGGACCAGCTGGACTGGCTGCGAGCCCACCGCAGAACCGTGAGTTTCCCAAGCCGCGGTGGCCAGGACACCTCCCCCACAGGCTGCCTCCCAAAGCAGAAAGGAAACAGACATTACCAGCAACAGGGGCTGAGCCCAACTAAATGCCAATTGTGGAATTAATTAACAAGTTCTGGCTACTAGAAATAGGCCCCCAGCTCAGGTGAACCTGGTCAAAGCGGAGGTTGCTCATTTTTGCCCCAGAGCCAAGGGGGCAGGGCTGACGGAAAAAGAAAAAAAAAAAAAAAAAGGAAACAGAGGTTTTTGTGGCTGTGTTTCTACAAAGGCTTGACTGCCTCTGGACACAGCAGCAGGATTTCTCAGGCTGCAACTGCCCCAGACATAGGCAGAAACAAGGTTGTTTAAGGGCTTGTCTGGAGCCTTTGCCTTCCCCAGGGGAGGGGTGAAGCCCAACTCAGGTGGAATCCCTCCCTCAAGGAATTCAGACCCCAGGGCTTGGTAACTTGAAGCCATTAAAACCAGCCTACAACCTCTCCTCTGTTTCCACCACGCGCCAGCAGGTAGAGTCTGCCAAAGTTAAAGGTACCGCATCATCTTATGCTGGTGGGACCTACAGGCAGACAAGCGCCACATACTGGGCAGGATAAGAAAAATAGAGTCCACAGACTTCACAGGAAAGTCTTTCAACCTGCTGGGTCTCACCCTCAGGGAAAAACTGATGCAGGTGACTCTTTCCTCCTGATAGGAGACCACTTTGGTCTGGAAAAATCCAGCTGGGATCTATAATACCTAAGTAGATGCTTCTAAGTGTGTGTGTGGGGGGGGAAGGCACCATACAAGCAGGGCAAGAAACAAGAAAATAAGAACTGAAAAATTCTCCGCTGTTAAACAAAACCTAAGCTAGAGGTCCAGATAAAGCTGAACTGAATGTCAAAGAACAGATAGACAACAAATTCATCCAGCAAGAAAGCCCTAGGTAAAAGAAGTAAAGCAATCTCCAGAAGAAACTAATTAAGGTAATTAAATGCCTAGACGCCAGCAAAAAAATAAATCACACCAGGAAAATTGAAGATATGGCCCAGTCAAAGGAACAAACCAACAATTCAAATGAGCTGCAGGAGCTGAAACAATTAATTCAGAATATACGAACAGATAAGGAAAACCTCATCAAAAACCAAATCAATGAATTGAGGGAGGATATAAAGAAGGCAAGGAATGAACAAAAAGAAGAAATTAAAAGTCTGAAAAAACAAATCACAGAACTTATGGGAATGAAAGGCACAGTAGAGGAGATGAAAAAAACAATGCAAACCTACAATGGTAGATTTCGAGAGAAAGAACACAGAATTAGTGAACTGGAGGATGGAACATCTGAAATCCGACAAGAAACAGAAACTATAGGGAAAAAAATGAAAAACATGAGCAGAGACTCAGGGAATTGAAGGACAATATGAAGCACACAAATACAAGTGTTGTGGGTCTCCCAGAAGGAGAAGAGAAGGGAAAAGGAGAAAAACTAATGGAGGAAATTATCACTGAAAATTTCCCAACTCTTACGAAAGAGTTAAAATTACAGATCCAAGAAGTACAGCGTACCCCAAAGAGAATAGATCCAAATAGATGTACTCCAAAACATTTACTAATCAATATGTCAGAGGTCAAAGAGAAAGAGAGAATCTTGAAAGCAGCAAGAGAAAAGCAATCCATCACATACAAGGGAAGCCCAATAAGACTATGCGCAGATCTCTCAGCAGAAACCATGGAGGCAAGAAAACAGTGGGATGATATATTTAAATCATTAAAAGAGAAAAACTGCCAACCAAGAATTCTATATCCAGCAAAACTGTCCTTCAAAAATGAGAGAGAAATTAAAACATTTTCAGACAAAAAATCACTGAGAGCATTCGTGACCAAGAGACCAGCTCTGCAAGAAATACTAAAGGGAGCACTAGAGACAGATATGAAGGCAGAAGAGAGAGGTGTGGAGAAGAGTGTAGAAAGGAAGACCATGAGTAAAGGTAAAACGAAGGAAAATTAGAAGGACATATAAAAGCCAAAGGCAAAACGGTAGAGGGTACTGCCCGGGCAGTAGTAACACTGATGTTGATGGATTAAGCTTCCCAATCAGGGGACATGGACTGGCAGAATGGATTAGGGAACGGGACCCGTCTATATCTGTCTCTACTCAAAGGACATGAGGGCAAGGACACAAGAGGACATTTGCACACCAATGTTTATAGCAGCATTATTTACAATTACCAAGAGATGGAAACAGCCAAAATGTCCATCAACAAACGTGTGGCTAAACAAACTGTGGTATACATATACGATGGAATATTATGCAGCTGTAAGGCAGAATAAAGTTATGAAGTAAATAACAACATGGATGGACCTTACAGACATTATGCTGAGTGAGATTAGGCAGAAACAAAAGGACAAATACTGTATGGTCTCATTGATGGGAACTGATATTGGTGAATGAACTTGGAGAATTTCGTTGGTAACAGAGACAATCAGGAGGTGGAAATAGGGTAAGATATTGGGTGATTGGAGCTGAAGGGATGCAGATTGTGCAACAGGACTGAATGTAAAAACTCAGAAATAGACAGCACAGAGTTACTACCTAACTGTAATACAATTATGTTAAAACACTGAATGAGGCTGAATGTGAGAATGATAGAGGGAGGAGGGCTGGGGACACAAATGAAATCAGAAAGAAAGACTATAAAGATTGAGATGGTATAATCTAGGATTGCCTAGAGTATATGACAGTGACTAAATATACAAATTTAAAAAATGTTTTTGCATGAGAAAGAACAAAGGAATGTCAGTACTGCAGAATGCTGAAAATAGATGGTAATTAATATTTTAAAATTTCAACTAAAATTTCAATTTGTGTGAGACTAAAGCAAAAAAATGTTTATTTGGTACAAAATTTATACTTTGACTAGTGCATTTCCTAATATAACTTATGTAGATAGCTTGGTTGAACGACATAAGTACATGGAACCTTGGGTAGGACATGAGATTTTGTTGGTTTGTCCAGAGTGATGCCCTGATGAATCCCAGAGTGATTTGATCAGTGAGCGAAAAAGTATTTGCAAAGTCCCCTTTGGGGAATGGTGAGACCAGGGGAAAATTCAACCTCCCCAAGTTGAATTCTTCATATTCCCACAAGCAGTGTAGACAACCAGAGCTGTGGGCTGAGCCCCCAGTCTTGGGGTTTGTTCATATGAAACTTGGCCCCACAAATGATAGGTCAAGCCTACTTAAAATTAGGCCTAAGAATCACCCCCAAGAGAACCTGTTCTGTTGCTCAGATGTGGCCTCTCTCTCCAGCCAACACAACAAGCAAATTCACCAACCTCCCCCTGTCTACGTGGGACATGACTCCCAGGGGTGTGGACCTTCCTGGCAATGTGGGACAGAAATCCGAGAATGAGCTGGGACTCAGCATCAAGGGATTGAGAAAAACCCTAGAATGAGCCGAGACCCAGCATCAAGGGACTGAGAAAATCCTCTTGACCAAAAAGGGGAAGAGTGAAATGAGACAAAGTGTCAATGGCTGAGAGATTCCAAACAGTATCAAGAGGTTATCCTGGAGGTTATTCTTATGCATTAAGTAGATATCACCTTGCTAATCAAGATGTAATGGAGAGGCTGGAGGGAACTGCCTGAAAATGCAGACCTGTGTTCCAGTAGCCATATTTCTTGATGATGATTGTATAATGGTGTAGCTTTCACAGTGTGACTGTGTGATTGTGAAAACCTTGTGTCTTATGCTCCTTTTATCTACACTGTCAATAAATGAGTAGAACATATGGAATAAAAATAAATAATAAGGGTAACAAATGTTAAAATAAATTTAGTTTGAAATGCTAGTGTTCAATGAAAGGGAGATGTAAGGGCTACGGTGTATATGGTTTTTTTTCCTGTTTTTGTTTTATTTTTCTGTTGTCTTTTTATTTCTTTTTCTGAATTAATGCAAATGTTCTAAGAAATGATCACGATGATGAATATACAACTATGTGATGATATTGTGAATTACTGATTACGTATGTAGAATGGAATGATCACATATTAAGAATGTGTATCCTGTAATTTTTTTTTAAAAATTAATTAAAAAACCATTTAGAAGGCTCTTCTGTGAAGATAGAAGAATAGGATAAGCCTAGTTCATCCCTACTCCAAGTAACAGTTAGAGAAGTGACAGAAAAATGACCAGGACAGTGATTCCAGGGTGTAACTGACCTGAAAGGATCTTGTACACTACATAGGGAGGTCCTGGATGAAAAAGCTGAGGAATTGAGATGCAGAGAAGCAGAGATCATCCAGTTAGTGCAGAGTCTAACACACCCCATTCCAAATGCAGACCCGGAGACTTCAGGAGTGAAGCTATGGGTATAGGGAAGCAGGGACCAGGAATTAAGTCAAGCTGTGCTTTGTGAATGTCACACCACGCATCCACATGCCCATATGAGCACTGCCCCCCACCCATGCCCCAAGCAGTACCTTAACCCCTCACCTACCATGACCCACAAACCCAAAATGATATCCTGAAGCATATGACAACATGGATGAACCTTCAGGACATAATGTTGAGTGAAATAAGCCAGACACCAAAGTAAAGATACTGTAAGATTTTGCTTTTATGACACTAGCAAAGGTAAACTCAAGAGGCTTATAATACAAAATATAGGGGACCTAGAGATACACATAAGCTAAAGATGGATGAATGGTTAGGTAACAAGGTTGAACTTAGATGTATGGTAATGGCTAGAAGTAAAAGTAGTTCATTAGTGGATTTATAATAAATATTGTCATATTGAAGGAGAACATGACTGAGAGGGGTTGTAAAGAGCCATGTATCCCACTGATTAACATTACAAATATAAATATATTCTTGCATGAACTACTTTAAAGACATGAATCTTGTACAAAGAGTAAATAATATCAGGGTAGAGGAGGAAGACTACTATTGCATGCTATGGTCTATGTTTAACAAGAGAACAATAGTACCACAGCAATACCAAGGGCAAATAATTGGAGGGTAAGGACAAGAGTTAAGGAAAGGTTTGGAGTTTCTATTTGGTGAGGGTATTTTTATCAGTTATTTTTCTCTTGGGAGCAATGAAAATTGTCTAAAATTGAGTTGATGATTATACCATTAAGTCAGGATAATGTGAGACATGGACTGTTGACTTTATACATGATGCCCAATGGATGGCAGTGGCTGAAGGATACACTGACTGAAAAGCAGAATGGAGAACTGTGGTGTAGACATATGATGGAATACTGCGCTGCTACAGAAAAGAAGGAAGTTATAAGGCATGCAACGATGTGAATGAACATGGGGGGCATTATGTGATGTAAAATAAGCCAGAAACAAAAGAGCAAATATTGTATCATTGCATTTAGAAAATATTTTCTAAATTACAGCCTAGATTGTAAGCTCTTACGGCAGTCACATTTAGTCTGGAGCTGTTAATGCTATTTCTACATTTTGAGAGGCTTTGCTATATATGTGTAATCTAGTATTTCCAGGGAACTCTAGGTACCTGTGTGACACCTAAGACTCAGAGGAGGAGTTCTAACGGTCTGAAAATCAGTATTGCCACATATAACATCTATTAAAGAAACCGAAAAAGAGATCAGGCTTCAATTAGAGATAAGAACAAAACCAATCAAGAAGGCACTAAGGTAAATGAGAATATAGCAGTAAGGAGGACATTGTCTGTATTTTAGAACTTCACCTACTCTATCAGACCAACGGAAGGGAGGTTTATTTTGTCCAAAACCTAAATTTACTGTAGCACATAATCTAACTCAACCTGGTGGGATCGATCATTTAAAGAACCCAAACACATAGGACCCAGAATGGGAACGAGGGTCTGTAATTTTATATAGCTTAATATAATACTCAGATATATCCCAGAGTATGTTGGGCAGATAACTAAAAAGTACTGGCAAAGTCACTGGAGTGATGGGAGAAAACATACAGAACTATTAAACTTTAACACTGGGGAAACATCTGATAACTGTGTCAAACATTAGCAACTCCCAAGCCAATTGGGCAAGTCCTTGATCTTGAGTCCTGTTCTTGTGAAGCTTATTTCTATAGTGGAGAAGCTACTTATGCCTAAGTGTTACTTCCAGAAAACCTCTTTTGTTACTCAGATGTGGCCTCTCTCTTTCTAAGCCCAACTCTGCAAGCAAAATCATTGGGACATGACATCCAGGGGTGGAATTCTCCCTGGAAATATGGTTTATGACTCCCAGGGTTGAACCTGGCCCTGACACCATCAACAATGCCTTCCTGAACAAAAGGGGGAAAAGAAGTGTAACAAATAAGGTATCCATGGCTGAGAGTTCAAATAGAGTTGAGAGGCTACTCTTATTCAAGCTTCAGATAGATATTGCTATTTATCATGGTTTGCAAAACCCCAACCAAAACCATTCCTGCCAAACTTGAAGAACACCTAAGGCTCTATATGAGATTCTACAAAGGTTCCATGCACTATGATTACTTTCCAGAAATGTACAACCTCTAGATGGGTTCCTAGGCCAGATAAATCCGAAACCCAGAGGGGCCAGCCTCTCCAGAATATCAACTAGGTTTATCCTGCTACCCTATATTTTCAACAGCCCTTTCCAATATGAAAAAATTAGAAGGGGCATAGCCCAAACACCCCTGAAGACTGGGAGAAAGATCAAAGGAGAAGCTGGAGTTATAACAGAGAAGACAGGATTTAAACAAATAAGTATGACTGCTGAATCATTATACTGATATTTCTTTTAGTCTCCAGTATCTTGGAGCAGCTAAAAGGAAAAACCTAAAATTGTAGAACTGTAACCCACACCAAACTCTGAAATCTGTTCTAATAACTAATTTTGCAGTGTGCTTTGAAATTTATTGCTTTATTTGTATATGTTATTTTCATAATAAAAAAAATTTAGATTGAGCAAATAAAAATCACTAAATATATACAATACATGAACAACAAACAAATTAGCAAAGAACCTAGTAATATATAGAAATCTCTATAAATAAATTAGTGCACATTCTTCTCAAGGAAACATTATGTTTCATATTCATTTATTAAAACTAAATAAACAATATATCTTAAATTAAATATCAGTAAATGTCAATGTATCAGTATCATATAAATATTTTTATGAGCACATTGCTAATTTAAATTGAGACCTGAATAACAAATTGATTGGTTATCTAACCAAATCTTTCCCCCTTACATTTGAAAATTTAATATACATTTCACAATTCAAGTCAAATAAAAATATCACAATTTCAATTGGGAATAAAATGAACAATTAAAGTACTACATGCAGAAATGTACAGGAGGCTGTTGAAGCAGTTCTTAGTGGAAAATGATATTTAAATGCTTATTTCAGAAAAAAAGGCCAAAATTTATATTTAAGAAGTCCAGAAAATAAACACAGTAAAATCTAAAAAGAATGTAAGAATGGTGCTAATAAAGTCCAGAGTAAATACTGAGGAAAACAAATATAGAATAAATCAAAAAGGCTACCATGCCAAAAGGTAATATTTTTTTAATTAAAAATCTCAGACTGATATAGAAACAGAAATTGGCCATCTATCAGTAGGCAAATTCAAGCAGTACTGCCCAAGCAAAAAGAGAGAAGACACACAGATACACACTGACAAATTTCTAGAATGAAAACAATGATACATTACACAAAGAAAAAACTTTTGAAAAATAATTTTGCAAATATTCTATACCAACACATTTGTAAATATGCTCAAAAATTTGACAATTACTTTAAGGCACATACAGCAAACAAAAAAGGATGTCTATTTATGCATGTGTGTGTGTGGCTTATTTAAAAATTTTTTAATTATAAAAAGAAAATGAGAGCTGGAATAGACTTAAATATTTCAAAAACGCCATCAATAATTTCAACCTTTCCCAAAAAAGACCCAAGAGGATTTAAAGAATTCTTTGAATTTAAACTCTCCAGAGACAAGAAAAATAGGGACTAATCCCTAATTTCTTGAATGAGGCTAGTTTTAATGATTTTAATAGCAAACAAGGGCAGAAAAAATATTGGCAAACCCAAACCTATAACAAATTAAAGATAAAATCTACAGATTTGAGAGGTATGTTTTTTAACATTTTCATCAGATTGCAAGTGCAAAGAAAATGGATCAAGCTATCACTTTAGAAGTGGTGCAAACAATGCTTTATCCCTGAAGAAATGAAACCAAAATACAAATCAATTGTCTACAGCTTTCTCTTGGAGTATCATCAAATAATAAAGAAAGATTGATGTGTGCCCAAAAGGAGGCCCTCCTTATTTTCAGAATTTTTTTTGATTAGGAAAGCATTACTTTTTTTTTTTTTTTTTTAAACAAAGTGAGTTGAGGAAAGGCGAGTATACAATATACCCATAATTTCACTGGAAGAAAAATGCTCACAGCTCAAGAATTTTATTGTACAAAAGGACAAAGCACACTTATCCCAAGAAGTATATTTTGATTAATCAGTAAAGAAAGGTGAAAAAAAGTCTTTTGCAACGTTTTTTGGTATAGTTACAGAACTACTGTTTCAATCATCCAAGAAACAAAAACAGTAAGATTTTATTAAAATGAAATAATGGCAATGATAGCTATGAATTCACCCTGAGGAATATCACAACCACTGCTAAGACAGTCATTTACAGAGAACATCATCAGTTTGCCTTTATATTGCATTTTCTTTCCACTGATTCAAAATTTTCAAATAAATTTAAATGGCACGTGCAAAACCTAAGACCATCTCATGAACTAAAATTATCTCCTCATGCACTATTTGTAAGAACTTCTGAGAACTAAAACCTATTTTAAAGGAGGATTAGAAAAAAAAAAGTAGAAATTCATCCAATTTATAAGCAAAAATTAGTAATTGTCAGAATTAGTAACTGTCAATTGCACTGACAATTATCATTGTCAAAGCTACTTTTTTATTTTGGTGGTACGTTTGGATTTCCAATTTTAAAGAAAGCAGAAAAACATGTCAATCATTAACATACTTCAGGGTAGAGATCTTAGAAAAGGGATCATCATACAAAACAACTGCGATATATTTTTATATAATTTTACAGTTTTTAAACTAAAACTTCCCTCTCATTCACTTTGTTACAGTTGCATAAATAACTTGCTTTAGCAGATCAAAGAATTTGGGTTTGACTAGGGAACAGACAATAATATTTAAATCACATTAAGATAAAATGAATGAACTAGAAGTCACTTCCCCATCTCATTCTCATTATCTGCAAGATCCTAAAACTTATATTAACAATTAAAGGCAGTTACTTCATAGGTGCTTGTCATAAACATGAAAACTTTTGTGTGCTGTCTTGGCATCCATCTTCCTTCAGCTAAGGCAATTGCCTCAACACTACCCTGTGGCTTAGTTAATGAACCACTTTGCAGCCCTGGGGCATAAACTCTCCAGATCCCAAACCTGTGTCTGTGGCCACCACCACACCACCCACAATTCTCATTCAAAACCCACTGCACTGCTCCCAAATGATAAGGTAACCATCCTCACCACCACTGGATATCAGTCCATTTGTTTTAATCTAACCAATCCTTGACTCCCATGGGGAATCTACTAACCTTCACCACTGAACCATAATAAAAGTAACCCCAAGGGGTCCCTCTCCCTCTGCCTGTGTACTCTCTACTTGCTGGCTGAGTCAGCTGAACCAATCACCTTCTCATCAACCCCTTACGTACGCCCAATTCTCACACTCTGTGGGACCTGTGAGTAACAACCTATCTTTTTTCATGCTTTATGGCCGTGGTGGCATGAAACTGTATATACTCCAGAAAAACATGTTCTTGAATCTAACCCATTCCTGTGGATGTATATCCATTGTAAGTAGGACTTTTTGATGAGGCTACTTCAGTTAAAGTATGACCCACCTCATTCAAGATGGGTCTTAATTCTACTACTGGAGTCTTTATAAACATAATGAATACAGAGAGGAAGCCACAGAAGCAAAAAGTTGAATTCAAACCCAGAAGAGAAGGGAGAGACCAGCAGATGCCTCCACGTGGCTTGAAAGGAGGTAAGGATTGCTAGCAGCCAGCCTTCAGGAAGAAAGCATTGCTTTGATCCCTGGATCTGGACAATTTCTCAGCATCAAATTGTATGCTAATAAATTCCCACTGTTTAAGCCAACCCAGTTCCAGGTATCTGCTTTCAGCAGCCTAGGAAACTAAAACAATGGCCTTTCCCATTGTATAACACCTGACCTCCACCAGGGCCCAAATTTAAAAACCAAGTTTAAATCAAAATAATGCCTGTACAGTAAATATCCAAATAAATGGATCAATTGACTTCAAGGGGATAGGTATTTTCTTGAAAACTATATTAACATAAACAATAAATCAAGTATTACACTGAACAAAGGACCTATCTATATATCACCAAGGTTCAAGGAGCAGCTTTCCATCAACTATATTAAGTAAATATATTAATGTGTAGAATAAAATTAAAAATCCAACTGAATATTTTTCTAAAATACTGATCAGATTTTAGTACTAGCACTGTATATTCCCTCAAAAACAAATCAACACTTTTTGTATCTCCAATGTGAGATAATAATTTTACTATCCTATATATCATTTTCAAGTCATAATAATGCCATAATAATTTTTTAGTGATATAATACCTGTAGGGTATAATGCATGAATCCAACACTCAGTTTAAGAAAAAAGAATATTATCATTACTTTGAAATTCCCTGAGGGTCCTTCTCTACCCATTCTCTTGTCAATCTTTCAGAGGTAACTATGAACCTGGAATCTGTGTTTAAAACTTGTATTTCTTTATGGTTTCACCACCTGTATTTATGGTCCTGAATATATATCGTTCATTATGTAAGATTTTTAATTTTATATAAATGGAGGTATACTGAATGTACTCCTCTGATGCTTGCTTTTATCATTCAATATTACATTCCTGATTTTAATTCATGTGTTTTCACTGTAAGTTATTCATTTTCACTGTTACAGTATATTTCATAATATAAAAATATCACAATATATTTTGCTGACAGAAATGTATGTTGCTTTTAGGTTTTGCTATTGATATGCGGATTCTTATACATACCTCTTGGTACACGGGTATGAGATCTGGATTATAGGGACTTCATTATTGTTAGAAAATAATGTCGAACTATTTTCAAAAGAAATTTAAACTCACCCACAACGTATAACTGTTTCAGTTGTTCTGCATCCTCACCAACGTTTGAAATTGTTAGACTTCTTAATTTTTGCCAGTATGCTGGCTATGAAATGGTATCTTATTGTGGTTTCATTTCTATTTCTTTGCTTAATAAGGAAGATGAATACCGTTTCAAGCTTACTAACTAGTTAGGTTTCTACTTCTGTAGCTTGCCATTCAGGTCTTTAGCCTGTTTTACTACCGAGTTGCTTATCTTTTTCTCACTGATTTAAGTCAATTTTGGTTATCAATTCTTTGACAATCACATGTGTTTTAAATATTATCTCCCTGTTGTGATTTTCGTTTTCATCATAGTCTTTTGATAAACAATGATTATTAAGTTTAACGTAATAACATTTTTCAACCTTTCTTTTATGGTTACTCTTTTTTTTTGGCATGGGCAGGCGCCAGTGGTTACTGTTTTTTATATCCTGCTCTAAAATTCTTCCCTACCCTAAGGTCATAAAGACTTTTTCTCTATTATCATCAAAAAATTTTATGGTTTTGACTTTCATATTTTATGTACCTAGAATTAATTTGGGGATATGGTTTAAGGTAGGGTACTAATTTTTTTTCAAACAAATAACCAACTGTCCTAATGCTATTTATTGGCAACAATGTCTTCTTACCCAATGATATACAATGCCACATCTGACCCAAATCTAACTTTCACATTCATAAGTATGAATCTAAGGCTGTTTTCACTACTAAAAATTCTGTAACTTGAAGGTAGTAAAACTACTTCATAAACTAAGTCAACAACTAGTAATAACGTCAAGAAATTTTTTCAAAGAAGAGAACATTCAGTAACAGAGAATCCTGTCTTGGGAAATATAATGAGAAAAAAAATACTGCATGGAATTAAAAGAGATTGGGTTCTAATTCCCATTCTGAAACTTGCTGAATACATAGTATCAGACATCTTCAGAAAGCCTCAACATTCTGAGCTACTAAAAACCATGGTGGCAAAGGGCACCCAGCATAGGCCTGAGGCCACCAAGTCAAACCTACAGCCTGGAGTTTCCAAGTTCAGCGGCTGTACTGGACCACATGTCTGAGGGGTATCTGCATTTGTGGGTGGTTCTAGTGCTGTGCTGGAGCCAGTTTCTACCATCTCAAGCAGACTGGTAAATACTCAGGAATCTGTGACCTTGTTATCCAACCACTGGTAGCTGAAAATCCACTAAAGTCTCAGGCCTCTACCACCAATCCCTTGGTAATTACTGAGACATGGATAACCACTCAGATTCTGAATGAGACTGGCCTGAGTTGAAGTTCAGCACTTCCATTTTCTAATTATGGGTCCTTAGGCAAGTTTCCTCATCCAGACCAATGAAATGATTGAATGAAATAACGATGCCACAGCTTGGCCTTAAGAAAACAATACCTGGGAGATATATATGATTATTAATCAAATCACAATTAGTTGAATGTCTTCCCTCTACAGGCATTATGCTCAGGCTACACACAATAACTAACATCCCTTATAGTATCCAAAGTTATAGCCCAGGAGGATATATAGTAAATGCTCAGTAGGAGCAACCATCCCTTGCTACTCAAGGAAAGTGACAAGTGTTTCTCACAGTTCCTTTGAGAGAGCTGTCAGGCTAATGTTGGCTTCTCTGCTTTCATTTACAATTCCAGTCTCACATTTTTTTTCCAGGTTTAAAGTAATTTTGATTTGACTGGTACTAATTAATAGACTGGTTAATAGAGAATATTAAGGAATTAATGTTAAACTTATTAGCAGTGACAAAAGTATGATGATAAAAGAATAAAATGTCCTAATACATCTGATATATGTATAATAAATTAGGGATGAAATGATAGGATGCCAGATACTTGCTTTTTCTTTTTTTTTTGGAGGGGGGGGTACATGGTCCGGGAATCAAACCCAGGTCTCCTGCATAGAAGGCAGACATTCTAACCAATGAACTACCCGTGCACCCCAGATATTTTGAAATATCTTTTTTGAAAAGTCAAGATAAAAAGAAGGAAGAGCCAGTGCCTGCCCATGTAAAAAAAAAAAAGAAGAAGAAGAAGGAAGAGCAAGTATAGAAGGCAAAATGTTAACAATTATTAAATCAGGGATTCTTATCATTATGCCATTCATTCAGGATGGTTCATTATGTCATTGTCTCAATTTTTTTTTTAATCTCATAAATAGAAACTATTGTTTTAAGCTCATCTGTTTTCAAAATTTCTGAGGCTATCAGAAAGGTGATGAGGGCCACTGGCTTCAGAATTCAGTAAACATGGGTCTAAATCTTACCTCCTACCACATGCTGGTCAAGTCAACCTCCCCCATGTCTCCATCTCCTCATTTATAAAATGGTGATTATAATAATCATGTGATAAGGATTAATTGAAGAAATATAAGTAAAACTTTTAGTACAATGACTGTTATACAGAAAAGTCAATTAATATGATTGATTTTTAAAATAATGATCATTATTGGATTAAATCAGTCAATCAGGAAGGTCCGCACTTGAACCACATTATTTTGCTACCCTAGAACAGCTGTGATGTATAGTCACCATTGTTCTCTACTGAAAGAAGAGTTCACAGAAACACCTGCTGAACCCACTTGCTCAGGAGTGGGTTGCATGTATCTGAGAGGTTACATATGATCACCCCAACAGAACTTCCATGTGCACTTAAATTTTTCTCTCTTCCTTTTTAATTTCCATTTTTTGTGTTTTACAATGTACATATTAGTTCATCAGTGCATATTTATAATTTATATATAATATTTATAGAGATACCCATATTGGGGAGTTTAATAATTTTTATTGATGTGATACAGAATGCCTACCCTTGGTATTGGGAGGGCTGTAGATAGAGCACAGGCTCTGGGTTCCAGTCCCACTTTCTCACCTATGTGAACCTGGGTAAGTTAATCTTTCTGTGCCTCATGATTTCTCATCTTATGGTGAGTATAACAGTAATCACCTCAAAGGATCATTATGAAGAAGAAATGAGAATGCTGCATGTAAAGCACTTAGAACCATGCTTGACACTCAACCATAAACACTTATATATTATTATATATTCTACCATTGTTATTATTGGCTTTGACTCTATGATTTTCTTACCCTTGTTTTTCTTCATCCACATTTCTGCTACTCCTTATGTATTTTTAGTAAGGTATTTCAGATCCTTTTCTGAAAAAAAAGTATTAAATAAACAACTATACAGATTTTTTTTAAGGTGCCAGAAATTGTGTTAGGTGCTAAAGAATACAAAGATAAAATATTGTTTCAGCTTTCAAGGATAAGCTCACAGTTTAGTTGGGCAGACATGCATACAAGTAACCACGTGCAATATACACAATCTGAGAAGCTTATGGGAGAGGTGTCCACTGCCATGAGGACATGGAGAAGCTGAGGTCTATGAAGTTTTCCTAGAGAAGGTGGCATGGGAGTCATGCTGCCCAGAAGCCAAGGATCACGGGGTAGGGATTCCAAGATAGATTCATTCTGGGACTGATGTGCTATTCACACTGCTAGATACAAGCGGGTGCTCAGTAAATTCCTGCTTTGGATTAACTGATTCAAGAAGTGTGAAAACAGATAGGAAGAGACAATAGGACAATGCCCAAGGGCATCAGTTGTCAAGGGAAGTGGAGAACAAAAAACCAAACTGAACAAACTGACTCCTCGGACAAACTTGCTCTGACAACACATCACAGGTGTAAAAACCAGAGAAGTATAACATAGAACTACCTTATAACCCAGCAATTTCACTCCTAGATATATATCCAAAGGATTTGAAAATGACTTGAACAGATATTTATTCACCAGTGTTCACAGTATTACTCACAATGGCCAAAAGGTGGAGGCAATCCAAGAGTCCATCAACAGATGAATGAATAAACAAAGTGTGGTATATCCATACAATGGAATATTACTGAACCATAGAAAGCAATGAAGTTCTGATGCATACTACAACATAGGTGAACCTTGAAGACCTTGTGTTGAGTGAAATAAGCCAGAAACAAAAGGACAAATATCTTTCATTTATATGAAATATCTAGATGAGCAAATTCATGGAGACAGAAAGTAGGTTATAGTTACCAGGGGCTGAGGTGGGTAGGGATTTATTCTTAATGGGTACAGGGTTACTCTTTGGGGTGATGAAAAAGTTTTGGTTACGGATGGTGATGATAGCACAATATTGTGACTGTAATATCACTGTCATACACATGAAAGTGGCTGAAATGGGAAATTTTGTGTTGTATATATTTTGCCACAATAAAAATTTATTTAAAAATAATAGTGGCATGGGAAAATTAGGAAGCTCCAAAATAGCTACACCTACACAAGCATTGAAAAACAAGCAAAAACTGGCAAAATCAACTTTTCAGGGATCTAGAAAACAATCAAAGGGTTACAGTAACCAAGCAACTACTGAATGAAGTTAAAAGGCAATTTAAACACTAAAGGAGATTCAGACTTTTAGGAAGAAGGTGGGGCAGAGTGGACTGAATTCATTCCTGCTCCATGGAACAAGACAGGGCACAGGGAGAAAATGACCAGGACTGCAATCCCAGGGTATGAGTAATCAAGAAGGGTCTCTAGGGAGCTTTGGGAAGGAGAGAGGCATGGGAATGCGGAAGGGGAGAGAGAGGTGGGTCAATCTAACATGATCTCCACTGCAGCATGAGCGGAGTGACCATGCCTCCACTCCAGCCTGCCTCAGCTGCTGGCTGGGGAAGCCTCTCAGCCTGGGTCTGTGATCAAGTACAACTGCGGCAACCCCAGTGGCAGAACCAATTGTCCATGGCAGGGATCTAGGCTTTCACCCACTGGGAGCAATTGCACCTGGGTGCCAAGAACAGCTGGCCCCACAGGCATGGTTTCTGGCATACCTGCCAGACACTGGGCACTATATTAAAAATATATAGACAAACATACTACAAAAAATAAATGGGATGGGCCACAGTGGCTCAGCAGGCAGAGTTCTTGCCTGCCATGCCAGAGACCTGGGTTTGATCTTTGGTGCCTGCCCATGCAAAATAAATAAATAAATAATAAGTAAATAAATAAATGACAGGGAAAAAATAAGTGAAGGGAAAAGGAAAAGAACATTAGGGAAAAAAATGAAACCAAAGGCAGACAGTGTGTTAACCTGCCTACACTTACCCTTTGTCCCAGCAGGCGGTAAACCCAAGGCACCTGTTCCCTTCAGGCTCTCCACTTCCTAACTGTAGCAGTTAGCCTATACTTACCTCTTCTCACCAGTGGGTGGCACACCTGAGGCTCCTTCTTCCTCAGGCCCACCCCTCTGGGACTGCAGTGGTTCAAAGACAGTATGCATGGTCAGGGGCAGGGAGCAGGGGTGCCTGCTCTGCCAGACCCAGCCATCAAAACTGGGGAGCTGACCAGTGAGGGATCAGTTAACTTGCAGCGCCAAGCACCCGGCCGGTCTGCCTGTGACGCCAGCCATTCCTGGCACCCAGCTGCCATAGACAATTGATTCTGCCTCTGGGGTTGCCGCGATTGCACCAGGTCACAGGGCAACTCAATATTTAGTTTTCTGAGGAATCACCAAACTGTCTTCCACAGCAGCTGTGCCACTATCCATTCCCAGCAAGAGTAAGTGTTCCTATTTCTCCACATTCTCACCAACATTTTTAGTTGTCTGTTTGTTTAACAGCACTCACTGAGAGAATTTGTGATGAAGAGACAAGCTCTACGAGAAATACTAGAGGGAGCACTAGACGCAAAAAGGAAAAGAAAGGAAAGAGGGTCTGGAGAAGAGTATAGGAAAGAAGACTATCAAGAAAGGTTAAAGAAAGAAAAAAAAATCATATATGACACATAAAATCCAAAAGGAAAAAGGTAGAAGAATGTACCGCCTTTATAGTTAAAACATTAAATGTTAATGGGTTAAACTACACAATCAAAATACACAGACCGGCAGAATGGATTTAAAAATAGGCCCACCTAGAGAGCAACTACTAGGTAACCAGAAACAGTGCAAAACAGCTCCCGGGGCCACGGCAGGGACCGGACACACAGCGTACCTCAGTCTGGACTGGCTGGACCGGCTGCGAGACTCCACTGCGATGAGCTCCCCGAGCGGCACACGCTTCCCCGGGTCGCGGCGGCTGGTGGCCGGCGCCTCTCCCTACCTCCTTCCCAGACCGGCTGAGAGTATCAGAGAGGCAAGTTTCCCAAGCCGCGGCGGCCGGTACCCCTCTTTTGTGGGCGGCTTCCCAGACCAGCTATGAGTCTCGGATCAGCGGGTTCCCCAAGCCGCGGCGACCAGCACCCCTCCCCCGCAGGCGGCTTCCCAGTCCAGCGGCGGCTCTCAGATCGGCGAGTTCCCCAGGTCGCGGCGACCGGTGCCCCTCCTCCACAGGGGGCTTCCCGGTCCAGCGGTGACTCAGATCAGGGACTTCCCCAAGCTGTAGCGGCCGGTGACCGGCGCCCCTCCCCCACAGGTGGCTTCCCAGTCCGGCGGCGAGTCTCGGATCGGCGAGTTCCCCAGGACAGGGCAGCCGGCGGCCGGTGACCCTCCCCCACAAGCGGCTGCCCGGAGGGAGAGGAGGGAGTTTCTGACAGTGGCAGGGACTGGGTCCAACCAAACACCAATAGTGGCATTAATAAAGGAGCCACAACATCTTTTGCTGGTGGGACCCACAGACAAACAAGCGCCACATACTGCGCAGGATAAAAAAAACAGAGCCCAGAGACTTCACAGGAAAATCTTTCAACCTGCTAGGTCTCACACTCAGGGAAATCTGATTAAATGTCCAGACGCCAGCAAAAAATAACAAATCACACCAGGAAAATTGAAGATATGACCCACTCAAAGGAACAAACCAATAGCTCAAATGAGATACAGGAGCTGAGACAACTAATTCTGAATATACGAACAGAAATGGAAAACCTCTTCAAAAACCAAATCAATAAATTCAGGGAGGACATGAACAAGGCAAGGGATGAACAAAAAGAAGAAATGGAAAGTGTGAAAAAACAAATCACAGAACTTATGGGAATGAAAATACAGGAGATGAAAAAAACAATGGAAACCTACAATGGTAGATTTCAAGAGACAGAGGTTAGAATTAGTGAACTGGAGGATGGAACATCTGAAATCCAAAAAGAAACAGAAACTGTAGGGAAAAAATGGAAAAACTTCAGCAGGGGCTCAGAGAACTAAATGATAATATGAAGCGCACAAATATATGTATTTTGGGTGTCCCAGAAGGAGAAGAGAAGGGAAAAGGAGGAGAAAAACTAATGGAAGAAATTATCACTGAAAATTTCCCAACTCTTATGAAAGACCTAAAATTACAGATCCAAGAAGTGCAGCGCACCCCAAAGAGATTACACCCAAATAGGCGTTCTCCAAGAAACTTACTAGTTAGAATGTCAGAGGTCAAAGAGAAAGAGAGGATCTTGAAAGCAGCAAGAGAAAAACAATCCATCACATACAAGGGAAACCCAATAAGACTATGTGTAGATTTCTCAGCAGAAACCATGGAAGCTAGAAGACAGTGGGATGATATATTTAAATTACTAAAAGAGAAAAACTGCCAACCAAGACTCCTATATCCAGCAAAATTGTCCTTCAAAAATGAGGGAGAAATTAAAACATTCTCAGACAAAAAGTCACTGAGAGAATTTGTGACCAAGAGACCAGCTCTGCAAGAAATACTAAAGGGAGCACTAGAGTCAGATACGAAAAGACAGAAGAGAGAGGTATGGAGGAGAGTGTAGAAAGAAGGAAAGTCAGATACGATATATATAATACAAAAGGCAAAATGTTAGAGGAAAATATTATCCAAACAGTAATAACACTAAATGTTAATGGACTGAACTCCCCAATCAAAAGACATAGACTGGCAGAATGGATTAAAAAACAGGATCCTTCTATATGCTGTCTACAGGAAACACATCTTAGACCCAAAGATAAACATAGGTTGAAAGTGAAAGGTTGGGAAAAGATATTTCATGCAAATAACAACAAGAAAAGAGCAGGAGTGGCTATACTAATATCCAACACATTAGACTTCAAATGTAAAACAGTTAAAAGAGACAAAGAAGGACACTATATACTAATAAAAGGAACAGTTAAACAAGAAGACATAACAATCATAAATATTTACGCACCGAACCAGAATGCCCCAAAATACGTGAGGAATACACTGCAAACACTGAAAAGGGAAATAGACACATATACCATAATAGTTGGAGACTTCAATTCACCACTCTCATCAATGGACAGAACATCTAGACAGAGGATCAATAAAGAAACAGAGAATTTGAATATTACAATAAATGAGCTAGACTTAACACACATTTATAGGACATTACACCCCACAACAGCAGGATACACCTTTTTCTCAGCGCTCATGGATTATTCTCAAAGATAGACCTTATGCTGGGTCACAAAGCATGTCTCAACAAATTTAAAAAGATTGAAATCATACACAACACTTTCTCAGATCATAAAGGAATGAAGTTGGAAATCAATAATAGGCAGAGTGCCAGAAAATTCACAAATACGTGGAGGCTCAACAACACACTCTTAAAACAAGTGGGTCAAGGAAGAAATTACAAGAGAAATTAGTAAATATCTCGAGGCTAATGAAAATGAAAACACAGCATATCAAAACCTATGGGACGCAGCAAAGGCAGTGCTAAGAAGGAAATTTACTGCCCTAAATGCCTATATCAAAAAAGAAGAAAGGGCAAAAATTCAGGAATTAATTGTCCACTTGGAAGAACTGGAGAAAGAATAGCAAACTAACCCCAAAGCAAGCAAAAGGAAAGAAATAACAAAGATTACAGCAGAAATAAATGAAATTGAGAACATAAAAATAGAGAAAATCAATAAGACCAGAAGATGGTTCTATGAGAAAATCAACAAGATTGATGGGCCCTTAGCAAGACTGACAAAAAGAAGAAGAGAGAGGACGCAAATAAATAGAATCAGAAATGGAAGAGGAGATATAACCACTGACCTCACAGAAATAAAGGAGGTAATAACAGGATACTATGAACAACTTTATGCTAATAAATACAACAATCTAGATGTTGTTCAAGTTCCTAGAAAGGCATGAACAATCAACTTTGACTCAAGAAGAAATAGATGACCTCAACAAACCAATCACAAGTAAAGAAACTGAATCAGTCATTCAAAAGCTTCCCAAAAAGAAAAGTCCAGGACCAGATGGCTTCACATGTGAATTCTACCAAAATTCCAGAAAGAATTAGTACCAACCCTGCTCAAACTCTTCACAAAAATTGAAGTGCAGGGAAAGCTACCTAATTCATTCTATGAAGCCAACATCACCCTCATACCAAAACCAGGCAAAGATATTACAAAAAAAGAACACTACAGACCAATCTCTCTAATGAATATAGATGCAAAAATCCTCAACAAAATTCTAGCAAATCGAATCCAGCAACACATTAAAAGAATTATACATCATGACCAGGTAGGATTCATCCCACGTATGCAAGGATGGTTTGACATAAGAAAATCAATTAATGTAATACACCATATCAACAAATCAAAGCAGAAAAACCACATGATCATCTCAATTGATGCAGAGAAGGCATTTGACAAGATTCAACATCCTTTCCTGTTGAAAACACTTCAAAGGATAGGAATACAAGGGAACTTCCTTAAAATGATAGAGGGAATATATGAAAAACCCACAGCTAATATCATCCTCAATGGGGAAAAATTGAAAACTTTCCCCCTAAGATCAGGAACAAGACAAGGATGTCCATTATCACCACTGTTATTCAACATCGTGTTGGAGGTTCTAGCCAGAGCAATTAGACAACAAAAAGAAATACAAGGCATCAAAATTGGAAAGGAAGAAGTAAAACTAACACTGTTTGCAGATGATATGATACTATACGTCAAAAACCCTGAAAAATCCACAGCAAAACTACTAGAGCTAATAAATGAGTACAGCAAAGTAGCAGGTTACAAGATCAACATTCAAAAATCTGTAGTGTTTCTATACATTAGCAAAGAACAAGCTGAGGGGGAAATCAAGAAACAAATTCCATTTACAATTGCAACTAAAAGAATAAAATACTTAGGAATAAATTTAACTAAAGAGACAAAAGACCTATACAAAGAAAACTACAAGAAACTGTTAAAAGAAATCACAGAAGACCTAAATAGATGGAAGGGCATACCGTGTTCATGGATTGGAAGACTAAATATAGTTAAGATGTCAATTCTACCTAAACTGATTTACAGATTCAATGCAATACCAATCAAAATCCCAAGAACTTATTTTTTCGGAAATAGAAAAACCAATAAGCAAATTTATCTGGAAGGGCAGGGTGCCCCGAATTGCTTAAAGTATCTTGAGGAAAAAAAACGAAGCTGGAGGTCTCACGCTGCTGGAGTTTAAGGCATATTATGAAGCCACAGCAGTCAAAACAGCATGGTACTGGCATAAAGATAGATATATCGACCAATGGAATCGAATAGAGTGCTCAGATATAGACCCTCTCATCTATGGACATTTGATCTTTGATAAGGCCAACTCACCTGGGACAGAACAGTCTCTTCAATAAATGGTGCCTAGAGAACTGGATATCCATATGCAAAAGAATGAAAGAGGACCCATATCTCACACCCTATACAAAAGTTAACTCAAAATGGATCAAAGATCTAAACATTAGGTCTAAGACCATAAAAGAGAGGAAAATGTAGGGAGATATCTTATGAATCTTACAATTGGAGGCGAGTTTATGGACCTTAAACCTAAAGCAAGAGCACTGAAGAAAGAAAGAAAGAAAGAAATGGGAGCTCCTCAAAATCAAACACTTTTGTGCATCAAAGAACTTCATCAAGAAAGTAGAAAGACAGCCTACACAATGGGAGACAATATTTGGAAACAACATATCAGATAAAGGTCTAGTATCCAGAATTTATAAAGAGATTGTTCAGCTCAACAACAAAAAGACAGCCAACCCAATTACAAAATGGGAAAAAGACTTGAACAGACACCTCTCAGAAGAGGAAATACAAATGGCCAAAAGGCACATGAAGAGATGCTCAATGTCCCTGGCCATTAGAGAAATGCAAATCAAAACCACAATGAGATATCATCTCACACCCACCAGAATGGCCATTATCAACAAAACAGAAAATGATAAGTGCTGGAGAGGAAGTGGAGAAAGAGGCACACTTATCCACTGTTGGTGGGAATGTCAAATGGTGCAACCACTGTGGAAGGCAGTTTGGCGGTTCCTCAAAAAGCTCAATATAGAATTGCCATACAACCCAGCAATACCATTGCTAGGTATCGACTCAGAGGACTTAAGGGCAAAGACACAAACGGACATTTGCACACCAGTGTTCATAGCAGCATTATTTACAATTGCAAAGAGATGGAAACAGCCAAAATGTCCATCAAAAGACGAGTGGCTAAACAAACTGTGGTATATACATACGATGGAATATTATGCAGCTTTAAGCATATGAAGCATGTAATAACATGAACGGACCTAAAGAACATTATGCTGAGTGAGTCTAGCCAAAAACTAAAGGACAAATACTGTATGGTCCCACTGATGTGAACCGACATTCGAGAATAAACTTGGAATATGTCATTGGTAACAGAGACCATCAGGAGATAGAAATAGGGTAAGATAATGGGTAATTGGAGCTGAAGGGATACAGACTGTGCAACAGGACTGGATACAAAAATTCAGAAATGGACAGCACAATACCACCTAATTGTAACATAATTATGTTAAAACACTAAATGAAGCTGCATCTGAGGTCTAGTTTTTTTTTTCTTTTTTTTATTTTTTTCTCTCTATTGTTTTATTTCTTTTTCTGTTGTCTTTCTATTTCTTTTTCTAAATCGATGCAAATGTACTAAGAAACAAATATGCATCTATGTGATGATATTAAGAATTACTGATTGTATATGTAGAATGGAATGATTTCTAAATGTTGTGTTAGTTAATTTTTTTAATTAATATAATAAAAAAAAATAGGCCCACCTATATGCTGTCTATAGGAGACTCATACCCATGGACAAAAAAAAAAAAAGGGTGAAAGTGAAAGGCTGAAAAAAAGATATTTCATGCAAACAACAACCTGAAAAACAGCAGGAGTAGCTATAGCAATATCCAACAAATAAGACTTAAAATGTAAAACTGTAATGTAAGAATCAAAGAAGGAAACTATGTGTTAATAAAAGGAACAACTCAACAAGAAGACATAACAATCATAAATATTTATGCCCCGAACCAGAGTGCTCCAAAATGCACAAGGCAAACACTGACAACACTGAAGGGAGAAATAGACACCTCTACTATAATACTTGGAGACTTAAATTCCATGCTCCCGTCAATGGATAGAACATCTACACAGAGGATCAATAAGAAAACAGAAATTTTAGATAACACGATAAAAGGACTAGACATAACAGAAATTTATAGAACATTACACCCCACAACAGCAGGATATACATTTTTCTCATGTGCACATGGATCATTCTCAAGAATAGACCATATGCTGGGTCATAAAACAAGTCTCAATATATTTAAAAAGACTGAAATCATAAAAAAAAAAAAACTTTCTCAGATAATAATGGAATGAAGTTGGAAACCAGTAACAGGCAGATGGCTGGACAATTCACAAATATCTGGAGGCTAAGCAACAAATTCTTAAACAACTAGTGGGTCAAGGAAGAAATTACAAGAGGAATCAGTAAATATTTGGATGCAAATGAAAATGAAAACACAACATATCAAAATTCATGGGATACAGTAAAAGAGATGCTGAGAGGGAAATTTATTGCCCTAAATGCCTATATTAAAAAAGAAGAAAGAAGAAAAATCAAAGAATTAACTGTTCACTAGAAGAACTAGAGAAAGAACAGCAAATTAACCCCAAAGAAAACAAAAAGAAAGAAATAACGAAGATTAGAGAAGAAATAAATGAAACTGAGAACATAAAATAATTTAGAATATTAACAAAACCAGAAGTTGGTTCTCTGAGAAAATCAATGGACTCTTAGCTAGGCTAACAAAAAAATAAAAAGAGAGACAGAGAGAGGGAGGTAAGATGCAAATAAGTAAAATCAGAAATGGAAAAGGGGACATAACCACTAACTCTGCAGAAATAAAGAAGGTAATGAGAGGATACTAAGAACAACTAAATGCTAATGAACTAGAAAACATAGATGAAATGGACAATTTCCTTGAAAGGCATGAATGACCAACACTGACTCGACCTCACACACCATTCATAAGTAAAGAAATTGAATTAGTCATCAAGAAGCTCCCCCAAGAGAAAAGTCCAGGATTAGATGGCTTCACATGTTAATTCTACCAGCATTTAAGAAAGAATTAGTACCAATCCTGTTCAAACTCTTCAAAAAAATTTGAGAGGAGAGAAAGCTACCTAACTAATTCTATGAAGCCAAGACCACCCTAATACCAAAGCCAGGCAAAGATACTACAAGAAAAGAAAATCACAGAACAATCTCTTTAATGACTACAGTTGTAAAAATCTTCAACAAACTATTTGCAAATCGAATCCAGCAGCACATTAAAAGAATTATATACCAGGACCAAATGGAATTTATTCCAGATATGCAAGGATGGTTCAAGGCAAGAAAATCACAATTAAGGTAAGACACCATATCAATAAATCAAAGCAGAAAAACCACATGATCATCTTGATTGATGCAGAGAAAGCATTTGACAAAATCAACATCCTTTCTTAATGAAAACACTTCAAACAGTGGCATTAGAAGGGAACTTCCTCAATATGATAAAGGAAATATATTAAAAATCCACAGCTAACATCATTGTCAATAGGGAAAGACTGACAGCTTTCCCTTGAACATCAGGAACAGACCAAGGATGCCCCCGTCACCATTTTTATTCAACATTGTGCTAGAAGTTCTAGCCAAAGCAATTAGACAAGAAAAAGAAATAAAAGGCATCCAAAATGGAAAGGAAGAAGTAAACCTCTCACTGTTCGCAGATAATATGATATCATATGTGAAAAATCTACAGCAAAGCTGCTAGAGCTTATAAATTAGCATAGTAAAGTGGCAAAGTACAAAATCAACATTCAAAAATCAGTAGTGTTTCTATACTATCCAGTAATCAGCAATCTAAGGAGGAAATCAAGAAAAAAAATTCCATTTACAATAGCAACCAAAAGAATCAAATATTTAGGAATAAAATTAACTAAGGACAGAAAACACCTATGGAAAGAAAACTACAAGGAATTGCTAAAAGAAATCACAGAAGACCTAAATAAATGGAAGAGCATACCGTGTTCATGGATTGGAAGACTAAATATAGTTAAGACGTCAATCTTACCCAAATTTATTTATAGATTTAGTGCAATACCAATTAATATCCCAACAACTTACTTTGCAGAAATAGAAAAAACAATAACCAAACTTATTAGAAAGGGCAGGGTGCTCCAAACAGCTAAGAATATCTTGAGAAAGAAAATTGAGGGAAGGTCTCATACTACCTGACTTTAAAGCATATTTCAAAGCTACAGTGTTCAAAATAGCATGGTACTGGCATAAAGCTAGATATACTGACCAATGAAATCAAATTGAGTGTTCAGAAATAGACCTTCTTATCTAGGGACAACTGATCTTTGATAAGGTGGTTACGCCAACCCAACTGGGAAAGAGCAGCCTCTTCAATAAGTGATATTTGGAGAACTGGCTATCCATACACAAAACAATGAAAGAGGATCCATATCTCATACCCTGTAAAAAATTAACTCAAAATGGATCAAGGACCTAAATATTACAGTTAAGACCATAAAACTTTCAGAATATAATATAGGGAAGTATCTTACAAATTTTCTGGTAGGAGATGGTTTCCTAGACCTTACACCTAACTCATAAGCAACAAAAAAATAGATGAATGGGATCTCCTCAAAATTTTGTACAACAAAGAACTTTTTTAGGAAATAAAAAGGCAACCTACACAATGGGAGACAATATATGTAAACTACATGTCAGATAAGGGTTTAATGCCCAGAATATATAAAGAGATTCTGCAACTCAATAACGAAAAGAAAAACAACCCAATTTTTAAAATGGGCAAAAGACATGAACAAACAGTACAAATGGCTAAAAGGCATATGAAAAGATGCTCAACTTCAGTGGCTTTTAGGGAAATGCAAATCAAAACCACAATGATCTCATACCCACGAGAATGGCCATTATCAAAAAAAACAGAAATCAACAAGTGCTGGATAGGATGTGAAGAAAGAGGCACACTTATCCACTGCTCATGGGAATATAAAATGGTACACCCACTATGGAAGACAGTTTGGCAGTTCCTCAAGAAGCTAAGTATAGAATTGCCATATAATCCAGCAATCCCATGGATTATATGGCAATATGTATTAGGTATATATTCAGAGGAACTGAAAGCAAGGAACAAACAGATATTTGCACACAAATATTGACAGCACCATTATTTACAATTGCCAAGACACAGAAAGCGCCCAAATGTAAGTCAATGGACAAGTGCTAAACAAGCTATGGTATACACATACAATGGAATATTACACAGCTGTAAGACAGAATAAAGTCATGAAGCATGTAGCAAAGTGGATGAACCTTGAGGACATTATGCTGAGTGAAATTAACCAGAAACCAAAGGTCAAATACTCTATGGTCTCACTAACATAAACTAATGTTCCTGAATGAACTTGAGAGTTCAAGTTAAGAACATAGAGACTGGGCATTTGGTGCTGAAGGAACATAGAATGTGCAAAAGGACTGATTGTAAAAACTCAGAAATGGATTGCATGATACTATCTGATAGTAACACAATAATATAAGTACACTGAATGAAGCTAAATATGAGTTTGGTTGAGGAAGAAAGGATGGGGGCACATATAACACCAGAAGGAAAGGCAGAAAATAAAGACAGTAAAACAGGCATGTGTAGAGTAGACAATGATGGTAATTAAATATATAGATACGAAAACCTTTTTGCATGAGGAAAAACAAATAAATGTCAGCATTGCAAGGTGGTGAAATGAAAATACGACCTATGCAAGCTAGAATCTACTGTCAACAGTAACAACTGTAATATGTTTCCACTGAATGTAACAAAGGCATCATGCCAAAACTAAATGTCAACAAGCGGAGGATATGGAGGAGGGTTACAGATTCTTTGCAGAAGAAAAGGAAATGTCTTCATATAGATTACGGTGGTGAGGGCATGGCTATTAGATTGGATTGTATGATGTGTAAATAAAACTCTTTAAAAATGAACAGAGAGAAACAAGTGCTAGAGAAAACGTGGAGAAAGAGATATACCTATGCACTGTTATAGGGAAGTTGAGAGGTGCAGCCCCTCCAGAGGGCAGTGTGGTAGTTCCACGAAGGTAGGGGTAGGATTGCCATTAGATCCTGCAACACCGTTGTTAGGATACACCTAGAGGAACTGAGTGTTTCTATTTTGAGTGGGTACACAAATAGAAATTTGCATACTGGTGTTTATGGCAGCAGTGTTCACTGTTCACAATAGAAGGAGGTGGCCTAAGGGTACAATGTCTGAGGAATGAAAGAGGCAACTGTAGTGTATATATACAACGGATTACTGAGAAGCCACAAGAAGGAATGAAGCTGTGATGCATACAACTAGGTAAATGAACCTTAAGGGCAGGATGTTGAATGAAATGTAAGAAACAAGAAAACAAATATTACTATGCCTCATTCATATGGAGTAAGCATAATATACAAACCCAGAGAATTGAAGTCAAGAGAATGGGTTATCAGGTTGGGGCCTATTATAAAGTACCCTAGATTGTAAGCTCTTACAGCAGTCACATATATTCAGGAATTGTAGCTGTTATTTCTAAATTCTGAGATGCTGAGCTATCTGTGTAAAATCTGGTCATTCCCTGAAACATTGGGTATTTATGTGACACCTGAGACTCAGAGTTAGAGCACTGAAGTTATGAAAATCAGCATTACCCCATATAGCAACTGTTTAAAAAGTTGAAAAAGGGATCAGATTTCAACTAAAGATATGAATGAAGCTGATCTGGACAGGCCTAAGATAATTCAGAATACAGGGTAAAGGATGATATCATCCATATTTTAAAATTTTAACTTGTCTCTGAGATCAAAGGGAGAGACGTTTATTTGGTGTAAATTTTATATTTTGGGTAGTGGGTGCATGGGTGGTTCAGTGGTAGAATGCTTGCCTTCTATGCAGGAGACCCACATTCGATACCCAGACCATGCACCCCCCCCAAAAAAGATCATATTTTGGGTAGTGCATCATCTAATTTAATTTGTATTGTCTGTTTATTTGAATACCACAATTACATGGAATCCTGAATAGAGCGTGAAATCTTATTGGTTTGTGCAGGTTAGTGTGATACTCTGATACAACCCAGAGTAATTTGGGCAGAGAATAAAAAACTATTTGCAAAGTCCCCTTTGAGGACAGGGGAGAAAGGAGGAAATATCAAACTATGTCATACGGGGAATTTGTGATATCCTCACAAGCAGTGAGACAACCAATTCAACAGACTGAGCCCTCAATCTTGGGGTCCAGCCCTATGAAACTTATTCCTGCAAAGGAGAAGCTAAAACTACTTATAATTATGCCTAAGAGTCACACCCAGAGAACCTCTTTTGTTGCTAGGATGTGGCCTCTCTCTCTCTAAACCAGCTTAGCAGGTTAAGTCACTGTCCTTGCCCCTACGTTGGATATGACTCCCAGGGGTGTCTCCCTGGAAACATGGGACAGGATTTGTAGCATGAGCCAGGACCCAGATTTCAGAGTTGAGAGGTTATCTTGGAGGCTATTCTTATCCATTATATAAATATCCTTTTTTAGTTAATAGTGCATTGGAGAGGCTAGAGGGAAGTATCTGAAACTGTTGAGCTGTGTTCCAGTATCACTGATACTTGAAGATGATTGTGTAACTATATGGCTTTTATAATGTGATCATGTGATTGTGAAATCCTTGTATCTGATGCTCCTTTTATCCAGGACAAATGACTAAAAAAAATAAGGATAAAAAATAAATAAATTATGAGGGAGGGATAAAGGATAAAAAAAAAAAATGGTTAGATTGAAATACTAGTGATCAGTGAGAGGGAGGTGTAAGGGTAAAAGTTTTTTCTTTTTACTGGCTTTTCTGGAGTAATGTTCTAAAAAATGATCATGGTGATGAATACACAACTATGTGTTAATATTGTGAGCCTTTGATTGTATACTATTGATGGACTGTACATGTGAGTATTTTTCAATGAAAATATTTTTTTAAAAATAGACTAAGGTCTAAATGTAAGAGCCAAACCCATACAACTAATAAAAGAACACATAGGGGAAAATCTTCAGGTCCTTCTATTAGACAACAGATTCTTAGAGACAACACCAACAGAACAAGCAACAAGCGCAAAAATAAGCAAAATGGACTTCATAAGAATTAAATGCTTTTGTACATCAAAAGACATTAATAAGTGAAAAGACAACCTACAGAATGGGAGAAAATATCTGGAAATCATGAATTTGATAAGGCCTTAATATCCAGAATATATAAAGAACTCTTTCAACTCAACAAAAAACCAAGGAACCTGATTTTAAAATTGGGGAAAGGACTTGAATAGGGATTTCTCCAAAAAAATTATACAAATGGCCAATAAGCACATGAAAAGGTGCCCAATATCATTAGTCACCAAAGAAATTCAAATAAAAAACACAATGACATACTACTTCTCACCCACTAGGATGGCTATTATTTTAAAAATAGAAAACAAGTGTTGGTAAGGATGCTAAGAAATGGGATCCTACATATTGTTGGTGGGAGTGTAAATGGCGTAGCTGCTGTATAAAACAGTTTGGCAGTTCCTCAGAAATTAAATATATTTGACCCAACAATTACAATGATAGGTATATACCCAAAAGAATTGAGACAGGAACGTGAACTGATTATCTGTACACAATATTCATAGAAGCATTATTCATAACAGCCAAAAGGTAGAGGCAATCCAGTTGTCCCTCTACAGATGAATGTTTAAACAAAATGTGGTAAATGCACATACATGGAATATTATTGAGTCATCAATGAATGAAATTATGACATGCTACAACATGGATGAATCCTGAAGACATCAGGTTGAGTTAAATAAGCCAGACACAAAAGGACAGTATTATATAATTTCACGTATACAATATAACTAAAATAAGCAAATTCATAAAGACAGTAAGTAGACTACAGGTTACTGTTGTAACTGGAGGTAACAACAGGGAAGGTTGGTAGGAATAGGAAGTCATTGTTCAATGGGTACAGAACACTGTTTAGAGTACTAAAAAACTTTTGATAATAGATGATGTAGATTGTATCGCAATATTGTGAATACAGTTAATATAAATGAATTGTACACATGAAAGTTAAGATGAGAAGATTAGTGTTAAATGCTTCAAAATTTTAATAGGCAAAGGATGTGAATATATATTTTTTCAAAGAAGATAAAATAATGACCAATAAGTACATGAAAAGATGCTCAACATCCTTAACCATTAGGGTAATGCAAATCAAAAGCACAATGAGATAGTACTTCAAATCTATCAGGATGATTATTATTTTAAAAAACATAAAATATGAGTTGACAAGCATGTGGATAAATTGAACTCTTATGCACTGCTGGTAGGAATATATAATTGTCCAACCACTGTGGAAAACAGTTTGGTGATGCCTCAAAAAGTTAAACTTAGAATTATCATTAGGACCTGGCAATTCCACTTTTAGCTATGTATCACAATGAAATGAAAGTAGGAAAACTCATTTGCTAGAAACACCAATGTTCATAGCAGCATTATTCACAATTGTCAATAGGTGGAAACAACCCAAGTATCCAACGATGGATGAATGGATAAACAAAAACTGGTGTATTCATACATACTTATGAAATGGAATACTATTCAGCCATAAAAAGGAATATACTGGGCGGGCCACGGTGGCTCAGCAGGCAGAGTTCTTGCCTGCCATGCCGGAGACCCAGGTTCAATTCCTAGTGCCTGCCCATGCAAAAAAAAAAAAAAAAAAAGGAACATATTTCTGATAAATGTTACAACACGGACAAACTTTGAAAACATTATACAAAGTGATATCAGCCAGACACCAAAGGATAATTATTGTATGACTCCACTTATATGAAATATCTAGAATAAGTAAATTCATAGAGACAGAAAGTAGATTAGAGATTTCCAGGGTTGGGTAAAAGGGGAATGAGGATTTATTGCTTAATGAATACAAAGTTTCTGTTTTGGGTATGAAGATTTCTGTTTTAGTAACAGAAGTGGTGACAGTAGCAAGAAAGTGTCAAAGTATTTAATGCCGCTGAAAAGTACACTTAAAATGCTTAAAATGACAAATTTTGTGTTATAAATATGTTACAACTTTTTAAATACACACATACTTACAGGTACCAAGAAAGGATAAAAATATTTCTCTTTCTCCCGTCTACAAGATCACATTTACTAGAAAGTTTGTAAAATTATAGTAAGCAATATTTAAAAGATACGTATAATTTGAATAAATAAACTTTATCATTCCAAATTTTAGTTTTTTATCTATAATCTTATGAGGAAATTTTGCTCTAGATTCTAATACTGTTTCTACTGCAATTTGGTGCTCAAAAGACACTTGTTGACTTCATATAGTTGTTTTATGAAATACAATCTTATAAAAGCAAGAAGGATAATGAATGTTTTCTAAATGGTGCCTTCTTGTAACTGAATATTCCAAAAGACCCATAGAGCAATTTAAAATGCTTTACACTGGAAAAATTTAAAACTCAAAGAGAGGATTCTTGGTCAGTAAAATCACTTTTCATTTAGGTATACTTGCTTTATATACTAGTACTCTACTGAGTAACTAAAGAAGTTCAAAATAAATCTCAGTATTTTTCATCTATGTAAACACAAAATTCCAACTAAGCACCTTTACTAAGCCAATTCGGAAAATATTTGAAAAACATTCTAGTCTTGAAAATATAAATGTCCTTGATTAATGATAAGAAAATATATAAATAAGGTTTTGAAATATTCATGCCATCAGTATACACGATGGTCTATTTTTGGTATATAAAAAATGTAATTCTTGTAAATTTTGCTATAACAATGATTTCTTATTGAATAAATAAGGGTGTAATGAGAAACACTGATATTCAGTTGTTCACAATTCAGTTGATTCACTTATCCACAAAAAAATGTGCTTAGTTATTAAAATGGATCCTTTCATTGTTTATGACTACTCTGTTACTAGGAACTTTTCAAATATCATTTGGAGTAAAAGCAAAGTTGCAAAAAACAATAGGAGTTATAGGTATTAAAACCAAGAGTTTATCTTTGTAAGTAGAGTAAAAAGTGGAGAGTGTGAGTTTGCCCAAAGGCAGAGGATGGGCCTTCCACGACATTGCAGTGGAAGAGTCATGCTGCCTCAGGCCTTGGAGAGGGTGAAGCACATTCCTTGGGGTTTGGGGAGAACCTGGCTGCCACCACATGGAGGGGTTAAGCGTATGCCCCAGAGATGGCAGAGAGCCTGGGTGCAGCCCCGATCCTTGGAGAGGGTGGAGCCAAGAAAAAGGTGGTCTCCCCAGTATTTCCCAAGGTTGCGTTTGGAGAGAGGAAGTCTTCTGTGTAGCCCTTGGAAAGGGTGGGACTGCAGCTTTCAGAAGCCCCAAAGATAAATGACTCTCAGACTTCAAAATCTAATGGACTTTGCCCTGCGGGTTTTTGAAACTACTTGGGTCCTGTGACCCCTGTGTTGCTTCCTCCTTATGGAAATGGGTATATGTATCCTATGAATGTTTTTCCTTTAGATGCTGGCAGCAAATAACTTGTTTTGAGTTTTTATAGGCCCAGAGCCAGAGGAGAACTTTGCCTTAGAACAGACCATGCTTGTAAGTAATTGTGATGAGACTTTGTACTGGTTTTAACCTTGTATTGCCTCTGATTGTTACTGAAATGCTTTAAAGTTTTCTGATATTGTGATGGAACTAATGTATTCTGTATATGGGAAAAACATGTCTTTTTTAGGGTCCAGAGGGTGGAATGTGCTGGTTTGAAAGGATGTATGTACCCTAGAAAAGCTATGTTTTAATCTTAATCCCATTTTGTAAAGGTAGCCGTTTCTTCTAATCCCTATTCAGTATTGTATGTTTGAAACTGTAATTAGATCATCTCCTTAGAGATGTGATTTAATTAAGAGTGGTTGTTAAACTGGATTAGGTAGAGGCATGTCTTCACCCATTTGGGTGGGTCTTGATTAGTCTCTGAAGTCCTCAAAAAGAGGAAACATTTTGTAGGAAGAAAGAAATTCAGAGAGAGCAGATAATGCTGCAACACCACGAAGCAGAGTGTCCATCAGCCAGTGCTTTGTGTTGGGGGTATCCGGAGTCACAACATCCAGGGTGGAAAGTTACCAAGAGTTAAAAATTGAACAATAATCATTATTAAGAAACTAAAAGAATGGGATGTATTGTACAAGAGCAAATGGCATTTCTCTGCTTCTGTACATAAGATTGCTTGCTTACAGCTGCAAACCAAGATGTGGCTCAAAAAGATAATGTCCTTTTTCCTGCTTCTGTGGATATGCTTGTGGTTTTTACCTTTATAAGCCCCCCATTGAGAACTCCTCAGGGCTGCTCTCTGAATCCTCCTTGGGTTTCTGAGGCAGTCACAGACCGGCTAATAAAGACTCCTAATTGGCTGGCAAATTGCTTTGACTTGTGTGGTCTCTCCTTTGGTGTGTCCCACAACACTTTGGAGATGAAGAAGGGAAACACCTCCCAGGGAGCTTCATGAAAAGAAAGCCAGGAGAGAAAGCTAGCAGATGATGCCGTGTTTGCCGTGGGCCCTTCCAGATGAGAAAAGAACCCTGACCATGTTCACCATGTGCCTTCTCACTTGAGAGAGAAACCCTGAACTTCATCGTCCTTCTTGAACCAAGGTATCTTTCCCTGGATGCCTTTAATTGGAAATTTCTATAGACTTGTTTTAGTTGGGACATTTTCTCAGCCTTAGCAGTTGTAAAGAAGGATTTTATAAAACTTAACAGTAGCTAACTTTTCTTATGTAAAGAAGGATTGTAAAGAAAAGAGTTATGGGCCCCATCAGGCTAAGAAAAACAACCCGGGACTTCCCAGGGGCGGTTATCTGCTGCCTTTGTTATGCAAGGTTTTCTGCTGCCTTGGTTATGCAAGGTTGTAACTGCCGGGAGGAAGTTTAATCTAAGAATGCAACTGAGAAGGTTGAGTAAGGGAGTTTTGCACGAGACAGCTGCTTCTTGCATGAAGCAGCTCCCATGACTCATGCGCGAAAAATGTTTGTTATCTGCTTCTTGCAAAATGTTTGTTATCTACTTCTTGCAAAATGTTCGTTATCTACTTCCTGCATAAAGCAGAACCTGTAACTCATGTTCAACCCTCAAACCCCACCCCCTTATCCTGGCCCTCAAAAGGCTTCCCAAAACCCAGGCTCGGGGCTCTCTGTTCCTGCGTGTTCAATGAGCCCCACGCATGTGTGGTAAATAAACCCCTTGCGTGTTGCATGAGAGAACGTCTCTTGGAGTCTTCCTTTGCGTGGCAAAACTCTCGAATTCTCGAATTCTTACACAGTGTAAACCAGCAACTTGTTAAATTCCCTTTCTAAAAGCCATTCCATTTCTGGTATATTGCATTCCGGCAGATAGCAAACTAGAACACTCTCTCTAACCCCAACTCTGCAAGTAAAACCACTGCCCTCCCCTGACATGCGACATGACATCCTGGGGTCAAAGTCTCCCTAGATGCATGGGAGATAACTCCCAGGGATGAGCCTAGCCCTGGCACTGTGGGATCAACAATACCATCCTGACCAAGAGGGGAAAAAGACATATAACAAATAAAGTATCAGTGGCTGAAAGAGTTAAAATAGAGTCGAGAGGCTACTATGGAGGTCATTCTTACACAAGCTTCAGTTAGACATTACTACCTATTATAACTTGCCAAACTCCAACCAAAACCATTCCAACCAATCCTAAAGAACACCTAGGGCATCATATAATATTCTAAAAGGTTCCATGTACTAGGGTAGCTTTCCAGAAACCTACAACCTCCAGATGGATCCCTGGACCAGATATGTCCTGAAATGCAGAGGGGCCAGCCTCTCCAGAATATCAGTTAGTTCCATCTCCCTATTCCATATTATTGACAGCCCCTTCCAACATGAAAAAGTTAGAATGGCCATAGCCCAAATATCCCTAAAGAGTGGGAGAAAGATCAGAGGAGATGGTGGAGTTATACAGAGAAGGTAGGGTTTAATAAATGAGTACGACTGCTGAAACATTATATTGATATCTTTTATCTTAGTATATGATATTGATATTTCTTTTATCCAGTATCTCAGAGCAGCTAGAAGTA
This sequence comes from Tamandua tetradactyla, assembly GCF_023851605.1. Taxonomy (NCBI): domain Eukaryota; kingdom Metazoa; phylum Chordata; class Mammalia; order Pilosa; family Myrmecophagidae; genus Tamandua; species Tamandua tetradactyla. Next base: position 41,811,387 of record NC_135343.1, on the reverse strand, counting down.
AAAACCTAAAATTGTAGAATTGTAACCCATAGCAAATTCTGAAATCTGTTCAACAACTAATTGTCGCAATGTGCTTTGAAATCTATTGCTTTTCTGTATATATGTTATTTTTCACAAAAAAGAAAAAAAGTTGATTGTGATGCTAAATGCACAGCTATATGATACTGTGAACCATTGACTGTACACTTTGGATCACTGCATGGTATGCGAATATATAGCAATAAAAAATAAGTAATTAAAAAAAAAAAGACCAAAGGAGAAAGTGGAGTTATAAAAGAGAAGACAGGATTTAACAAATGAGTATGACTCCTGAATCATTATATTGATATTTCTTTTAGTCTCCAGTGTCTTGGAGCAGCCAGAAGGAAAAACCTAAAATTGTGGAACTGTAACTCATAATAAACTCTCAAATCCATTCTATTACTAATTGTTGCGGTGTGCACTGAAATTTATCGCTTTTCTATATATATGTTATTTTTCACAATTAAAAATTTTTACAAAAATAAAGGTAGCCCTGAAAATGATTGCTGCTTTCACTATAAAACTACAGTCCTAGCTCTCAAAAGAAACTTTCAAATTAAAATCATTTTAAAACCCTAAAATTGAACAAGGTCTAAAATTTTAAAAATACTCAACTCTACTCACATAGATATAGAATTTGTTAAAATACAACACTATAATACAACTGGATTTGGTCCTTTTCTATCCCCAAAAGCCAACCAGTAAATAATTGTAGACTTTCTTATAAAAACTTATGTGTAATAACCAGTTTTGAACATTATCATAATTTAAGAAACAAAGCACTGCCCTAGGGGAAAATAGGTGATCTAAGTAGTTTAGATCTTTATCTCCCAATTATTTTCTGGTAATTAGAAGGATATATTCTAATATTAATTTCCTATTTCCATAACTTAGAAAATAAGACCACTAATCAAAAGCTGAAAAGTACAAGATATAAAAAATTAAAATAAACCATTAATAAATAAACCACATTTACCGGTTTTATTCTAAGTTGACCATCCACTACCTCAAGAATGGCATGTCTTCTGGACACTCTCTTATCTGTTATCTGTAGGAGAAAAAACAAAAATGTCAAATACAGCCACCTCCTGAAAAAACAGCAATAAAAAATGATTCTGAAATCAATAAGCTAGACATGGAATATATTGTTCATTCAACAACTGTATATTGAAGAGAATGTCCTCATCTAACAGATGAAGAAACTATTCAGATTAAGGATCCTGACCAAAGTAATAGAAGAGGAAATAAGTGGCAGAGCCAAGACTCAAGCTTGGGATCTAACGGAGCCCAAATCCTTAAATGATGGCTTCTATTCAAGAAAGTTATTTAGTGGGGATTCTTAACACTAAAATTTATAAAATGAGATAAAAATCTATATAATACATATATTAGATAACATTTCAAATATAAGTAACATAATATAACAATAAAATGTTTTTAAAAGACGCAGCCTGGTAAAATGGAGTAAGTGTGACCATAGGTTTTGGGGTCAGGCAGACCTAGGTCAGATGATCTGCATCTGCATTTTCTGAACATCAGTAACAGTTAAGAGAACAGGAGGAGAGAAAAGCAAAAAACAAATATTCAAAGTGAAGATTATCTTCTATTTTTATCGTTTCCTGTTTTGAGCCAATAGTATTCTATGTATGAAGACAATCACTGTTGCATATTAAAGTCCAAAAATTGTTTACACTTTACATTTTGAAAATGCAATGTAAACACAATCGTTATGATTAGCTTTCTAATTTGTGGCTGATATACAATGAAAACATTTTAAGCACCAAATTAAATACCATAATTATTTGATTCATCTGTTATTTACCTTGGTATCATCTGAAAAATCAGGAAAATTATCAATAAAAGCAGACTATAGCCATGCATAGAGTCAATTAAACCAATAGTTCTGAAACAAACTTGGAAAATGTGTAATTACTAGGAATCAGTACTCATTTTTTTTTTAACCAGATAGCAGTTCTATACTTAAGACTGTGACTACACATAAATAGTAATATCAAGCATCACGGCAGAAAGAGCTCCACATAACTGAATTTTTCATATTATTAAAGTTAATTTTTAGAACATTTTCTAAAATAAAATATCCTAAGGATAGTCCATTTAATATATACCTATTAGGCATAATGACTTTCAGAAAGGTAAATCTCAAGTAATAATTTATTTTAACTATCAGAAAAGATAGCATTGGTGGTGCAATGGAGGATCCATGGCAGAATTCTCCCTGCCATGCTGGAGACCTGGGTTCAATTCCCAGTGCCTATCCATGCAAAAAAAATAAAAGAAAAGAAGATAGCATAAAATGACAGGGGTTTCTATATTCTTTCTCATGATATGCTTCAATGAGACAAAAATAACATGAGTAATGTGATAACATTTGCACAGAATGTTCACTTAAATATTGAAATTTACCATAATATTGTCATGGCTATTATTCACATTTCACTTATTTGGAACTTGAGGCCCAAAGAATTTAAGTTACTTGTGCAGGTCACTCTTGAAGAAGGTAGTACTACAATACACACTCTTATTAAACAAAATAAATATCAAAGATGAGAAAAATATTCATATATAACTTTATATGTACATGTAATCATTCAGAAATAATTTCAAGAAATGCAAATTATTCTATAGCTGAAAGTAAGAGGAGTCTATTTCTAACTTGGGTACTTTAAAATCTCATCGTTACTTCAATAATACAAACTGATTTTTCTAATCAACCGAGTAATAAACTGCCAAATATAAAGCCCTGAAATAGGATGATGTCATGATGATGTTTCCTGTAATTATCCAGCTGGGCTTTTTTTCCTTTTTTAAACAGTATTTTCTGCTGGTTGTCATAACGTCTTTTCCTATCTTATTGTTTCTTTTAAGCAGGTTTCATTCACACTAGCAAGAAAAAGATATTTCAAATAATATAAAAGTATAATGTGACCTCTAGTGGACACCTGATTCCATAACAGAGTAATTTCATTACAAGCTGTGGGCCTCTATCGAGTACAAAAAAAGGTGTTTTAAAGAGTGTTTGAAATTAATATCATTTAAGCATTTGGTATAATGTCTCTTTTAAAACACACCTCTAAAAAGTGAGTAAGCAACAAGATAATCTTATATGCTTTACAATGGGAAGCTTAAATGTTTAATAAATTATCATTAAAATTTGTTTTAATTTCAGGATTGGGGAGATTGGTCACAGATTATTTTAAAGGTCTCATCCCCTGCTGTATTTAACAGCCTATCACTTCTCCTTGTACAGTATGAATATCTATTACATTCTTATTAATTAATACACTAACTGCAATAACATTTATGGAGACCAACACACACAGTTTTGTGCTTACTATGTATTATCTCTTTATCTCTTAACCCTCTCAACACCTCTGAAAAGTAGGTGATATCTTCATTTTATAGGTGAGAAACTGGAAGTGCAGAGAGGTTAAGCAACTACCCACAGCCAATAAGCATCAGGCCAGGCATTTGAACCACAGAATCTGATTCCAGAACCATCCTTGCTCTTAAGATGACACTGTCTCCCTTAGTATCATTACATAAAACCTAAAATAAAACACATTTTTTAGATTGTCTACCAGCAGCTTAACTATCTGAACTACAACATAGTAAAGGAATTAGAAATAAGATGAAAACTGCTATTTAATAAGCAAGTAGACATTCTGAGAAGATTCCAGTCCTAAACAGAGCTCTGGCATTCAAAGAGACCCCTGGCTTTCATTTGGTCAATTTTATTCTAATGTCATACCCAATCTAACAAGATGTGTTATACAAATTCCCAATTCTCTATTCACTGCACACAGAAAGTGCATAGGGTAGTGTTTTGGTTTGTTAATGCTGCCAGAATGCAATATACCAGAACTGGGTTGGCTTTTTTAAAGGGAATTTATTAAGTTGCAAGTTTACAGTTCTAAGCCTGTAAAAATGTCCATACTAAGGCATCCAGAAAAAGATGCCTTGACCTAAGAAAGGGTCGTGCGTCTAGAACACCTCTGTCAGCTGGGAAGGCATATGACTGGGGTCTGTGGCTTCTGGTTTCAAATAGCTTCTCCGGGGGCATTTATTTTCTAAATTTCCAAACATCTAGGTCTTGTGTTAGCTTTGTTGGCTCTATCTCTTCTAAAATAGTTCCCTCTTAAAGGACTCCAGTTAAGTAACTCCACCTTGAATGGGGAGAGACATAATTCCATGGAAACCACCTAATCAAAAGGTCTCAACCACAACTGGGTGGGTCACATCTGCCTGGAAACAAACTGAACAGAAAAGATCCCACCCAGCATTACTGAATCAGGATTAAAGAACATGGCTTTTCTGGGGTATGCAATTGTTTCAAACCAGCACATTCTGGACCTCCAAAAGACATGTTCTTTCCATATACAAAATACATTCATTCCATTACAATATCACAAAAGCCTTAAACCATTTAAGAAACAATACAAATACAATACAAAGTCAGAAACAGTACAAAATCTCATCAAAGTCAGCTACAGGCATGGTCTGTCCTAAGGCAAAATTCTCCTCTGGCTGTTGACCTGTGAAAACTATCTATCCCTATGTAATAATTCCTAAACTTAATGGTATAATGGCATAAACAATTGTTATAAGACAATAGCTATTTAACATTCCTCATAATTCTGTCAATTAGCAGAACTTTGCTGTGAGTTTTGCCTGGACATACTTATGGGGTTGCATGTAAATAGAAAACATAAAAGACACTAATATATAAATTAAAATTCTATTCTCTAAGGGAAAATCAATAAGAAACAAAAACCCACAGCTAATTAAGAAAAACGGATAGGGGCAGAGTTGGGGAGAAAACTCAAATGTCTAAAATGAGAAACAATAAGGTGGAAATAATCATTGAAAATATAGGATATTTTTTAATCATAAGACTGAACAAATACAAGTTATGCATTTTCCCTATATGCATGCTATTCTTCAATAAAAAGTTCAAAGAAATCTTGAGACCATTTTTGTACTAATTCTATGCAAATAAATTTGAAAAGTTAGGTGAAATGGATAATATCCAGGGAAATTAAAACTTCCTAAAACTGATCTAAGTTGAGACAAAGCATAAATAGGCCAATTTCAATATAAGAAATAGGGAAAGTTGCCTAAGAATTACTCTTCAAAAAAAAGTACCAGATAGTTCCATATGAAAGTTCTATCAAATCTTCAAAGACAGATAATCACAACTTTGTACAAATTTTTCCAGAGTACAGAAAAAAAAGAAAAAGTTCCAAGTTCTTTACAAACCTGATAAGGATAACATAAAAAAATGGAATAATATTACTAGTTAATACTGATGTAAATAACCTGAATAAAATATTATCAAACATAATTTAAGACTTTAAAAAATAATCATGACCAAGTTGGATATACTCAAGTTGAATCTACTCAAGGAATGTAAGAATGTTCTTCTGTTAGTGAAACCATTAATATAACTCAACACATTAATAGAAATAAAGAGAAAAATCATACTAGCTCCACAGTTGTAAAAAAAAAATCCTTATAAAAATTCAACAGTCCTAAAAAAAATAAAAAAATAAAAAAAAAAAAATTCAACAGTCCTAATAAAGAGCACACAATTAAAAAAAAAACAGATTGGCATTTTCTTAACAATGTAAAATATATATATAAATCAGTCCTCAACCCAGCATCTTACTTAATGGGAAAATACTAGAGTAATTCCCACTCAAGTAATTCCCATCATGGAACAAAGCAAAGAAGTATCTCCCTGATAGCTGACATTATACATAGGGAGGATTTATCTAGTACAATAAGATAAGAGACAGATAATAAGCTAATATCATCTTGGATAAATAAGACATCAATAATAAAGCTAAATGCTAAAATAAAAAGATTCAGCAGTGTTTTAGTTTGCTAAAACTGCTGAAATGCAATACACCAGAAAAGCTTTTATAAAGGAGATTTATTTAGTTACAAATTTACAGTTCTTTGGAGGAAAGGCAGGTAGCTTTCATCTGGGTTCCTCTGTCACATGGGAAGGCACATGGCAATGCCTGCTGGCCCTCAACTCTCTCCCAGCTGCTGGTTTCAAATGGCTTTTGCCAGGGCATTTCCTCTGCATCTCCAATGTCTGGTTCTATGTGGCTCTGAATGCTTTCTCACTCTTTAAGCCTCCAGCTGATTAAATTAAATGTCACTCATTATAGAAGACACTTCCCTTAGCCGAGGGCAGATGTAATCAGTCATAGACGAAATTTGGGTGCTGATGATTTAAGTATACAGAAACAACAACTAGGCACCATCACCTGGCCAAGATGACATCTGAATCTATCACAAGCAGTCTGAAATTATCAGACAAAATTAATCACCTTCATAGACACAAACAATAAACAGCAGGAAGAAATAATGTAAGGGAAAGAAATCCATTTATATATAGCAACAAGTAGATAAAAGCATTTGGGAATAATGTGAAAAGAAATGAGTAAAACCTTATGAGGAAAACAAAACACTCATTAAACCTGGCCCAAACATCATGGAATGTAACTGGCCCTGGCATCATGAGACCTAAGTCCCAAGGATGAGCCTGGCCCCAGTATGGTGGATTAGTTGACCAAAAGGGGGAAAAGGAATAGAGTTCCAATGGCTAAGAGATTTCACCTCAATTCAAGAGGTCATTCTGGAGGTCACTCTTATGCAAGTTTCAGACAGATATTGCAAACTGCCACAGTATGGCAAACCCCAACCAACAGCATTCCTGAAAGTCCTGAACAATATCCTCGGCTCTGTAAAATTTCATTTATTTTGTTTTTCAGAGCCTTAAAACCTCCAGATTGTTCCAATGCCAGAGAAGCTCTGGAACATAGAAATACTGGACTCTCCAAGAACAACTGGTTTCACCATTTCATCCCTTTGCCCCTTAATAACAATGCCCCTGTCAGCCTTGAAGCAGTTAGAAGAGTCATTGCCCAGACATCCCTAAAGGTTGAGAGAGAATTACCAAATAAGAGGGAAGAATTGTAACTGAGTTATCAGGATCTAAGGAATGATTTTTGACTGTTGAATCATTATACAGATTCCTTTCTGGCATACTGGAGTAGACAAAGGGAAATAATGGAAATCTGTGAACTGTAATCCAGCTACCTTGATCTCTGATGACTGTATAGCTTCTGTCTCATGCCTTTGTGATCGTAAAACCTTGCAACTAACCTTCACCTGTACCCGTTTTATTAGGTTTTTTTTACTTTAGAGTCTTATGAGCTCTAAAGACAGCCCCTAATGTTTATTAATGAAGGGTCTTAGGTCAGCCCAGTACACCCCAAGTACAAAATTATCTTAATAACCAAGACTGGATCTAACCAAAGTAGGCCTGCCTGACATGCACACTAGCTGAGACTTTAACCTACAAGTCACCTACGCCTCATTCTACCATTTTCTTACATATGTTCTCTCACTAACCATGTAACCAATCTGTACATATTCATTAATTAGATCACCTCTAATTACATCATCTGGGGCCACTATGCTCATTATCCCAAACACAGCCTATCTTTTTCGCTAATAAAACTATCAGAATTACTGCAGTTTGGGGAGACAGATTTTTGGGCCAATGGGCCTTCTGCTCTTCTACAATGCACCTAGTAGTAAATTCTTTCTCTCTTTGAAAAAGAAAGCAGTCCTTAAAGACACAAAATTAGATTTGTTCCTGGATAGGATGACAATATCAAAAAGCTATTAACTGTCCCTAAATTTATGTATTATTAGAAAAATGGGCACAAATTCCTCAGACATTGATGGTAGGAGTACAAATAGCTGCAATCCCTTTGGAAATATATTTGTTAACAGAAACCAAAACCATGTAGGCAACTTCATTTCTAGGAATTCACCCAAAAGATATGCTTCCTTTAATGCAAAAACAAACATTCATAAAGTCATTCATTATAGTGTAATTTTTAAATTATGTTAACATATATATAACACAAAACTTGCCACTTTAACCATATCTAAGTATACAATTCAGAAGCATAAATCAATTTTACAATGTTGTGCTGCCATCACCACCTTCTATTACTAAAACTCTTTCATTAGCCCAAACGGAAACTCTGTACCTATTAAGCAATAACTCCACATTCTCCTTTCCACCAGGCCCATGGCAATCTCTAATCTACTTTGTCTCTAACTTTGTTTATTCTAGATATCCCATATAAACGGAATCATACATTTGTCCATTTCTGTCTGGCTTCTTTCACACAACATGTTTTCAGGGTTCATCCATCTGTAGCATGTATCAGAAATCCATTCATTTTTATGACTGAATAATGACCAATATATGGGTATTCCACATTTTATTTATCCATTTTTCTGATGATGGACACTAGGGTTGTTTTCACCTTTGGGGAATTATGAATAATGCTGCTATGAACATTGGTGTACGAGTATCTGAGTCCCTGCTTTCAATTCTCTGGAATATATAACTGTTGTGGATTGAATCATATTCTCAACAAAGACACGTTTAAGTCCAAATTACTTGTCCAGTGAACGTGAACCTATTTATAAATAAGATATTGAAGATGTTATTAAAGTGAGAGCAAACTGAATCAGGATAGGCTATAATCCAGCGTGACTACAGTATTTATAAACTGAGGAAATCTGGACAGCCAGCAATACAAGAGGACAGATAGCCATGTGATGGAGGCAAAGATGGAGTACTGACTGCCGGCAAGCCACCACCAAATGCTAGTCTTCAGAGCAAGAATTGCTTGCTGATACCTTGATTTTGGACTTCTAGCTGCCAAAAATGTGAGAAAATAATAAATTCTTGTTGTTGAAGACAAAACTATCAGCCTACAGCATTTCTTATGACACCCTTAGCAAACTAAGAAAATGACTAAGAGTGGAATTGCCAAATTCTATGTTTATCTTTGGGAGGAACTGATGGCGTTTCATGGAGTTGTACCATTTTATATTCCTACCCAAAAGGCACGAGGGTTGCAATTTCTCCACTTCCTCACCAACACTTGTACTGTTTTGTTTTGCTTTTTAAGTAATAGCCATCCTAGTGAGTATGAAGTGGTATTTCATCTTTTCAAGTGCTTATTGGCCATTTGTATATCTTCTTTGAAGAAATGTCTATTAAAATCCTGCACCATTTTTTAATTAAGTTGTCTTTTTGTTATTGATTTTATAAGCTCTATATATTCTGGATGTTAAACCCTAATCAAACATATGATTTTCAAATATTTACCCCCATTCTGTAGGTTCTTCTTCACTTTCTTGTTAATGTTCTTTGATTCATAAAAGTAGTTCATTTTTATGAAGTGCAATTTCTCTATTTTCTCCTTTTGCTGCTTGAGCACTTAGCACCATATTTAAGAACCTATTGACTAATAGAAGGTCCTGAAGATTTTTTCCTGTTTTCTTATAACAGTTGCATGGTTTCTGCTCTTATATTTAGGCTCTCGATCCATTTTGAATTAATTTTTAAATATAGTGTAAAGTAGTAATGAAACAATTTCACATGTGGATATCCAATTTTCCCAGCTCTAATTGTTAAAGAGATATCCTTTCCTTATTGAGTGGATTCATCCCTCTTGCTGAAAATCAATTGGCTAGAGAAGTGTAGGTTTATTTCTGAATTCTAAATTCTATTACATTGGAATATATCTGTCTTATGCCAGTAACACAATATTTTGATTACTGTATTATAAATTATAAATGACATAAATTTCAGATGACTGAGTCCTCCAATTTCTTCTTCCTTTTCAAGATATTATTGGATACTTGGGGCCCCTTGCTATTCCATGTGGATTTGATGAATGGCTTTTCCATTGCTGCAAAAAAGGTGTTGGAATTTTTATCAGAATTGCATTGAATCTGTAAATCGCTTTGTAATGGTATAATGACATCTTAATAATATTAAGTCCTCTAATCCAAGAATATGGGTTACTTTTTCTTTCATTTAGGCCTTTATTTCAGCAATGTTTTGTGAAGGTCTTACACATCCTTGTTTAAGTTTATTCCTAGATATTTGATTCTTTAAGATGCTATTTTGTAATTCTATTTTTTTAAGATGGTATTTTAAATGGCCTTGTTTTCTGGATTTTCTCTTCGCATTACTCATTGCTTGTATATAGGAACATAACTAATTCTTGCATATTGATCCATCTGCCACAATTTTACCAAATTCATCTATTAACTCTAGTAGCTTTTTGTGGATTTTTTGATACTTTCCTCACATAAAATCATCAAATAGGTGTAATTCTACTTCTTCTTTTCCAATTTGGAGAACGTCCAGTGAGTGTTTAATACCAGTGGTAAAAATGGGTGTCCATGTCCTGTTCTTGATCTAAGAGGTAAAGTTTTCAGTCTTCCACTATGGAGTACAATATTGGCTGTGCGGTTTTCATATACTTTCACTATCATGCTGAGGAAGCACTCTTCTATTCTTAGCTTTCCGAATTTTTTATCAATAAAGTATTCTGATTGTATAAAGTATCTTTTCTGTATCAATTGAGATTATTATGGGCTTTCTTTCCTTCATTGTATTAATGTGGTATACTACAGTGATTGATTTTATGTTCAACCATCCTTGAATTTCTAAATTAATTCTGCTTGGCCTTGGTGTATAATCCTTTTAATGTGCAACAGATCTAGTCTGCTAGTATTTTGTTGAGGAATTCTGCATCTATATTCATGAAAAATATTCTACAATTTTCTTTTCTTATGCTGTCTTTATCTGCCTTTGATATTTCAGCAATGTTGGCCTCATAGAATGAAAGAGGATGTGTTTTCTCCTCTTCAGTTTTTTTGAAGCATTTAAGCAAGACTGGTGTTAATTCTACTTGGAATGTTGGTAAAATTCATCAGTAAAGCCATCTGGTCCCAGAGTTTTCTTTGTTGGAAGGTTTTTTATTACTGAGTCAATCTTTTTACTTGTTATTGATCTGTAAATCTTTTAATTCTTCTTGAGTCAATGCAAGTAGTTTGTGTCTTTCTAGGAATTTGTCCATTTCATCTAGGTTATCTAATTTGTTGGCTTACAATTACTCACAATATCCACTTTAAAAAAAAATTTTTTTTACATTATCCTCTTAAAATCCTTTTTATTTCTGTGAAGTTCAGTAGTAATGTCCCAACTTCCATTCTGATTTGACATTATTTGCATCTTTTTGTCAGTCTAGTTAAAAGTTTGTCAATTTATTCATCTTTTCAAAGACCCAACTTTTGGTTTCACTGAATCTATTGTTTTCTATTACGTATTTCATTTCTCTTCACTCTAATCTTTGTTACTTCCCTCCTTCTGCTCACTTTGGGTTTAATTTGCTCTTGGTTTCTAGTTTCTTCAATGAGTTAAGGTTACTGATTTGAGATTCTTCTTTTTTCTTAATGTAAGTATTTACAACTATAAATTTCCCTCTGAGCTGTGCCTTGGCAGCATCCCTTGGGTTTTGGTATGTACTGCTCTTGTTTTAATTCATCTCAACACAGCTTCTAATTTCTCTTGTGTTTTCTTCTTTGATCCACTAGTTAAGAGTGCATTGCTTAATATCCACATATTTTTGGATTCTCTAATTTTTCTTTTGTTATTGATTTCTAGCTTCATTTATTGTAGCCAAAAGAAGATAGTTTTATGATTTCATTATTTTTAGATGTATTGAGACTTGTTTTGTGACCTAATATATAGTATATCCTGGAAAATGATGTTTACTTGAGATGAATATGTATTCTGTTGTTGCATAAAGGGTTCTATTTATGTCTGTTGGGTCTAGTTCCTTTATAGTACTGTTTAATTCTTCTCTTCCCTTAGTGATCTTCTGTCTAGATGTTCTAGTCATTATGAAAAGTGCTGTATTAAAATCTCCTTACTATTATTGTAAAACTGTACATTTGTTACTTCAAATCTGTCAATGTTTGCTTCATATATTTTGGAGTGCTGCTGTTGGGTAAATATATAGTTGTAACTGTTATATCTTTTTGTTAAATCAATCTCTTTATCAGCATAAACTGTTCTCCTTTGACCCTTTTATCACTTTTTTATTTAATGTCTATTTTATCTGAAATTAGTATAGCTACCCCAGCTCTCTTTTGGTTACTATTTGTATGCAATATATTTTTTCCATTCTTTCACTTTCAAACTACTTTTATCTTTTAATTTAAGGTAAGTCTCTTATAAATAGCATATAGATGTCACAACTTTTTTATTCATTCAGCCAATCTCTGCCTTTTGCCTGGAGAGTTTAATCCATTTACATTTAAAGTACTGATAATAGAGGACATACTTCTGCCTATTTGTTATTTGGTTTTTCTCTTTTCTGGCCTTCATTTCTTCTATTACTGCCCATTTTTGTGTTCAGCTAACTTTTTGTAGTGAACCACTCAGAATTTGTTCTCATTTCCTTTCATTTATATTTAATATATATGAAAATATATATTTATTTATTTATTCTTACTTTGTTGATTACTATAAGTCTTAAATTTAACATCCTAAATCTATAACTATCTCATTCAATACAACTTAACTTCAATACTGTAAACAAGCTATGTTCCCATAGCCCTCTATTCCCTGCCCCCATATATTGTCCTTGTCAGATTACATGTTTAAATGTTGTGTGAACACATACAAATGAATACATACAAAACGATGTATTCATAATTACTTTTCTGCATTTATATTTTACATCATGTAAGAAGTAAAAAGTGGGGTTACAAAACAAAAATACAATAGCATTGGCATTTAAATTCACCCATGTAGGTACCTTCACCAGAGATCTTTATTTCTTCATACAGCTATAAGCCACTGTCTAGTGTTCTTTCTATCTGAAGAACTGTCCTTAGCATTTCTTGTAGAGAAGGTCTAATGGTGACACATTACCTCGACTTTTGTTTTTCTGATAGTCTTAATATCTCCCTTAATCTGGAGGACAGTTTTGAAAGATAGAGAATTCCTGAATAACAGTTTTCTTTTCTTTCAGCACTTTAAACATGCTATCCCACTGTCTTCTTACCCTGTAGTTTCTGATGACAAAGCAATGCTTAATCTTATTGTGTCACTCTTGTAGATGATGAGTTATTTATCTTGCTTTCAGGATTCTTTCTTTGTCTTTGGCATTCACAGTTTGATTATAATGTGTCACAGTGTGGACTTCTTTGAGTTTATCCTTCTTGATTTTCATTGAGCTATCTGGGTGTGTATATTCATGTTTTTCATTAAATTTAGGAATTTTTCAACCAATATTGCTTCAAATAGTCTTTCTTCCCATTCTTTCTTTCTTCTCCTGGTGAAACTCCCACAATGCATACATTGTTATGCTTGATGGTGGCCCACAAGTGTCTTAGGCATAGTTCACTTTTTTCATTCTTTTTTCTCTTTCTCAGACCAGATAATTTCAATTTTTTATGTTCAAGGTCACTGTTACTTGCTTCTCTCGGCTCAAATCTTCTGTAGAAACCCTCTGGGGAATTTTTTATTTCAGGTATTATAACTTTTCAGCTCTATAATGTGACTATATGGTTATATGGTTTATGTGGTTCCTTTTTTAATTTCTAAATTTTTATTGAAATTCTCATTTTGATCATATATCATTTTCCTGGTTTCTTTTAATTCTTTGTCCATGTTTTCCTTTGACTCTTTGAGCATATTTAAGGCATCTTTTTTTTTTTTTTTTTAGGTCTATCCTTATGTCCAACGTCAATTGGCACGGGCAGGCACTGGGAATCGAACTTAGGTCTCCGGTACGGCACGTGAGAACTCTGCCTGCTGAGCCACCATGGCCTGCCCTGGATTTTACTTTTCAAAATCTAAATAATTAACATTTTATCAGTATTATGGATCAAATAGGTGTTTAAGAAGTAGCCTGATTATATTAGGGTTCTCTAGAGAAACAGAACTAGTTCTGTTTGTGCTGGTTTGTGACAATTTATTCTAGTCATTGAATGGGCCATCTTCTCCCATTTCTTAATGGTATTTTGTTGAAATCTGGATATTTAAATATTTAATATACTGGAAATAAAAATTTTCCTCTTCAACAAAACTTGCTGTCTTCCTTTTTCTTTTTTTACCCTTCTTATTGAAAGACTATAGTGGCCTACATGTTTAGTGATTTTTCCAAATTATATACTCAAAGACTATATCCTTTCATATATGTGGTCACTGAAGTCTCTGTTCCTTAAGCGTGTATTCAGCTAGAGTTAAGGCAGAGATTTCCTTGGTTGCCAGAAACTAACCCAAAGAAAAAGAAAGAAATGACCTTTCCCAGTCTTTGCAGATTGGCACTGTGCTGGAACTGGCTTCACCTCTTAACCAGCCTTACAGTGAGCCTGAAGAACAACCTGAGGTAAAAGCATAGGAGCCTCTTATGTCTTTTCTAAGCATGGATCTTGCCCTCAGCACATAGGTAAGGCTACATAAATAACCCTATAAATATACAAAGATACTCCAAATGCCTATATCTCCTAGGAAATTTGCAGCCTCTCATCCTGGTTCCAAGACTACACTGTATGTCTCAACCAGTAACCATTTGGCCCAGGTAGTTGAGGGCTTGTTTTTGGTTGTTTTTCTCTTTTTTATAATGTTCTAGCAGCTCTGCCAGTCACTTTCAATACCCAGAATACTTGTGAGACAGGTAAGATAGAAATAAGCATCTTGGATTCAACACTGCTCCAACTCAGACTGCTAAAGATGGACTACTACAGCTATGCATGTTCCCCAAATGTGCATAAAGGTTGCTCTGCTCCCTTCATATCCCTGGACCAGGGACCCAATCAAGGAGTGTGAGCTACTGCCCTGCCAAATTAGATAACGGGTGGAGGAAGGGCTAGTAAAGGTACCACATGCATTTCCTGCTGTTTCTATGTTGCCTTTTTCTTGAGGGATTTGCTTTGTTTCTGTAACATTCTGACTGTTTTCTTGAGCTCTGAGAAGACTGATTCTGCTAGTTCCTGTTTGTTTTCAGTATTTCTGTGGTGGAGTGGAATTGTGATCCTTCTTACTCTACCATCTTGCTGACATCATTCCTATCACAGCATAATTTTTAATAACAAAATAAACAACCTAAGTACCCATTCACATAAAATGATTCAAATTAATACTGATAAATGTACATGAGTACTATGTATCAGAAAAAAGAATAAGGAAGATCTCTAAGAAACTATATAGAAGAACTGATATGGACTGATTTCAAAGATAAGCTTTTAAGCAAAAAAGACAAGATGTAAAAGAGGGGGAAATATGAACACATATGTATTTGTGTGTTCTTATTTTTGCAAAAAGAAACACAGAAAGGGTATAACAGAAACTAAGGAAAATGGTTACCTATAGGGAAGTGGCAGGTGGGAGCACAGCGGAAGGGATGGGGAAAGGACTTCCAAGTATATATATATTTTTTTATATGGTTTTTTTACTTATGAACCATATATCTTCATTATAAAACAAAATTAAGCTGATAAGGAAGAGGATACACCACTAAAACTGAATCTAAAAAGAAAAAATGATGTATCATACTGATAACATAAACATACAAAAAAAGGCTTTCAAGTATATTTTCAACACAGTACAATGTAAACCTTAAGTGGGTGTTATAAGAACAAAATATTTAGACTAAGAAAAATAAAGAATTCCAAAGGAGTCTTAAATTCTCTTAATCTACTTGTTGTTGTTTGTGGCTTTGATATGTTCATGACAATTCCGAAATTATGTGTGTATGTTATAGATTAGAGAAAAAGAATAAATATTAATGGTTTTTGGAAAACGACATTCTCACTATGGGAGAAGGGACATTCAAACATTGAATGGGAGTAGAAAAACCCTGTGCTGTTAGATTAGAATTAGAAGTACCATTATAAAGTTATAGTTTCGAAAAACAAAAACAAAAAACTTTATTTCTAACTTTACCCTTTAAAAGGACCTAAAAGCCATAATACTCCAGAAGCAACATGCAGCACTTCCAAGAGCCCAAATCTTGGCTTCTGAATGCCATTCCCCACTAAAAGGATCCAGAGGTCTTTGGAGAAATGGCTGATTCCAGATCAAGGGCAAAGTACAAGGTGAGCTTAAGACATCTTTTGTGCCAGAAAGCAAGAAAATGCTCAAAACCTGAGGGCACATGTCAAAAGGGCATACGTAACAGCTTGAAAGGACTCCTACTGACCAAATCTGGAACAATTTCACACTGAATAATAATAATGGAATATAATACATTGAATACTAAAATAATTTATGAGTTCATACTGAATGCAAGAAAAGGAGTGGGAATGAGAGGAAAATCTTTTCTTTAAAGAATGCCAGGTAATGTAGAGGAAAAAGAGAAATGTAGAAAAATCACTATTTTGGAACTTCAAATATAATAACTGACTCAATAAGGCTTCAATGGATTCAACTTTCAGGTGAAATAAAATATTCATGAAGTCTCCAAGTACCACTTCATAGACTCCTTAAAAGGAAATGGTATCTTCACTTTGAGAAATCTGGCAAACACCACCTTACCCAAGTGACTGCAGGTACGGAAAACACATGCTTAGGATGACCAAGGAAGAAAAGAGAAAAGTGGTTCCTTGAGTATCTATACAAGCTCTAGACTACGTGCCTACCCTTGAGATTCCACTACAGAACAAAAGCAAATGTCTTATTTATTTACGCTGTCAGTGACATATCTGTCATTTGCAGTCAAAAGCATTTGTGATTAATACACATTACTCCTGCAATTTTTATATTAATACTGGACTTCTAAAAATAAATTTATTCATGCTCAGCCAGAGAAAAATTAGAAAATAGAAAAATTGACTAAATTGAGCATTAAAGAAAGGCTTTTTTTATGTCAAAGAAATTACATACCATACAGCAGGAGCTTAGAAAAGAAACCTGGAAGAAGGCACAGGCTTGAGAGTAATGCTGAAATCACTCATATCCTTTTTTAGCAAAAGCTAAAATGACAGCAATTTTCTTTCATATACTATGGGAGAAAAAAACCTTTTTACTTGAATTCTCCATATTATCTCTTCAACAGGGACAAGACTGTTCTTACAGCACTTTTGTACTGAGACAATGTGGATCCATCATGTTCAATTTCTGGTTTTGTATGAATGTTTCACCCATTATGATGTACATACAAGTCCTCTATTTTTACAACATGAAAATTATGCGAGAGAAAAGATATAAATATGAAAACATAAAAGAACTGTTTATGATTGCTCTTGTTGTCCAACAGTCAAACAAAAGAAGCTTTTCTTATACTACCAGCAAAAAAATTCAGATGTTTCTAAATTGACATATTTGTTCAATTATTATCCCTAAATTTCTAAAAATGAAAAATAAACCTGAATAAAATAAAATAAGCTACTAGATCCTACAATAGGTTGAATGGTGCCTTTCATTTCATTTTTGCTTATATTATTTACTGAAAAACCAATACCAGTAGTTTTTTATTTTTTATTAAAATGTTTTCCTAGAAAAATGTCCAAATATCACAGACAGGTATAATATAGCCCATTAATTCAATGTTCTCATTTAGTCTGACTGCCATAAAATTAAGTACAGAAAAGAGGGAAGACTGGTCTGTCGCTCAGTGTAAACTATATTACACATCAGGGGCTAATATGATAAAAATTATCCTTTCCAATGCTTTATAATTTAGTGCCTTCACAAAGATTATCTAGGTTGCTCTGTCATAAACAGACAAATAAAAATAGACAAATAAATTCAAACTTTCATGGGAGAAAAAAAACAAAAAATCATCGAGTACAGGATTTGAGCTAAAATGATAGGAAAATGAATAAACCAAAAAGAGACCCATGGGATCTACTTTAGGTATAATTTGCATGAACCTCTTTCTTCAAACTTTCTTTCATAGCAAGTAAATGAAATCTAAAATTAAGACTAAAATGGAATCCAGAGTGTTTTCCAGTCAGCAAACCATATCTTATCTAGTGAGCTTCCCAGTATGAGATCTGGCTGCATTCCAGAGATTGGTCAACAATACAGCGATGCTGCCATAGCTTCCAGTGGTTAAGTGGGTCTTATTCCTTAAGTCAGTTGTAAGAGATATTTAATATTATTGCATTAGAATTAACCAAAATCTGATTTTTGAGACAAGTTAGCAGTTTGGGGAAATGGACTTGATTTTGGACAGAGGTTTGCCATGCAGACTCAAATTTACAAATAAGCTCTCTTTAAAAGGTTATTAATTATTAATATATTAGAGTGAATTGTTCTTTGGAACTTGTGAATATACGTTTCACAGAAATTATGGTGTAAATGGCAATTAGGTTATCAGTGTGATAGTTAGGTTCATGTGTCAACTGAGCCAGATGAAGGTGCCCTGTTGTCTGTTCAAGTAAGCACTGGCCTGTTGCTATGAGGGCATTTCATGGACTTAAATTATAAGCACGTTGGTTGCATTCACGGTTGACTACATCTGCAGCTGGCTAAGGAGAGTGTCTTCTGCAATGAGTGAAACTTAATCTAATCAACCAAAAGTTATTAAGGATAATTCAGAAGAGAGAATCCCTCTTTTTCACTTCAGCCAGCCAGCCTCTCCTGGGGAGTTCCTTGAGCACCTTCACTGGAGTTGCCAGCATGCAACCTGCTCTATAGATTTTAGACTCTTACATCCCCATAGTTGTGTGAGATACTTTTATAAATCTCATATTTACAGATACCTCCTGTTGGTTCTATTTCTCTAGAGAACTCTAACATAATCAGGCTACCTCTTAAACACCTATTTAATCCACAATACTGATAAAATGTTGATTATTTAGATTTTAAAAAGTAAAATCCAGGGCAGGCCATGGTGGCTCAGCAGGCAGAGTTCTCGCCTGCCATGCTGGAGACCCAAGTTCGATTCCCGGTGCCTGCCCATGCCAAAAAAAAAAAAAAAAAAAAAGTAAAATCCAGGGTGCATGGGTAGTTCAGGGGTAGAATTCCTGCCTGCTACACAGGAAACCTGAATTCAATTCCGCACCCATGCACTCAAAAATAAATAAATAAATAAATAAATAAAAATTCAATAAATGGTGCTGCAAGAATTGGATATTCACATGGATAAGAATAAAATGTGACCTCCACTACAGAGCATACAAAAAAAGTAAAATCCAATGCTTTCTAATCTCCTAATCCAAGACTTCTGAATTGTTAGCCAATATAACTGTGTTGACTTGATGCCACTGAATTTTCGACTCATCCAAACTGTTGACTTTTAATGCTGCTTACATAGAAAATGTTATACAAGCGTAAGAATATCATCCTCATCATTAATATGACAGGGTAGCATAGTAAAAAGAAAGCAGAGCTCAGGAAGACAAAACTGGGTTTAATCCCCACCTGTGACTCTGAGAAATTAATGTTTCTGAACAGTTACTTTTCTCATTCAGTTCAGTTCAGCACACATTTCTCAATCACCTATTCTGTGCCAAACATTCTGCTTAGTGTATTTAGCAGTAGTTTTAAACTTCTGCTTTGCAACAGAGCTCTATAAAAATGCAGATGTTCAGTCACTACTTGCAGATTTAAATTACCAGAGATACAGATCTTGGAGAAAGGTATGGAGTCATGTAAGAAGGCAGCATATTCAGATTAAGCATGAATATGGCATGAATATTAGTATACATATATATATATGAAAACTAATACATACTGCAAAAGCAAGGTCTTTTAAAGTGAAACAGGATCACTGACGTAATTTGATTATCCCACAGATTTATTAGGCAATTAATAAATATGCCAAACACTTCTGAATATTAGAACCTTAAATTATGCATTTATTTAGTCCAAATGGCCCTCCCTCCTTCCTACCCACTCTCCACATACCAAAATTTGAACTATTCCATTACTTCAAAGACCAGCTCTATAATGTCACTGAGTTCATGAAGTCTTCCCTGATCCTCCTTCTTAATTTCAGGTTCCTTCTATTCGTGTAACATTATGTTTTATAGTATATAGCTCAGAGGCTTTCCAGCCACATTTGACTCACAGTATTTACACAAACAAAACTTTTAATTAAATGTGAACTTATAAAAATCAGGCATTTGACCAAAAAAAAATCCAAATCTCTTGAAAAAATTATATGGTCTGACAACACTGTCACCAGATCGGAATTGGGCCTATGACTGTTGCAAGCAGTAAGAATTGCATTAGAGTAGGAGGGATTGCCTCTTTTTGTGGACTCGCTGATCCTGAGGCAGAGCCACTGTCATTTCTCACTGTCCCTGTGTTTTTCTTACTCCCTGCCACTTCACTCACTCAGCTAGCCTTGCCTGGCCCTAACTTGCATTTCAAGCTGCAATTCCTGTTTAGATTACTCGTACATAAGTCTTTATTTCTGTTAAACTCTAAATTACTTGAAAGCAAGGACTTCTCATTCATCTCATATCTCCTATACGCCCTCTCATCTGATCACAGTCCAAATTCTTCAACTACTTCTTGAATTTAGTATATTACTCAACGAAATAGGGAAAATATTAACACTTAATTCATCAAATTCACTGCTTCTTTACCATGTTTAAGTTGACTTCACAACTCAGGGACTTTTAAACCTAATTCACAATAGATTTATGTGCTACGCGTTGACCCAGGCTAAACAGTGCTTAATTAAACAATCAAGTTTAATTAAGAGGGAAAGGCAGGATAGAGCAGCTGGGAGTGCAAAGCACATCCCTAATGACAAAGAAAGTGGCTAGGAGAAACCTGTGTTGGACCACATAGGACGAGCAATTCCAGAAAGCCAGGTGGGATTCTACAAGAAACAGCAAGTTCAGATTTGCCAGGGCCAGGGAGTGGTTACTTTGTGTAAACTTTGTACTTAGTGTTTTTACTAAGTGTCTGGACACTTACAATAATCTTAGAAGTGGTGAACAGAGGCCACTTGACCAATCTGTACTAGAGCCCCTGACTCTTCTCCCAATCTGCCCCAACTGAAGGCCTGTTCTTTTTATTCAGTCAACCAATTTAATTACACGTGCATTTAGATAAGTCTCACTAAATACCAGTGCTATGTCATTCCCAGTAGGAAAAATTGATCATAGAGAAATTTAATGTAGTCTCCGCTATGGAAAAAGAATAAGGAAAATTAGAAATCAAAACAGCTGTTTTCATTTAAGAGTGCAATCAACTTTAAAGAAAAAACATGAAGCAAATAATTTGGCCTAAAGGTACTCTGTTGCTTGAGATGCTGTGCTATAAAACCTTTTAATTGGTATCAATCATGAAATGGAATTGCAAGCTAGCAAAATAAACAAAAACCTTGGCTTGGGTGATGAGTCACACTAAAGCCCAGGGCACAAGAAGGATCAATTTCACCTGTTGGTATGTTTATATGCTACAGGGCTAAAACCACCCGTCTTTTAACCAGATATATGGTACTGGGTGTTGGCAATATGATTTGTTAAACAACTCAAAACTGGTTAGTCACCAGACATAGGATTACTAGATGAAGTATATACTCTGTTAAAGTTTTTAAGTCAGCTTGAATAATATCGATAAGGGAAACCTCCCAGGCAATTCCTTCAAATGTTTGTCTAGATTAATAAACTAGGGAGAAACTAACATTTAAACATTACTTGCCTGTCAGTACAAAATAAAACAAAAAAACTACATATATATATATATACACACACAAACATATTCAGAACCAACTTCTGCAACAAAACCTTGAACTGCCAATCCTTTACCTGCTCTGAGAAGGGCCCTAATACCCATGGGTCTGACTTAAAAGACACCAGCCACTACCAGAGCAACAGTTCAGTCCATGATCCCTACTCCCTGGGGTCAACTCACTGACACAGGTCTGTCTTCCCAGACCTAGAGGCAGGGATTCATGTCTCATTCATCTTTGCATCCCCCACAGTGCTAGGGGTCTATACAAAACGGATGCTAAAAAGTGGAATATTGAAGGTATGTACATATTTATATATATATATACACACATATATTTTATATATATATATATAAAGTACATATGAAAAATCAGTAAAATCAACAGAATTCCAGAACAGAATATACAAATATTCAACTCCTGAACCTCGAAAGAGATGGGGAATATATAGCTTAGCGGCACTATGCATCCAAAAGTTTATGTGTGACCTTTACCTATGGCTCAACTGTCTCATCAAAACAATGAGAACCTAACTCACAGGGTTTTGAAAGGATTAAATATATTAAAAGTCCTTTGATCAATACCTGAAAAACTATACACGCCATATAAGGGTTAACTGCAGATGTTACTGGAAAAAAAACAAGACATTATGATAAAAGTAGATAAGGCCCTCACAATCCTGCAGACTAGGCGAGAGCTTAAACGAAATTAACCCGAAGAGAGAAGACCAGGGGCTGGCAAACATTTTTCGTAAAGGACCATAAAATAAGTATTTTAGGCTTTGCAGCCCAAGAGGCAATATCTTCACCCTTAAAGCAAATATACTCTTAATGGTTAATAAGGTTTTGATATGTTTTTACGTTTTAAAATGTAAAAGCCAGTCGGTCATTTTGTGGGCCCATTCCAAAAACAGACTGGATTTGGCTCCTGCACTACAGTATGCCAACCCTTGGCTAACACAAACCAGTGATTTTAAGGGCAACATAAGGGGACTCTGTGTGCCAAAAAGGGTTGACTAAGAACATCCTGTCCCCGAACTTCTAAAATCCAGGGCGACAGGGCCTCCGTGGTGGGGCCTCAGAAGCCAGCGAGGACCTCGCGCGGCTCTGCCGGTCCGGCCGAGCTCGCTCCCACACTTACTCCCAGCAGTGGCCCGCGGCCAATCACCGTCTCCCCGGGAGCCAGGGCCACCCGGGGGCCGCCGTCCTGCGGCTGCAGCTCGAAGCCCCCGGACATGGCGGGCAAGGGTCAGGCCCTTCAGCAAGAAGGTCCTCGCAACCACTTCCGCCTTCCACGAAGGCGCCGGACCAAGGTCCGGGGAAAACACGTGAGTAGGGGAGAAAAGTCTCGCCTCGCGCGTACACGCACAGGGCCAATACCCCTGCGTCTCTTTCCAGAGTCCCGCCTCTCCACCTAAACCAATGACGCACAGGGGGATTCCCTCATCACGCGCCTAAAAATAACTTTTTAAAAGCCGGGGTTTATCCGCCCTTCTAATCACCGCCCACCTATTTCAGAGAACGTCGGACCTTGTAGTCCTTGGCCCTACCTTCCTCTTCATTCCTGAGCAGATGTGATGCTGGAGAAACTACTAGTCCCAGAAGGCAATGCGCGCCCGCCTCTGCGCCTGTGCGAATTCCGAGCCAGCAAGGCGGGGCTGGAGTGGGGATGCGAGGAACTATGGGGAAGAATTCGAAAACCCAAGGATTTAAATCGCCGCAGGAGAGGTCGCCGCAGCCCAATAGGTAGGAGGGTCTTCCCTTCGCGTTAGCGCAGGCGCGCTTGAGTACGCGGTCCCTGCGCTTCAGCTCCGTGGCCTGAAGCCGCGGTATGAGGCAGTGTAGATGGTTGTCATTGTTCACTTTAAGTCTTTAAGTGCCCGTTGGTCTTGGGACGCGGGCAGGAACACACATGGTAGTTCAGGGTGGACAGGGAGGTCATTCCCCTGCCACCTGCGGGGTCTGGTGAGGGCTTCCGGCCCAGCCCCTCCTGCTCTGCCTTTGACTCCTCCCACCCTGTGACACCAGAAAGGGTGAGCTGGCAGGAAAGAGAGTTTTCTAAGCGTTCTGGCGAAACAACTGAATATAAGAAAGATGCCCAGTGCGATTTTAGGAACCTCGTCAAGGCACCCTCAACTGCTAAATTCCAACGACTTCGTCTGCCTGCCTGTGGAATTCCTGCCACAGGAGGAAGTATTTTATTCCCCAGTTAGATCCTGGGAGAAGTAGCAAACATTTAAATGCACAGTAACGTTTTTCTAATATGAGATTCCTTCCAAGAATACGGGAGTTTTAATTTTGAGATATATTGCTAGTGGGAGAGGGGAAGGTGTTAAAAAAAAAAAAAAAAAAAAAGGGAAACTTACTCCTGACTCATGTTCTTGTTTTCACCAGTTTGCTTTCTTCCACAAACCCACACTCAAAAGGAAGCGCTCTGTTGGGCAGCGATATTAACCTCGAACTACCAAAGCTAATTTGGATCATAAACAACCTAATGAAAGGGAGCAGCTGTGGTCTTGCAAGTCCAAAAACCTGTAACTGAGAAGCACGTCTAGAAAAGAGAATTGTTATAAACCGAATTTTTTTAAATCCTCAACTCTTCCTACACTCCCCCTTTTCCTCTGCTGTTAAAAAAAGATGTGCAAGATGGAATAAACAGCTCAATAAATATGAGCTGTCTTTATGTACAGATATAGCTCAGGAGTGGTGATGTACCCAAGCCATGTTTTCAGTTTATTTCTGAAGCATACACCATGTGAATGCCTTTAATTCTTTAATCACCTCCCATGCTTGTCTGAGTACCTCGGTGAGTTGTAAACATTCCTTGTGGTTGTTAGTCACTATTGTTTTATGGTCTCAATGAGTCCTTAATTCATAATGAACTACACAGGTAAGAGAACTTCAAGGAGCCATTGCTAAAACACTTAGTCTTATATCCGAATTGGCTATTTGAGACTTTGTGTCATTATACCCTGATTTCATCCTCTTACCAATTTCAGGCATATTTGTGTCAAATGTGAACACCTACCCTCAAGGTATAAAGTAGATAGCAATTATGTTAGAAACCACCGACTGTGTCTCTGGTTTATTATTAAGTCACACATTATAGGTTAAAAATTTAATGGCAAGGTATCAGTTCCCCCAAGCAAATATTCAGCAGTTTAATAAGATCGAATAATACGGATTTTTGAGAAATCCTTGGAATCTGCTGTGTTCTCACAGTAGTTAACTGCTGCTACTAAACTCAACAAATATGATCTGACATGTGAAGAACATTTGTCATTTTTTGGTAATGTTCTTTGTAAGTGGGAAAAAAAGTTTTTTTTAGATTCGTACCCCATGTACTAAAAACATTTTAAAAAAAAAGAAAGGAAATAACAAGTGCTTCCCATGTGCAATTCACATGTGATGCTAGTTGTTTTACATATTATTCATGTTAATCCTGCAGGAACACATGAGAGGAGCTTTGTTGGCCTCACTTTGCAGATTGGGAGACTGTAGTTGAGGAAGTTAAAGTTCTTTCAATTATACAGCTATTAAATAGCAATTTGAACACAAAAGTATCTGGCTGAGAGTAGAATCTATAGTCTGATCTGAAGATACTGAGTATGTTTAAACTTTGCCTTTTGTTATGTGTGGAACCACAAATTTATTTATTATTAAAATATACATTTTAAAAGGGGGTACATATACATTACATATACATAAAAAGGGGGGTTATACCTGTTATTAAGCCAGCAGGTGGATTATAATGAGCCATAAATATGTTAAAAGACCAAGTACAGAAAGCTGTATATAGTAACTACCAGATTAAAGTGAAATATTAATCTAGTAAAGAATTCCAGATGGCTACTGTTTGAAATATGTTTCTTGGTTTTCTTTTTTTAATTCAAGATTGTTTCCCAAAAAACTTCATTTAAGTTTCTTTGCCAGATTTTAGTTGGAGGGATAATACTTTATTGTTTGCTCTGGATTACATTTTTTATTTAGAGGACTTAAAAATGTTATTAAGTAATCTGAATAATCAATCAGCAATAGTCCTGAAAGTTTGCCAGCTCAGTGAATTCGACTTGGCATTGAAATCAGGAGAACCCAGAAACTTATATCCTTGAAACAAGAGCTTAAATGTCAAGGAGAAAATCTAGATTTTTCTTTTTTTTTAAACATAAGTAAATAATGTGTTTGCTTATACAACCCTTTATTACATTTCAGTATTATAAAGAAAAGTTGCTTGTTCAACTGAACATTGATACAGAAGAAATTTTTTTGGAAAAGAATGGATTTAATTTTAAATATCCTATATCTTTTTCAAACTAAAAACTGCTGAAGGCTTTATTTAGTTACTTTGGCTGTCTTGTCTGTCTTTTTCCAATGTGGTCTTATTTTCCTTATTTTTTAATGATTTTTTTCTTTATTAGAGAAGTGGGTTTACAGAACAATCATGCATAAAATTCAGGATTCCTATACACCACCCCACCATCAACACCTTGCATTGGTATGGAACGTTTGTTTCAGTTGATGATAGCATATTTTCATAATTGTACTGTTATAGTCCGTGGTTTAACTTAGGATTCAGTGTATAGTATAGTTCCATAGATTTTTTTTTAAGTTTTATTCTGTGTACCATATATGTATACCATATGTACATTCCAACATTTCCCCTTTTAATCATATTCGGTATACTTTGCCTTATAGATTACATATGAGGTGACTATCCTAAACATCAAGCTATGCAGAAAAACTCCAAGAGGAGCAATAATTCAAGAGTCTGTGATGTAGAGTTGAATTCTGTGGATGCTGAGAAGAAAAAAGCGAGTCAAAGCAACTTTGAACTACTGCCTCCAGAAGTCATTCTTAAAATTTTCAGGCAGCTAGACATTCAGAGTTTATGTAGGGCTTCAGTGACATGCAGGAGTTGGAATCACACAATAAGAAACTGTGACTCTTTATGGAAACCACACTGTTTGACTGTACGAGCTGTGTGCCAAAGAGAAATAGATGATGATGTAGAAAGTGGTTTTTCCTGGAGGGTAAGTTTAATCCTTGCCGTCTACAGTGTTTTTGACACTAGTAGTGTTACATTTGAGCCAATTCTGTTTCTTGCTTGGTAGAGGTTAAGTTTCATATATAGAGTGTTTTCACTTTTTAAATGAAATTTAAATTTATTTAATATCTTTTCATACTAATCACACTGTCTCCCATTCATCCTTTTAAATCGTTATAAGAATCGATTATATAAAATCCAGGAATTTTTCTATGTTAAACCAGAAGGAAAGGGACTACTTTATTTAACTCCACCAAACCATGTGGGCCACTCTGTTATGTATACACAGATGGACATATACACACGCATATAAATTTATTAATATATGTTTATCGATTTAAATACTTAATCTTCTTTTCCACCTTGTCAATCAACTTTTCTAGTTTCAAAACATACTAACCTTCAACATTGTGTTGGAAGTTCTAGCCAGAGCAAAAAAAAAAAAAAAACGTACTAGCCACCTAGTATATTCTTTTTAACCTTGATGGTTTACCTCTTTCAGGTAATACTACTGAGGAATTACCAGAAGAGTAAAGTGAAACATGAGTGGCTAAGGGGCAGATATAGCAACATAAGTTCTCCTATTAGCCTGCCAGAAAAAATCATGTACCCGATGGATGCAGATACATGGGGGGAAATTCTAGAAGCAGAACTGGAAAGATAAAAGGAAAAATCAACTATCTTGTAACCTTGAGAGTTTAAAATCAAACTGACAATTAGGTTGCAAAAGGTGTATCTTTGTTCACTTTCTTGTTCACTTTTAACATTTAACATTTAAAAGAAAATTTAAAGTGCAGGCCTTGGTGGCTCAGCAGGCAAGAATGCTCGCCTGCCATGCCAGAGGACCCGGGTTCGATTCCCAGTGCCTGCCCATGTTAAAAAAAAAAAAAAAAGAAAAGAAAAGAAAACTTAAAAAAAGGTATTATGAAAGTTAAACCTTTATTTTTACTTTGTACTTTATGAAGAATTTTTTTCTGGCTTTATTGTAATGTGGAAAAATCACAAAATGTTATTTTTATAAACTGTACTGAGAATGATTTCAAAATGAATTGTTTCATGTATTTGTGTTAGTATATTACAGTACTTTAAATGACAAGAGAGTTTTATATTTTTCTGCTTTGTGATAATTCACCAATTCAGAAAGCCATTTAAAGAAATTAACTTAGAGATTCATTAAGTATAGTTATAGCTAGACTTATGGGAAAACTAGCTAAATGAAATTAACAGCGATATGTTTAAATGAATAATAACTTTCAATAATTTTAAAATTTCCATTTTAGTAAAATTAGATTGAATCATCAAATATCAAGACAAATTTAAAGCATATTAAACCTGTGATTTACTTTAAAATTTAACTGGCTATAGGGCTAAAGTTTGTAAGATTAAGATTCTCCTTTCCTGCCTATAACTGGTAATTGCTCACAAAGGCTGAAAATGTGTGGGTAGTCAACCAGCCCCTGCTCAAATACTTATATAGTTGGATTTCCATTATGTCACAAAATATTCTACTATTGCTCTGATAATTAGAGAGTGTTCCTCACATTGATCTGAAGACTGCCTGTCTGTAACATTTGCCTACTAGTCTTTGTCTCGCCCTCTGTAACTAGACCAATTCAATTATTTTTCTTTATGATTACCATTCAAACATTTGAAGACTGCTGTCCTGTCCCTTCCTCTATCTTCTCCCCAATTCCTTCTGCTAGTCCTAAAACGTAACTTCTAGATGCAACATTCTCTTCCACCTATGTCCCTCTTAACAAAAGTGTAATTAGAAAGGAAAGCGTCTGGGTGGGCCATTGTGGCTCAGCAGGCAAGAATGCTTTCCTGCCATGCCAGAGGACACGGGTTTCATTCCCGATTCCTGCCCATGTGAAAAAAAAAAAAAAAAGAAAGGAAAGCGTCCGACTAATTTAATTTAACAATATTTGACAGTGTTTAGTCCAGGGGCAGGCACATCACCCAAATCACCCTCTTTCATAGCTGGAAGAGAAAAGTCCTTTCCTCTTTCATGATGAAATTGTCCCTTGCCATACAGAAAAAGAAGATCCTCAATAAGATATTTTGGAGTCAACGAAAGAGAGATGTAGAGCAGCCGAGAAAACCATTCCTGGTCTGCTCACTTAAACTGATTCAAATTGAGTTTCAGTCTTTGCACTAGGAGTCATACCTGATGTGATGGCCTTTGCCTATTTTATCTAGTATATGGTATGTTCTGGTTTACGTTGGTATCCTAGTTTTTGTTAGTTATCATACGTTGCTTTGTCCTCAGTCCTGCTAGTTTTATGTCCTCTTTAAAATAATTATTTGTTGCCTCTGACTTCCTCATCAGTCATTCATTTCTCAATCCACTATAATCTGACCTTTAATCTTCATGATTAAAGCTGTTTTTATTAAAGTTACAAGTGACTTAATTGCTAAATCTATTTTTAATTGTTAATAATTTGATAAACACTCAGTTCTTGAAATTCCTTTTAGATTTGGGGCTACAGTCTCTTAGATTTTCCTTTTCTTGTGCTAACCACCCCTTCTCAGTTTCTTTTACACTTCCTTTCCTTCATCTATCCATTACATTTTCTTGTTCCCCAAGGTCCACCAGACTTTGCCCTCTCATCTATTTATATTCTAAGCATCCTGGGTGATCTATTCCATTCCTTGAGTTTCAGCTAACACTGTTGGTGCTTATGACTACCATGTCCATGTCTCCACACCAGATCTTCCTGTGATGCTCTAGAAACACATATGCTACTAACTATTGGAGTCTTAGCTAAATCTCAGACACTTGAATCTGAACTCATCTCACATTCTCAGTGAAAGGCCAGTGCTCCTAGATGTTACCATTTTTATTTTTTCCATCATTCTTCATAATCTGTCAATAGTCAATTCCTACTGCTACATTTTCTTAATGTGCCCTTAATAAGCCCATATTTGAACTTTGGATTACTGTAGTAGCCTCTCCATAATTCTTACCTCCAGATCATCCTCTTGCTGTCACCAGAATCATCTTTCTAAAACCCCAAATTAGTGTGTCATCGCTAACTTACAATCCTCACTGCATTCACACAGAAATAAAAGTCCCTGGCATAGCCTGTATGGTTTTTGTGATATCGTCTGGCCTACTTCTCTGGCCTCTTCTCTCCATCTTATTACTTTCAGTTCAGTCATACCAAAATATTTGCAGTTCCCCCAACATGAAATTTCTCTCACCTCTCTTCCTTTGCATAGGCTGTTCAGTATACCTGGAATGTTCTTCCCTTCACCTACCACTATTTTCTTGGCAAAATCTGCTCATTTTGCAAAACATAGCATCATGGTCTGGAAACTTCCTAATTACAGCCATTCCTAATAAGTGGCCCTATTAAGGTTCACAGAGCTCCTTGTGCATTTTACTCTCAAAGCTGTCAGACTGCATTTACTTGTCTGTTTTATTTGCCTGTCTTCCTCTTTAGAGCTTCTTAATGGCAGGGATCATTTCTTATTTATTTTTGTGTTCCCAAAACCCAACACATAGTAGATACTCCATAAAGAGGTGTTAAGTTATTTCTGTGGTTATTTATTTTTATCTTATTCAGAATGTAACAATTTACTATATTGTTAATGGATGAGATTGTTTTGAAATGCAAATGTACAGCACATAAGATAAATGAGAAACTTAATGCTGTATATCAATAATTGTTTTAGTCTTTGCAAAGACCGAAAGAGGAAAATATAAAAGTAAATAAGTTTTGTTTTCTTTTCCAAGTAAACTTTATGCAAGAAGTACCATTTATTATTTTTAATTATTTGTCACCCCAATCAGTTTTAAGTATTACCTTTGTAAGTTATGTGAATAAATATTAGTTTTTTGAAGCACTATTGTATTGAAACAATTAGTTGCATAATGAGTTGTAACCCATGATCATAGTCTACACTGAAAGGGAAATTTTGGAACTTGATAAAAAAATTTTATGGCATGACCTTAGAATGAACTACACATTTATCAGGAACATGAGTGGGTGAGTAGAATGGAGGAAGAAGAGCTCTTACTTATAGGTAAAATAACATGTTCCCTACATGCAGTGTGAAAGAGGCACAATTATTAGGAAACTATTAAGGAATTTTCATGTTTCCTAATATTTATTGAAGTGCAAAATTTAATAAATAAATTTGGAAACTTTTATTTAGTTGCTTCTAGTTTATGACCTGGACATAATGATCAATAAAATCTGTATGAGATATAAACTTTAGACACTCAATAGGCTAATTTGTGAGGTAAGCCCAGTAAATTGAGGTTAATCTTGCAATGGGCGCATTTACCAAATCCACCAAAGCCATCTAAAAGACTAAATAGATTTTGATAGCTGCCCAAGCAGGACAAGGAGTAAAATCCAAGGACCCCTAAGAGATGGAGAAATAATAACTCTTCCCTAAATAAACATTGTTTCTTACAGTTTGGGACCGAAAAGGACTGCACCCTAGGGACACCCTGGAAGTAGATAGGTCACTACAGGAAAACCACTCACTTTCAAAACATCTCAGTTCATGAAATGGATTGAGAAGATCCCAGAATATTTGTCTCCTAGACACCTGGCAGAAGCAAAAAAAAAAAAAAACCCTCTAGAGCAAGATTTCTCCATACTTGGCTTCAAATGATCTCTATGAATATTTTTATAATTAATGCCTGGCACGTACACATAGACACACACAAAACAAGTACATAAGGAGAAATGATAACATGAATGCAAACTTACAGAAAAATAGATGATAGAAAAAGATGCAGAGGAGTCCTAGATATTGAAATGATCAGATAAAGACACTAAAATAACAAAGTTTACAGTGAACAGTGAAGTAAAAGACATACTTGATATGGATAAAAATGCACCTAAAACAAACTATGATGGCAGGGTGGGGGGGTGGATAAGGGATAAAAAAATTGGGTAGATTGAAATACTAGTAGTCAATGAGAGAAAGGGGCAAGGGGTATAGGATGTCGAAGTTTTTTTCTTTTTCTTTTTCTGGAGTGATACAAATGTAAAAATAATCATGGTGATGAATACATAACTATGTGATGATATTGGTGAGCCACTAATTGTATACTTTGGATGTACTGTATGTGTGTGATGATATCTCAAAAATATTTTAAAATAAAAGTATGGACTGTAAAGAACAATAATACATGATTATTCCATCAATTGCAAAAATGAAAACAAAAAACTAAAAAAACGTTATGCTAGGTGAAAAAACCAGATACAAGGTACTTCATACTATTTGACTTCATATATATATAATGTAAATATAAATAAATTTATAGAGATGGAGGGAAAAAAAGTGTTTGTGCTGACAGAAACAGATTAGTGGTTATGTAGGGCTAGAGAAGGATAGAGGGATTGAGATGTTTTTCTTTTTTGGTGTAATGAAAGTGTTCTAAAATAGATTGTGGTAATAAATGCACAACTGTATGAATATGCTAATAAATGCATTGCTTATACACTTCAGATGGATTGTATGGTATGTGAATATATTTCAATAAAATGGCTTTTAAAAAAGACATTTGAGAATTTCAGCAGAAAACTGAAAATAACAAAAACAGCCTGATGGAATTTTTACAGCAAAAAATAAGACTGAAATTAAGTAATCAATTCATGAGTTTAAAAGAAGTTTAAACCCAGCTGAAGAAAAGGAAAAGCATTAGTGACTCTGAAGATAGACCTAAAAAAATTTCCAGAATAAAGCAAGGAGAGCAAAAGGATGAAAAATAAAAAATAGAGGATAGTGAGAAAACATTAATATAAAAGTAAAGGCTAATATATGTATAATTGAACTCAAAATAGAAGAGAGAGAGAGAATTGGACAGAAGCTATTTTGAAACAAAAACAGCTGAGAACTTATCACACCTGATGAAAGACCTCAAGCCACAGAGTCAAGAAGCCACATGCTCTGCAAACAAAATAAGAATTTTACACACAAAGCCATATCAGAGCAAATTTTTTGAAAACTGAAGACAGAGAAAAATGAAAGCAGACAGCGAGAAAAAGACAAACTTCCTCCAAAGGAGCAATAATTAAATTGAAAGACTTCCTTACAACATGAAAAAGTTAGAATGGCCATAGCCCAAACACCTCTAAAGAGAGGAATAGAAAGATCAAAGGTGATGGTGGAGTTATACAGAGAAGATAGGATTTAACAAATGAATATGATTGTTGAATCATTAAACTGATATTCTCTTTTAGTCTCCAGTATCTTGGAGCAGCTAGAAGTAAAAACCTAAAATCGTGACGTTGTAACCCATGTCAAACACAGCTACTACAACTAACTGTGGTGCTATGCTTTGAATTTTATTGCTTTTTTTGTATATATGTTATTTTCCACTGAAAAGAAAGAAAAAAAAGTCGATTGTGGAGATTAAAAAAAATTTAGATCTTCTATCCTCCTATATTCTGGAGCAGCTAGAAGGAAAAATCTGAGAGGATCATATGGTAACCGATGACAAACTCTGGGATGTCTCCTGTAAGTACTTGTTGAACAGTGCTTTGAAAACTATTGCTTTTTTATTTCTTTGCTCTGTATATATGTTTGCTATACAATTAAAAAAAGGAAGACAAGGGAATGGTGTGTTCAAAGTGCTAAAAGAAAATCGATTCTATTATTCTGCACAAAAAAATTAATTCTGGAAAAGGAAGAAAGAATGTAAGAACTATAAAGAACAAAGAAGAGAAGAGGCTGAATGAGACAGAAGAAGGTATCAGAACAAAGATAATGGTACCAAAGAAGGTATTAGAACACAGCAAGGATGCAGGTCAGGTTTTTGATAGGAGCTCAGTATCTTCATATTCAGTTTACCATTAAAAAAAAAAAAAAAAAAACTTTTTTTTAGTAAACCCATTTTGCATTTTCCAACATCCCTTAGTCTCATCCCAGTCAAGGTAGGATGGATGATGCAACAAGAGAAAACAGTAGATTTACAAACCACGCCAATTATGCTTTATCATAAGCATTAACTTACCAAAGAATATTTTCAAATAACTATTTTTATTAATCCTATTTTTCAACTATGAGTTTAGTCCTGTAAGTAAGAAATTGACTGTGGGTTTCCCATGTTGCTCATTTGATTAAATGTAAATATCACAAATTATATTGTCAATAATTATCACACAATATATAAAATCATAAAAGAAGCCTAAAACTGCATTTGAAAATCTCTCATCTTAATGTCATATTTATGTTTTCCATCACCTAATTAAAATGGGCAGATTTTTCTGTCTTTTCTTTTCATAAATTAGTAATAAAAAAGCCTATTTATGCCACTGTTCTTTCATGTGTGGATTATTATTTTATTAGTTAAGCTTATTTTTTCTCTTATTCTTTTTATCTTTTTAAATGTTCTTTCATGTTCTTTTAAAAATTTTGCTTTCTCTCTAAATGTTTATTTTGAAATTTTTCAAACTTACAAAAATGTTGAAACAATAGTATAATGGTGTAATCACCTGGATTCACCAACTAACTTTAGCTCTGTTTGCTTTATCTCTCTCTCTACTAGTACAGTACGTCTCACCAATGTCTCAACTATTAAAATTTGGGGCCAGTTAATTTTTTGTTGGGGGGACGGGGCATTGGCTGTCTGTGCATTGTAGGATGTTCAGCAACATCCCTGGCTTCTGCTCACTAGATGCCAGTAGCACCTCCTGCAGTTACGACAATCAAAATGTCACCAGCCATTGCCATATGTCCTCTGGTGGGCAAAATCACCCCCGGTCGATAACCACTGATCTATACTATACAAAAATACACTTTTGTTTAGCTGAAATATCTGAAAGTAATTTCACAGGCCTCATGACGTTTTACTCCTAGATACCATCAGGTTGTAATTCCTAACAACTTGCACACACACCTACATAACCACAAAACACCATAACCACACCCACAAAATTTAAATTTCTACTATAATGACTTCATCTAATACCATGTCATATTTTCCCCAACTGTTCACAGAAGAGTGTGTTTTTCCACTTCAGAATTGTTTCCAATCTGATAGTAATAAAAGGTATCTCAATGTAATTTTTCTCCGTTTTATTATGAAGTCTTTCAAACAGTAAAGTTGAAAGAATTTTCTCTGTAGATTTCATTTGTATTTCTCTTATAATGAAATTCAGCAGCTTGTCATATGTTTAAGGGTAGTTAAATTTGTTAATGCGTGTGTGTATATCTTTATTATTTTCAATTTTTAAGAGTGCTTTGCAAACTAGGGAGATTAGTTCTTTACCTATGACATTTCACAATTATTTTTCTTCCAGTTTAATGACTTATCTTTTGACTTTGCTTAAGGTGTTTTTTTCCCTATGGAAAGGTTATTTTTTAATATATCCAAATTTATCCATCTTTTCTGCTATTGCATCTTGATGGTAAGCAAAGTTTAAAAGACTTTTTCTCACAGCAAGATTATAAACAAATTCATTTATGTTTTCTTCTAGTACATGTATGGTTTAGTTTCCCACTTGGAGTGTTTTCCTAGAGATGATATATATTAAGTAAGTGTCCAAAGACTTTTTTTCAAATGGCTGTACAGTTGTCCTGAAACTGTTTATTAACAAATCTGTATTTCCCCCGGACTTGAGATGCCACTTTATTCATACAATTTATTCATATAATAAATTTCCATTTGCACTATTTCTGATATTTCATTTCTGTTCCAGCTGTCTATTTATGCCATAGAGTTTTAATTATAGATGATTATTCTGTACTGGTATTTGATATGATTATCCCTCCTCATTAATCCTTTTCTTTCAGGTTTTCCTGTACCTGCTTATGTGTTCCTTTTTTCATATGATCTTGGAAATTAATTTGTCTAGTTCCAGGAAAAATACTTGTTGAAATTTCATCGGGGTAGTGTTAAATTTTGTATATTACCTTGGGGTAATTTACATCTTTATGATGCTAAATTGTCTTATTCAACACCAAAGGATATTTGCATTCATCTTTCAGGAATGTTTTCAACCTCATTCAGATTTCACATATTTCTTAAGTTAATTCCAACTATTTTATCTTTTTAGTTGCTATTGTAAATAGAATTTTCTTTTCCTATATCTTCTAACTGGTTATCATGTACACACATACCATAACACACATATTATATTGATTTCTGTACATTAATTTTGTAGCCTGATAACCTAATGAATTATTTCATTGTTCACATTAATGTAATCATTGATTCTCTTGGGTTTCCCAGATATGTTATCATGTCATCTGCAAATGCAGTGAGTTTTACTTTTTCCATTCTTATGCTTATGCCTCTGTATTTTCCCTTGAGAGTGGGTGTTCTAGTTTGCTAGCTGCCGGAATGCAACACACCAGAGACAGATTGGCTTTTAATAAAAGGGGATTTATAATTTGTTAGTTCTTCAGAGGCAAGGCAGTAACTTTCATCTGAGGTTCTTTCTTATGTGGGAAAGCTCAGGGTAATCTACTGGCCTTCTCTCCAGGCCTCTGGGTTCCAACAACTTTCCCTGGGGTGATTCCTTTCTGCACCTCCAAAGGCCTGGGCTGAGCTGTGAGTGCTGAGATGAGGAATGCTGAGCTGCTTGGGCTGTGCTACCTTGCACTCTCTCATTTAAGCACCAGCCAATTAAGTCAAATGTCATTCATTGCAGCAGGCCCGCCTCCTAGCCGACTGCAGATGTAATCAATAACAGATGAGGTTCATGCACCATTGGCTCATGTCCACAGCAACAGAACTAGGTGCCTTCACCTGGCCAAGTTGACAACTGAATCTAACTACCACAATGGGCATCTTTGCCTTTTTCCTTGGGAATGCTTCAAGTATTTCTCCATAATAATATTACTATTTCTTCCTCCCTTCCCTCTTTTCCTCCCTTTTTTCCTTCCTTTCTCTTTCCCTCTGTCTTTCTCCCTTCTCTCTCTCTCTCTGCGTATGTGTGTGTGTATGTGTGTTAAGGAAGTATTCATTACTTATTGTTTTACCTAATGCTTTTATTAGGAATGAATATTGAATTTTGTGTATGAGGGGACTTTTCAGCACTTACAGTTTAAACTATACTTTACTCACCTAAAAATTATCTAAGAACTTTACAGATACTATGTTATTACTCTGCACTCTATAACATGTAACCTCTTGGGTTGATATGTGGATCAGAGTCAGAGAGTCAACATTATCCATTATTTTATTTTACAATCTTGAAAAACTTGGATGGACAGGATGGCTTCTTCCCAATTACTGTCTCATAATAATATGTTCCATTGGTTAATTACCGTCTGTGTGGTCATTTATGCATCAGATCGTCCTGAAAGGTGTTTCTTAACATTCATATTTTAAAGATGAGAAATTGAGGACTACAGAGCTTGTACATGGAGGGAGGAGAAAGTCACTCAGATCTCACCCAAAGCTTTTTCTGCTGTTATCATTGAAATCTGGTAAATGCTTATCAACTGCCAGCAGAGTATTTCTATTGCAGCCTAGACAGAGCTTGAGTGAAAGAGGATTATTTTCTCATTCCAGCCTTCTTTCCTAACTGGAAAATCTCAGAGGTCAGGATTTGTCCGGAACCTTCTAGTTGCAATGACGGAACTGGAACCAGCCCTGCCCAGCGCTGGTGGGAGGATCAGATTGACAGTGGGTAGATTCTTTCCCTGAAGAGAACACGGGGTATAAGGCAAAAATGACAAACAACTTCAACGAGAAATATAAGCCATCAGAGAATGTAATACTCAAAGGAAGGGAATTCTTATCCCACTCCACCCCAGTCCTAGCCTGGCCACCCCATAGGTTTCTGCTTTGATCTCCAAAAGCACAATTAAGAGCATTTGAATTCAGCTTTCACATTCTACCCAAAAGAGAATATTCATGTCATTGTTCTGTGCCAGTGTCCTTCCACGGAGGAATTATCTCATATTCCTCCTGTTTGTTCCACAAATCTTCAGCCCAGTGTCTCCAGTGATGCTGTAGTTCCATGAAGTTGGACTGTACATGCAAATATATTCTACTGAGGTGACAGTTATTTGGTCTGTGGTTGTTAGTTCCAAGACCTAAGAATAGATATTTATGGTTTAACAGTCTTTATGTGTAAAGAAATTTCTCACCCCTTTACTAACACTGTGAATAAATTCTAGTGCCTTATATGACAAAACTATAAAAGGAATTTACCCAGGACTGAAAACATTTCTAAAATTATGTGTGTGTTCTCTTTTTCCTTTCCTCTTGAAGCTCATGTAGGTAGGAAGAGTGAGCTAGGAGCCTTAGGGAGTTGAGGAAGATAATCAAAATTCATATCCAAGATTTCTTACCTATTTAATAGTGTTTCTTCCATTCACTTAAAAATAAACTTTTCACATGTAAATTTTCAAATTCATTACCTGTATTATATGCTTTATTGTAAGTATAATATCCACATCTCAAAATGGAAAGCAAAATATAGCCGAATGTGATATATAATTTTATCTCATTGTAACTTAGATTTTTTGGGGGGGAGGGGGTGCATGGTTTGGGAATCAAACCCAGGTCCCCCGCATGAAAGGCTAGCATTCTACCACCGAACCACCCATGCACCCCCTGTAATTTAGATTTTGATTATACTTTCCTTACTCTGCTTTGAATATTTGAGACTCAAAAGTCACTACTCATGTCAGCAGAGAATAATAATAGGTACTCTCATTTGAGTATTTATTATGTATTAGCCATCCTCCCAACAATCCTTGGAGATCCTCCAACCCTGCAAATATCTCTAATCATGTGGAAAAGTCACCTGTGCCTCAGATTTTCATCTGTAAACTGATGATTGCAAAAGTGTCCATCTCATGGAACTTTTATGAGGATTAATAGTCAATATATTTAAAAACTTAGAATAGTACCTGAATAAATGCTGTAGAAATGTTTGTTCTACTCCAACTCTTGAAGGGCTTGGTTGAAGCAGCCCAAAGACCAAAGGATACGCCAGGCATGGAATTAGGTATGGATTTTAATTAGGACAAAGTAACAGGAGAGGACTCTTCCTGATGGTGGCCAATGGGGAAATGGAAGTCATCACCCCACAAAGGAGGTAGGAAAGCACAAGGCTTTATAAGGGTTCAGGAGAAAGAAATTTCATAGGGTGTGACACAGAGTTTCAGAAGGGTCTCGTGACACGGGGGTTTGTAGCTTTGTTATCAACAGTGATCATGGGAGGAGAGTTTCATCCCTTTTTCACTTAGCCTTTTATTTTCAAATTCATCCATGTGGTAGCATGTATTCATACTCGATTCCTTTTTATTGACCAATAATCTGCCTTTTATTTATCCATTTATCAGTTGTTGGACATTTGGATTATTTCCACATCTTGGCTATTATGAATAACGTTCCTATGAATCTTTGTGTACAATTTTCATGTGGGCAGACGTTTTCACTTTTCTTTGATATATACATAGGAGTAGAATTGCTAGATCATATGGTGTCTTAGTTTGCTAGAGCTGCTATGACAAATACCACAAAATGGATTGGCTTAAAAACAAGTATTTATTGTCTCATAGTTTTGAAGGTTAGAAGTCCAAAATCAAGATGTCAGCTAGGCTGTGCTTTCTCCCTGGGTTGGTAGTAATCTGATACTGAATTTCCTCCATCACATGGCAATCTCTTTCTCCTCTCTGGCTTCTTCTAATTTCTGGATTCTTCCTACGGTTTTCTCTGATGACTGTGTTTAAATTTCCTTTCTTTATAAGGCCTCTGGTCAGACGGACTAAGGCCCACACCAATTCAGTTTGGCCAGATGTAACTATTAATAACATCTTCAAAAAGTTCCTGTTTACAAATGGTTTAACACCCACAGAAGACACGTATGACTTGAACATGCCTTTTATGGCATACACGACTCAATCCCCTATGTTTAACATTTTGGGTGACTGTTGGCCAAAGAGACTATACTATTTTACATCTTTTTATGTGCTAATTAGCCATGGTATATCTTCTTTGGAGAAATGTCTTTCAAATTCTTTGTCCATTTTTTAGTTGGATTATTTGTCCCTTCATTCTTAAATTGTAACAGTTCTTTATGTATTCTGGAGTCTAGACTTTTATCAGATATACGATTTTCTCTTATTTTGTGAGCCATCTTTTCACTTTCTTGATAATTTCCTTTGAAGCACAAAAATTTTTAATTTGATGGAGTCCAATGTATCTATTTTCCTTTGGTTGCTTGTGTTTTGGATGTTGTATCTAAAAACCATCACCTAACCAAGGACGCAAAGATTGATATCTATGTTTCCTACGAGTTTTCTAGTTTTAGATTGTACATTTAGGTGTCTGATCCATTTTGAGTTAATTTTTGCATATCATGTCAGGAAGGTATCCAAATTCATTCTTTTGCATGTGGATATTCAGTTATCACAGCACCATATCATTTGTTGAAACAACTACTATTTCTCTGTTAAATGGTTTTGGCACTTTGTCAAAAATCAACTTATCATAGATTTTTGTTTTTTATTTCTGGATTCTCAATTTTATTCCATTGATCTATATGTCTATCTTTATGCTAGTACCTCACTGTCATGATTACTGTTGCTTTATAGTAGGTTTCAAACTTGGGAAGTCGTCATCCTCTAACTTTGCTTTTCTTTTTTCTTTTTCAAGATTTTTTTGGCATATGAAACAACCACACAAAGGATAGGTCAAGCCTACTTAAAATTAGGCCTAAGAGTCACCCCCAAGAGAGCCTCTTTTGTTGCTCAGATGTGGCCTCTCTCTCCAGCCAACACAACAAGCAAACTCACCACCCTCCCACTGTCTACATGGGACATGACTCCCAGGGGTGCGGAGCTTCCTGGCAACGTGGGACAGAAATCCTAGAATGAGCTGAGACTCAGCATCAAGGGATTGAGAAAAACCCTAGAATGAGCTGAGACTTAGCATCAAGGGATTGAGAAAACCTTCTGGACCAAAAGGGGGAAGAGTGAAATGAGACAAAGTGTCAATGGCTGAGAGATTCCAAACAGAGTTGAGAGGTTATCCTGGAGGTTATTCTTACGCATTAAGTATATATCACCTTGTTATTCAAGATGTAATGGAGAGGCTGGAGGGAACTGCCTGAAAATACAGAATTGTGTTCCAGTAGCCAAGTTTCTTGATGATGATTGAATAATGATATAGCTTTCACAATGTGACTGTGTGATTGTGAAAACTTTGTGTCTGATGCTCCTTTTATCTACCTTGTCAACAGATGAGTAGAACATATGGAATAAAAATAAATAATAGTGGGAACAAATGTTAAAATAAATTTAGTTTGAAATGCTAAAAAAAAAAAAAAAAAAAAAAAAAAAAAAATTGGTTTGGCTATTCTAAATTCCAGGAGAACAGTTTTTTGATTGTTTGTTTGTTTTAGCTTTACCCCACCCAAGAGAGTTTTTGATAAGGGAGAGAGAGAAAACTGTCCCAAAAGAAAAGACTTCCAAATAATTGGTCTGCTTCCCTGCCAATCTCAGACTTGAGTGTATCTCCTTTTGAGCTAAAGTTGCAGAAAGCATTATCAACACATTCACATTCAGGGACTCTTGCACTTCTGCTGTGTTCTGTATTGCATGGTTTTGTGCAGGAGAAAACAGGAACAGAGAAAGGGCCATAGAAATCATAGTGTCCATCACAAGATTCACTGTTATACATTCCAATGTTTTAGCCTCCCAACTAGGGAGCTTACTTTTACAGACCTTTATTTCATAAATATTTGGGGATTTGGGGTTAATTTTAGCAACTTTTAACATTTTTATTGTGCACCTCCTTCATTAATCTTTTATCACCTCTTTATTTTTTTTCTCTCTGTTTATCCTTTAGCTCATTTTAGCTTTGTCATAATCTCATCCTTCTAAATTTGGTGACCTAGTTTTATTTTCATTTTCACCCTGTCTATTCTTGGCCTTTAAAATGTATATCTTTGTCTTTTTTTTTTCTTTCTTACTTATCCCTAATTTTGTCCTTAATTTGAGTTTCTTTAACTCTTTAGTTATATCTCTTTTAATCTTTCTTTTTCCTTTTTCTACTTTTAAACAAGTCTTTTACTTTAATATCTGAATCATTAATGCCACACTCCTTTTATTTACATTTCCTTTACATTGTTTTAACTTAAACTTTTGATCATACTTAAAAAAATATGTTCTCATTTGTCTATAGTAATTTTTAAAATATTTTAATCATTTTTTAACTCTCAAACCATATACAGGTCAGGATACACGGGGATAGAAGTAACACAGCGGCGGTGAAATCCACACCACAACAGGGAGCAGTGGATCCTTTCATCCTTCTAGTTGTCTCTGATCTTGCCTCTCTGGCTCTGCCTAGCAGATCATTCCTCTCCTTTAGTGTTCTTATTCAACAATATAATGTTTACTTGGGTTATGCTGGAGGCTCAGGAATTTCAACTTCGCCTCATGACTCCAAACAACATATTCGAAATACTAAAATGTCTCTTTGTAAGAAGTTACATGTATTAGAATGCACGGCCTCTGATTTATATAACTAGTCTTTGTAAGGTGTGACCATTTAGACAGAAAGTGTCTTTTATTCCTCCATCTTTCCCCATCACGGTACACCATGTATCCAACTGCTCAAGTTAGAAACCCAGGAGATCTCCATCAGCAAGTTCTGTCCATTATATGTCCATCATGTATTCTGTATTTGTCACCTTCTCTTCAACCTCACATTCACATCCTAGTTTAGGACACCATTATTACTCACCTGGGCTACTACATATCATCCTAATTCTACTTCTAATTTTGACCCCTTCTATCCATTTTCCATGCAGCAGCCAAGGTGACTTTTTAAAATGTCAGATCATGTTACATAAAACCTGCCAATAGCTTTCCACTGCACTTTAAATAAAATCAGAACTCTTTTCCAGAACCTACTGTATGAGCTGCTCCCTTTCAATCTCCTCCATCTCTCCTTGTGCCTTGAAACTTCTACCTCACACTGACCCTTTGGTTCCTTGAACGTACCAAGCTCTCCCTCATCTCAGAGACTTTGTGCATGTAACTTCCTTTTCTTAGAGTGCTTATTGCCCTACTCTTAGCAAGGCTGGCTCTTTCACATCCTTAAAGTAACGTGGCAACCACACTCCAGTATGCCTGGGACGGGGGTGGGGGGGGGATTCCCAGTGTCTTAGTTCCCTAGGGCTGGCTGTAACAAAGTGCTTCAAAATGGGAGGCTTAAAACAACATAAATTCATTGTCTCATAGTTCTGATGACTAGCAGTCTGTAACCTGGGACATGCTTCCCGTGATGTCTGTAGAGAAGACTCTGTTCCATGTCTGTATCTTGGCTTCTAGCAGTGGCTTGCTGGCAGTCTGTGACATTCTCCGCCTCCATCCCCCCTCTGTCTGTGTCCCAATTTCTTTTCCTTAAAAGGACATCTGTCATTTTGGATTAAAGGCCCAACTTACTACAGTATGACCTCATTTTAACTTGCCTGATTCCATCTTTAACTATTTCCAAATTAGGTAACATTTTGACATACCAGAGATTAGGATTTCAACATGTCTTTTTTGGGGGGGTGGGGGAAGAGTGGTTGGAAGATGCAATTCAATCATAACGTCTGGGGTGCAAGACTTTTTTTTTTAAGTCCCAAACAAATTGAATAAAATTGTGGCCACCCTATTTTCAAGTTTCAGCTTAAGAATCATTTCCTCAGCAAGACTTGCCTGGCCTGCTACATCCAAAACCGTTCCCCTCCCCCCCCCCATTATTCTTTATTTCTACATCCTGTTCCCTTCATAGGGAGGACTCACTACACTTTGAAATTATCTTACTTTGCTTGTGTAATTACTTGACTTCCTCTTTGTCCCTAGTGCCTAAGCGTCATGGGGCGGGATCGTGCTTGGCTAGTTCCCTGTTAAATCCCCTGTTCTAGTTTGCTAGATGCTGAATGTGATATACCAGAAACAGAACAGCTTTTAAAAGGGGGAATTTATTAAGTTGCAGGCTTAAAGCCATGAAAATGTCTAAATTAAAGCAAGTCTATAAAAATGTCCAAATTAAGACATCAACAAGAGATTACCTTCACTCAAGAATGGCTGTTGAAGTTCAGGGTTTCTCTGTCAACCAGAAAGGCACATAGTGAACATGGCAACGTCTCCAGGTTTCATGGAGCCCCTGCAGGGGCATTTTCCTTCTTCATCCCCAGAGGTCTCTGGCTGCATGGGCACTCATGGTTCTCATGGCTCTCTAGCTTTCTCCAAAATGTTTCCTTTTTTAAAGAATTCCAGTAAACTAATCAAGACATACCTGGAATGGGTGGAGTCACATCTCCCTCTAATCAAAGTTTAATACCCACAATTGGGTAAGTCACATCTCTGTGAGGATAATCTAATCAAGTTTGTCATCTACAGTGCTGAATAGGGATTAAAAGAAACTGCTGCCTCCACAAAATGGATCAAGATTAAAACATGGCTTTTCTAGGACACATAATCCTTTCAAATCAGCACATCCCCAGTGTTGAGCACTGAACCAGGTTCACATTTCCTGAGGGAAGGAAGGAAAGAGGAAAAAGAAAGGCAAAGGAAATGGGGGGGAGCACCATCAATGTAACCACAAGCTTATTTTTATAAGGAACCATGGAATGTTTAACTTTCCCCCAAGCCCCTTAAGAATGAAGCAAATCCTTTCATAGCCAACTTCTGGCTATGTAGTTTTAATTGAATTGTTGTTCCCTTTTAATGGAATTGCTAAAAGATCCTTTTGATGTATGAATTTTCTTTCCTCTCCTCCTTTTGTATTC
This sequence comes from Tamandua tetradactyla, assembly GCF_023851605.1. Lineage (NCBI taxonomy): Eukaryota > Metazoa > Chordata > Mammalia > Pilosa > Myrmecophagidae > Tamandua > Tamandua tetradactyla. The sequence continues at coordinate 41,767,037 of NC_135343.1, read as the reverse complement.
TCTTCCCCAAAGCTAACCACGAAAATGGTCATGTACTTGGAAAGGCAAAAGAAAAAAGTGCAGTAAAACTTTTCTCAAGATATTACCTCTGTTGAATTACATTCTCCTTTTGAAATTTGTTACTCCTCCAATATAGAACTAACACGTCACGCATTTCCTTCTCCACTAAGATGTCACTATCGGGGCTTGTAGTTCTTGTTACAGTTTGTAGGCAGAATTTAGTCTCAAATCCTGTAAGTGGGAGAGATAGTTATTTATTTAATGATTTGGCATTTATTTTTGTTCATAATAAAAACAGCTGATCACAATATAAATACTTCCAAATATGAATCCAATATTTGTGCATGGTTTAACTACTGTTAAGATCTTTGTAAAATTACACTCTTCCAAAGTCACTTTATTTCATTACCATGATAGCAGACATCCCTCTCCCCGCCCCCCCACCTTTTTATCTAACAAGATATAAATGGGAGTTCCAGGAAGATGGTGGAATAGGAGAGGTGGAGTTCACCCCTGCTCCAAGGAACAGCTAGAGAAGGGACAGAAAAATGACCGGGAGAGCAATGTGTGTGTAAGTGTGTAAGTGACCTGGGAGGGTCTTCTATACCACATAGAGAGCCCCTGGTTGAAAAAGCAGAAGAATTGAGATGCAGAGAAGTGGAGACTGTCCAGCTAGTGCACACAGCCTAATGCTGCTTTCCAAACAGAGGCCCGGAGCCATCAGGTGTGCACAGACAAGGAGAAAAGGACCAGGAAGTCAAACTGCATACCTTGAACGCACTACCCTCACTTGTACTGCCCCCACCCCACCACTGGCAAATCCCCCTCCACCCAACACATCTGAACCCCATCACCTGCTCCCCACCACACTCCAAGTACCGCTGCCTCAACCCCCTCCCCTCCCACCCCACCCCCCACAACACCGCCCTGCGAGTGTGTACAAGCCTGTTCCAGCCTCACCCATCTCTTCCCACGCAAGCACACAGTCTCGCCCTGCCCCTCCTGAGACCCCACACACCCACATCTGGTTGCTTGACCCCAACCTCCCCCTCCCTGCCCCCTGCAGGCACTCACCTTCACACCTGGACCACTCCTGTCCTCAGTCCATGCAGTCACTCAACACCACCCCGCCCTCCCTGAGCTCCATGCTCATGCACATCACCATCCTGCCCCCCAGATGCATGCGCACACATGCACTCACTCATGCCACAACCCTTAGCTCTGGGCAAGTGCTGACCTACATATCCAGGCCACACCGGCCTCTAGCCCACGCAGACACAATCCCACTCTGCTACCCCTGAGCTCTGTGTATGCGCACACCAGGGCCCTGCCCCCAGACCCATGCACTGGCACAGCCACAGCCACATCCTCCCCTCTGGGCACCCAGATATCCATGCCCTGACTTCTTGATCCCTGCACCCCACACCCCTGCCCCTCACACATGTACAACCTTGCCCCACTCCATGGCACAAGTGCCCCCTCCCACAATTGGCAGGTGCTGTCATGCATATCTGCCACACAGCCTCAGTCCTGCACAACTGTGTACCCCTACCCCACCCCCACCCCACCCCACACCTGCGCACCCATACCAGGGCCCTGCCCCCCCATAATCACCCACCCCTGACACACATACTAACTCTGTGACCTGTGCCCCACCCCTATACAATTGTGCATCTGCATCCCAACCCTGCCTGGACACCTTCCCCTGCACAAGGATTTATCTGCACCCTGCCCTCCCTGTGCCCTGAATTCTGTGCCCTGTACCCCACACCCTGACACCCATGACCCACACACTCCACATGCCCACCCACATCTTGCCCACATATGAGCCCCAGCACCTCTGCTTAGCCACCCCATCTGCCTCCAGCTGTGCCCTACCTCTGTGTCCCCCATGCTACACCCTGCTCCTGTGCTCCAAGGCCTCCCTGAGCTGCACCTCCTCCCCATGGCCCCGGCACCACACCTCCACAACCCCGTGAATCATAACCCATGCTCTCAGGCCCCAGCATACATCCCCAACCTGTGCATATACCCACACCACAAACTGTCAGCATACTGTTGTGCCCTTTCCCACACTTTGCATCCTGCTCCACATCCATCCCACGAATACAAAGTTTTAGACTACAGAAGGAAATCAAATTCCAAAGTAACTCTATCAAGATATTTACATGCCATGAAGACCACAGAAGATCACTAACCGCATGAAGAAACAGACAGATACAGCCGAGTCTAATAACCAAATTAAAATACCAGAGGAGATGTAGATTGAGAAAAATAATCAAAGTTGTTCGTATAACTCTACTAAATAAAGTCAGTGGGATGGCTAATGACATAAAGGAGACCAAAAAGCCACTAGAAGAGCATAAAGAAGAATCTGAAAGAATAAATGGAAAAATAGCAGGCATCACAGAGATTAAAGTTGCTGTAGACCAAATCAAAATATATGAGAGACATGCAACAACAGATTTGAAGAGGCAGAAGAAAGAACACATGAACTAGAGGACAGGACAACTTATTTTGAACACATGAAAGAGCAGATGTCAAAAAAGATGGGAAATTTTGAATGGATCTCAGGGAAATGATGGACAAAATGAAGCGCACAAATATAAGACTCATCAGTGTCCCAGATGGAGAAGAGAAGAGTAAAGGGCTAGGGAGAGTAGTGCAGGCTATAATGGGCGGAACAGATGTATGGGAGAGACACAAGTATGCAAATCAAAGAAGCCCAATGATCTCCAATTAGAATTAATCCGAATAGGCCTTCCCCAAGGCGCACACTAATCAGTCTGTCAAATGTTGAAGAGAAGCAGAAAATCCTGAAAGCAGCAAGAGGAAAGCAATCTACTCCATACAAGGGAAACGACATGAGACTGAGTTCAGCCTACTCAACTGGCACTAAGGAGGCAAGAAAGCAGTGGTATGATGTATTTAAGATCCTGAAGGAGAAAGACTCCCAGCCAAGAATTCTGTACCCAGCCAAATTGTCCTTCAAAACTGAGGGAGAGATTCAAATTTTCACAGACAACAAAGGCTGAGGAAAATGTAAATAACAGGCCAGTTCTATAAGAAATACTAAAGAGAGTTCTGCCAGCTGAAAAAAAAAAAAGATAGGAAAGGGAAGTTTGGAGGAGGGCACAAAATTGAACTGTATGAGTAACAATAGTTGAAAGGATAAAAAGAGAAAGAGGAAAAAGAATATGAAAAGTAAAAGCCAAAGGGTAAGACGGTGGATTAAAGAAATGCCTTTTCAGTAATAACTTTGAATGTTAACGGACTAAATTTACCCAAAAGATACAGACTGGCAGAATAGATTAAGAAATACAATCCAGCTATATGCTGCTTACAAGAGACTCATCTTAGACACAAAAATACTAATAAATTGAAAGGGAAAGGATAGAAAAAGATCTTCATGCAAAAGATGTTCTTTTGTAACCAAAAGGAGGCAGGAGTGGCTATACTAATATCAGCAAAATAAACTAAATGTAAAGACATCATAAAAGACAAATGATTAGTAAAATGAACAATTTATTAGTAAAAATTGTTAGTAAAAGTTAATAGTAAATTTATTAGTAAAATGAACAATTAACCAAGAAGAAGTAACAATCATATATGTTTATGCTCCCAATCAGGGAACTCCAAAGTACATTGGCAAAATTTTAGGTAGCAATAGATATTTCAACAATAATAGTAGGAGACTTCAATATGCCACTCTCCTCTATAGATAGAACAACCAGACAGAGGATCAACAAGGAAATAGAAAACTTAAACAAACTGATAAATGAATTAGACCTAACAAACACAGGTCATCACAACTCCAAAACCCCAGGATATACATTCTTCTCTAGTGCTCACAGAACATTCTCCAGAATATATCATATGCTAGGGCAGAAAACAGGTCTTTATAAATTAAAAAATATTGATATTATTCAAAGCACTTCCTCTGATCAATGGAATGAAATTGGAAATCAAAAACCACCAAAGAACATTCACAAATACATGAAGAGTAAATAACACACTCTTAAACAATGAGAAGAAATTGCTAGAGAAATCAGTAGTTATCTGGAGACAAGTGAAAATGAAAATGCAACATATCAGAACTTATGGGATGTGGAAAAGGCTGTGCTGAGAGGGAAATTTATTGCCCTAAATGCCTATATTAAAAACAAGAAAGAGCAAAACTCAAGGACTTAATAGTGCACCTGGAGGAACTTTAGAAAGAACAGCAAATTAACCCCAAATCAAACAGGAGAAAATAACAAAGATCAAAGCAGAGATAAATGAATGGGAGAACAGAAGAGCATTAGAAATAATCAATAAAACCAAAAGTTGGTTCTTTGAGAAAATCAATAAAATTGATGGGCCACTAGCAAGACTGACAAAGAAAAAGAAAGAGAGGATGCAAATAAACAAAATCAGAAATGAGAAGGGGTGCATTACCATAGACCCTGAAGAAATAAAATAAATCATAAGAGGATACTATGAACAACTATATGCCAGCAAACTAGACAACTTAGATGAAATGGACAAATTCCTGAAATCAAGCAAACAATCTGCACTGACTCAGGAAGAAGTAGAAGATCTCAACAAATCAATCGCAAGTAAAGAGAGTCAAGCAGTCGTGAAAAATCTTCCTACAAAGAAAAACCCAGGGCCAGATGGCTTCACAGGGGAATTTTATCAAACATTCCAAAAAGAACTAATACCAATCCTGCTCAAACTTTTCCAAAAAATTGAGGAAAAAGGAACTCTACTTAAGTCATTTTATGAACGTAATATCATTTTAAAACCGGGTAAAGATGCTATAAGAGAGGAAACCTACAGGTTAACCTTCTTAATGAGCATAGATGCAAAAATTCTCAATAAAATATTAGCAAATCAAATCCAACAACGCATTAAAAGAATTATACACCATGACCAAGTGGGGTTTATACCAGGAATGCAAGGATGGTTCAAACTAAGAAAATCAGTTAGTGTAACATAGCACATTAACAAATCGAAAGGGAAAAATCAGGTGATCATATCAATTGATGCTGAAAAAGCATTCAACAAAATCCAGCATCCTTTTCTGATAAAAACTTTCCAAAAAATAGGAATCAAAGGTAACTAACTCAATATGATAAGGGGAATATATGAAAAATCGATAGCCAGCATCGTACTCAATGGAGAGAGACTGAAACCTTTCTACCTAAGATCAAGAACAAGACAAGGATGCCCACTGTTAACCACTATTATTCAACATTTGCTAGAAGTTCTAGCTAGAGCAATCAGACAGGACAAAGAAATAAAAACATCCAAATTGGAAAGGAAGTAGTAAAACACTCATTATTTGTAGATGTTGAAATACTATACTTGGAAGACGCTGAGAAATCTACAGCAAAGTTACTTGAGCTAATAAACAAATTCAGCAGAGTGGCAGTATATAAAATTAATGTACAAAAATCAGTAACATTTCTATACACAAGCAATGACCTAGCTGAAGAGTCAGTTTAGGGAAAAATTAGATTCCAAAGAGCAAATAAAAGAATCAAGTACTTAGGAATGAACTTAACTAGGGATGTAAAGGACTTGTACACAGAAAACTACATAGCATTACTAAAAGAAATCAAAGGAGATCTAAATAGGTGGAAAGACATTCCCTGCTCATGGACAGGAAGGCTAAATATAGTTAAGATGTCAATTCTCCCCAAACTGATCTACTGATTCAACATAGTACCAATCAAAATTCCAGCAACCTACTTTGAAGATTTGGAAAAGCTAACTACCAAATTCATCTGGAAGGGAAAGACACCCCAAATATAAAGCCATCCTAAAAAAGAAGAATGAAGTGAGAAGATTAACACTCCCTGACTTTAAAACCTATTATAAAGCCACAGTGGTCAGAACAGCATGTTACCAGCACAAAGACCTAGTAATAGGAGGTAACTTCCTAAACTTTACACCCAAAGCACAAGCAACAAAAGAAAAATAGATAAATGGGAACTCCTCAAAATCAAATGCTCTGCACCTCAAAAGACTTTGTCAAAAAGGTGAAGAGGCAGCCAACTCAATGGGAAAAAATATTTGGAAATCACATACCAGACAAAGGTTTGATTTCCTGTATACACAAAAAAATCATACAACTCAAAAGCAAAAGAACAAACAATGCATTATAAAATGGGCTAAAGATATGAATAGGCATTTTTCTGAAGAGGAAATACAGATGGCTCAAAAGTACATGACCAGATGCTCATTTTCATTGGCTATAAGGGAAGTGCAAATCTAGACTGCAATGAGAAACCACCATACACCTATAAGAATGGCTGTTATTAAACAAACAGGAAACTATAAATATTGGAGAGGATGTGGAGAAACTGGGACATTTATGCACTGCTGATGGGAATGGATAATGGTGCAGCCATTATGGAAGACTGTTTGGCATTTCCTTAGGAAACTAAATATCGAGTGGCCCTATGACCCAGCAATAGCACTACTTGGTCTATACCCAGAAGAGCTGAAAGCAATGACACAAACATACATTTGCACATCAGTGTTCATAGCAACATTATTCACAACCACAAAAAAATGGAAATAAACAAAATGCCCATCAACAGACAAGTGGATCAACAAAATGTGGTATATACTTAAGATGGAATTTTATGCAGCAGTAAGACAAAGTGGCATCCTGAAGCACATGATAAGATGGGTGAACCTTGAGGATTTAATGCTGAGTGAAATTAGCCAGATGCAAAATGATAGATCCTGTAGATTCCACTTTTATGACCAGCATTAATGTATAATCAGAGGCTTATAATGCAAAATATAGAGGACTTAGAGATACATAGAAGCTAGAGATGGGTAAACTGTTAGCTAATAAGGTTGAACTCCAATGTAAGGGAATAGATAGGAGTGAAGGTAGTTCTCTAGTGGGTCTATAAGTAATATTACCATATTGAAGATGAACAAAATTGAAAGGGGTATATAGACCTACGTATCACACTGATTAACACTAGAAATATGAATTCGTTTTTATAAGAATTACTTCAAAGGTATGATTCTTGCACAAAGAGTGTTTAAGTCCAGGGTACACAGAGAAAACTGTTATTGCATGCAATGAGCTATGTTCAAAAGGAACCCATCAGCACTACCACAGCAACAGTAGAGGTAAATAGTGGGTGAGGGACAAGAGTTAAGAGGAGGTTTAGGTTTCCTATTCGGCAAGAGTGTGTTTATTGGCTTTCTTTTTCTTGGGAAGAATAAAATTATCTAAAATTGAGAATGTTAATGGACTGTGGACCTTGGGCCTTCTACTTGATGCCCAATGAATGCAGGTGGCTGAAGGATGCACTGACTGAGAAATAGATTGGTGAACGATGGTGTATATTTATGAATGAAGATTGTGCTGCTACAAAAAGGAGCAAAGTTGTGAGGCATGTAATGATGTGAATGAACATGTGGGACATTTGATGAGACAAAATGGTAGGGTCACCTTTAGGAAATGCTTATAAGAAAACAAGGGCCTAGATTGTAAGCTTTTAGAACAGACATAATAAGTCCAGAGTGGTAATTATTTTTCTGGGTTTTGAGAGGCTATTTTACATATATAATCTGATATTTAGAGATAAGAATGAAGCCAAACAGGTTGGGGTTAAAGTAATTTAGAACATAGGGGTAAGGAAGATAGTGTCTATATTTTAGAACCACACACACTCTTTGAGACCAATGGAAAAAAGGTTTATTTGATGTGGAACTGAAATTTTCTGCAGTGCATAATCTAATTCAACCTATCTGTATAACTCATTTGAACAACTGAAACAGGGAGCACAGAATAAGAAAGAGGTCCTTTAATCCTGTATAGATTATTGTAATGCCTGGAAACATCCTAGTGTATATTAAGCAGATAATCAAAAAGTATTGGCAAAGTTCCCTAAGGGAGGGGAGAAAGAATATGAAACTATTAAACCTTGCCATCAGGGAATCCCCTGATACTGTGTCAAACTTTAGGGACACCCAAATCAACAGGCCATGCTCTTGCTCATGAAGCTTACTCTTGTGAAGCTTACGTAGGTAGTGGAGAAGCTTAGTCTACCTATAGGCATGCCTAAGAGTTACTTCTGGAGGACCTCTGCTGTTGCTCAAATGTGGCCTCAGTCTCTCTAAGACCAACTCTGCAAGTGAAATCATTGCCCTCCCCACTACGTGGGACATGACATCCAGGGGTGAAAGTTTCCCTGGTGACATGAGAGAGGACTCCCAGGGATGAATCCAGACCTGGCACCATGGGACCAACAATTCCATCCTGACAAAAAGAGGGGAAAGAAGTGTAATTAATAAAGTATCAGTGGCAGAGTTCAAATAGAGTCAAGAGGCTACTCTGGAGGTCACTCTTACGCAAGCTTCAGGTAGACCTTGCTACCTATCATAACCTGCCAAACCCCAACCAGGACCATTCCAGCCAATCCTAAAGAACACCTAGGGCAGTATATAAGATTCCACAAGAGTTCAATGCACTAGAGTAACTTCCCAGAAACCTACAACCTCCAGGTTCATCCCTGATCCAGATAAATCCTGAAACCTAGCCCAGCCTCTCCAGAACATCATATAGTTCCATCTCCCTACACCATATTAGTAACAGACCCTTCCAATATAAAAAATTTAGAATTGCCATAGCCCAAACAACCCTAAAGAGAGGTATGGAAAGATTAAAGGTGATGGTGGAGTTATACATAGAAGATAGGATTTAACATATGAATATGAATACTGAATCATTAAATTGATATCTCTTTTAGTCTCCAGTGTTTTAGAGCAGCTAGAAGTAAAAACCTAAAATTGTGGAATTGTAACTCATGTTAAACTCTGAAATATGTTCTACAACTAACTGAGGTGCCACGCTTTGAAATTTATAGTTTTGTATATATGTTATTTTTCACAAAAAAAGAAGGAAAAAGAGTTGATTGTGATGATAAAAAAAAATATTTAAGCCTTCTAGCTGCCTATATTCTGGAGCAGCTAGAAGAAGAAATATGAGAGGATGTATGGGAGCCCATGACAAACTCTTGGATTTGTCCTGTAACCACTTGTTGAAGAGTGCTTTGAAAACTATTACTTTTTTATTTCTTTGCTTTGTATATATGATATACCATACAATAAAAAAGTTAAAAATAAAGTAATAGGATAATAACTGTGATATGAGCAATAATGACCCCTCCAAAAATGTCCACATCCTACTCTCCGGAACCTGTGAATATGTTAGGTTCCATAGCAAGGGAAATTAAGTTGCAGGTGGAATTAAGGTTGACTTTAAAATAACGAGATTATACTGAATTATTTGGTGGACCCAATGCAATCACAAAGGGCCTTAAATGGGAGAAATGATGAAGGAGGCAGAAGAGCCATGTTACGAGATGACATCAACCAGCCGTATGTTAAGGACTTTGTAACCAATTAAACTGCAGGTAGATTCAAGAAGGAGAAAAGGAGATGGGGAATGTGCCAGTTATTAATTTTATTTGTCCTCAGCTCCTAATCCTCCCTTCTTGGTTGATCTGTGAAAATGGAGATGATCCCTTTGAATAATTCTACCTTGCCAGCTGGCATGACCTTGAGCCTTGTCAGAAGAGGGCACTGAAGAGACATTATTCTAGGAAGGGGTGTTCCTTCCCTTTTCCAGTGTGCTCTCTTGGCAGCCTTCTGCAATGTGCACAATATCTCCAATACCAGACTCCTGCACTGAATGTTAGTTAGCAGGACCCTACAGCCAGCAGCTTTTCCTGTACTCCCTTCAGGCAGTTTCACAGCAGAGTCCATCTGGTGAGACACCACACAGGAACAGTTTTCCCAACACCCTAGAGGGTAGATTTCTGGCATTTTCCACCATTGCAATACCTCAGTGCCTTCTCTGTCACTAATGGGCCATGGCTATGTCCTCCCAACAAAGTCTGGCTCTCTGCCTTGGGGAAGCTCTTCCTTAAGGATTCTATCTCAAACTAGGGGGAGTAGCTGCTCCTCGGATCTGCTATACCTATATTCTTTAGAGTTCTTTCTATGACTAATGAACTAATTTCTCATTACTCCAATCCCCTGCTATAGTTAATATTTCTTTCTAATTAAACTTTATCTGTTCAAATTACTATTATTGTTCTCCAGTAACCTCTTCTATTCTTAGTTCTTTCCCGGCATCTGTTTCCCAAAGAAACCAGTTGACATGTGATGCCTTTGGTAGAGTGATGTTTGGGGGAAGGGAGGGAGATCTATGTGCACGTGTAGGATGAGGGAACAGTAACTCCTTTTTGTCTAAGGCCGATAATGAGAATGAAGATAGGAGGACGAATGAGAAGTAATAGGAGAATGTAAGTCCTCCTGTTTGAGAATTCTTGAAAAAATTCATGAGGTCATCAGATTTCCCACAGTAAGTTGTATGGGATTCAAATAATTTTATTTGCATACTAAAGGAAAAAGTATCCCTAGCAGACTTGAAGGATTCCTGTCACAGTAGATACTAAGTGAAACTATGAATTTGAATGATACACACAGGAAGAAAGTGAGGAGTTAGAAAACATAACATTGTGATTTAAAGTATAAAATCTATGCTAGAATCCTCTCCCTGTGATCCTAGCTGTGTAACTTTGGCCAACTTACTTCACTATTCTGAATCTGTGTCTTCATCTGCAGAGGGGGGATAATAAAATGAAATACCTCAAAGGCTTAGGGTAAAGTTGAAATAAAGCAATGTTTGTACATAGAAATAAAACAACTGTGCAATAGTCTGTCTGCACAGTTCCTGGTCCAGGCTAAATATTCAGTAAATGGTTGGTGGTTGGTTTTTTTTTTTTTGTTTGTTTGTTTTCTTTATGCTGTATGGTGGGGTCACATTTCATTCTTTTTCCATGTGAGTATCCCATTATTGCAGCACCATTTGTTGAATTTTTGTTTGGTTGGCTTTTGTTTGTTTGTTTGTTTTTTGCAGTAAGTGCATGGGCCAGGAATCGAAGCCGGGTCTCCTACATGGCAGGCAAGAATTCTACCACTGAAATACCCTCGCATCCCCCAGTAAATGATTGTTTTATTAAATCCCATTAAACTCCAGTATTACATGTGTGTCTCTCATCAAGGAATAAATGACTAAAGTTATTCTACACAAGAAGAATTTAAGCATGTAATTACAACTGTGCCCGCCCAAATTGTACCATGATTTCACTTGCAAATAAGTTTTTCAGTCCACAATACAACTTCAACACCCCATTCATCCCCCAGGACGTTAAGGAAGCAAGAGCAGCATTCTTCATTATTCTCCCATGCATAGATAAAGTATCCTTATAGGTCAAACAGAACCTGTAACTAGAGGAGCCTTCAAAATGGAGAATATGTACTCTTTTAATCCAATATGTGCCACATGACATATTAGACATTCACTATAAGCTCACGCTTTATTACACTGAATACTTAACATAGTGTTTCATCAGTGCTCATTTAAATCTGTGAACGTACTACAATCAGAAAGTGGGGGATTTTCAAATTGCTTAACCATCAAATGTTAAAAATAATCCTATTCAGAGGCAGTTGGGAGAAACACAACATTTATTTCCTGGTTTTAATGGTTTCTATTTGCAGCATGTTATTGCAGCCTCATTTGCATTGCTATATGTGTTCTAGTTTGCTAGCTGCCAGAATGCAATATACCAGAAATGGAATGGCTTTTAAAAAGGGGAATTTAATAAGTTTCTAATTTACAGTTCTCAGGCTGAGAAAATGTCCCAATTAAAACAAGTCTATAGAAATGTCCAATCAAAGGCATCCAGGGAAATATACCTTCGTTCAAGAAGGCCAATGAAGTTCAGGGTTTCTCTCTCAAGTGAGAAGGCACATGGCGAACACAGTCAGGACTTCTCTCACATCTAGAAGGGCACATGGCATACATGGCGCCATCTGCTAGCTTCATCTCCTGGCTTCCTGTTTCATGAAGCTCCCCGGGAAGCATTTTCCTTCTTCATCTCCAAAAGTCACTGGCTGGTGGACTCTGCTTCTCGTGGCTATGTTGTTCTGCTCTCTCTGAATTTCTCATTCTCCAAAATTTTCCTCTTTTACAGGACTCCAATAAACCAATCAAGACCCACCCAAATGGGTGGAGACGTGTCATCCCTTAATCCAGTTTAACAACCACTCTTGACTAAATCACATCATCCAGGGAGATGATCCGATTGCAGTTTCAAACATACATATTGAACAGAGACCATTCTACCCTTATGAAATGGGATTTTGACAAAACATGACTTTTCTAGGGGGCATACTTCCTTTCAACCCAGCACAATATGTAATGGGAAAAAAGGTAGAAAACCAAGTAAAAATATCAGAGGCCCCAGGAGGATCTTGTATTCCATGCCAGGACTAGGGCTTTCTGTCTGTTGCCTCTTATGTCCTTGCATTGAAGTCCCTACATCTTCTTCCCTTTGCCTAGACCTCGGCTTCCATTCTGGGCGGCACCTTCAGGTCAGGAGTCTGCCTTCTCTCCCCAGCCCTCCAGAATGCTGGGGTTCTCCCCCTGACCTGTCATGACTGGTGAATGCCTTCAAGGAAATAGTTTTAATGAAAGACCAATAACCTCCCAATAAGCAGGGGCAGCTATTAGAACTGTTTTAAAAAGTTTGCTTGGCTTTGTGATTGCTCACCATGGCACGGTCCTGATACATAATAATAACAGTTTTTGAGCTTTTATTATGTGCCAGGCACTGTGCTAAAGATTTTATATGCATTTTCAAATTTAATATTTACATTAACTCTATGTACTATTATTATCATGCCCATTTTGCCAATAGATAAATGAACAGAGGCTAAATTCAGTAACAGGCTGAAGGTCATCTAACCAGGAAGTAGCCACTCTGCTGCTAGGCTGCCTCCCAGTGAAAAATCCTGGAGAGAAACTGAACTTTTTGAAGATGCTCACAGTCTTTATTCTGTTCTTTTACTATTCCAACATGCCCTAAGAATCTGACTGAATCTTTCCATATTTTCAAAATTTTCTAAAACATATGTTCAATCTTCCTTTAAAATAAAAAAATTAAAGATATATTAAAAAGAAAAACATAGGAAACTAATCTACAAGAATTATGCTCTGATCTTCAGTAGTTCATATTTTAAAAGGTGTTTTAGTGCATCTTTTAGTGCCTCATTCCCTGGAGTGGCATGTCACAAACTTAACAGGCATTCAACGTCATTTAGGAATCTAGTTAAAATCTCTGAATCAGAGATTTGGGTTGGAATCCTAGCTTCTGCATTTCTAATAGCCTCTCAGGTGATGCTGATGCTGCTGGTCAGTAGATCAGTTCTCTGTGCTGCAGCAAACACACCCACCATTCTGCCTAAATCAGGAAACTTAGCCTGGCAGCCCCACTCAATATGTCAAAGCCCTTTCTGGCTATTCCAAATTCCCTACCTGGATCTGGCAGATGTTCTTAATCTCACCTGCCCACCCACCCTTAACCTACTGCTAGAAGTTCTGCCCCAACGTTGGCACCCAGGTTATTCCCAATGGGCTCCTCGTTCTTACCTTAAGGTCACTAAGGACTTCTGAAAGAGGTCAAGGGCTTTTCTCTCTTTGCACTCCCTACAGACTGATGCTTTTATTCTCATTTGGGTGCCCTAAATGTCCACTTCATCTTCTTCTCTCCTAAAACTCCCAACTATACCTCTTGCGCAAACACAAGCCTATGGCCTCATCTCTTATTTATTAAGTATCAGAGAACATTTGCCACAAGCTATATCTCTTTTTTCTTCTGTGCCTCCAAAGAACTCTATTTCTACATCCATCTTTATTTCCTTTTCTCTTGCATCAGTGGTGGCCCTCTTACTTTCTGTGGTCAGTGCTTTCCCACTGTCTGGGTAGACCCATTCTTTCTTCATCGTGCTCCAGAACTCTACTTTCTCACTTTCCTCCTCTCCTATGCTCTCCTCTCCAGCATATTCCTGTCCTTTATCTACAAGCTGCAAATATTCAACAGCAGTATCTTTCACATGACTCTGACCACTCCTCTGAACCACACCTCCACTTGATGGCTCAAAGCATCTCATGTCTGAGCAAAACAAAACTCTTGATTCTTACCACCTTGCCACACCCACACTTGCATCTTCCCCAGTCTTCCCATCTCAGCAAATGGTCCCACCATTCATTCAGTCACTATCTAAAAATCTAGGAATCCTCCTTCATTTGTCTTTTCCCTTATCCACCAAATCCATTCTTACACATCCTGGTAAGCCTACTGCCAAAATATATTCCAAATTTGACCCCTTTCTCACCACTTCAGTGCTATCAGCCTGGTCTAGGACACTCTCATTGGTTGCCTGATTTATTCAATACCTTCACATCATGTTTCCAAGCTTCAAAACTCTTGCCCTCTACAGTCCATCCTTCACAAAGCAGCCAAAGCAACTGGGAAAGTTGTAAATCCATTCAAATCACTCTTCAGTTTAAACTCCATCAATGACATCCTCTTGCACTCAGAACAAAATCCAAAATCTTCTCTACCTCTTTGATATCTCCTAACCAACAAAAAGAAAGCACTGGCTTTCTTTTTGTTGGTTGAACTTGCGAACTCAATACTACCTCAAGATCTATGCACTTTCTCTTCCTATTAACTAGAATGTGCTTATTCTATGCCTTATTTTATTTTCATCCTAGCACTTTCAAAGTCAGAAAATTACTTCATTGTCTATAGACTATCTCTCCAATTCTAGAATGCAAGTCCATACTAATGAGGACCTTGCTTGTCTTACTTACCTAGCAGTGAAGAAGCACCTCTAATAAATATGAGAATATTGAACAAATAAATGAATGAGTGTCCTTATTCCTCCTGGAAGTACAAGTCAACTCTTTACTCTGTAATTCACTGTGACAAATTTCTGGATTGAATAATCTACAATCACTGCTTCTCGTTTTTCTCCATACTGTGTCCTCTGCCCTTCATAATCATTCTAAAGATCACATGAAGATCACATGTAGTGTTTTAATGAACAAACCCAACTGCTTTTCTGAGAGCTTGGCTTCCTTTACTTCCATGCATTTGACACTGCTTATCACTTCCCTTCTCTCCCAGAACCTCTCTTCTCCCTGGACTTCTGACATTCTCAGCTAACTACATCTTTGCCATCTCCTTTGCTGACTCCTCTTCCTACTCCTGATCTCCATCCATGGGCTGTCCCTATTGTCCTGACTTAATGCTCTATCTCCTTCTTAGTTCTACGTACTTTCCTTTGGTGAACACTTCTCCTGAAACTTCAGCTCTTCCCTCTTTGTTTACAATGCTAAGCATATCCCTGCATCTCCACTCTGTCTCCTTACCTTCAGAGTCACCATAATCCCAAACTCAAGTCTGGAACTGAACTTCTCATTTAATGTCCCAAACTTTCATGTACTTTATAACTTTCCTGTTTCTGTTAAGGAGCTGCTATTCCCCAAGAATCAAGATAATGGAGTCTTCTCTGTGTGGACTATCACCATTTTATTCCATCAGTACCATCAATGAATTTTTCCTTTGAAATGATTTTGTTAATCGTTAGCATCCTATTCCTACTACCAAAACTCTTATTACCTCTTGTGATAATAACTACAATAGTCCATTAGCTAAGCAGGGAGGGGCAGGATGGCATTGCCGAGGTGTGGAATTTAGTTTCTCCTCCAAAGCAAACAAAAGGAGGGAAATAATGAAGATTAGAGCAAAAATAAATGAAACTGAGAATATGAAATCAATGAAGAAAATCAACAAAACCAGAAGTTGGTTCTTTGAGAAAATCAATTATATCGATGAACCCTTAGCTAGTTAATAAAAGACAGACAAAGATAGTACAAGCAAAGAAAATTAAAGACCATTCTCTTAAAAGAATACAGATGTAAAAATCCTCAAAAAAATACTTGGATATTAGAAGAATTATACACCATGACCAAGTAGAATTTACTCCAGGTATGCAAAGCTGATTCAACATAAGGAAATCAATTAATGTGGTATACCCTAACAACAAATCAAAGTGGAAAAACCACCATGATCATCTCAATTGATGCAGAAAAGGTATTTGATAAAATTCAACATCCTTTTTTATGAAAACACTTCAAGGGTAGCTATAGAAGGGAACTTCTTCAACATGATAAAAGGAATATATGAAAAACCCACAGCTGGCATCATCCTCAATGGGGAAAGACTGAAAGCTTTCCTTCTACAATCAGGAATAAGACAAGGATGCTTATTATCACCATTGTTATTCAACATTGTGCTGGAAGTTCCAACCAGAGCAATTAGATAAGAAAAAGAAATAATAGGAATCCAAATTAGAATGTAGGAAGTAAAACTTCCACTGTTGCAAATGGATATTTACACACCAATGTTTATAGCAGCATTATTTATGATTGCCAACAGATGGAAACAGCCCGAATGTCCATCAACAAATGAGTAGCTAAACAAGCTGTGGTATATACATACAATGGAATATTACACAGCTGTAAGAGTAAAGTCGTGAAGCATGTAACCATATGGATGAACCTTAAGGCCGTTATGCTGAGTGAGATTAGCTAGAAACAAAAGGACATATACTGTATGGTCTCACTAATATGAACTAACATTAATGAGTGAATTTTGAGAGTTGAAGTTAGGAACATATGACATTAGGAGATAGAGATAGGGTAGAGATTGGGCATTTGGTGTTGAAGAAATACAGATTGTGCCATAGAACTGATTATAAAAATTCACAAATTGATAGCACAATTCTACCTGATTATAGCACTGAAGCTGAATGTATGACTGAGAGAAAAGGGCTGGGGACACACATGAAACCAGAAGGAAAGATAAAGGATAAAGACTTAGATGGTGTTCTGGTTTGCTAACTGCCAGAATGCAATATACCAGAAATGGAACAGCTTCTAAAATGGGGAATTTAATAAGTTGCTAGTTTACAGTTCTAAGGCTATGAAATTGTCCAAATTAAAACAGCTCTATAGAAGTGTCCAATCTAATGCATCCAGGGAAAGATACATTGGTTCAACAAGGCTGATGACGTTCAGTGTTTTTTCTCAGCTGGAAGGGCACATGGAGAACATGGTGGCATCTGCTAACTTTCTCTCCAGGCCTCTTGCTTCATGAGGCTCCCCAGAAGCCTTCTTCATCTCCAAAGGTCACTGGCTGGTGGACTCTGTGGTTCTCTCATTCTTCTGTCCTAGTTCTGTGGCTCTTTCCTCATTCTCAAAAAGGAACTCTCTCTGAAATATCTCCTCTCTGAAATATCTGAAATTCTAGTAAACTAATCAAGACCCATGTAGAATGGGTGGAGACATATCTCCATCTAATCAAATTTAATACCCACAACTGATTGAGTCACATCTCTGTGGAGATAACCTAATCAAGTTTCCAACCTGTAGTACTGAATAAGGATTAGAAGAAACCATTGTTCTCACAAGATTGATTAAGATTAAAACATGGCTTTCCTAGGGGACATAAATCCTTTAAAACTGGCACAGATGGTATAACTTAAGGAATGCCTAGAGTGGATAATGATGATGATTAAATGTACAAATCAAAAAATGTTTTTGCATGAGGGAGAACAAATGAATGTCAACATTACAAGATGTTGAAAAGGGGTCTATAGTCACCAATAGCATTATAATATGCTTCCACTGAATGTAACAAAGGCATTATGCCAACAGGCTGGGGGGATGGGGGAGTGGTATGGATTTTTTGTGGAAGAAAAGAAAATATCTTCATATAGATTATGGTGGTAAAGGTATATCTATTTACTTAGGTTGGATTGTATAATGCACAAATAAAACTTTAAAAAACAAGTGCTAGAAAAAATGCTGAGAAAGAGATGTACCTATTCACTGTAAGTAGGAAAACTGAGAGGTACAGCCCCTTGGAGGGCAGTGTGGTGGTTCCACAGGAGGCTAGGGTTGGGGTTACCATATAATCCTGCAACCCCACTGCTCAGTATGTACTTGGAGGAACTGAGTGTGGGGACACATTTGCACACTGGTATTTATGGCTTCAGTGTTCAGAATTCACAATAGATGGAGGTGGCCTAAAGTTACAATGACTGGGGGCCAAGATGGTGGCTTAGTAATGTGCGTGCATTTTAGTTCGTCCCCCAGAGCAACTACTAAATAACCAGAAACAGTACAGAACAGCTCCCGGAGCCATGACAGTGACCGGACACACAGCGTACCCCAGTCTGGACCAGCTGGACCAGCTGCGAGTCTCCGGAACAGTGAGTTCCCCAAGCCACGCACAGTTCCCCAATCCGCGGCAGCCGGCGCCCGGTGCCCGGCGCCCCTCCCCCACAGGCGGCTTCCTGGAGGGAAAGGAAAGAGTCTCTAACAGTAGCAGGGATTGAGTCCAACCAAACACCAATAGTGGCATTAATAAACAAATTCTGACTACTAAAAATAGGCCCCCAGCTCAGGCGAAACTGGTCAAGGCAGAGGTCGCCTATTTGGCTAACTGAAAAAGAGGAAAGGGGATGAAATGGAGCCTTCTGAGGCTGTTTCTACAGAGGCTTGGCTGCCTCTGGATTCAGCGGCGGGATTACACACGCTGCAACTGCCCCAAACGCAGAAACAGGCTGCTTTCAGGCTGTCTCCTACCTGAACCTTCCCCACAGGAGGGGTGAAACACAACTCAGGTGGAATCCTTCTCTCAAGGAATTCAGACCCCAGGGTTTCACAATTTGAAGCCATTAAAACCAGCCTACAACCTTTCCTCTGTCTCCACCATGCCCCCAGCAGGGAGAGCCTTCCAAAGTTAAAGGAGTCAAAACATCTTTTGCTGGTGGGACCCACAGACAGACAAGCACTACATACTGGACAAGATAAGAAAAACAGCCCAGAGAATTCACAGGAAAGTCTTTCAACCTGCTGGATCTCACACTCAGGGAAAACTGATGCAGGTGATTCCTTCCCCCCGGAAAGGAGGCCAGTTTAGTCTGGGAAAACCCGAGTGGAGTCTGTAATACCTATGTAGACCCTCCTAAGGGTGGGGAGGGAAAAGGCACATTACAAGCAGGACAAGAAACAAGAAAACAAAAACTGAAAAATTACCCTCTGTTAAACAAAACTTAAGCTAGAGGCCCAGAAAAAGCTGAACTGAAGGTCAATGAACAGATAGACAACAAACTAATCTAGCAAGAAAACCCTAGGTAAGATAAGTGAAAGCAATCTCCAGAATAAACTAATTAAGGTAATTAAATATCCAGATGCCAGCAAAAAATAACAAATCACACCAGGAAAACTGAAGATATGGCCCACTCAAAGGAACAAACCAATAGTTCAAATGAGATAAAGGAGCTGAGACAACTAATTCTGAATATACAAACAGAAATGGAAAACCTCTTCAAAAACCAAATCAATGAATAGAGGGAGGACATGAAGAAGGTAAGGAATGAACAAAAAGAAGAAATGGAAAGTCTGAAAAAACAAATTACAGAACTTATGGGAATGAAATATACAGTAGAAGAGATGAAAAAAACAACGGAAACCTACAATAGTAGATTTCAAGAGATAGAGGTTAGAATTAGTGAACTGGAGGATGGAACATCTGAAATCCAAAAAGAAACAGAAACTACAGGGAAAAGAATGGAAAAATATGAGCAGGGGCTCAGGGAATTGAATGATAATATGAAGCGCACAAATATATGTGTGGTGGGTGTCCTGGAAGGAGAAGAGAAGAGAAAAGGAGGAGAAAAACTAATGGAAGAAATTATCACTGAAAATATCCCAACTCTTATGAAAGACCTAAAATTACAGATCCAAGAAGTGTAGCGCACCCCAAAGAGAATAGATCCAAATAGACGTTCTCCAAGACACTTACTAGTTAGAATGTCAGAGGTCAAAGAGAAAGAGAGGATCTTGAAAGCAGCAAGAGAAAAACAATCCATCACATACAAGGGAAACCTAATAAGACTATGTGTAGATTTCTCAGCAGAAACCATGGAGGCAAGAAGACAGTGGGATGATATATTTAAATTACTAAAAGAAAAAAACTGCCAACCAAGAATTCTGTATCCAGGAAAATTGTCCTTCAAAAATGAGGGAGAAATTAAAACATTTTCAGACAAAAAATCACTGAGAGAATTTGTGACCAAGAGACCAGCTCTGCAAGAACTACAAAAGGGAGCACTAGAGACAGATACGAAAAGACAGAAGAGAGAGGTGTGGAGAAGAGTGTAGAAAGAAGGAAAATTAGATATGATATATAAAATACAAAAGGCAAAATGGTAGAGGAAAGTACTACCCAAACAGTAATAACACTAAATGTTAATGGACTGAACTCCCCAATCAAAAGACATAGACTGTCAGAATGGATTAAAAAACAGGATCCTTCTATATGCTGTCTACAGGAAACACATCTTAGACCCAAAGATAAACATAGGTTGAAAGTGAAAGGTTGGGAAAGATATTTCATGCACTTAACAACAAGAAAAGAGCAGGAGTAGCTATACTAATATCCAACAAAGTAGGCTTCAAATGTAAAACAGTTAAAAGAGACAAAGAAGGATACTATCTACTAATAAAAGGAACAATTCAACAAGAAGACATAACAATCATAAATGTTTATGCACCGAACCAGAATGCCCCAAAATACGTGAGGCATACACTGCAAATACTGAAAAGGGAAATAGACACATATACCATAATAGTTGGAGACTTCAATTCACCACTCTCATCAATGGACAGAACATCTAGACAGAGGATCAATAAAGAAATAGAGAATCTGAATATTACTATAAATGAACTAGACTTAACAGACATTTACAGGACATTACATCCCACAACAGCAGGATACACCGTTTTCTCAAGTGCTCATGGATCATTCTCAAAGATAGACCATATGCTGGGTCACAAAACAAGTCTCAACAAATTTAAAAAGATTGAAATCGTACACAACACTTCCTCGGATCATAAAGGAATGAAGTTGGAAATCAATAATAGGCAGAGTGCCAGAAAATTCACAAATACGTGGAGGCTCAACAACACTCTTAAACAACGAGTGGGTCAAGGAAGAAATTACAAGAGAAATTAGTAAATATCTCGAGGCGAATGAAAATGAAAACACAACATATCAAAACCTATGGGACACAGCAAAGGCAGTGCTAAGAGGGAAGTTTATTGCCCTAAATGCCTATATCAAAAAAGAAGAAAGGGCAAAAATTCGGGAATTAACTGTCTACTTGGAAGAACTGGAGAAAGAACAGCAAACTAACCCCAAAGCAAGCAAAAGGAAAGAAATAACAAAGATGAGAGCAGAAATAAATGAAATTGAGAGCATGAAAACAATAGAGAAATCAATAAGACCAGAAGTTGGTTCTATGAGAAAATCAACAAGATTGATGGGCCCTTAGCAAGATTGACAAAAAGAAGAAGAGAGAGGACGCAAATAAATAAGATCAGAAATGGAAGAGGAGACATAACTACTGACCTCACAGAAATAAAGGAGGTAATAACAAGATACTATGAACAACTATATGCTAATAAATACAACAATGTAGATGAAATGGACAAGTTCCTAGAAAGGCATGAACAACCAACTTTGACTCAAGAAGAAATAGATGACCTCAACAAACCAATCACAAGTAAAGAAATTGAATCAGTCATTCAAAAGCTTCCCAAAAAGAAAAGTCCAGGACCAGACAGCTTCACATGTGAATTTACCAAACATTCCAGAAAAAATTAGTACCAACCCTGCTCAAATTCTTCACAAAAATTGAAGTGGAGGGAAAGTTACATAATTCATTCTATGAAGCCAACATCACCCTCATACCAAAACCAGGCAAAGATATTACAAAAAAAGAAAACTACAGACCAATCTCTCTAATGAATATAGATGCAAAAATCCTCAATAAAATTCTAGCAAATCGTATCCAACAACACATTAAAAGATTTATACATCATGACCAAGTAGGATTCATCCCAGGTATGCAAGAATGGTTTGACATAAGAAAATCAATTAATGTAATACACCATATCAACAAATCAAAGCAGAAAAACCACATGATCATCTCAATTGATGCAGAGAAGGCATTTGACAAGATTCAACATCCTTCCCTGTTGAAAACACTTCAGAGGATAGGAATACAAGGGAACCTCCTTAAAATGATAGAGGGAATATATGAAAAACCCACAGCTAATATCATCCTCAATGGGGAAAAATTGAAAACTTTCCCCCTAAGATCAGGAACAAGACAAGGATGTCCACTATCACCACTGTTATTCAACATCGTGTTGGAAGTTCTTGCCAGAGCAATTAGACAAGAAAAAGAAATACAAGGCATCAAAATTGAAAAGGAAGAAGTAAAACTATCACTGTTTGCAGATGATATGATACTATACGTCAAAAACCCTGAAAAATCCACAGCAAAACTACTAGAGCTAAAAAACGAGTACAGTAAAGTAGCAGGTTACAAGATCAACATTCAAAAATCAGTAGTGTTTCTATACACTAGCAATGAACAAGCTGAGGGGGAAATCAAGAAATGAATTCCATTTACAATTGCAACTAAAAGAATAAAATACTTAGGAATAAATTTAACTAAAGAGACAAAAGACCTATACAAAGAAAACTACAAGAAACTGTTAAAAGAAATCACTAGAAGACCTAAATAGATGGAAGGGCATACTGTGTTCATGCATTGGAAGACTAAATATAGTTAAGATGTCAATTCTACCTAAACTGATTTACAGATTCAACACAATACCAATCAAAATCCCAACAACTTACTTTTCAGAAATAGAAAAACCAATAAGCAAATTTATCTGGAAGGGGGTGTGCCCCAAATTGCTAAAAGTATCTTGAGGAGAAAAAACTAAGCTGGAGGTCTCACGCTGCCTGACTTTAAGGCATATTATGAAGCCACAGCGGTCAAAACAGCATGGTACTGGCATAAAGATAGATATATTGACCAATGGAATCGAATAGAGTGCTCAGATATAGACCCTCTCATCTATGGACATTTGATCTTTGATAAGGCAGTCAAGCCAACTCACCTGGGACAGAACAGTCTCTTCAATAAATGGTGCCTAGAGAACTGGATATCCACATGCAAAAGAATGAAAGAAGACCCATATCTCACACCTTATACAAAAGTTAACTCAAAATGGATCAAAGATCTAAACATTAGGTCTAAGACCATAAAACAGTTAGAGGAAAATGTAGGGAGATATCTTATGAAACTTACAATTGGAGGCGGGTTTATGGACCTTACACCTAAAGCAAGAGCACTGAAGAAAGAAAGAAATAAATGAGAGCTCCTCAAAATTAAACACTTTTGTGCATCAAAGAACTTCATCAAGAAAGTAGAAAGACAGCCTACACAATGGGAGACAATATTTGGAAACGACATATCAGATAAAGGTCTAGTATCCAGAATTTATAAAGAGATTGTTCAGCTCAACAACAAAAAGACAGTCAATCCAATTACAAAATGGGAAAAAGACTTGAACAGACACCTCTCAGAAGAGGAAATACAAATGGCCAAAAGGCACAGGAAGAGATGCTCAATGTCCCTGGCCATTAGAGAAATGCAAATCAAAACCACAATGAGATATCATCTCACACCCACCAGAATGGCCATTATCAACAAAACAGAAAATGACAAGTGCTGGAGAGGATGCGGAGAAAGAGGCACACTTATCCACTGTTGGTGGGAATGTCAAATGGTGCAACCACTGTGGAAGGCAGTTTGGCAGTTCCTCAAAAAGCTGAATATAGAATTGCCATACGACCCAGCAATACCATTGCTGGGAATCTACTCAAAGGACTTAAGGGCAAAGACACAAATGGACATTCGCACACCAATGTTTATAGCAGCATTATTTGTAATTGCAAGGAGATGGAAATAGCCAAAATGTCCATCAACAGACGAGTGGCTAAACAAACTGTGGCATATACATACGATGGAATATTATGCAGCTCTAAGACAGAATAAACTTATGAAGTATGTAACAACATGGATGGACCTAGAGAACATTATGCTGAGTGAAACTAGCCAAAATCTAAAGGGCAAATACTGTATGGTCTCACTGATTTGAACCGACATTAGTGAATAAACTTGAAATATGTCATCGTAACAGAGACCATCAGGAGATAGAAATAGGGTAAGATAGTGGGTAATTGGAGCTGAAAGGATACGGACTGTGCAACAGGACTGGATACAAAAACTCAGAAATGGACAGCACAATACTACCTAACTGTAATGTAATTATGTAACACTGAATGAAGCTGCATGTGAGAATGATAGAGGGAGGAGGGCTGGGGACATAAATGAAATCAGAAAGAAAGATAGATGTTAAAGATCGAGATGGTATAATCTAGGAATGCCTAGAGTGTATAATAATAGCGAAATGTACAATGTACAAATTTTAAAAATGTTTTTGCATGAGGAAGAACAAAGGATTGTCATTATTGCAGGGTGCTGAAAATAGATGATAACTAATACTTTAAAATGTCACCTTATGTGTGAGACTAAAGCAAAAAATGTTTATTTGTTACAAAATTTAGATTTTGACTAGAGCATTTCCTAATATAACTCATGTAGATAGTTTGATTGAATGTCATAAGTACTTGGAATCTCAGGTAGCACATGAGATTTTGTTGGTTTGTCCAGAGTGATCCCCCAATGAATCCCAGAATGATTTGATCAGTGGCTGGAAAAGTATTTGCAAGCCCACTTTGGGGAATGGTGAGAGTGGGGAGAAATTCCACTTCCCCAAGTTGAATTCTTGATATTCTCACAAGCAGTGTGGACAACCAAAGCTATAGGCTGAGCCCCCAGTCTTGGGGTTTGTTCACATGAAACTTAACCCCACAAAGGATAGGTCAAGTCTGCTTAAAATTTAGGCCTAACAGTCACCCCCAAGAGAGCCTCTTTTGTTGCTCAGATGTGGCCTCTCTCTCCAGCCAATATGATGAGCAGTCTCACCACCCTCCCCCTCTCTGCGTGGGACATGACTCCCAGGGGTGTGGACCTTCCTGGCAACATGGGACAAAGATCCTGGAATGAGCTGAGACTCAGCATCAAAGGACTGAGAAAAACCCTAGAATGAGCTGCGAATTAACATCAAGAGACTGAGAGAACCTTCTCGACCAAAAGGGGGAAGAGTGAAATGAGACTAAGTGTCAATGGCTGAGAGATTCCAAACAGAGTCGAGAGGTTATTCTGGAGGTTATTCTTATGCATTAAGTAGGCATCACCTTGTTGTTCAAGATGTAGTGGAGAGTCTGGAGGGAATTGCCTGAAAATGTAGAGCTGTGTTCCAGCAGCCATGTTTCTTGATGATGATTGAACAATGATATAGCTTTCACAATGAGACTCTGTGAATGTGAAAACCTTGTGTCTGATGCTCCTTTTAGCTACTACATCAACAGAAGAGCAGAACATATGGAATAAAAATAAATAATAGGGGGAACAAATGTTAAAATAAATTCAGTTTGAAATAGTGGTAAATGAAAGCGAGGGGTAAGGGGTATGGTACGTATAGTTTTTTTTTTTCTCTATTATCATTTTATTTCTTTTTCTGTTGTCTTTTTATTTCTTTTTCTAAATCGATGCAAATGTACTAAGAAATGATGAATATGCAACTATGTGATGATATTAAGAATTACTGATTATATATGTAGAATGGAATCATTTCTAAATGTTTTGTTTGTTAATTTTTTTTAATTAATAAAAAAAAGTTACAATGACTAAGGAATGAAAGGGTGAACTGTGGAGAATACATACAATAGACTAATGAGCTGCTGCAAGAAGAAATGAAGTTGTGAGGTGGCAACTAGGTAAACGAAACTTAAGGGCTGTATGTTGAATGAAAACGTCAGAAAAAAAAAGACGAGTATTATCATGCCTCACACATATGAACTAACTCTAATATAAAAACTCAGTGAACTGAAGTTGAGAACTTGGGTTATCAGGTTGGGGCCTATTGTAAAGGGTCCTAGATTGTAAGCTCTTACAGCAGTCACATATATTCAGGAATTGTAACTGCTATTTCTAAATTCTGAGATGCTGAGCTGTTTTTATATAACCTGCTCATTCCCAGAAACTTCAGGTATTTATGTGACATCTGAGACTTCTAGTTAGAGCGCTGAAGCTATGAAAGTCAGCATTACCCCATACAAGAACTGTTTTTTTAAAAAGCTGAAAAAGCAAGCAAACTTCAACTAGAGATATGAATGAAACTGATCTGAATAAGACTGCAGTAGATCAGACAAAGGATGATATTGTCCGTATTTTAAAAATTCAACTTCTGTGGGAGACCAAAGGGAGAGATGTTAATTTGGCACAAGATTTATATTTTGGGTAGCGCATTTACCCCAATCTAATTTGTACCTATTTTAACTTGTATGGTCAGTTTAGTTGAACACCATAAGTACATGCAATCTTGAATAAGGTGTTTTTGTAATAATTTGCACAGTAAATAAAAAAGTATGTGTAATAACTTACACTGTAAATAAAAAAGTATTTGCAAAGTCCCCTTGGGGGACCAGAGAGAAAGGAAGAAATATCCAACTTCCCCATTTGAGGAATTCCCAATATTTTTGCAAGCAGTGGAGACAACCAAATCAATAGGCTGAGCCCTCAATCTTGGGGTGCATCCCTATGAAACTTATCCCTGCAAAGCACAGGCTAAGCCTACTTAAAATTATGCCTGAGTCACTCCCAGGGAACCTCTTTTGTTGCTCAGATGTGGCCTCTCTCTCTAAGCCAATTCAGCAGGTGAACTCACTGCCCTCTCTCCTATATGGGATATGACTCCCAGGGGTATAAATTTCACTAGCAATGTAGGACAGAACTCCCAGGATGAGCCAGGACCTAGCATCATGGAATTGAAAAAGCCTTCTTGACCAACAGGGGGGAGAGAGAAATGAGACAAAACAAAGTTGCAGTGACTGAGAAATTTCAAACAGTTAAGAGGTTATCCTGAAGGTTATTCTTATGCATTGTAGGTATTCCTTTTTCATTTATGGTGTATTGGAGCGGCAGGAAGGAAGTACATTAAACTGTTGAGCAGTGTTTCAGTAGCCTTGATTCTTGAGGATGATTGTATAATAATATAGGTTTTACAGTGTAACTGTGTGATTGTGTCTGATGCGCCTTTTATCTGAGGTTGCTCCAAAATGTCTCCCCTTTTAAAGATATCTAGTAAACAAATCCAGACCCACCTTGAATGGGTGGAGTCACATCTCATCTAATCAAAAGGCCACACCCATAATTGGGTATGTCACATCTCCATGGAGACAATCCAATCAAAGTTTCCCACCTTAAATAATAGGTCTGGTCCCACAAGATAGGATCAGGATTAAAACACAGCTTTTCTGGGGTACATAATAGTTTCAAACCAGTACATTGGGTCTTCACTTTTCTCACTTACATAGACCCAAACTCTGGAGATGGTCAATTAAGCTTTGATGAATTGATTTGAGTAAAAATACTCTGAGTTCATTATTAGGGGAGAATAGGAATCAGATAATTGATAGAAGTGATTGTTTACATTAGTAAATTTGATGGAAGTGAATTTTATTTCACCAATATTAAATACCACATGTACAATCAACTAAAAATTTTATTTTTCTCTTTCTGATAAAAATATTTTTTTCAAATTTAGATAAAATTCAAGTATGTTTCCACCTCCAGAAAGTCTCATCCTTAAAAGTGCTTTCTTGATTTCCCATCTCAACTAGCTACCAATTGTTTAACTCCTTTCTTGCACAATGAAGTTTCTTGAAAGAAGAATTTACACCTCCTATTTATATCTTTAAGGTATATGTTCTCCCAGGTTGACCTCACCATTTTTAAAGTGCCATGCTGTGGGCCCTTAGTAAATACTGAATCTATAAGTGAGTGAATAAATGGACCCTTCTTGTTCTCCCTGGGCATTTTCACCCATTCTTATGACTTTAAATTCTACAGATTGCCTCTAAATCTAAAACTCCATTTTGACCTTTATTCTTCACTCCAGTATTATAGATACTTAACTGCTGCTGCACAGTCACTCCTGGATTCCTAACAGGAATCTTAAATTCAATATTTCCCTATCTTAACATTTTTTCTACTCACTAAGCTTTTCTTGTTGTATTTCTTATATCAATCAGTGAAATGACCATCTTTCAAATTGCAGTAAAAAACTAGAAATCATCTTACACTCCTTCTTCTCTTGTTGATTCTTCTTCTTCTTAAGTATCTTTCAAATCTATCTTCTACCCTTATTCCTTAGTAAATCCTCTCATCCTTCAAGGCTTCACTCAGTTATCACCACCTCTAGGAAGCCTTCTCTGAATAGCCCATTTTCCCTTTATCTGCCTATCACAGCACTCATTAACCACTGGAGGGTGAAATCATCAGCTTAGGAGCTTTCCTCCCCCAAAATCCTCTCTCCAGAGGGAAGTGAATAAGGCTTATTACCTCCCGTTTATAGCATCAATTCCTGACACATAATGGATGCTCCATAAATATTTGTGGAACTATTGATTGAAATGGACTCCCGCCAGCTTCACCTTCACTGCTGTAATTCAAGCCCTGTCATCACTGACGTAAATTATGAAAACAGGCTCAACTTCTATTGTTATCACAAAGTGCCAGACTCCAAACACCCTCCACAATGCAGTCAGAATGAGCTTGTAAAATTCTAATGTGGATACCTCACAGAGAGGCCCAGTAAGTAAGGGACTGGCCCAAAAATAGACATCTGGTTTATGAATGTGGTCTCCCAATTTTCTGTCACTGAGTGTTCTAGTTTGCTAGCTGCCAAAATGCAATATACTAGGGACAGAATGGCTTTTAAAAGGGGGATTTAATAAGTTGCTAGTTTACAGTTCTAAGGCCAAGATATTTTCTTGGCCTTAGAACTGTAAAAACAAGTTATAGAAATGTCCAATCTAAGGCATCCAGGGAGAGATACCTTGGTTCAAGAAGGCCGATGATGCTCAGGGTTTCTCTCTCAAGTGAGTGGGGCACATGGCGAATACAGTCAGTTTCTCTCTCATCTGGAAAGGCACATGGTGAACATTGTCAGGGTTTCTCTCTCATCCGGAAGGGCATGTGGTGAACACAGCATCATCTGCTAGCTTCCCCTCCTGGCTTTCTGTTTCATGAAGCACCCCGGGAGGCATTTTCCTTCTTCATCTCCAAAGGTCGCTGGCTGGTAGACTCTGCTTCATGGTGCTACAGCATTCTCTGCTCTCTCTAAATCTCTCATTCTCCAAAATGTTTCCTCTTTTATAGGGCTTCAGAAACTAATCAAGACCCACCCAAACAGGTGGAGACACATGTCCCCTAATCCAGTTTAACAACCACTCTTGATTGGATTACATCTCCAGGGAGATGATCTAATTACAGATTCAATCATACAGTATTGAATAAAGATTATTCTGCCTTTACAAAATGGGATTTTGATTAAAACATGGCTTTTCTAGGGTACATACATCATTTCAAACCAGCGCACCAAGTCTTAAATAAAACTAGGTTCTCCAATCCAGCCAATCCCATACATAACTGTTGGTCAAAGATTTTTTGTATAACATCAGGAAACAAATTGCTGAAGCTAGTATTCATATCAAAGTCCTTAAGCAGCAGAGTAAAAATCATGCAGTACCATTCCTAGTATCTTCAAATGTGACCTGTTTCCCTAGGGAAACACTGTCAGCTTCAGAATCAGAAGAAGACTCTCTATGCATGTTCTCAAAGAAAACATGAAAAAATTCAAAGTTAATATCAAAATGGAAAGATCTTGGCTCAGAATCTCCTTAAATAGAGTCAGCATCTGCTGTGGGGATGCCACCCCTTCACGTCTTTGAAAGGTCAGAGGAAAACAGGAAAGGAAGCACACAGAAGAAAGGACTGTTGATCCAACTAGGTCATTCACTGTGGCAGGAAACAAATGACCAAGGGGCAGTGACTCTTCTGATCTCATGTTGGCCTCATTTGCTAACCCAAAGATAAAAACAACAAGAAAGTTATCTGCCTTATGTGTTGAGACACTGACAAATAAAGGAAAAATTCGACTAGGTGATATTGAATTTGCCATTTTCCTTTTGAATTATCACTTGACCAGAGTCCGATCAAAAAGACAAGAGAAATCCTAAAAGACCCTGAAATTATTTCTGCTTGTTGAGGATGGAGATGAGGAGTGAAGTCTAGGGAAGAAAAATAGCCATTCATCAAGATTTCAGAGAACAGAAGAGTCAGAAAGTTCACATCTGCCGCGTTTCCCCTTCCATGCTGAATCAATTAAGATAGCTAGGGTATTAATGTCACAATAACAAACAACCCCAAAAATCAGTGACTTAAAACAACAAATGTCTATTTCTTACTCATACTGCCCATCCATTATGGGTTGGCTGTGGGGTCTGCACCATGATTTGACATCTTCACTTTAGGATCACCCCATGAATCCATACTGTCCAATGAATCCATAATGCAAACCATAAATGAGAGCCACATTTGTAGTTTTACATTTTCTAATAACTGTATTTTTAAAACTAAAAAGAAACAGGTGAAATTCATTTTAATAATATTGCTTTAGTTTCCTAGACTTCTCAAGCAAATCCATGAACTTTGTCAAGTTAAACAATGGGAATTTATTCACTCATGGTGAGGCTAGGGAAGAAGTCCAAACCAAAGCATCATCAGAGTGATGCTTTTTTCCCATTGACTGTGGCATTCTGGAACTGGCTGCTGGTGATTCTTGGTTCTTAGCTTGTCACATGGTAAGGCACATGGCAGTGACTCCTGCTCCTCCTGGTTCCATTGATGTTCAGCTTCTTGCTTTCTGTGACTTTCTCTCCCTATGTCTGAATTTCATTCTGCTTAAATAAAGACTCCAGTAATAGGATTAAGACCCATCTGACTGAGGTGGACCAACCCTTAACTGAAGTAATCATATAAAAAGATCCTACTTAGAATGGGTTTACACCACAGGAATGGATTAAGTTTAAAAACATGTCTTTTGGGGGTACATACAGCTCTAAACCATCACAAATATCTTTTATCTAAGACATTATGTTCAAAATATTATCTTTTCAACAAGTAATAAATACTAAGAAATTAATGAGATATTTTACATGCTTTTTTCTGTACTAGAATTTCAAAATCTAGTGTTTTACACTTATAACACAACTCGATTTGGACTAGCCACTTTCAGGTGCTCAGTAGCTACACATGGCAAGTGGCCACAGCATTGCACAGGGCAAAACTATATATTTATTGAGACAAGAGAGCTCCAAAGTCCTTATACCCAGTGAAATGCTCAATGCAGAACCAGCCCCCTGGAAACACCCAACTCCTAGGGGCTGGGAAGATACAGTGAGCACAATTCGGGGCTGCCACTCAGTTCTTCATGAATTAATTATCCCTATAATAACAATGGGTACCATAACCATCATGTCAAAGGGGCTGGACTGCTAGGAGGCAATCAGAACAAGCCTTTATTTTCCCTCCCATGGCTCATTCACATACGCTTTCTATGGTTAGATCTTTCCCCATCCCTGGACTGAATACTTGAGTAGTTTCCATAATACTTCCAGGCATTCTGAGGTAGCAAAGAGTCCTCCAGTCACTTCAAGTCACAAAGTGACCTCAATTGAGTATTTAAACTTAGCATTCCTTTCAATACTCAGAACGTCATTTAGAGTTAAGGAGCCTGTGTTCCATGGTGCAGTCCTGGGAGGCTTGAGAAGTCTGAGGTGGGAAACAGTGAACGACGAGGTAGGGTCCTCTCTGTTTCTCCTCCTTCCTCACACATTAGCTTGTCTCCAGCTCCTCCAGAGATGAAGTAGGAGGGGAAAGATGGGGCAAGGGAAGGCGGAGGTCAGGAAAGACCTTACCTTCTTGGTACCGACCAAAGCAGGCATTGGTTTCCTCTGGGCTTGTAGATGTTTGAAGCTTCTTCTTTGGGAAAGCTTTGTGGATTTTCAGATTCACATCCAGCAACATGGAGATGGCCTCCCATGGCACAGGCATGTGTGCTCCTAGGGCTGCCTGCCTACATTTTCTCCCTCAGCCTCTGGGAATCTGGTGGCCTATCCCTCTGGAGCTCATGCTGCTTCTGTCCTGGGAGTACTCTACGGTGAAAGTTTTGGAAGTCCCATGTGGCTCTTCCCTCACTTTGGTCCACACAGGGAAGCACTCATTCTCATCCCTTGCCTGACAAGCTGGAACTTGGCTGATCCAGTGCAGCCACCCCTCCTTGCCTCTGCCACCAGAGAACCTGTCACCTTTAGGCTGTGTCCTGACATGGTCTGCCTCTAGCCTCTGAACCACCCAGACTCTAGTGGACAGAGTCTGGTCAGAATCAGACTCTTCTTGAAGCCCTTCACAGTCTGCTTGGGGAGAAGGGAAGCACCCTCATACCACCCCCACAAAGGGGAAAGGAAAATTCCATTGTACTGCAACTGCTTACCCCAAATAAATGCTGTCACTAATTTCCAATCACAAAATCACAATCTGGTCTCTCTAAGGTCCTCAACCCTTATAGATCTTCCAGATGGGGGAAAGCTAAGAATTGTAGAACTGGCTTTGGCCCCCCACCCTTTTGCAAGTCCTGTATTGTTCTATTGTGGGAGTACCTATCACCTACTGTTCTAGTTTGCTAGCTGCCGGAATGCAATATACCAAAAACGGAATGGCTTTTAAAAGGGATGATTTAATGAGTTGCTAGTTTACAGTTCTAAGGCCGAGAAAATGTCCCAATTACAACAAGTCTATAGTAATGTCCAATCAAAGGCATCCAGGGAAAGATACCTTGGTTCAAGAAGGCTGATGAAGTTCAGGGTCTCTCTCTCAAGTGAGATGGCACATGGCAAACACAGTCAGGGCTTCTCTCTCAGCTGGAAGGGCACATGGCAAATACGGCGTCATCTGCTAGCTTTTTCTCCTGGCTTCCTATTTCATGAAGCTCCCCGGGAGGCGTTTTCCTTCTTCATCTCCAAAGGTCACTGGCTGGTGGACTCTGCTTCGTGGTGCTGCAGCATTCTCTGCCCTCTCTGTGTCTCTCATTCTCCAAAATGTTTCCTCTTTTATAGGAGTTCAGAAACTAATCAAGACCCACTCAAATGGGTGGAGACATGTCATCCCTAATCCAGTTTAACAACCATTCTTAACTAAATCACATCAACCAGGGAGATGATCTCATTACAGTTTCAAATCTACAGTATTGAATAGGGATTATTCTACGTTTAAGAAATGAGATTTATATTAAAACATGGCTTTTCTTAGGGGGCATACTTCTTTTCAAACCAGCACACCTACCATTTGATTCAGGTCCTTTTGACAGCTTCAGCTGAAATTGAGATAAAAAGAACCTCCTTTTAACATCTTACTAAATTCCTGAATATTGGGTATCCACACAGGTGTCGGGCCTTTTACCTACATTGTCTTTTTTCATCCATACATCAGCAGCACAGGGCAGGTGTCTATATCCCTGTATTAGGGATGCATATGTCGAGGCTCAGAAAGGTTGGTTAGACACTGACCAAGCAGGTCTGGTATTTGACCCATCTGATGACTATGGTAGATGTCAACCCTCTTCTGTAGTAAAGGGTAGAAGATTCCAGAATCATTTAAAATCATGTGACTTCAGTGGATTGATTCTGTTATAAGTGCCTCCTTAGAAGGAACTACAGTTACCCTTGTCTGACCGCAAAGCAAAGAGTGCTTTCGTCATCAGCTTACTAGCCATTCTTGCATCATTCTGGCCTGTCCTGGGAAACGTGTTCAGCGTTACAGATTGGCACACATCAGAGAACCAATTTCCATTGCACAATCATTCAGAGGGAACTTCTCCAGTTATAGGAAACTTTTGATTAAACAAAACCTAAATTCTACACAAATTCCAAAAGAATTCAAAAAACACAGAAACTTTTTTCTGTATGCCAATCTTAAAATATAAGAGGCAATTCTAGGTCAATGTGAGAGATTTGGGAGGAGGGACAGTATTTAAGAAAGCGACTTCCCAGTGATGTCCTGACTGTTCTTATTCAGCCCCTCCCTTCCAAGACCCCCCATATCCCCTCTCCCATCACAAACGGTTGAGAGCTAATCGAGGGCCACTGTCCGTAAAGTAAGACCCTCAGTTACAAAGAGAACCTCAGGCAGCTTCACTATACATGGCTATGAAGGTAGGAGCAGGAGCCCGGACTTAGGGCTTTAGGGAGGCTGTCAAGATAAAGACAAACTATGAAGTGCCTGCTTAATAATCAAAGAAATCTCATTAGCGTGGACACCCCATTCCCCAAGCATACTGCTTTATCAAAATTTACTCTCAGATGCTGCTCACCCTGCCACAGAAAGTAACAGCATGAGGCTTTAAATGCCACTGACTATTCCTGGCCCAGTGTCATGAGAGCGCAGAGAGCACAAGGTCTCCACTGAGCAAGACGCACTACATGGCACCTGTACCTACCAAATCCCTAAAACAAATCCTACTGTGGGCAAGGTGCGGCTTTGCTTTTTCCTTTTTTTTTTTTTTTTTTTTGGTCAGATAAGTTATAGGTTTACAGAAAAATCAAATAGAGAACACAAAGTTTTCATATGCCCAAACCCACTCACAAACACAATTTGCCTTACTATTAACACTTTGCATTAGTTTGGTAACTTTTTTACAATTGATGAAACAACATTATTAGAATTATATGGTTAACTATAGTCCATGATTTACATTAGGGTTTATTATTTGTGTGGTACAGTCCTATGGGTTTTATTTTTATTTTAGTATTATATATATGCAACCTAAAATTTTCCCTTTTAACCACATTCCTATATATAATTCAGCAGTGTGAATTACATTCACATTATTGTCCTATCATCACCACCATCCGTTACCAAAACTTTTCAGTCTCCCCAAACAGAAACTCTGTATTAATTAAGCTTTAAGTCTTTATTCCTCACCCACACCCAGGCCTCTGTAACCTATATTCTAGTTTCTGACTCTATGGATTCACTTATTCTAATTATTTTTGTAACAGTGTGATCGTACAATATTTGTCTTTTTGTGTCTGGTGTATTTCACTCAGCATAATGTCTTCACGGTTCAACCTTGTTGTCACATATTTCAGAACTTCATTCCTTTTTATGGCTGAATAATATTCCACTGTATGTATATATTATGTTTCATTTGCCCATTCATCTTTGGTGGACCCTTGGGTGGCTTCCATCTTTTGGTATTTGTGAATAATGCTGCTAAGAACATTGGTGTGCCACTATCTGAATCTTTCCTTTCAATTCCTTGGGATATAAACCTAGAGGTGGGATTGCTGGGTCATATGGTAATTCTATACTTAACATTCTGAAGAACTGCCAAACTGCTGAATAATATTCCATTGTATGTATACACCATGTTTTGTTTATCCATTTATGTGTTGATGGTCAGTGGCTTTGCTTTTTTTTTTTTTTTTTTTTTTTAAAGGAAAGACAGAGAGAAGGAAGGAAGGATAGAAGGAAGGAAGAGAGGAAGAAAGGGAAACATCTTTTTAAACATTTTCTTGTTTTATTGTATTTTGTTTCTCCATTTTCGTTACATGGGCTGGGGCCGGGAATCGAACCGAGGTCCTCCGGCATAGCAGGCAAGCACTTTGCCCGCTGAGCCACCGCGGCCCCCCCAGTGGCTTTGCTTTTAAACAACTCTCTCAAGGCATAATTGACATACACTGAACTACATATATTTAAAATAAATAACTTGATGTTTTCATCATATGTATACACCCCTGAAACCACCACCACAATCACAAGAGTAAACATATCCATCATCCCCTCAAATTTTCTTTCTTCTTTGTAATACCTCCCATTCACCCCTCCCTACACTTCTCCCCATCCCCAGGAAGCCCCTGATGTGTTTTCTGTCACTAGAGATTGGTTTGCATTTTCTAGAATTTTGTAACAATAGAATCGCACAGAATGTATTTTTTTTTTTGATCTGGCTTTTTTCACTCAGCATCCATGTTTTGTAAGTCAATAGTTCATTCCTTTTTATTGCTGAGTAATGTTCCATTGAATATACATAGTTTGTTTATCCAGTCACCCTATTGATGGATATCTGAGTTGGTTCCAGTTTTGTTATTATCACAAATAAATCTGCTGTGAACATTTGCATACAAGTTTTTATATGGATGTGTGTTTTCATTTCTCTTACATATAAATCTAAGAGTAGAAATGCAGGATATGTTTAACTTTTCCAGAAACTGCTGAACTGTTTTCCAAAGTGGTTGTAACATTTTCTTTTCCCACCAACAGTGTGTGAGTGTTTCAATTCTTCCACAACCATTGCCAACACTTGGAATGGTCACCCTGTAATTTTGGACATTGTAATAGGTGTACAGGGGTATCTCACTGTGATTTTAACTTGCATTCCTCTAATGAAAATGATATTGAGCATCTTTTCATATACTTATTAGCCATTTGTACATCTTCTTCTGTGAAGTGCCCATTGTGTAAAGTTTTGTAGTTTTGTTGTTTTCTTATTATTGACAAAGTTTTTAATCACTCAGCAGTTGTTCCTGTTCGTGCACCTAGAGTGCTTATCACCAGTAGAGCTGTTAAAAAATAGTTTTAAGTACATATACAAGTGTATGCACGTGCATGAGTGTATGTGAATATATAGGGTGTGGGTAGAGAGAAAGACACTCTAATCAGCTCAGAAAATGTTTTGTAACATAATGATAGGTAATAAAATCCCCAGAAGTCAAAACCAATTATCATCAGGGTAGAGTAATTAGTATAGCAATATCTGAGGATTGAGGTTTCCTTTTAAACAAAGAAGTTAGAGCCCCATGTCATGACTGGCATTGTGGCCCTAAGGGAAATGTTGCTGCAGCTGATAGTGATGAGTGATGGGCATAGAAAGCTGAGTGTTTCCATGGCGACAATATCAATGGCCAAAAGATGGTCAGAACCAAATATATCCAGAAAAGAGCAGAGTGCTTAAGCACATGGATTCAGAAACCAGGCAGACCTCGCTTGAATCTCCTTTGGCTACTGTCTCAAAACTCTTAGGGAAGGTGGTAAACCTTGTTTCCTCATTTGCAAAATGGGGACAAAAAAAGCTGCCTCACACATTGGTGAGAATTAAGTGAGGAATTTGTACAGTACATAACATTCATAGTCAGCAGTAATTAAACTCCAGCTCTTACTATGAAGGGGAAGTGAAATGTGAGGGTTAAGAATACGAACTCTGGGGCCACCCAGACTGGACTAAAACCCTGAACCTGACAATAACTAGCTGTGTGACCTTGGATAAATTACTTCACCCCTCTGTGCTACAATGTCTTTATCCATAAAATCGGAATTCTACGGTACTCCCACGGTCGCTATGAGCATTAACCAAGTTTATAGCTTAAAACTACTTAGAGTGGTGGTAGCAGACAGTAAGGATTTGCTATCGTAGCTGCGGTGGTCCCCCTAAGTTTGGTGTAGTACATTGTACAACACAAACACTTTTCCTGAGCCCAAAGAACAGAAACCCAGAACAGAGAAGAAACATGGTTGATAATGCCAGCCTACAAGGTATGTGACTGTTTTCAAATGCCTGGTGCAAATAGGTGGTAGAGAGACTCAGAGGCAGAGGGGTCTACTGGGGAAGTGGCGGGGGGAGGGAGTAAGGGATAGCGATGGCGTTAAGCTGGACCTTGAAGGAGAGCTATGAATGAAAAAACCAGAAAGCCAGGGAACAGAGAGTGTACTAGACCATGAGGCTGCATGGGCAAGAGGAAATTGCAGAAGTATGACAGTCCTCTCAGGAGCTCCCAAGGGGCCAGTAAGCCTGGAGTAGAAGGTGGGCAAAGGAGAAATCATTTTGGAAAGGTTGGGGTTGGGTGGAGCAGTTAGCCTTGAATGACTATTGCTTCAATGTCTAAACTGGAGGTCATAGGGATTCAAACATTTTATTACTGTTTTGTTTTTTTGTATGCTGTACAATGGGGGTCGCATTTCATTCCATGTTACTATCCCATTGTTGCCACACCATTTGTTGAAATTTTTTTATTTGGGGGAGAAGTGCAAGGGCTGGGAATTGAACCCAGGTCCCTGCATGGCAGGCGAGAATTCTACCACTGAACTACCCTTGTATCCCCCTTTACTAGTGATTTTGAACCTTAATGTTGATAAAAATCTCTTCTCTACTTATAAAAAAAAATGCAGAAGTGAAAATATGTAGGTCCCACTGGACCCTGAGAAAATCAGAATCCCTGCAGTTAAGGCTTAGCCATGTCTTGAGTGAAACAGTTCCACAGGCGAATCTGGCATAGACCTAAAGTTGAAGATCGCTATTATAGAGCCTTAAAAAACATATTACTGCAAGTGACTTCTATGACAGAGAAGTCAGAAGAAAGGAAACTAAGATCTGTTGAGTGCCCACACATGCCAGGAGACTTACAATTATTTCATTTAATCCTAACAATAACCCTATGGGCAGGGCATTATTCTCATTTTAGAAATAAGGAAACGGATACTCAGGAAGGTCACAAATACCAGTGAGTCACAGACCAAGGGTTCAAACTCAGGTCCCAGGCTCCAGGACTGCTGCATTGCCTACAGAATCACACAACCTCCCCATCCCTTTGAAATTTACTGTCGCTAAAATTAAGTAAGGTAGCTAATGTGATATCATAAAATCCGTCTCCTCCCATCTTCTTTTCTCCCCTCCAGTAACTTCTAATTTTACTTTCCCTTTGCTCTGAGACTAAGCCAAAACCACGGACGGTTATAATTTTGAAATGTTACTTTTTTAAATAAGCTAAATTAACTTTTATCATAATTTTCTTTCTCTTTCCCTCACAATTGCCTCACCTACTGCCCCTAATCCACCCTACACAACTTTGAATATCCTTATTCAGAGCAGAGGACAGAATGGGATCTTGGAAAAATTTAATAATTACTTTCAAGATTTTCTTTTTAGTATAAGACGGGTGTGGGGTAGCAGCGTGGGGGTTTGGGCCACACCCCGGCCTTCACACAAAATCTGAAGGAAATGAGGTCAATCCTCTATTTAGCTCTGTCTACCAGAAAATAACACCGAGAAACTGTTCGTTATTTTAATCTATGCAAGTTCCTCATTCTGCTTCTGGAGCCATTTTCTGCTGGTAGAAGTTTAGCCTGTGCATGCGTGTGTGTGCATGTGTGTCTGCAGGAGAAACTTCTCTCTCCTCACCTAACTGTAAGATTCTTATACTTTCTGCATGCCTCCTTCTACTTTATGTTTTTCAAAAGTGTGTTCAAGTTTTTCAGATTGAACGCTCCATTTTTCTTACTATCAGTCACGTGACACAAGAAGACTTTTCCTCCTTTGTAAATACTTTCTTAATTCTTCCAAAATCAATACTTTTACAATCCCCTCCTCCCCACCCCCACAACACTGTCTGAAATGAAATCTTCCATTTTCTCTCCACCCTGTCTTGCCGGCTTGGAACATTCTTCAAATGGAATTGGCAGTTTTTATTCCATCTTTCCGGTTGTGAAGGGGCGTGCCTGTCACACAGGGGCTCGAGCCAACCTGGCTTTGCCTATTCCTATGCCTGTGGGGGACTGAATTCATTCCCAAGCCAGAGAGCTTCAGACCCAACATCCATCCCGTACTTGAAATAGCCACTTAAGCAAGTGACCCCTTCATTCCACCAGGAAGAATCCATTGCCCCTGTTTGGAAATCTCAATGACTCTTGATTATCTTCAGGCCACTTGTTCAAATGTGCCGCAGTCACCTAGGCTATGATGTGAATAGCACTCCTTGGAGTTGAGCAGTACACAGAGGCTTAACCACACAGGGCAGCCCTTGAAGAAGAAGTGCTCCCCCCTATAGATGTTTCTGTTTTCTTGATTGTTAATGGCCATTTACAACTCTTTGGCTTGCGTGAACATTGTAATCAGGAACTCATAAATAAAAAATTATCAATATAGGTTGTCCATAGAGTTTCCTCTTTCTTAAAACCTATTTTTATTTCCCCCTAGTCTTCCTTTTCCCTCGAATAGAATGACTTTGTTAAAAAATAAAAATCATAAAGTCACTGGCGTGACTTGAGAGATGAGAGCTGGCGTTATCCTCAACAAATGTAAGTGAGTTATAGAAAAGCAGAGTCATTAATGGGAGGAAAAACAACCACAGCAGAAAGACACTAAAAACAGTCATGTTTATTTCAAATCAATAGGTGGGCTCCACATTAATAAATACTTTAACACTGAACATAGAAAAAATACTGTGCATGTTCTAAGATGACAACTTACTAAAGGATCAGAGAAAAAGATAGTCCTTTCCTCTAGGTCATTGACAAAACAATCTAGGAATAGAAATAGCCTCCTGAATGTGGTATGGAATTAGGAGAGGGAAAGATAGGAGCTGATAGATCAGGACGAATTTTCAATTCTCCTTTCCTTACTGGGGGGCCTTACAATTTAAAATGTGCATTTGGAAAATACCCTCACACACATACCCAGTTCTGTGGGTGCCATCTTTCTCAATTTTGGAGTATAGTTACTCATGAATGGACAGGGTCAAAAATGGGAAACAAATCACTCTGGTTGATAATGGGGCCGTGAGGCCTCAGACGCCAAACAGGAGCTGCTACTTGCGTTTAAAAACTCAGGCAGGGACTGCAGCCTCCTTCACTGGAGACCTGAAGGCACTCACTGGCGTGGCCGCCCACCACTGTGAGCTCTGTCCATATTAGAGGCCTATCAGTGCTGCCATTGTATGAACCCATCAACCCCTCAGCCGGCCTGCAGCCCCAAAGTGGAGCTGGGCGCAGGGACACAGCCAGACAGCTGTTCAGCCTCCTCACCCATGGAAGGAACCCATCCCACTATTTTTTTTTTCCCTAAACACTCATTTGAAACAGAATCTCACAGACTTGAAGTCTCCTCTCCTTATTGGGCATGATAATAAAATGGTATAGAAATGCTCCTGAAAGGTTCAGATCAGCCTCAATGGAGATACAATACAGCTGCTTCTGGGAATAAAAAGGATGCTCATCTATTCCTGGCTTCCTTGGGTCTTCTTCTCAGAAGACATGACTTTTCAGGCTAAAGTACATGATGGGAGATGTAAACCTAAAAGCCATCACTTCAGCACTGGCTCTCAGGAAGTTTCTGGGTAGGGTGAGGAAGGTAGAAGAGAGCTCCCTCACATTCTGTCACTTGCTCTCTTGGCCAAGAGCAAGCCAAAAGGGGCTAAACAGAGAACCAAAGAGGTTTCTGCCCGGTGCGCTTAGTACAGATTCAGAACACTGTTTTAATTGGAAGAGTTCTCTTGATTCTGGCCTATTTGGATAGAGGTGAAAGCCAAGACTTAGCCATGGGAAGACACCTGGAGAAAGACAACTGGAGGCACTTTTACTTCCAGGGGGATAAGAATCACAAGCATTTTGCTTTTTTAAGCTGGGGAGGGCTTCAGAGAGCTTATTCAACTCTGTTTTCAGAAGAGGAGGCTGAGGCATGGACAGGTTAAGCAACATCCCCGGGCCTGCACAGCTCATTATATCTGCTTGGGGTGCACGGGCAGTGGCAAAGAGGTTTCAGTGAACAAGGATGTGCTGGCAAATATCGGGAGGCACATGCTAATTACATTCAAAATTCCCCACAGACAAAAACTTCCCACCCTGGGCCTTTTCTTGTTGGTTTGCCCCACAGGAGGACAGGTTCTGGGCCAAACTTATCCATGGGGTCCCCTCAGGAGGTGACGAGCAGCTGCAGAGAGTCCTCACTTCCCACTCCGGGAGACGACCTGGATGGCTTTGATCCAATCCGTGCGCTCCTTGGGGGTGGCCGCTTGCAAGAAATAGTGAACTTCATCAGCCGTAATGATCTCAAAAAGGTTCTCTTCTTCACATTTCTTGCCTAGTGAAAGAAAAAGTGAATGCTAGTGCCCACACGGACGTCAGAAGGGCGGCCACACCCACACTCCCTCTGCGAGGAGTGAAATCCCTATTTTTTTAATGTTCTAAGAAAATGAAATGTGGTTTACCAACAAACAAACCAATATTGTATGATGATGTTTCATCAGTGGTGATTATACATGCATATATATATATCTAATATACATATAGATATTATGATCATATATCTATGTATGTTTATTTATATACATATTTGTATTTTTAGGAGGTAAAATAAAACACTCAAGGAGCAACATTTTATTTTCCTAGTGTATATACAAACAAAATTTCACACTTTTACACACCAGCAGTGTTTACCAAGTAACCCCTTTCTTCCTATGCTAATGATATACACCAAAGGCTAACCCCAATAAATTAAAAAAAAATTTTGAAAGCCCCAGTCTCACCAGTAGAGTCTAAACTGGTTTTTAATCAAGGGCTAAGTTGGCATCTCTGCTGAAATATCAAAAGGTAATAAACTGGATAGTACTGTGGCAAGACAAAACATTTGCCTCCAATCAGAAAGTGACACGCTTCATTTTCCAAAATTAAAGTATCATTCTATGGGGGAAGGGGTTGAGCAGAGCCAGGGTAAAATTGAGGCTTTTGCAGCTAAAGTATTTTCCTGTCAGCCTATATGACACCATAAACCCAACATAGCAAGAGGAAACTAGGGTTTAAGATGTCTAAATCACATCTACCCAGTCATACTATTTGTCACTGGCCCTTAAAATGTTGTTCTACATAAACATGATAATCCATGCAAAAAAATCACAGATCTGGAGGGAAGCCAGAGGTTCTTCTGATATAAGCCACTCATTTTTAAAGGAGTTAGGTGATCACCTCGAGTAGTTAGATGATTTGCTCAAGGTCATGCAACTAACTTACCAGCACAGACCTAACTATAACCCAGGAGCTCTGTCTATTCACCACACTGTCTACTATAAAAATGTTTCTTTTATTGTGGGACGGTTCCTGATCTGGATATTTAAAAGACCCTCCTTGAGGACTGTCATGGTTTAATGACAGATGTCAGAAGGTAACAAGCTCCCCATCTAAGCCAGTTCTGAGGTGACAGATTTTTCTCAAGACTGTTCAACAATTTACATAAGGCAACTGAAAAGCCACCCCAAAGGCCTGGAGAGCCAGGACAGAAGTTGGGAGAGAAGAGCTATTGAATTTACATCTCTCCAATGTAAATTCAGCCGTGCTTATGCCTGTTGATTGGTTGCTGTTGGCTCAGGATTCATATGTGTGGGAAGGAAGTAGACACACCTCCTTCATACAGAAATTCATTCTTACCATCGGAGCTGCTCTCCACTGAGGTCACCACACAGCCTCTTAGGTGGATCGCTCCCAAGGGATCTTCTCCCTAGAGGGGAGAGAAGTTCTTTTTATTTCCACGTACAATGTACGGATATTCTTCATCCTGTTGATGCAAAGGCCACACCAACCCTCTCTGGTATAGATCCAGGCTCCAAAGTAAATAAGAACAAAAGGAGATTAAAAGAAACCCATTTCAGATCTATGGTGCTTCCAGATCCTCAAACTTCCACTTCAGTAGGGCTGGAGAAATTGAAT
This sequence comes from Tamandua tetradactyla, assembly GCF_023851605.1. Taxonomy (NCBI): domain Eukaryota; kingdom Metazoa; phylum Chordata; class Mammalia; order Pilosa; family Myrmecophagidae; genus Tamandua; species Tamandua tetradactyla. The sequence continues at coordinate 41,723,612 of NC_135343.1, read as the reverse complement.
GAGAAGATACAAATCAATCTGGGCTTCAAGTCTGGAACAGAGTGGCAGGGGAGGTAAAGAGGTTGAGGTCACCATGTCCCATTAAAGAAAAGCAGCATGTTTCCAGAGTTTTTCCACCCCATGCCACCAATCTAGTGGTATAATCTTCACAGGAAAGAAACAAAGAGCCCTGTGCTGCCAGCGGAAGCTGACGACCCAACCCAGACAGAGCTGTCTTTATGCTTCAGAGCTGGCTTATTTTATTGAAGAAAAAGTCCTTTCCTGAATAATCAGCAGCTCAAATTGCTGGAATTAAGTAATATACTTATCCAAGTAGGCCTGTAAGGGGAATCATCACTTTTTTGCTTATCACCTTTTACCAAGAAGAAAGTGTTGGAATTTTTGAGTGTCTCTGAGAATATGACACTGGGGCAAACAAAATAATATTTGTGTTGAGTTGCCCAAATAAGCTATAATTCAGTGATTTTTCATCCATCCCTGAGCAATATGGGAGGCTTCAAAGGCTAAGATCTCAGCTCGTTGCAATGATAGGGAATAAGAAAGAGTGGAGGGAAGAAATTTAAGAAGTGGGAGGATGAAGAGAGAGAGAGAGGGGATCTTAACAGGGTAGAAACAGCAGCTCAGCTAATAAGCACATGACTTCGTCCACTGTGGAATCTCACCCCAGCTGGGTCATAGTAGTGCAGGTAAGCAGGGTCTTCCCTCAGAACAAACTTCCGTACTTTCCAATTCTTCCTCCTGTGCCCCTGTATCCAGGATCAGCATAAGAAAAAGATTGATCAGTTCCTAGCATCACTCCATGCCCATGATAGCTAGGTAATAAATCTTTGCTGAATTGACAAAACAAAGAGAAGATGAACTGCTAACCCCAGGAGAACCAGACCCAGCCCAGGTGTTTGTCAGGGAAATAGCAACTAGGCCAATTAACAATCTGTATGGAACATAGAACATATTATCATGTTTCTCTATTTAACATATTATCATGTCTGAAAAAAGTGACAGGGTAGATTAATTTATCTCTAAGATTCTCTTCCACTTTCAGCATTATAAAAGATAGTACAATGTACTAGGTTAGGCAATATGGGAGATGCAAAGAAGCTTAAGACACATTCCTGCATTTCAATGAGTTTATAATCTATGTGGAAGTAGGAAAAAGGAAATGCTTAAATCAAATAAGTGGTGTAGATAATAGGTTTCAGAGGAATAAAATGAAGACCAAGTAATTGTGGGTTTAATTGTCAAAAAAAGTTTCATAAAGACCTACACCAACCCATGTGGGACATATAAGGTTTAAATGGGTAAGGAAGAGGTGGAAAGACCATTGGGGGAAAAAAGAAGACATGAGAATGTACAAGAGATGGATGAGTAAGACTAGTTTGACTAGAATGCAGGCTTCATCAAAAGCAATAGAAGTAAGTTTGCAAAAGCAAGTGAGGACTTAGTAAAAATAAAGGTGGGGTTAGTCTCTGATGGCTTTTGAGTAGGGAGTGAAAAGATTAGAATCACATTTTAGGAAGATGAATATGGTAACAACAAACAAAATTGACCAGCTGGCCAAATTAAAGGAAAGATAATAAAATAAAAAGGAGGGCATTAGGGAATGATTGCAACAGTCCATGCATAAAATTATTAAGAACTAACTTCAGGCAGCAGAAATGGAAATGGAAAGGAATGATGGCTGTGATAGATGTGATGAAAGAATAGGCTCAACCTTTCCCAATAGAATAAAACACTGACATCAGTCAGACTGTGACTTCTTAGGGCAGGCATAAGAAGCTTAATATCTGTTTATAATTACCTCAAATTACTCATTCATTTCAGTTAGCCTACAGCAGTTTTTAAGAAATGCCCTATTAAGCCCAATTCTATGATTTCCCACAGAAGATTCAAATACCTTAAGTAACTCCAGAAGCCAAAAAGCAAGTTAGACTAGAAGACATATAGTTTCTACCTTGGCAGTATTATTTATCATTTCCAAAGCATCTGGAGTCACAGACACATATATGAATTCTCCAATATTTTTCATTGTGCTTGAACCATCTATGATTTTAGCAAACAGCACCTCCTTCATAACGTCAGGTCAGAGAGGTTGAAAGGGGCTTTCAAGAATGGGCCTAAGTTACTTGGTCAAGCATTTTAGTCAAGCAGAATATTTCCAAACAGCTTTTTACTTGCCTCAAATATGGGGCCAGTAAATTGCCCTGTATAGTCAGATGGAAGAACAGAAAATATTTCTATCTGCTCTATCATGTCCAGAATGGCTTTTGCAAAACAGTAGCTTATAATAGTGTGAATTCCTTCTATTTGCTTTAGCTAATGTAGTCCATAAGATGAGGGCACTAAAGTTTCTGCCCATCATTTCCTCCTGATATGCAGACACACATTTCACACTCTCTTATCCAATTGCTGTGTAATCACCAAGTTGTCATGAGTCAACTGAAGAGGAAACCAGGATGTGAAATCAGCTGACTTTGACCAACCGCATTATCCCTTTTAAGCCCTCACTGGCATCACAATGTGACATGCTGAAGACTACAATATTAGTAAGTGGGTTTTGGCCAGCTTTCATTTCAAGATTTTAAGGATTTTAAGGGACGCACACATGCCTGGCATTTCAAAGAATTGTTGCTGAGTTGTCAGTCATCTACACATTCGATTTAATTCGCTCTACAAATGTTTAGTGCCTACTCTAGACCAGGAAAGACGTTGAAATCTGCAGCAGATACAAGAAAAGTGCCTACAGTGAATCTTCAATGTGGCTGAGAATTATATAAGTAGAAGTTTACTTCATTCTGTAGTCATTGTCATAACAGAATAAATTATATTGAACTACTTTCTTCATTAAACATCTCTACATTTTCAATAGCATCTCTTAGTCAGTTTATTTCCTCCAGCTAATGAAAAGAGCAATATTTATTTTGAAGCATCTCTTTTGGCTATGGTATTGACAAAAGAGTTTCCCTATTTAAAGAAGCATCATCTCCCCTGGCATTCTCAGTTCTCCTGATCAAATGCCGATTTGATCATCTACTTAGCTACCTGACCACCTTTCACTCTATGGGTTGTACTTCCTGGTTGTCTATTGCTTATACAGACAACATACCATTTGGTAATCATCTTAAAGGGGAAAATCTACAAGAGAAGACTCGTAGCCACCCACCTGCTTCAGTAAACATCCCTGCTTGATAATGACCCCTCTGAATTCTTCTTTCAGAATCACATCATCATCACTGGAATTCTCTTCACAGAAGAACCCACTGTCTGGCTATTGGGAAAACAAGCAACAGGTTTTCTTTACCAGTTGTAGGTGTATTGCCCTATGTCCCATCTCCATCTCTGCCTCCCCTCCAGTCACCACATCCTCTTTCTCTTCTCTCTGTTATTGTGTGTCCCTGTCTAAACTTTAAAGGTTATCCTTGGGTAGCTAGTTTCCCCTCCTTCTTATTTCTAGAAGCTGTCCCTCTTCTTTTCACACTCCTTTCATTTTCTTGGGTTCCCCAAGCCACATTCTAAGTCTAGCTCAATCCTCCCCGTGGTGCACGTAAGTGCCTCCAAAGACATCTTTCTCTTGGGAAATCATGGCCAGATCCTTAAAAGCAGAGCAGGTGAATTGATAAGACACCAAGCAATGCCATTCCCAGTGCCACCTTTGCCATTCAACCCCTTCCCCGACTTTGAGAAAACCGACAGCATGTATCCAGCCTCATCCTTTGAGATCAGGAAGGAATTGGGACCCCTAAGCTGGTGATGAACCGTACAGAGGAAGAGGCGCCACTGTGGTGGGTATTCTTAGAATCCTACATTTAAATGGCTATTAGAAAACAAATGGATCGATGCTCTGAAAAAAAAGTACTGACAGTGAAACTTCCCCTAAATTGAAATGAAAGTCTCTTTGGGACATTCACTTCACTTATGTAATAAGGATATTTCTCTTAAGCAGCTTCCTAACTTCTATGCTCTGACCCAGAATAGAAACAAAACTGCAAAAATCCCCCTAGAAATTTGCTGGATTTCTCACAAGACCCAAAATTAGGTCTATATTGTATAATACTGTGTTTCCCAAACTGTGGTAAAGGTCACACAAAATAATTGTAGGTGGCTCTGTAGATGAACAATTTTTGTATGAACAATTGTGTATTTTGATGTATATCTGGAAAAATACACCACACTATCCCCACCCCTCCCTTGAAAGGAAGCTCAATGGAGACCAGAAGTTTTGTCTGCTTTGTATGTGTATGGTTTTTTTACTACTATATCTCCTCTGTCTGGAAGAGTTCCTGGCATATACTAGGGCCTAGTAGTGAACTATTACTTAGAATAAGAATAGATATATTAAACCTTAAAAAGTAGGTGAATTTAAAGAAAACCATTCAAATAAATAACAGTTTCATTTACACTGATTCACTGGCAGGCCTCGTGGAGTAGGGACAAGCTAAGAAGCGCTGGAGTCCTAGAAGCTCCCAATGAGCCTTGAGGCTTTGAGTATTTCCCTGTGCTCCATGACTGCCCTCCCTATACCCCATCTCAGCTCTAACAGCCCTCCCTGGGGCTGAGCCCTTTCTTTTGCATATATGAACATGAACCCAGATCAATCTAGAATCTACCCAAAGCCGCCCCCATGGCACTAGAAGATAGCTTTGTTCACTTACAAAGTAGTAGAAGGCATCAGCGTTGTCCAGGAAAGGGTTTTCAGAAATTCCATCTGCTGCACTCTTGGACAGGTCTCCAGCAGGCTGAAGATACCCTTCACTGAGCAGTGAGGAGGCAATCATGAGGCCTTCCTGGCGATTCCGGACAGACTGGTTGGACACCAGCCAGTCGATGACACAGTTACCTGAACAGGAATGTCAGAAGGAAGGTTAACTCTCCTTACCAAACAGCAGGCTTTGCCAGTCACCCTGAACTGACTCCAGAGCATCCAACTGTCAGATTTGTCTCATCTTCCCTCTCATTCCAAGAAGGAGAAAAGGAAATCAGTGGGATAGATACCTACAAACAAAGACAACATCTTAAAGGTTCTTAAAGCATCTTCATGCTGCTTAAAGAGGCAATGCAGGCATCCAAGAACCAAGTTTTACTAACCCATTCATTCGCTCCACTAATGAACAAGCATGATTGAGCATCTATCAGGTGCTTAATACTGTGATGAGTGTTTGGGACCCTGTCTTCAAGGTATCTAAAAGGGGGAGAGGCGGGATAAACAAGTAATGTTTTAACCAGTGCTGTACTGTAGGTCAATGAAGCCACTGGGTCGGATTCTCAGGAAGGCGTGGGGTTCAGTAGGGGAAAAAGGAGTGGGCTGTGTGTACATTATTAGGAAAAGCTCCAGAGAGGAAGTAACACTGAGTGGGCTGAAGCTTAAAAAATGAGTAGGCGTTTGCCAACCAGTGAGGCAGGGGTCAAGAAGAACCGGTACAGGCTAAGGGAGTAGCAGCCTGAACAGATGCGCCTAGGCACAAGGTAGCCCCATGGAGGGTGGGGAGCGGGGAGAGTTGGTGAAAAGAAGGCAAAGAAGAACAAGAGAGAAGGGAAGGCATGGAGTGGGATGGGAGAGCTTTGAAGACACACTAAGAAATTTGGCAATGAGGAGCCATTGCAAGGAAATAACATGAACCAATGTGTGCTCTACATTAAAATTGGCTGCCATCGCTTGGAGTGATCGTCATCCCTTTGCAGATCTAGCAGGGACCTTGAGAAGTCACTTAATCAACCTTCTGCCCCAAGGTAGGACTGCTAAGAGAATAAAATGAAATTGACCCATCAATTAGATTATTAGCAGGCTACAATCAAGCTTTATATTAAAAATGGTGTGTTCTTTACAAAAGTAGCCAGTGAGGGAGCCAACCTAAGGCCAGAGCAGAGGGCTTGCCATCCTCGAAACAGCAGTAAAAGCAATTGGGTAATAAACCTTCCATGGATTTCATATATGGAAGCCTTTTGCCCACTTTTCTTTCTCTCTAACAATAACTGATAGATGCTGCATTACTGCTTTCAGTCCTTACTACAAGCCTATAAAAGACAGAGGGAGTAATTATAGCTCTCTGATTTTAAGGAAGTAAAATTAAATATCAGAGAGTTTAAGTGACTTTCTGTCTTAAGTGCCACCAGCCCTTAAGCATTCCAACCCTAGGTTCAACGCTTGTCCAACGAGCCATGCTCAAACTGGACGGGTAAGGCCTGTCTAGTCACCTGATGTTCGAGACACTCTATCTCACATCCACACTGTCTGGGCCCCGGGCTCTGCCCCAGACATCCTCTCCCAGCTGAGGCCACCTGACTCCCATGTGAAAGCTCCACATCGCCTGAATTTCTAGAACCTGCACTGACTTTGAACGAGATAGACTTAAGAAGTTTTAGCCTAATACTTTGGAACTCAGAGTCACACTACCCAGGAAACAAGTGTGGCCCAGACCTTATACCCAGATCTTTATGGGGCCCTCCTCCTTGTTGCCTTTGCCTGAAGCTCTGTCTTCACAACCTCAATCCTGCCTTGCTCTTGTCACTTTCCCTCACCACTACCCAGGGCCTGGTATCTTCATCCTAAATCTCAACCCAGACTTCCCTAATCCTAAATGGTTGCTGCCTTAACTCTCTGAGGCTGGATTTCCATAGGAGACTAGACTCTTACCCTATAGCACACTCTTTTTTCCCTTTGCCTTCCTTACCCTGACCTGGACCATTTTCCTGGATTATCTACTGACATGTCTTTTCAGAGTCTACAACTATTGTATCTTCTCAGAGATTCCCTCCTTGATGTCTTCTGTCACCATAAACCATGCCTGGCATTTGATGTACCTGGTCCCAAACTTTATCTCCCATTTTCCCCCCTAAAAAACTATCAGCCCCACCAGGCTGGTCAATTCCTTTTTCAGGACACATATTCTGCCCACCTCTGCCTCTATAACTTTGTCCCATCATTCTCTGCCCCAGCCCCTGCTCAGAAATCCTCACCATAAATACGTAATAAAATTCTACTCATCCTTCAGGGTCCAATTTAGGTACCACCTATTTTGGTGGTACCTATTCACTCCAACCCTGTAGGTGCTTTCCTTTTTCTGAACTCACAGAGTTGATGGCTTGTGCAGACATGTGACATCATTAATCATAATAACCACATGGAATTAGTACCATACAGCAGTGACTGCGTGCCAGGCACCGCTCTAAGTGCATCGCAGCAAGCCTGTGATGTTGTATGCACTATGATTATCCCCGTTTAATACATGGGAAATCGAAGCACAGAGGGGTTAAGTAATTGGCCCAAGATTTTACAGCCAGTAACTTTCAAAGCCAGAATTTGCATTCAGGCAGTCTGGCTTCAAAGTCCGCAGGATATGATGCTGTCCACCCATCATGCCCCACGCCCATGAGCACACACGCTGAGGCAAAGTACCACATTGCCTTCCTCACTCACCCCAACTCAGGCTTGCTGGGCCTTTTACCTGTGAAGCAGTGATTAAAAATCTTCTTGTCCTTCTCTAGGTTCAATTCTTTTACTCCCTTCTCGTTGTCTTTCATGGACAAATACAAGGCGCTGCACAGAGATGCAAACAGATGGGTAAGTGGGGAACATTTCAGAATAGCAGGTCTTCTCTGGGAGACAGCACCCCAGGCAGCACCCAACCCTAATCCCCGTAGTGGATCATACGTGGTTAAAGAGTAGAGTTCATGTTTGCCTGACTCTGTAGCTTGCACAGCACTTAGCAAAATGCACTAAGGAGGTCTCCTGAGGTCATTAAGCTCTTTGGTGATTTAACTCTCAATTCCTGAGATGGAGCACTGCCCCCACGTAGGTGCCAAAGGTTCTCAGGGCCAACATTCTTTACCAGGCCAGAGCCCGACATTCTCACATTTTATATCTTTAAGGACCCTTAATCCTCATGCTCCAGTTCTTTAAGAGCCTTCCGGAGACCATCTGGTATAGACATTTACCTCCAAGCAGGAGAATGTTTTGACTAAGCTTATCTCTTACTCCAAAAATTCTTTTGAAAAAGAAGAGTTCTCATTTTTGTCCTTGAAGTAATCCCAAAATAGTCTTCCTAGAGCAACCCCAAACAATAAACAGAAGGCCATTTTATGGGTCCTGTGGCTCCACATGACCAGCGCCTCATGTCTACTTGGCTCTGACAGCTATGGCCAGGAATGTGTGGTCACTCAGGTCCCAGCCAACAGATGCAGGTAGACCAGGAGCCTCCTCTTGATTCTTCACCAGAAAGTTTCCTTGTTGAGGAAAGCTGCTCAGTTTTACTAAGTTCAGTTTACAACCTTTATCAAAATCTTACAACATGCCAAGTCTAGGCTAGGGACCACCCCTCCAAACTGTAAATAGAATCCCCATCAGTCACTGTAAGCAACCAGTATGGGATTCATGACAGGGCTCCTATTTCGGGGTATGTTCAACATAAAAAAACTAACAGGAAGCAAGAGGCTCCTAGAGGAAGGGGCCCGTGTGACAGGAGAAGATGTGAGACATGCAGGAAGAAGGAGCTCTCTTCCCAAGCCCTATCAGGGGTTTTACCCACAGGTTTCTGACCACCGTTAGACCACAGCTATCACCTACAATTCTAGGACAGCCAACACCAGATGTTATTAAACCAGGTCAGGGCACCGACAGCCTCTTCCCAGAATCAGTGTTCACACAGCTGGTCCTTGATGACACCGTGAATGTATCAACTTGAAACCTTGCCTGCTCAGACAACTAGCACCTGACTTTTCCTCCCTACTTAGAGATCCTGGAGCTTCCTTTCAAGACTAACTTATTATGGCTGCTTTATAAATGCAATGTAGTCTCCCAAGGTTACTTGGCAGTAATAAGGGAACCTACATTCCATTAGCCTCTCTTCTTAAGCCAGTAGGCCTTGCAGGAGCCATGATGACGCCTTCAGGCCCAGCCAGGGAAACCTCTTAATATGCTAAGGTAAATGCCAGCGTCAACCTGGAAGAGTGAATACAGCCTTCAGTGGTGGCCAAAGCAACGCCTTGAGGTGGGATCTGTTGTGAGGCTTCCTTAGAGGAAAATGAAAGGAAGAGATGGAGAGACGCGCGTGCAGAAAATCACCTTAAGTCAATGGTTTCTGGCAGTCGAATGGACCTTCTCGTGGATTTCCTTGCAAACTTCTGGCCTCCTTCAATACACTTAATGGCCTTCTTGATGTCCCGAACCCAGGCATCTCTCTCCTCCAGGAAGGCTGCCTGGAAGAAGTGGTCTTGCTGTTTGGTCGTAGTGATCTTAAACACAAACTAAAAAATCAAAACACATACCATTAGGAATGACTTCTTTCATGCCCCTTATGAAGCACAGCAGTTGCCCCAACTTTGCCTTGAAAGTGCATGGAGGGTCTTCCTTGGCCATGCAGAGTGGGGGTGATGGTGGGAGGGACTGTCCCAAGGACCACCACTCACCTTCTAGGCAATACATGGACTAGAGGGTTAAGTGCCTGTTAGGGGCTGAATTGTGTCCCCCTAAAAGACAAATTCAAGTTCTCACCCCCGGCCTTGTGAATGTGATCTTACTGGAAATAGGGTTCAGGAAGATGCTATTAGTAAAGATGAGGCCACACTGGTGTCCTTATAAGAAGGGGAGAATTGGACACACATAGACAGACAGAGGGGAGAATGCCATGTGCTGACTGAAGCAGAGAACGCCATGGATTGCTGGCAACCACCACCAGGGGCCAGGAGAGGCACAGATTCTTCCCCCACAGACTTCAGAGGAAGCCAGGCCCTGCTGATACTTCCATTTCAAACCTCATCCTCCAGAACCATGAATTAAGAAATTTTTGTTGTTTTCAACCACCCAGTTAATGATATTCTGTTATGGCAGCCTTAGAGAACTGAGGCAGGGCCTGACAAGGTATTGATTGTGGCTAGTAGTATTAGCTCACCATCCTTTTGCCAAAGTCTTGACAAGGGCTAGTGAGAGTGCTTCCTTTCAATGGGATCATTCCTTTGGGGCTGTTGTCACATTTCTTCTTATAGAATTCAATTCCATCGTCTAGTAATACAACCCACATGGGTTTCCAGGTGTTGAATACACTCCCCTGTAATGAAAACAAAAAAAAAAAAACTGAGAGGGGTGGGGGAGGGTGGATATTATGAACTACATTTTTTATTTTCTTCCTAAAGGGAAGGTTCTGTAGAATACTAGAGAGTCACCTTTAAAAAAGTATTTTGTGACAGCTGTTGTTTCAACATAAATCCTCTCCAATTACTGACTTCTTGGTGAGCCATTCTAATTTCGCCCTCTAGCCCTTTGCTCAAGCTGACCCCCTGTGTGAAATGCCCCTTCCATTCTCCACCCCATTCCTTCTCTCCTTGATTAAACTCTCCCCATCCTTCAAAGCTCAGCTCAGCCCCCCATCAACGCCTCAGAGTCACCTCCTACTTTTCTTCCTGGTTGTGCCACACATTCTAGAACTTTGGAATACAGTACCTCATACAGTTCTTTAATTTCCTTAAGTATGGTCATCTTTCCTTCTCCATAGCAGTGACATTAGTAGGTATTTTTATTTGCTCCTGGTACTGAGCAATAGAGTCTCATTAAAACCATATGAAAGATGATTATTCCTCAAATTGTCAAATACTAGCAGACATCACACTTTATTGAAAAGAGCAACAAATGCTTCTTATTCTTGTGAGCCCCCGACCAGACTTTTCTCTGCTGTAATTTCCCCAGACTTACCCCACCTTTGGCTCACATGGTTCACACCATCAGGAACCACAACGGACCCACCTAATATTAAACTTCTCACCCCACTGCTGTGTGTAGGAGCTGTTAGCACACTTCCTTCTGTAAATAGCTCCTGCATGTAATCTGAGAACATAAACTGAATTGTGGGACTTTTTCATTATTTTTAAAATTTTAACTTTTTCTGAGGGAAGACGAAAAATAGAAAAGAGGATAAACATTGGTGTTTGGTTGGAAGAGTTTTATTTTTGTTTTAGAAAATTTCAACTCTTAGGAATGTTTGTCAAAATCAAAGAAAGAATCAAATCTGTAAGTCAAAATGTAAGAAGAATTTTTTCCTAGTGCTTCATAAAATAGGGTCCACAGATCACCTGATCTGACTCACTGAAAATAAGTATAAATAAATCTGGTCCCATCCCAAAATGCCTTTACTTATAAACCGCTGTAATACTGCTGAAATTGCTGTATCTTGGTCAGAAGATCTTAGCTCAAGTTCTAGATCTACTGCTCTCCTTCTCAAACCTGGGCAAGTCACTTGCTCTCCCTGAACATCAGGTTCCCAGCAGTAAAATGGGAATAATAATGACTACCACAGAGATTTCTAGCACATATTAAGTGAAGTCATAGAACAGGACTTTGTATTTTCTAATGTACTCTACAAATGAGAGGTTGGTATATGTGATAACTCTCACATATGAATGTCCTAAATGATTTGAGTTTCCAACACAATAAACAACTAGTCTTACATCTCCCTATTCCTTGAAAATGAAAATGACCTGGTATCACTATCATCATGCTAATGAGAAAGAAACTCACGGGCAAAGAAAGTCGAAGGCCCCGCACAAACGTGTTTGCAAGGAAACAAATCCCCTCTCTTTGGTTTCTTTCCTGGTGGAATGAGACTCAGAGGTGGTGAAAGAGCTGCCACGGCCCCTGACTTTCATGCCTCCTCCATCATCGCATCAAGCTCGTCCTTAAGAGGTTTGGAGGGTTTGGATCACTTGGGGGGGGGGGTCAAACGTCACACATGGATCTGAGCCTCATGTTGATCATTACACGTACATGTCTTTGGGGAAAATGGCTAATTTTTAGGAGCCTCAGAATTTTTCTTCTTTGAAAGGTAGATAATAATTCCACCTTACAGGGTGGTACCAGTATTTGATTAGGTTTCGATCATGTGTAAAATATGTATTTATAAATGAATGCATGGAAATGTATAAAAGACACTCTGTCAGCTATAAATTGCCACCAGATATATGCCCTCCGAGGGTGGGAGCTTATCTTACCATTATGTTGCTAGGGGCTCAATAAATCACTTGTGGAATGAATGATTGTAATTAATATAACATATGCTAATCTATATAGAGACTAAATAAAGAAGATATGAAGAAATGACTAACATCAGAATAGAAACAATAATGTGTAACGATATTGTCTAAAACTCTTCTCCATACATACGCAGGGTTTAGTAAACTGCCTCACTTTCCCAATGAGGAGGCAGGTGGCCCACTTTGTATGTCCAGGCTGCTCAGCAAAGCAGCTCTCAGGAAAGGTGACCACCACCCTCACTGGAACTTAAAAAAACAAAATTCAGATATCAAATATATACACATATATAATCATTCCATAAATCATTCATTGGCCATTGCCAAGGAAAATAGTATAGATACTCCACCCTCCTTCTTGTGCATTTCAAGCTAACTTTTTGTGGTTTGCTTTCCTAAGCCTGCCCTTGTTTTTAGTTCAGCTCAGCGATGGCAAATAGATTCTATCTCAAGTGCCCACGCAGACTGAGCAGTTGAGGCTACCTGAGGGCTGGAGCCACTGCAAAAGTGTCATGACCCAATAACCATGTCCATGGAAGGCCTAAACAGTGGTGTGCGAGCTGCATTTGTTTCCATCCTGGTCTAATCAGATTCCATTTGACTATGGATATCAAAAAGAACACTCAGAGAGTAGTCTGCAGGCATGGCCAAGCTGTATGAAAATCACTTGCAAAATGGCCTGGAATGCCAGTGTCAGACCATCCATGTCAATGCGGGCCTCAGAGAAATCCTTACTTAAAGAGTTTTTTATTTGGTTTCATGCCAAGAGCCTTTTTAGCAATAAATTAACCATTCTGACTCAACCAAGGAAGTCTATCTTTCTGGTCTTCATTTCAGGAGAGCTTGGGAAAGGAGTAGTAGAGGGGTCTTTGCTTGTTTTCATCTCCTGAGGCATAATGTCATCCCTGTCTTGACTACCACAAAAGAGAATTATCATGCAGTTCCCAGAGGATCCTGCTACTTATCTCAAAATACAAAGAGTCTGTAAACAGCTGCAGTTGCCCAGAGGAAGACTATTTATGTAAAGAATATAAATACATGTGGGACTATCACTTTGCTTGTCCAAATGTTTCCTTTGGTTTAGTTATGAAATAAATAAATAAATAAATAAAATGTAATGCAATATCTCTTCTCTGCACAGGCAGAATAAATATCCAGACTACCGCTGGATTATTTCCCCTTTTTAAAAAAATGGGCAAGGTTATAAAGAGTGGGAGAAAGATCAAACGTGATGGTGGAGTTATACAGAGAAGGTAGGGTTTAACAAATGAGCATGACTGCTGAATCATTATATTGATATATCTTTTAGTCTCCGATATAATTAGAGCAGCTAGAAGTAAAAACCTAAAATGGTAGAATTATAACTCATACTAAACTCTGACATCTGTTTGACAACTAATTGCTGTGACATGATTTGAAATGTATAGCTTTTTTGTATTTATGTTATTTTTCACAAAAAAAAAGAAAAAATGTATTTCTTCTAGCCTCCAGTGTTTTTGAGCAACTAGAAGGAAAAATCTGAAATAGTGGAGTGGTAGCCCATAACAAACTCTGAAATCCTTTCTGTAACTACTTGTTGAAGTGTACTTTGAAAATCAGTGCTTTTTCTTTCTTTTGTTTGTACATATTTGTACAATTGTTATATTTATATATATACAGTATATAACAAATAAATTGTTATATTTAACAAAAAAACTTTTTTTAAATGGGCAAGGTTAGACACTCTATGGTACCATAGTCGAATACCTTTCTGTTGTCATATCTCTCTGAGAAGGACTCACATCAAAAATATAAAGATCTCTTGCAAATTCATAAGAAAAATACATAATCCAATTGAAAATGGGCAAAAGACTAGAATGGGCACTTCACAAAAGAGGATATTAAAAAAGCCCATGAAAATCATTATTCACCAGGGAAATTCAGACTAAAAGCACGAGAAACCTCTACACACCCACTAGAGCACCTAAAATTTAAAAAGGTTGAGAAGACTAAGATCTGGCAAGGGTATGGAGCAACTGGGCCTCCCACGTAGCGCTGGAAGGCCTATAAAATGGCACATCCAACTTGGAAAACTATTTGGCAGTTTACACTAAAGCTAAACACATAGATGCCCTGTGTAACAGCAATTCCACTCCTGGGCATATAGCTGAGAAAGATAAATGCATATATCCATGAAAGTTACACACAAGAATGTTCATTAATGCTCTATTCATGAAAGAAAAAAAAAAAAAAAAAGGCAACAACAAAACAGAATAGCCCAAATACTCATCAACAGGAGAATGGATAAGTAAATTATAATATGTTCATACAGTGGAATCCAACTTAGCAATTCAAAGGAAAAAAAGAACGATCCACTGGTATTTGCACAACATGTATAAATCTCATATAGATTATTTTGAATTTAAAAGCCAGACACAAAGAAGCATGTATTGTATGATTCCATTTATATGAAGTTCAGGAGCAGGCATAATTGATGTTTATAGACATTAAAATAGTGGTTACCTAAGGCGGGGTTACAAATTAGGAAGGGGAACAATGAGATTTTACGGGTTACTAGAAATGGTCTGTACGTTGGTCTGAATGTTGGTTACATGATGTATACATATGTAAAAAGTCGTGGGGCATTTTATGTCCTTTATTGTATTAAGTATCCCTTAGTTTAAAAGCAAATGCTCTTCGATTTAGGTAATGGTCCTGGCAGTCAATGCAATGGAAGCGGGACACGTTGATCACAGTGATTCTCCCTTTGCTTGCATCTATAAAAGGGAATTGTTTCATCTCGCTTCTTTTCATTTGACCATTTGAAAAACTGCATATTGATCACTACATGGTCTTTGGTTGAATTGTACTTTAAAAAAAAAAAGAAATTCCGGATATTATTGGGTCATTTGGGGACATTTGAATGAAAAGTTATATGAATTAATAGTATTATAACAATGTTAAATTTCTTTGGCATGATAATGGCATTGTGATTATATCAGAGAATGTCCTTGTTCTTAGAAAATATATTTTGAAGTATTTAGGGGTACATTGATGTCTTCAACTTACTCTAAAATATTTCAGCATGAAAATACATGGGTGTATATCTCTATAGAAATGCTAAGAAGACATAAAGCAAATGCAGCCAAATGTGAACAACTTAATCAAGGTAAAGGCTGATTTTTTCTTTGTGGGTTTGAAATTTTTCAAAATAATTGGGGAAAATAAATAAATGAATATATGACACTACTTTAGTTTAAAATTGTGGGGAGATAAATTTTTAAGGAGATACTTAGACAAACTTATCTAATAAAAGATAAAATAATTGGAATTTTAAAAAAGAAAGAGGCATTTAAAGATCTAGGAATAGGAAATTGGGCTAGATGACAGCTAAAATCCATTTCTAATGTAAAATTTAATAATCTATCTCAGGCATATCTAAGATTAATTACTGCCACGGCCCTGGGAATTAGGATAAATTGGTAGAGGTCAGCTGCCACAGCCCTGGGAATTAGGATAAGTTGGTAGAGGTCAGCAAATTCCTCATGTGGACATTAAAATATAGCTACTCCGGAAATAAGTATATTACATGATCTCACTGATAAGAAATAATTAGAATAAGCAAATCCATGGAGTCAGAAACCAGAATACATAATGTGTTACCATGGGTAGGGGTGAGGGTGGGGAGTTATTATATTGTACAGAGTTTCTGTTTGGGTTGATGGAAATATTTTGGTAATGGATGGTGGCGATGGTAGTACAACATTGTGAATGTAATTAACACCACTGGATTGTATATCCGGATGTAGTTAAAAGGGGACATTTTAGGCTATGTATATGTTACTAGAATAAAAAACGAATAGGAAGCACATGACAAGATGGATGAGCCTTGAGGACATAATGCTGAACGAAATTAGCCAGACACAAAAGGACAGATACTGTATGATTCCACTTTTATGACCAGCATAAAGGTATAATCAGAGGCTTAAAATAATACAGGGGACTTCAAGATACATAGAAGCTAGAGATGGGTGAACCGTTAGCTAATGAGGCTGAACTCCAACGTAGGGGAATAGATAGGAGCAAAGGTGATTCTCTAGTAGCTTTAGAAGTAATATTACCACATTGAAGATGAACAAGATTGAAAGGGGTTTTACAGACCTACATGTCCCACTGATTCACATTAGAAATATGAATTAGTTTTCGCAAGAATTACTTCAAAGATATGATTCTTGTATGAAGAGTGTTTAAGTCCAGGGTACAGTGGAACAACTACTACTGCATGCTATGAGCTATGCTCAAAAGGAAACCATCAAGACAGGCTGCAGTGGCTCAGCAGGCAGAGTTCTCACCTGCCATGCCTGAAACCTGGGTTTGATTCCCGGTGCCTGCCCATGCAAAAAAAAAAGGAAACCATCAGCACTACCATAGCAACAGCAGAGGTAAATAATGGGGGGAGGGACAAGAGTTAAGAGGAGGTTTACATTTCTGTTTAGCCAGGGTGTGTTTATTGGTTTTCTTTCTCTTGGGAACAATGAAATTATCTAAAATCCGAGAATGCTGATGGAATGTGGACTTTGGGCCCTCTGTATGATGCCCGATGAATGCAGGTGGCTGAAGGATGCACTGACTGAGAAGTAGATTGGCATTCGAACGATGGCGTATACTTATGAACGAAGGCTGTGCTGCTACAAAAAGGAACAAAGTTGTGAGGCATGCAACGATGTGAATGAACATGTGGGACATTTGGTGAGACAAAATAAGACTAAATGGCATGGTCGCCTTTAGAAAATGCTTATAAGAAAACAGGGGCCTAGATTAAAAGCTTTTTAGAGCAGACATATTAAGTCCAGATTGGTGATTAATATTTCTGGATTTTGAGAGGCTGCTTTATATATATAACCTGATATTTAGAGATAAAAAGAAAGCCGAACAGGTTGGGGTTAAAGTAATTCAGAACATAGGGGTAAGGTGTCTATATTTTAGAACAACACATACTCTTTGAGACCAATGGAAAAAAGGTTTATTTGATCTGGAACTGAAATTTTTTGTAGTGCATAATCTAATTCAATTTATCTGCATAGCTCATTTGAACAACTGAAACACAGGGAGCCCAGAATAAGAAAGAGGACTTTTAATCCTGTATAGATTATTGTAATGCTTGGAAACATCCTAGAGTATATTAAGCAGATAATAAAAAGTATTGGCAAAGTCTCCTGAGGGAGGGGAGAAAGACTATAGAACTATTAAACCTTATCATCAGGGAATCGCCAATACTGTGTTAAACTTTAGGGACACCCAAATCAATAGGCCATGCCCTTGATCATGAGCTTACTTTTGTGAAGCTTACATAGGTAGCGGAGAAAGCTTAGACTACTTATAGGCATGCCTAAGAGTTACTTCTAGAGGACCTCTTTTGTTGCTCAGCTGTGGCCTAAGTCTCTCCAAGACCAACTCTGCAAGTGAAATCATTGCCCTCCCCCCATGTGGAACCTGACATCCAGGGGTGAAAGTTTCCCTGGCAACGTGAGAGGTGACTCCCGGGGATGAATCCAGACCTGGCACCATGAGCTCAACAATTACATCCTGACCAAAAGGGGGAAAAGAAGTGGCAGAGAGAGTTCAAATAGAGTCGAGGGGCTACTCTGGAGGTTGCTCTTATGCAAGCTTCAGGTAGACCTTGCTACCTATCATAACCTGCCAACCCCAACCAGGACCATTCCAACCAATCCTAAAGAACACCTAGGATAATACATAAGATTCCATGCACTAGAGTAACTTTCCAGAAACCTAAAATCTCCAGATGGGTCTTTGGTCCAGATAAATACTGAAACCTAGCCCAGCCTCTCCAGAACATCAGATTGTTCCATCTCCCTACCCCATATTAGTGACAGACCCTTCCAATATCAAAATTTAGAATTACCATAGCCCAAACAACCTGAAGAGAGGTATGGAAAGAGCAAAGGTGATGGTGGAGTTATACATAGGCGATATGAATGAATGAATATGAGTGCTGAATCATTAAATTGATATTTCTTTTAGTCTCCAGTGTTTTAGAGCAGCTAGAAGTAAAAGCCTAAAATTGTGAAATTGTAACCCATGTTAAACTCTGAAACATGTTCTACAACTAATCGTGGTGCTGTGTTTTGAAATTTATAGCTTTTTCGTATATATGTTATTTTGCACAAAAAAATTGAAAGAAAAAAAGTCGATTGTGTTGATAAAAAAGTATTTAAGCCCTCTAGCCTCCTATATTCTGGAGCAGCTAGAAGGAAAACTGAGAGGATCATATGGTAGCCCATGACAAACTCTGAGATCTATCCTGTAACCACTTGCTGAAGAGTACTTTGAAAACTATTGCTTTTTTATTTCTTTGCTTTGTATATATGTTATAGTATACAATAAAAAAGTTATAAAAAAAAGGAGTATACAACACAATGAGCCCTAATGTAATCAATGGACTATCGTTAATGATACAATTATATAAATGGTCTTTCATGAAGCGTAGCAAATGTACCACACTAATGCAAGGTGTTAATAACAGGGTGACATAAGGGAGTTCTGTATTTTATGCATGTTTTCCATAAATCTAAAACTTCTCTAATAAAAAAATACAGTATTCTACATTAGCATTATAAGAATTCTTTGATAAATTCTGCTGAATCATTTTTTAAGAGATGATTTCACCTTGAATTTTTTTACCAGCTATATAAGAAAATGCTTTAAATTCATTAAAAAATAAAAATAATAAACCTACCCCCGAGCCAACTTTCCAAAATGAATTTGTGCTTTTCTAATTCAAACGTAGCCTTAGGGGCTCTGTCAGCTAACTCAGAAGAAGATGCATCATTTGGGATGCAGGTCATTAGGCACAGTGAGGAGTCTGGTACTCTGCAGAACAAGAGAAATCTGACCACTTGCAAAGCCTAAAATTTCTTCCGGGCCTGGGAGTGGTTAGGTTAGGATGATGGACTAGTGGGTGATTTCTCTGCCTCTCGGTCACTGCTGCAGCTTCTTGCGGGGGTAACCGCGCGGCACCTCCCCTGGCCGCCCTTCCCCCATCTCTGCACATCTGTCGCTGACCATCCTGGCGCCCACCCAAGAGCAAATCTGGAAGTGCAATTAAAGAATGTCCAAGCTGGAAAGGGATTGATTTAGGATCATCTACCTCACAACCTGTCATTGGTGATAAGTGACTGAGCCTAGGACTCCCAACGAGTTTATTTCCATTTCTCCTCAGATGCCATCCTCTTTTTGTTACCCACATAACTTTGAATGGTTCTAGAATGTAGATCAATTTCTTCAGGTCATTTAGTTATTTCACCTTAATGGAGATTATGCACACACACACATCTGTTATTTCCCATTGGTGCCAAAGTTTATTCAATTATATGTCCACAATGGGTGGGTTTTAGATGCTGAACCAGGTTTAAAGTTCCCTAAAGAATAACTGTTCATCATCAGAGGAGTGATGTAGTTTAGTACATAAGAGTCTGACATTGTACAACACCAAAAGCAGAAATCACACATGATAAGGTATTTGGGTGTAAAACTAATAATAAACTTCTGTACATTTTTTTTAAACTGCAACTGAAAAGCAAATGAAAATGGGGGGATATTTATAATATGTCATCACATGATTAAAGGTTAACAACCTTCATATATTTTTTAAAAAATCTTTTTCATCAATGAGAAAAATAGAAACAACTTCTAATTTATTTAAATTTTTAAAATATAAACAGGCAATTCTCAAAAGAAGAAGAAATGTACTGCCTCAACTGCAATGAGAGCAATGCAAATTCAAATAAAAAGATGCAACTTCTTTAATAATACATATTTTCAATATTTATTCTATGTATTGGTGAAGATTTAGGAATGTGAGCATTTGGAGGGTTAAAAAAAAAAAGCCCTATAATTTAGAAGTTTGATGTGGACTGTCAAAAAGAGTCATTGTAGGCTTATAAATAGGAGCATAGGATCAATAGTCTAACATTTCACAGACTATAGCCAGTGGGTTCTGGTGTCTGACAGCCTGGGCTCAAATCTCACCCCTGCCATTTTCTAGCAATGTGACCTTAGCCAGTTTTTTTTTGTTGTTGTTGTTGTTTGCATGGGCAGGCACTGGGAATCGAACTTGGGTCTCCAACATGGCAGGCGAGAATTCTGCCACTGAGCCACCGTTGCACCACCCGACCTTAACAAGTTTTTAAACCTCATTTTCTACATCTGCCAAATGGGGAGAATTATTATATCTACTTCTTAAGATTGTTGTGGATAAACAGAATTGCTCAAGGCATTATCTAGCACATAGTAAGCACTCAATAAATGCTACCTTGTCCTGGTAATTCTGTGCTTGTTGGATGTACTTGGAAAATTACATTGAGTTTAGTGACCCTCAGAGCTGCAGATATACTGAGCCCTATTTCAAAGACAGTGACAAGGACAGCAAGAAGACAAAATTACATCTGTCCTGCAGAGCCACCGAAGAAACTGGCTGTGTTTTAGCCCAAAAGAGTGCAGGCGGTGCAAATGAGAACAATTTTCAAGTGTACGAAGAGTTGTCACTGATTGCTTGTGAGGTCTCAACTGGTAGATGTTTCAAAAAAAAAAAAACCAATTTTCTGAATAGTTTAAGGAAGAAAATCAAATTACTAAGTTTCCTAAGATAAAAGGTATTCAAGCTACTTGTGGATGATTAGTAAAAGAAATGCAGGCCACAGAAGGGAAGTTGGGTTAAATACTTATTCAAATACTAAACATCTCTCCAATCCTGAGTTTTCTACACATCTTTCCCAAAAAGCCTGTTTGTTTGTCTCCACTTTCCTTTAGTCTTCTATTTACAGATGCCCTTACCAACCTTTGGACCTCAATCTCAAGCCAAAATAATAAACCTTAAAGAAATATTTAACCCTGGCCATCTAAAAATGAAGACCCCATCTGAAATTGCCTTTTCTTTTTTTAATACTTGAAAAGTTACTATAATCTGGAGCTCTGAATCCTTAGTTTCTATGAGTCTTCCAGATATGGTCATTCAACAAGTAGTGATGGAGCCGATTCTGTGCTTCAGAATTTGGCCTGAGTGTTCAGAGTAAGAAAAGGAACAAGATCCTGTCTCTGCCCTCAAACTGTTGACAGTTCTGTGACATGAATATCCATGCTAGGGCCTGCCTGCCTGCCTGGGCACGTCCAGCTTTGCTGAAAGAAGCCACAACTGATAGCTGAGGGGTGGGGCAACTGTATTTTATTTTTTTAGAACCCCTCCCAAACACCTCTCACAAAGAGTAGATGCCTCCTTTAACTTCCCCTTTCCCACAAACTTCTCTTTTCAAATGCTGACATTGGGCTGAAATTCAAAGGAAAATAACATTATTATTATCATGAAACCTACGTATCTAACTAAAGCAGAACTGTGAGTTGCTATCACCTATTCTCCCACACAGGCATATATTATTTTAAGTTGATGCTGCATTAAATAAAGCCCCTTTTTTCTGCTACATTGTAAAATAGATCATCTAGTTTTCCAACTGGATATGTGAAGTCACTTGTCTCACATCTCAGACAAATGGTCAATATGGGCCTTATGAAATCTTTAAAGGCAAGGGAAATAGTCTATTCAGTGGCATATTTTTTAAATAAATAAACTCTTCTAGGTTGGACAATTTCTTAGTAAAAAACATATCAGGTAAGCACTACAGAAATGGCACAGTGTTTAATCGTGTGACTTCTGGAGTCCCAGGGATTTATTTGGGCTCTAATCTCAACTTTGCCCCTTTCTGGGCTGTGACCTCGGGAAAGTTGCTTCATTTTGCCAAACATTAGTCTCCTCTGTAAAATGAGGATAATAAAGTGCTTGCTTCCTAGGGTTGTTATAAATATTAAATGAGATAGTATATTTAACGGGCTTAGCACGCTGGCTAGCTTGTAGTAAATACTCAAAAAATAACAACCACATCAACACATACAATCACACTGGTTTGGAGGCACTGCTGTGAAGTCGTGCTCACCTATGATTCTCCTGAGTACCTTCAGTATGACCACAACAGTGCTTTGGAAAATAACATCTCTGGAATAGGAGCCCATGCAGGGTGCAAGTCATGGAGGTTTATTGTGTGATATCTTTTCCAGACCAGCAAGGTCCCCTCAGGAATCCTTGAGGCTCGGTCTTGTTGCTACATGAAAGAATTCCTGGAATGGGACCACTGACTCCCCTGCTCTTTCTTTCTTTATCTCCAGGCTTCCTCCTTCTACTACCACAGCTTTCTACAGCCCTTTTATTTCCTGCCTAAACCCTGTGCCCTTCTCAGTTCCACCACTCTGAATCCTGTGCTTTCTCCAGCCTCACAGGCCACCCAATGCTCAGCGAAATGCCTGCTGGGTTGGGTGTCATGGAAAGAAATTGGCCCCACGAACCTCTCAGATTGAGATTAGTGTGGGACTGAATTTGGTGGATTCTAGATTATTACGTGTAATTTGTTCCTCTCTCTCTTGCTTTTTTTAAAAGCAGTGATTATAAACATACCCAACTCAGTAATATGTTTTCAAGTATTCCTCTTTTTCAAAGTAACCCTCTCATTAGAGAGAAAGAAAGGCTGAGATCACTAACCACAATTTTATCCACAAACAATTCCACTAGGCCCCACTCTGGCTCTGGCGAGTTCTTTTGACTCCATTTGTTGGCTTGGTTAAGCCTGCCTTTCAGAAAGCAGCATGGGATCGCTGAGACAAGCATGGGCTTTACTGCCAGGCAAGCCTAGACGTAATCTCAGGTCATCCTCTTACCAGTTGTTTGACAGTGGACAAATCACTTATTCTGGCTGAGCCTCAGTTTTCTCATTTGTAATATGGGGAAAAAGGATACTATCTTATAAGGCAGTTAGGATTGAATGAGACAGTGTTTGTACAGCAGCTAGCTGCTGCACGGTAGCCTCTCAATGCTCTCTCTTTTATTTTTTTAAGGTCACAAGTGACAAGACTCTATAAGCAAGGCCATCTGGATGCCAGTTTGAATTAAAAGGCTACAAAATGACAGATTCATGTGTTCTGCCTCCTCCTCTTAACCGTCGTCTCTGTTTAAAGGTCTTAGTCATGAGGCAAAGGAGGACACCCCAATTGTGAAATTTCCTGACAGAAGAAAAGCAGAAACATCCTATAGTTGTTGCCATTGACCTGTCAACCCCAAGATTTCTGACTCGACAAAATCCCTGCACCAGAGTTTTCTAATGTTTTATTCTTTCCACCCAAAACATCATATCTCCAATGAAATTTCATAAAAGAAAACATAGGAAAAAATACGTTCTTTATGCCTATCCAGGTATCTTAAACTGCATAAGTTTCTTTAAAGAGAAAAGAGTGAATGGAGAGAGATTCATAATGTATTGCATTTAATGCTTTAACCATCAAAGGATCTTGTGGCCTTGAAAGGAGTTTATGGTTCTTTCTTCACCACGAACTTTCTAGTTCGACAGCCAACCCGGGAACCAGTGAGCCTCATCATTTGCACCTAGAATAGGGTGTCATCTATGGAAATATATTGATACTGGCCTTATTAATCACTGTAATTTACACAGCACCTACTATTTATGTAGCAGGTACCACATAAATAGGTTTCAGTCCATACATGACAAATATAGATTTCAATCTACACACATGATGTAACTGACAGAAACTTAATGTCTGTAGAAGTTAAGAATTTTAGTACCTGACCTGATTTAGGAGATTCTGACTTCAGATTTAGTTCTTTACCAAAGGGACTATTTATGAACGAAGCATTTCTTAAAAATAGCAATTTAAAGAACCTTAATACATTACAACAGAGAATTTCCCAAAGGTCCCAGAGAAAAACGCAAAATTATGGAAGACATAAATTGGAGATATGACAGTTATGGAAGATGTAAATCATGGAAATACCAATATGAAATTTCACTGTTGTTTTTTTTCCAGGTACATTTTCTAGATTAGATTTCACAGGTCATTATCTGAAAGGGTTACTCTCACTAATTAAAAAGAATCAATTAATTTAAGTCCATTTGCTTGACAACTCTGACTCTTTTATCCCCAATTTATAGTGAGACAGACCCATTTATGAGAGATTTAGCTTCTATACATTTTGTAATTTATGGAGTTTAAAATATAAGTATTCAAACTTAACAGCGATTTTTCTTTGCTGTTTCATTTCAAGATGTTTTAATTGTTTAAAAATGAACGCAATAAAAAAGCCATAGCAGAAAATGTTTTCATTCACCAGGTTTGCTCAAGATACTAGCCCAAGAGCTCAAGAAAAAAAAAAGTCAACATTAATTATTATCAGCTCTCAGAAAGTATATTGCCCCCTGCAAGATATCCACATACACCACTGTGTGTGCATTTGTCTTTTCCAAAGGCGGTTCCAATGTATGGCCAGCTCCAGAGACTGTCAGTTGAGGGCTCATTTACTCTGCGACATCCAGTCCAGTAACTCTCACTGCCACAAATATATTACAAACCCTAACTTAGATTTCTGAAAGACCCTGTGGTGCTGGGCAGAGCTCAGAACCAGGAGTCAGAGAGGGAGTTTCTGGTCCCAACTCCCCACATGCCCTTGGGCAATCACCGAGCCTTCTGGGTCTGTCTCCTCTTCTGTAAAATGAGGGAATTAAGCTGGATGACCTAAAGTCCCTTCTAGCTTTAAATGAAAACAGAATCAGGTGGCCTATATGCTGTTTAACCCTATTATAAGTAGAACATTTTAGGTTAAAGGTTAACCTACAAGCTCCATTGAATAAGCACCTAATGTGATTCTGTTTTAGCCCATTCAACCATTTAACATTTCTCCTCTGACACCCTGCGCTCACCTCAACCCATATGAGCACACCTATTCATACCGGCGTGGCCTGCAGGATACCAGGCAATCCCCACGTGTGAACTCCCCATCATGGGCAGTTTCGCAATGACTTGCTCACACACCCAGCATCACCATACAGACCAAGGGTGCTAACAAAATTTAGTTTTGGATGCTTCACCAGTGGCACTAAGCATTATGAGTAAATTTGGGTCTCCATTGCCTCGTCTTTAAAATGGAGCATCTACCACCTTAATAGAATGTTATAGGAACTCATCAAAAAATTGTGATGAAGAGATTTCAGCTTAATAAAAAACGCATAGGATTTTAATGCATCAGTTCTAAGACAATGACCCCAAAAATGTTATAATTACTGCATCCTTATATCAACTCAACTTTAATCTCTTTCTTCTCCCAGCTCCCAGCCCCCACCAAAAAAAATAAAAATGGGAAGGAGGAGAATTTAAATAGGGAATAGTCTCTTTAAGTAACCTGTACGACAGAAGAGTTTGAGTCTTCTAGCAGAATACCTGTGTGTAAGTAGCTCTTGAAACGGATGTTCTAATTTCCATCCTCTCATGGGAGGCAGGCAGCTCAGGCCATACAATGTGGAACTCTCAGCCCCACCAGATCAAGCCCTGTGCTGAGACCTGAGGTGAATTCGTTCACCTTAAAGAAACAGAATCCAGGGAAATACGTCCTAGCGTTCCCACTAGCATCCCACCTGCTGCGATGCCCTGCTATTTTGACCTAAGATTTTCCACATTAAATGGTCATAAAACAACTGAACAGGGAGTACAATCCAGGACCCCAGTCCTCTCCTGCCCCCACACAGTCACACCCTGGTAAGTGGGCACACACACTCACCCTCTTCACAAGGTAGCCTTCCCTGAGCCGCTTTGGTTCCATGTTGGATGGACAGACAAATGGGTGGGTCCACTCTCAGACAAGTCTTCTTCGAAGCTCACCCTCCTATGAGAGCCGATGTGGTTGTGGGTTGCCTTTTCTACATCAAGGTCCCTTTCACAATTTCCCCTCTGCTGGTGATCACATGATCACATCCTCTTCCCCTCAGTGGGCTGGATGATCAGAATGAGGAACTCAGAGTTAAACTACCCATTCTTTGCAAATGTTGGAGACTTGTTAAAAGCACAGCTGGGATAAATATTCATCTAAGGTACACGTTCATGACCATAAATAAATCATTCTCCCAAAGAGGAAAACAAAGTGAGAGAAAGGGGAAGACAAACGAGAAGACCATATGGTACAAATTACCTTGCTTAGGAATTATTCTTAGGAACCTGGACATGCTTCATAAAAATTCTCAGACATTCAGAACCTTCTGGTTAATATAACAAATGTAAATACTATTAAGTGAAGCCCTACTCTTTGCCAGGCACTGTACTCCCCATTTTTTTTTCAGCCTCTCTCATTTAATTTAGTCCTCACAGGAAAACCCATGGGAGAAATTTTATCGTTATATCTAACTTAGAGATAAAGAAACTCAGGCTGCCTGCCAGTGCATGGAAGGCTGTTCTCACAGGATGCCTGGGCAAAGAGTCCATGACCAAATATGCTTGAGGAAATGTGTGTCTCAGGGACCCTCTTTGCACATTAACAAATTAAAGACCCAACCCCCCAGAAGTACTACAGTCGAGAAACCTGTTATAATGGTGTTTAATCCTGTGCTTCAGAAACTTAGTTGACCACAGAATCCTTCTTTGGAACGCTTTCTATTAATATTCTGAAAAATGAGTATTCTACAGAACAAACTTTGAGAAATGTTCATCTGGCCATGGGAAAACAGACAGGTTATTTAATCACTCTGTGCCTCAGTTTTCTCATCTATAAAATGGGGATAATAACACCTATCTCACGGGATCATACTGAAGATTAAATAACACAAGTAAGTTCATAGAAGAGGGCCTGGAACGTAGTAAGTAGCAAAAGAAGTTACTTATTCCTCATCATCAAGGAACATCTCCATTACCCTAGGTCTGATCCTTTTCAAGGACAT
Organism: Tamandua tetradactyla; assembly: GCF_023851605.1. Taxonomy (NCBI): domain Eukaryota; kingdom Metazoa; phylum Chordata; class Mammalia; order Pilosa; family Myrmecophagidae; genus Tamandua; species Tamandua tetradactyla. The sequence goes on along the minus strand of NC_135343.1, from coordinate 41,696,790 downwards.
TAAGCTCAACAGAAATTATAGAAGTAATCACAGGACTGGATTTTTTGACTGGTCCCCTTTTCTCATTATACCAGTCAGGGTTCTTCGGCTGCAAAGCAACAGAAACCAGCTCCAGCTAATATAGGCCAATAGGAATTTTTTTTTTTTTGCCTTGGCAGGTACTGGGAATTGAACCCAGTCTCCAGCATGGCAGGCAGAAACTCTGCCACTGAGCCACCATGGCCGGCACTGGCCAATAGGAATTTACTGAAAGAGAGTGTGGAATGGCTCACAGACTTGGAAAAACGAAGACTCATGTTTTGGGAAGGACAGAAAATAGGGCCGCTGTGGGGTTCTGGGAAACAAGAACAAATGGGTGGTCTCTGAAACACTGAGGTGAAAGAATTCCAGAGGGTCATTGATCTATTTTTCACTTTTCCTTTTGTGCTAATATAGATTCCATAAAATTAGAGATGGTTTGCCATCAGCTTCTCACTGTTAGTTAGAAAGTATTGGATGATAAGAATGGAGGATTCAGTATTTGATGGCACCTGGGCAAAGTGGAAACAAATAAAGGGATGATTTCCCATGTCTGCATTCAAACAAGTATTATGCTATGTCTGTATTTGTACAGGCAAGGGAAATAGTTCATGAAGTTACCAGTGGAAGTTAACCAAATTTGATTTCATGGCTAGATTTGTCGACTTAAGTTTAATTGACCAAGTGACCTCTAATTTGGAATGTTGTGTTTTTTCCTATTTGTCCCAGTATGACAAAAGGGCTTAAGAAGCTTTACTCAGAGTTGTCATGTGATTTGGAATATGTAAAGCTTCCTTTGCATTCTGAATAATTCGTTTCAAGAACAGGTGCTCTGGGCTTACTATGTGCCGGGTCCTGGACTAGGTGCAGCAGTAACAATGTCTTAACACCAAGAACTCCCCGAATTTGTGAATCAGCTGCGCTTTAGCAATGATGGAGTAGACAAAGCCACACCTTCTTCCCCCTCCTGCCACAAAACATCATGCCTGCATAGCGACACCTCGTGGTCAGTATAGGGAACTGTCTGAATCAATAACATGTAGGCCTTACCAGAGTTTGAGCAATTGCTCTTCTGCTCTGATAGATTCCAGTCCCAGATCAGATAGTTAGAACCTCTTCCAACATCTTCCTCATGTATGTGGGTCTATTCTTACTTTTAAAAAATCTCCCTCTGCCCTCCTTTTGATTCTCCCATATTTGATCAATTATCTTGGAAGTATCCTTGTACTATATTAATGCAATATAAAGAAATTTAAGCCTTTGGAATAAGGAAAAAAGATTCCTGGATGTCACCAGTGGAAAATTATGTACTGCTTATAGCAAACCCTTCCAGGTTATCTGAATCTATGGTGTTTGTGCCTTTCCTTGACTCTTGAGCTATTGTATAACTCTAAATTAAGGATAACTGCGAGCAATGCAAAATGATTCATGATTTACAAGTAAATTCTATCTGGTAGAGGTTAAATAGAGTCCACTCTGTAAAGAAAGCCATTTTTGTGTCCATTCGTAAATTAATTTCAACCTTCCTTTATTTGTGACTTTCCGATGGCTCCTCTGAGCCAGTTGTGACATCTGGTTGGTTCCCTCTTTAATTAAACAAAGGACTTTGTTGCCCATGGCACAGCAAATTATGATGAGCTTTATGTTTGTATTGGTTCTTTCTGTCCCCTAGTCCTATAGGGGCAATGTGGACAGAAGGATGAACCCCACAGAATCACTGGGTTCACATCACATCTAAGGAAGCCTGAGCTTGGAGAACCTGAATCTTCTATCACCTTTTTCCAAGCCACTTAGACTTTGCCCCAGAGGAAGGCATTATCTTGAAAGAAAAGAAATCTACTCTTTGTTCTGGAGGGAGCCATCATCCCTAGCACGCTTGGCTATTCACTATACAAACACTTAGGAAAAGATAATGTCCTTGCTTGGAAGATATGCAGGAACTCCAGACATCCATGAAGAAGTATCTCCCAACGAAAGATGAAAGAATAGGTTGTTTAATTCATTCAAACCTATTAGAGAAAATTTAGTTATTCATTCAAACCTATTAGAGAAAATTTAGTTGGTACTCAATGGGCTTCCAGTTCAAGATGGCAAACTGAGTCCACACAGTGGGCAACCTGCCCCTCAAAGTGGACAGACAGACACACAAATCCAAATGAACATGATAAAGGAAATATAAAAGTAGGTACATATCTATATCCATTCATCATACCATGGAAGAATGCCATCTCCATGACAGAAATGCTGAAAAATTTCTATAGAAAATGTCTATAGATTACTGTGACAACCATTAAGGGCACTCAAACCAATAGGCCAAGACCTTGATCTTGAGGCTTGCTCTTGTGAAGCTTATGTGTGTAGTAGAGCTTAGCCTACTTATCACTATGTCTAAGAACTACTTCTGGAGGACCTCTGTTGTTGCTCAGATGTGGCCTCTCTTGCTCTCTAAGCCCAACTCTGCAAGTAAAATCATTGCCCTCCCCACTACATGAGACATGACATCCAGGGGTGAAATTCTCCCTGGCCACGTGGGATACGACTCCCAGAGACAAGCCTGGCCCTGGCACCATGGAGTCAACAATGCCCTCCTGACCAAAAGGGGGAAAAGTAGTGCAACAAATAAGGTATCAGTGGCTGAGAGAGTTCAAATAGAGTCGAGAGGCTACTCTGGAGGTCACTCTCACGCAAGCTTCAGTTAGACATTGCTATCTATCATAGGTTGCCAAACCCCAACTAAAACCATTCCTCCCAATTCTCAAGAACACCTAAGGCAATATATAAGATTCTACAAAGGTTCCACACACTAGGGTAACTTTCCAGAAACCTACAACCTCCAGATGAGTCCCTATACCAGATAAGTCCTGAAATGCAGAGAGGCCAGCCTCTCCAGAACATCAACTAGTTTCATCCCCTTATCCCATATTATTGATTGCCCATTTCAACATGAAAAGGTTAGAATGGGTATAGTCCAAATACCCCCGATGAGTGGGAAAAAGATCAAAGGTGATGGTAGAGTTACATAGAAAATGTAGGGTTTAACAAATGAATATGATTGCTGAATCATTATATTGATATTTCTTTTAGTCTCCAATATCTTAGAGCAGTTAGAAGTAAAAATCTAAAATTGTGGAATTGTAACCCATACCAAACTAATTGCTGCAATGTGCTTTTTTTTTTTTTTTTGGCTTTTAAAAAGGGGAATTTAATTAGTTGCTAGTTTACAGATCTAAGGCCAAGAAAATGTCCCAATTAAAACAAGTCTATAGAAATGTCCAATCAAAGGCATCCGGGGAAAGATACCTTGGTTCAAGAAGGCCGATGAAGTTCAGGGTTTCTCTCTCATCTGGAAAGGCACATGGCGAACGCAGTCAGGGCTTCTCTCTCAGCTGGAAGTGCACATGGCAGACACGGTGTCATCTGCTACCTTACTCTCCTGGCTTCTGGTTTCATGAAGCCCCCCGGGAGGCGTTTCCCTTCTTCATCTCCAAAGGTTGCTGGCTCATGGACTCTCTGCTTTGTGGTGCTACAGCAGTCTCTGCTCTCTCTGAGTGCAATGTGCTTTTAAACTTATTGCTTTTTTGTATCTATGGTATTTTTCACAGCTATATGAAAAATACATGAAAAAAAGAAATAGTAAATACTGTAGGTGAATTTGGTTGAAAATGGTTGTTTAAAGTCATGTATGTGAATAAGTTCCTCCTTGAACTGCTACAGATGTAAAAAAAAAATAGAGGGGTATATGGGACAAAACATAGCTATTGCAAACTATGGTAACAGCAATATTTTTAAAACCTTTCATCAACAGTAACAAATGTTCCACACCAATACTATGAGCCAACAATGTGGGGGGGATATTAAGTAGGGAGGATTTGTTTTTGCTTTATTATTATTATTATTATTAAATTATTACTATTATTACTATTATTACTATTATTTCTGTTCTGGAGTAATAAAAAGTTTCTAAGATCCAGCAAGAGGATATGTATACACAACTGTGTGATGGTTCTGTGAGCCAGTGACTGTATACTTTGGATGGCTTTGTATGGTGTGTGAATGTTTCTCAATAAAATTGAAAAAGAAAATGTCTGTAGAAAGCAACTTTGGAGTTACTGCCCATAGGAGAAAGTTCATTTGAAGAGTAAATATTTGCTCTCATTCAACGCTGATGTATAGTAGCTATAACCTAACTTTAAATATTTTCCTCTGGCTCTTTCAACCAAATTATCTCATTTCTTATTTGAGAGTTTTAGGAGATCTGATTCAATAATTGGGGGGTGGGGGAGCAAGGATGGCAATTTTTTGTTTTTAAGCTTTGCTTCAGAAAGAGCATTTCCTCCCACGTGTTTTCTTGATCCATCAGCTAAGAAAGCCTAGAAGCAATGATGCCCCAGTGGCATTGAGCACCCAGTACCCAGATCTTGGTTTCTAACACTATTATCTAAAATAATAATTGAAAAAAGGAAACCAGGGATCCTTGGAGAAAAGGCTGATTCTAGGACTGGGTCAGGAATTACGCAAGATGAGCCTGGAACATTGTATAATACCAGAATGTAAGGAACTGGTTAAAAAAAAAAAACAACTACAACGATGGGCTATGTCAAAGGGGTACAGGAGACAACTGAAAGAGCTCCCAATGGCCAAAGCTGGAACAATTTGAACAAAATTAAGTAATATTGGATTATAGCACTAAGTATAAACTAAATATCCATGCATCCATACAGATATAATTAAATGATTAAATAAATACATAAATTAAGGAAAATAGACAAGCCTATTCCAAGATTTCAAGAAACAAGTGACTTATGTAGAGATTTTACCCTCAAAGAAGTAGAGCATAACTCTCCACTTCTTAACTGTGGGATGTGTGTAGTAATTTCCTACCAAAGAGTTAGGTTTAGAAAGGGGGGGTGGGGGAAGAGTAAATTTACAAGGAAGAAACCTGACAAACACTTCTTCAAGCAGATGATCAAGGTTAATATCAATAGTAGTAAGCCATCTTGATTATATGTACACTGGATGGCCCAGTCTAATCATGAGAAAAACATTAGACAAACCCCAATCAAGAGACAGTCTACAAAATGCCTGCCCAGTACTCTTCAAAATTGCCAACGTAATCAAAAACAAGGAAAGTCAGAGAAACTGTCACAGTCAAGAGGAGCCTAGGAGAAGTGACAACTAAATGTCATGTGATACCCGATTGAATCCCAAAACAGGAAAAGGATAATGGGTAAAAACTAAGGAAATTTGAATAAAGCATAGACTTCAGTTAATATTACTATATCAATCCTGCTTCATTAGTTATGACAGATGTACCACATTTATGTAAATGTCAGTAATAGGAGAAAACTGGATATTGTGTGTATGAGAACTTGCTGTACTATCATCGCCAATTTTCTGTAAATCTAAAACTCTTCTAAAATAAAAAGTCTATTTTCATAAAAAGAAAAGAACATTTAAAATCCATCTTAATTCCATCCTGGGCACGTGGAGATTCTGATTCAACACCTTCCATATTGTTATGTTCACATTCCTTTTGTTCTGAAAATCTTTAAATTAGATGACAATTGTTTTTGCCGTGAAAACCTTGCTTTGTCACTTCTTTCTTTTCCTTGAGGATTAGGGAGGTACAGAAGATTGCTTTCTAAAGGGTGCAGCTCTGCTAAATTCAAGATTTTAATATTGTGTATAAAACTCTCTTGTTATGTCTCAATGTGAAAAGCATTCATATTTTTATAAAAATTTCATTAAATAAGGGTATTTATTGAACTAAAACCAATATCCAAAAACTAAGAAGAACGATCCCTAGAAGTATGAAACAGGCTGAGCGCTCTAGCTGCTGGAATAGTGAGCTACTGAGGGTTGATGGGGGCCAACTTTGAGTCCTACGAGCACGTCGGAAGAAGGTAGCAAATGGAGCCCTGGGACCAGCACTGCTGGGCACTCGCTACCAGCTCATGCCTGGGGCAGAGAGCCAGGTATCACCTAAAGAGGGAGGTCAGCAAGGCTATTGCTGCCTGCAAACAAAGGCAACTGCTCTAGTCAAAGTGCGTGCCAAGGGGAGCTGCAAACTTCCAGACCACTTGGGGAGTTTGTGTATTGCACAGTGGTGACCAGCAATGGGGTCATTAGGGAATGAAATCCAAGCTGTGTTTGACTAGCCACCAAGCCCTGTGTGCCCAGCATACGTTGAGGCTGCCTTGGGGAAGGGGGAGCTTTTATCTTTTGAGTTGTTCCTCCAGTTAAGCACTCTGTCCCTGGCCCTGCATCTGCCCACAGTGGCTGACTTTTTGCTCATTTACACAGTGGTGCACTCTCTCTATGGGGACACTACAGCCTCGAAAAATGCTAGCTGCAACAAAAACAAAACTGTGGGGAAGTGCCTCACTTCCAGCTGCTGCCCAAGAAATTAAGCCTCTGCTCTTTCACAACAAAATAATAGTGACTCCAAAAAGCCTCCCTACTTTCTTTGGGCTTAAATGAAATGAACAGGGACAGAACTCATCTCAACTCTAATACTGAAACATATAGATCCCCTCTTTAAAACAACAAGCCAACTGAAAATTCAACATATGGGAAAAAATATGGCAACTCCAAAGGTAATATGTTTAGGAAGCAGCTGGACCAAGTGGGATACCATCACAAAGCGTTGATGTTCTTCTCGGTGCTCTCCACTCAGAGAATCAATTCTTTCTCTGCCCCTTGGATAAATCTTGGGCAGATCTCACTAACATTTAGCTTAAAAAAAAAAAAAAAAGTCTAGGGCGGGCCATGGTGGCTCAGCAGGCAGGAAGGCTTGCCTGTGATGCCAGAGGACCCAGGTTCGATTCCTGGTGCCTGCCCATGTAAAAAAAAAAAGTCTAATAATCATATGTCTATTCTAACTCTAGTTCAGTGTAATAAAAAGCACCCTAACTATTTTTTCAATTAACAGCTTTTCCTGTCCCCCAAGTGGAAATGTAGAGAGGAGGCGAACGGCTATCATTTGCTTCTTCATCCTGTCTTGGCTCCCTCCAACCCCGTTTGCTAGCTTTAGCTTGCAGATCTATGCAGGATCTAAGGAGGAAGGTAGATTTGATAAGTACATCATCAGATGGTATTTGGTAGAACGTCTGGGAAAGCTGCCTTAGTTCTAATAAGGGGAGCAGGGAGCAGTCTATTAGGCACTGTGCCTTATTCCTCTTTACAAAACATCAAACTGAATTTGAACATTTTTGACTTTTGCAATTACCTAAGGAATCATGAATGATGCCCTACGGTGAGGCTCCTTCCAAGTGGAATCATTGTGAGTAGCCCTACTCCTTCACTTGCTCCAGGTCTGTAGCCTTATGGGGTCATTCCTGGACGCAGATTTGCCTGGCTGGCAGAGCTCCCAAATGGCCCTGGTGTCCCAACATGGCTGATGCTCCATAACTGGCTCCTGCTATCCTGGGATGTTTGGGTTGCTTCCTCCATCACAGACTGATACTGAGAAGTCCCTCCATGGAACAAGGTCTCCCTGCTGGCTATTTACGTACTACTCACACTTTAGCTTCTGGACTTCAAGCAAACAATTTTTCTGCTATGGGTCTCTTCACCCTACCTGTTGACTTTCTTGTGCAAGATCTCTTTTAAGCCCACCTCAAAGGGTTTTTGCATCTGGTCCCAGAAACCATGCCTCTGGGCCCCCAGGCAATGAGAGTGCAGCAGATCTTGCAGGCATCACCAGGCTGCCTGGCGATGCACAGGCTGCAGGACCAAATTGTCAGGAGAACCAACTAGGAAAACCCCCTGGTAACTGATGGGACTATGTCCATGACTACACACAAGTCATCTCCAACAGAATCTCAAAAATACACAGAGGACCTGAGAAGGGGGGCAGAATTCCCCTCACAGAAGGTATGAGTAGAGCTCAAGAAATGCCACAAGCCAACTGTTTCTCGGCGGCTAGATTTTCCCCAGATGTGCATGGCTGAGAACACATTAGCTATATATCTGCATCATGCTCACTAGGTATAAGGGTTTCTTCAACCTTTGACTTGCTCAGACAAGTTCTTTCTTAAAATGGGCTTCTTAGGATAAGCTGCTTGGAGTTCCAGTTGTCACCAATCCTTCTCACATTTCCAGCCCACGTCCAGATGAGTTAAGGGATACTGAGTGTAGCTGAGGTCACTGAAGAGATTTTCAAATAAGCTATTCTGAAAGTCCCTGACATCATCCGCTCAGAACTGCTATCCCTAAGGCAGCACAACCTCCTCTCAGCAGCAGGGACAGTTGCTCTGATTATGCCTCCCTGGTAGGGCAGTTTGCTGAGTGAGGTACCAGGAGTGTGGTGAGATCTCACACCCTCAACCAGCTCACTGCCCATAAAAGGTGAGGGGAATCTGTTTCCCAAAGGTATTTAAACCAAATGAAATATCAGCTCATGATATGGTTCTGAAAATATTTGACACTCTAAAGTTTAGAAGGAATATATATGTATTTCATTCTGATTCAAACTGACTTGCCAGTTCTTTCGAAGACACTTGAATCCCATTTATAGAAAAAAAAAGTTCATTTAAATTTGAGTTCATTTTTGCATATGCATGTGGGTGTGTGTTTGCACACTTCTGGAATTCCACACAGAGTTAATGGTTTATTCTCTAGGTCTCTCGGGTCCTGTAAAGTATGAGCTCAAATTAAATCCAGAAGTAGGAAGTATGTATCACTATAAATCAGTATATATATCATGTATTTATATAAACCAACTAACAAAATTATATGTAGGAACAATTTTCTAGAAATGTTCCTCAGATGGTAAAATTACAAAATTGTTCAACATCAATATAGTCCTGCAGGATCTATGTAATCACTAGAAATATAACAAAAGCCACTGTAACTCTAGGTAGAAAATTGTGCCCAGTCAGACTCTTTCACCTATTTTCCACCCATGTTTTTAAAATCAAGGTTGAAAAGTCAGGTTAAAAAAAAATTGAGTTGATTATAGATTTATAGTAACGATAAGGTTCCAGTACAGCACTCCCAAGAGATCCTGTCATCAGTGAAGCCACTTCATTACTTTTTCTTAGTGCTCATTTTGAAAATGAGCCTACTCCAATTATTGAATGTTTATCACATAAGTTGTACACATACTTTGAAGTTGCTTTAAAAAGTTACTGGTATTATCCATTGTTTGATTCAACTGCAAAAAGTTGTATAATTGCCAAAATTTAAAATGGACATTCTTTTTCTGTAAATATGTATTATGAGAAATAAAGAATGGCAGGACCATTGCTTTCATGAAAATATCTACTCTGAGTTCATTTAAATATTTATCAATTACTTGTAGAAAGGGAGACTAGATAACATCTAATTCCCTTTCCAATTCCTAGATTCTGTACCTCTATGAAATAAATAGTGTTATACGTTTGTTTTTGGATAGTTTGATGTTTTTTTCAAGCCCCTAGTTTCTAGAATATCAAAAACAAGAAAACAAAAATAATTCATCTCTTCATGGGAAGGACAAATGTCAATGCATCTAAAGTCTGTGTTAATCTTCAAAATGCCATCAAACTTTTAAAAAATGGCATGCTTCTTAACACCTTGATCAGCATAAATTCATAATAATAGCAATAATAATAATGGCTAATATTTATTGAATGCATGCTACATGTGACATTGTGTCAAATCCTTTACCTATTTTCAATTTCTTTTCATCTTTCCAATTTAAAGAGCAGTTATTATTATTCCTGTCTTAGAGATGAGGCAGTAAGCACAGAGAAATTAGATGACATGCCCATATCAGCTCAGCTTATAGGCTAACCCACTCTGGAGAGCCCTGCCTAGTCCCTAGCAGCCACCTTGAGTCTGTACTATCTGGCAGCCAAGAGAAACCGATTGATCATTAAATTCAATCAGCCCAGTGAAGGACCTGACCATTTCCATAGGATAAACAAAGATTTCTTGACACTTAATTATTTTTAAAAAAACATTCCTTCAATAAATAATGGCCTTGGGTTTTGCATAACAGTTTCTTAGAATCTCTCAATAAATCTGAGATAAAGATATGAAAGCTCAAGTTAAAAAGATCCTTTCTTCTGTTTGATGAGTGTTGAAACTACAGTTAGCCACATAAGAAAATCTCTATCTTTCTTAATCCAGGAATCAATCTTTGAATGAATATACATGCATATATCAGATGAATATCCTTTAAACAGTCTTCCATGTATATCATTTTTCATCATAGTATGTAAGATAAAACTTGAGCAGCAAAAAGTTTGAGGTAATAATCTTGGTAAAGGCCTATAGTATGAGTAGCCAATTAAGAAAGAAATATATGCTTTGAAATGTAATCAAGGTATTATTCAATAAATGGTGGTGGTGTACGGTGGAGAGTCATATAGAAAAAAGATAAATTTAGATTCTACGTCTCACTCCTTATATGAAAATAAATTCCAGATGGATCAAAAATGTAAACATTTAAAAATAATACCGGGAAAGTTCTAGCAAAAAAAAATGGGCTAAAATTATTTTTACAACCCCAAAGTGGGGAGATCTTTTTAAGTCTGGCCTAAAATCCAAATACCACAAGCAATATAAATTAAATTACATAAAAGTAAAAAGTTATGCATGAGAAAAATGCCACAAACATAGCCAGAAGACAATTATCAAACTGGAAGGAAATTTTTCATTACATTTCACAGACAAAAGTCAGATTTCCTAATATAGTAGGAATTCATACAAAGGAAAGCTATATAGACAATCATAGACAATATGCAGAGGATATGAACACACAGTCTACCAAAGATGCTTTGCCCTCTGTTTCCCCTGACCTATTCCATGTATAGAGTAAATTTAGTGCTAGGCCCAGGTCCATTGAGTCTTACTAGGGGGATTGCCAGTCTGAACCTGGAACCAGTGGTGGTAGTGGGACAATGTAGCCATAAAGGCATATTGCATTCCCAGCATCTAGAACAAAAGCTAGCACATACTAGGAATTCTATAAAAAATATTTAAATGGTGAATAGAATGGATGGATGAATATGTTATTAAGTGAGAAAGGGCTAGGTGCAGAAAGGTTATCATTTTTATAAAAAGATAATATAGCTTCTATTTGTGTAGGCTAACTCTGGTGGAATGAACAAGTAATTCACACCCCAGTAGACGATTTTATCACTTCCGTATCCGGTGGTCACAGGAGTTTTTAAAACCAAGAGCAGTAGTTAGGTTCAGGTGTCAATTTGGCCAGGTAATAGGCCTACTTATTCTGTTTACTGTGGACTTTAATCAATAGCATGTGAATTTCATCTACATCTGCAGTCGGCTAGGGGGAATGCCTTCTGTAATGAGTGAAGCTTAAAAGGAGAGGTCAGAAGAAAGAGAAACAGCTCAGTACAGCTCAGCAGAGCTCAGCACAGCTCCAAGGAGCTCGGCTTACACCCAGACATTTGGAGAAGCAGAAAGGAACCACCCCACCGAAAGCTGTTTGAACCCAGAAGTGGGGAGAGAAGCCCCGCAGACGGTACCTTGTGACTCCCCACGTGACAGAGGAACTCAAATGAAAGCTACCTTCCTTTCCGCTGAAGAACTATGAATTTTTAAGCAAATCCCCTTTACAAAAACCAGTCCATTTCTGGTTTATTGCATTCCAGCAGACTTAGCAAACTAAAACCCCAGGACAAAAATTTTCCATGGAAAACAGTTGGCGTGCTCTATCATATATGTAAATATATGAATGATCATTCAAGAAATGTATATGATAGAGCTAGTTAGCAAATTCATCTGGAAAGGAAAGAGACCCAGAATAGCTAAAAGCATCCTGAAAAAGAAGACCGAAGTTTGGCCACAGTGGTCAAACACTTCCTGACCTTAAAACCTATTATAAAGCTACAGTGGTCAAAACAGCATGGTACTGGCACAAAGACAGAAGCATTGACCAATGGAATAGAATAGAGAGTGCAGAAATATACCACCAAATCTATGGTCAACTGACTTCTAACAAGACCCCAAATCCTCTGAACCTGGACAAAATAGACTTTTCCATAAATGGGCATGGAAGAACTGGATATCAATAAACAAAAGAACGATACAGGACTCCTATCTTACACCCTACACAAAAATTTACTCAAAGTGGATCAAACACCTAACTATAAGAACTAGCATCATAAAGCTTCTAGAAGGAAATGTAGGAAAACATCTTCAAGACCTAGTAATAGGAGGTAGCTTCCTAAACTTTACACCCAAAGCACAAGCAACAAAAGAAAAAATAGATAAATGGGAACTCCTCAATATCAAATGCTTCTGCACCTCAAAAGACTTTGTCAAAAAGGTGCAAAGGCAGCCAACTCAATGGGAGAAAATATTTGGAAATCACATATCAGACAAAGGTTTGATATTTATTTACTTTGTATATATGTTATACTCTACAATAAAAAGAAGTTAAAAAGAAAAAAGAATGTATAGAAAGGAAGTGGCAATGATGATTTTGAAGTGGAAAATTATTAAAGCAGATATTACCAGGATGTCATTATTATCTGCTTTCAGAAATGTATCATTCTAGATATTCTGAGAACCATAACACACCAAAGGGGGTTGGGGGGGGGGAGCCCTGAACTGGGGCAGGAGCAGGGAGAGGGATAAAGTACACAGGGAGAAAGCCAAATATTAACCATATAGAAACCCAATGATCCCACCAGAATTAGTATGTTAGAAAAGATAAAGTAATCATATTGATCTTTCATATGAAGTTGCTAAATATCAATCAATTGGTTTTGGGAAGAGGAATGCTGATAACAATTTGGGGTGGGGGGTGGTTTAAAGAGCTTATATTAAATTTTCTGATCTGAGCAAATAGAAAACACTCTTATTTCAAAGACTGAAAAATTATTAAGAGTAGAGAGAAATACATTTTTCTGTTCCCATCCAAGAATTGTTAAAAATCATTAAGAAATAAACCTGAAAGACAGGGATACAGTATTGCCTGACTTTATACGACTCAATATCATAGTGTCATTTAAAAGGAGGTCATTTCTTCTAAATGATTCTCACGGTGTCAGTTCTGTATCAGGATAATCTTTGTCTGCATATATAATATACTATGGCTACATTTTCCCCTGATCTCCTGGAGTTTAGCCCCACGTGTGCATAATTCAGTATCCAGCCAAAGATTGTTGAGAACACTGTGCAGATATCTAGATGTTCTGCATTCTCTCTCTCTCTCTCTCATTCTCAGCCCTGCAAATTCTAGCCACTGCACTCTCTCCAAACTCTGATCTCTGCCACTTCGATTCAGTGAGTCCACTAGGCTCCGTCTCAGTTCTTCCCTGCCCCGGGGCTGGAAACTCCTTCAGGGAGTAAGATAGAAAAACCACACTTCTAGCCTTGTTGGGTTCCCTCCTCTCAGATTTCACAGTCCTCCCTTGCCTGCTGCTCACTGTCTGAAAACAATTGTTAGAAATATTTTGTCTGATTTTCTGGTTTACTACAGGAAGAAAACTGTTGTAGCAGTTAAACCTTTATGAACAGAAATACAAGTCAGTAAGTTTATTTTTTATACTTTCTCCAAAAGAAATTAAGAGTATTTTCAAGGTCCATTTAAATGGTATTGTGGTCATGTTAAAATACATGCACACAAGAATTCTTAGCTCATAGAGATTTGATTGAAATATTTATGGGCTAAATGATTTGAAGTCTGAAATATGCTTCAAAAATATGGGTGAAGGTGAAAGTACACGGTTATACAGTGGCCATGAATTTATAATTATTGAAACTGGGTATGAGTGCTGACGGATGTTTGAAATTTTCCACAATAAAAACTTTTCTTGAATCAAAAATCAACATAATGTCACAACATTCTGATTCTAAGGCGGACTTGTGGAGCATAGAAATAGTGACACATACGTGTCTGGTTTGGAAGTCACCTTTTCAAGCCAATAATCCTCAAGACCCAAGGATACTTTATGACAAACAGGAGCTTAGTGCCTAGTATTCCCAGAGAAACATCACCATATTGGGCTAATCTCTTTTTGAGTTTGCATCAGAAAAACAATACGTAGATAGATAGATAGATAGAAACTTACAAAAGATAGAATGGACTTTGAAGCATTTTTTAGTCATCCTTTTATTGAACAAGTTCCATTAAAAAAAAAACCTTGCCCAGTTCCAGTCCCCATGTATGCTGGTTCTCTCTTTAGAAGTTTCTGAGGAGCTCTGCATCTTGTTGATTTGTCTCTCCATCATCTTTCTTTTTCAGGAAGAAAAATTATCTTCCCCACCACTGGGCCCTCCCAGCTATCTATAACTAACCAAAGATTCTGCCAGTACTAGTAGCAAGAACTCTTCTTGTGACATGGATGACTTTGTTTTGGTTCCACACAATATCTTGTCAGACCATTCATATAATATGCCAATGAGAACTGCTGGCAGATGTGCTTCAAAAGAATTCTTGGTGTGTGGAGGGCAATGCCAGTTTACAGTGTTACCTCACAGTGAAGCAGCACCCATTCCAGTTCCTACTCAGATAAGGAACTATCTGCTCATAGAGCAGAACCTCACATCTCCTGGCACAGATCCACATGGTTGTCCAAGACCTGCAGAGGTACAAAGTTCTGCCACCAGCCCTGTGGGTTTCCTCTCACTGGGGTCCTGCTCCCCAGCTCCAGCAGACACAGCACAAACAGATGGATGAATGCATTCTAAGGGCTCCTCCAGACCTTACTCTCCTTCTCCTTTGGTGGGTGCCGTCCCAGAGCAACAGGCTCAGTGCTGCTGTGGGCCTTCGCAGGGCCATGAGTCCAAGAGCAGGAGCTCCTCAAGTTCTCCAGTGCCACAGGCTCAGTCAGCACAGTCTCTCTTGTTGGGGACTACACTGCAGAGCACCCCCACCCTCACCAGCATCTACTAGAACAAGGAGAAACTCAGAAAGCAGCACACTGACCCTGTGTGCCCATCGCACGCCAGGGCTGGGTTTAGTTACTCCCCTCAGTCCAGTCGGTGGGGCAGCCTTGGGCCCTCTCCCACCAAGCATAAGGATCCTCTCCACTGAGTCCTGACTGGTTCTTTAAAACTCCTTTACCAACTATCATTGGCTCTCCAACCAAGACCACAGCTCCCTTCAAAATCTCTAAAACGCAAGCGTCTTCCAACCTGTTGGCCTTGGTTACATGTCAGGGGTCAGCTGAAGGGCAGTGCAAGGATAGGAGTGAGCCCTGGGAGTGCTCCCACTGTGTCTTAGCACAGGGAAGCGAGAGGCAGTGATCTGAGCAGCACAAGGCAGACTTTGGCAGATCTGTCAATACTGGGAAATTATCACATCAACAATAAAGGCATCCTTAGGTGGTCACCTACATCAGGGTAGCATGGACAGGTTAAATACAGAACAATGGGTATAGTTCCTGCAGGAGGCTGTGATGTGCTGCTGGCCCCTCCTGTCGGAACAGAGGCATGTTCTAGGGCTGTTTCATTCACCGTGGGGTCTCCACCACACAGTGCCACAGCTCCCGCTGCACCCATATGTTCCCTTGAATGAGAATAACATCGGGGGAACCAGCAGCTCTGGGGGCCACCCTGCCCTGCCGGTAGCCAGGTGTGTGTAGATTCACCACCCGGGCCATGCTCAGGCTCCCAACCTGAGACTCATAACTTATGGTGCTTCACCCCCAGCTTAGAGGGGCTCATCACCTTCAAAGCCCCCGAAGTGCCTGAGGAGACACTGATGGAGTAAGAACACCCAGACACCTGTGTCATCTGAGTGTGATGTTGCTGTAAACTGAGTGTGTGCTGGACCTCACAGTTGTGGGGACCAGGAACCGAGAGCTGTGCACATCTGTGGTTTCCATGTACCCGATCCAGGAGACCGTGGTCGTGGCCCAGATCAGCCAGCTGAGCAAAGTCCAGGGGTGAGAGGCACAGCTGGAGTTATACAGGAAAGCGGCACAGCTGCTTGCAACTTCTTTGCATCTTGCCAAAGCCCAAATCAAGTCCGGGAAACTGAGCCCAACCTCCACTGTGCAACAAGTTGTCAAAAATCTGAAGGAAGGATAAAAATTCTGCATCAGCATGTGCAAGAAACTTAGAGGAAAACTGAATCTCTTCTTCTCTGACAAGCAGATTTATTGATGAAATCAACATGTGGCTGCAGAGAAGCTCATCTGTAATTGTGCTGAGGACATGGTTCAGTCTGAAGCCCTGGATGAGATGTTTCAGCAGACTGAATCTACTGCATATTACTATCCTAAGGCAGCTCTTCTTTGGGAAGTCCTAACGAAAATTCTACAGGGCCCTGCAGATATTGAAAATGTTCATAACTCTAAGCCTAGTATTGGAAGATTGTCGACACTCTGCTACAGGCCCGGGACCACGTGACTGGCGGCTTGTCCTGTGGGCCAATGAGTGGGAAAGGGAGGCTGTGCATGCGGGTTCACAGTCTGGATTTTGCTGCCCCATTCCCAGGAAACGGTAGTTTCAGAAAGGAAAAACTATCCAAAAACCATGTATTTGTAGGAAATCTGCCTTATCGGAGAAGTTGTCCCTTCCCTTTTTCTTTGAGAAAACAGAAGCAAGAGTATTCCACTTGGCTTTCAGTTTGAACTTGGTAAATAATGTACTTTAAGAACTAGAATAATCAGTATTCTTTTTTTTTTTGTATGCTGTATGGTGGGGTCACATTTCATTCTTTTTCCGTTTGAGATCCCATTATTGCAGCACCATTTGTTGAATTTTTTTTGTTTGTTTATTTGTTCATTTTTGTTGGTTTCTCTGTTTTGGGAAGTGCATGGGCCAGGAATCAAACCCAGGTCTCCTGCATGGCAGGCATGAATTCTACCACTGAACTACCCTCGCACCCCCAATCAGTAACAGATATTCTAATGGATAATTAAGAGTGAAATAAAGTCAGTGGCTCTTCCCTCATTCACCAGAGCACTGTGTGAAATGCCACACAGATGAGAATGAGGAAAATTAATCTGCCTGTCTCAGAATACTAGCGATTTACTGAGGTATGAAGTGAAAGAGTCTATGCCTTGTCCAGACAATTTGGTATTTGGGTTAAGTTTGTCTAAATCTGAGCACATCTCCTAAAGCAGTTCACCAATAAATAGCTCAAGAAAAAGTGAAAAATGGCTCTTGAAAGACATTTTGAAGTCTTCAGTTTGACCTAACATGGACATGTTAATCTTCTAAAATATTTCACATTGCATTAATTTATTAAAACACCTGTGTATTGGATTTTGCAATTTAAAACTAAATGATGCACGGATGGACTTGTTTGAAATAATTCTACTTGACATATACATATACCCTTTCCAGAACGCAGATGTAATCTCTAGCAGACTTTTAAATGATAAAAACTTGTATTTATGTGAACCTTTGCATTTTTTTTTACCTATTCATCTACAATCACAGATTTTGTCAGTAATATTTTGAGTTGCTGGTTGTTTGCTTTTCATTGTATTTTTAAATGTGCATGCAGAATGTACATTTATTCCTGTGACCTGTCTCTAGGTTTATTCAAGGGTAGGTTTATTCCGGCAATGCTAGAACAAATAACATAAATCAAGAAAATCCTTTCAAGAATTGTAATAGGGCAAAAACAAAACTGGTGATCTAATGACTTGTTAGTGATGTGGCATTTCCATACAAAGTTAGTGAAAAAATGAGATTTATTTTTAAATGAAGTTAGTTTTCTCTTAGGAAAATGGACAGCTTGCTCCAGCCAGATGTGTTTTTACCTGTTAATAAAAACTGTTTTAACTATTAATCCTGACAGTTCATCAAACAGCTATTTGTGGAGAATGCAGGCAGTTAAGGACCCTCCAGAAATGGTTCCAACATTGTATATTACTTTGTTTCTTTTATTTATCTGCTTGAGTACTTAAATAAACTGTCCTCTGCTTTTAAGCCTTTTATTTGAATCTTTTTAGATGATATAATGTGAACTGTAACAAACTGCACAGATACTCTTTGGTATTAAACTAATTTTAGTGTACTAATGAAAACCAATCAACAAAAACCTGTGTTTTGCTTCCTTTAAATCGAGAAAGTAATGTAAATTCTACCTGACTTGTCTGTATGAAATTCCAACAGTTAACATGGAACTTTTATTTATACAATATTTATATCTTTAGGTTTTTAACACAGTGTTTCCACCTCTCATTTGTAACTTGAAAATAGGTGAAGCCCATGGAACCGTCATGTAATAGCCTTTTTATCATTGTCTATACAAATGCATATTAAGGTAAAATAAAATGACAAAGTGCTTCTAGGGTACAGCCGAATTCATATGAAGGAACTTGTCAAGCCAGATAATTTCTTAGTGAGTTTGAAGATTTAGTTCCGTCACCCTTTGATCTGCCGGGGATTGAAGGCTCTTGGTAGCTGTCAGGCAGGCTGAGCGTGGCGTGCTGAGCGTGGCGGGCTGAGCGTGGGGGCCTGAGCGTGGGGGCCTGAGCGTGGGGGCCTGAGCGTGGGGGCCTGAGCGTGGGGGGGCTGAGCGGGGGGGCCTGAGCGTGGGGGGGCTTAGCGTGGCGTGCTGAGCGTGGGGGCCTGAGCGTGGCGGGCTGAGCGTGGCGGGCTGAGCGTGGGGGCCTGAGCGTGGGGGCCTGAGCGTGGCGGGCTGAGCGTGGGGGCCTGAGCGTGGGGGGCTGAGCGTGGGGGGCTGAGCGTGGCGGGCTGAGCGTGGGGGCCTGAGCGTGGGGGGGCTGAGCGTGGCGTGCTGAGCGTGGGGGCCTGAGCGTGGGGGGGCTGAGCGTGGGGGCCTGAGCGTGGCGGACTGAGCGTGGCGGGCTGAGCGTGGGGGCCTGAGCGTGGGGCCTGAGCGTGGGGGGCTGAGCGTGGGGCCTGAGCGTGGGGGCCTGAGCGTGGGGGGTGCTGAGCAGGGATTCCTCTTGCTGCTTGCTGGGGTATAAGCACTGTACTCTGTATGATTTTTCAGAGTTTATGGGTGCAATTTCATTTATCTCAGTTATCACCACTATCCCAGTTAGTCCTTAAGTGGGTATGTTTCTTCTCTCTCCTCCCCCACAACT
The DNA here is from genome assembly GCF_023851605.1 of Tamandua tetradactyla. Lineage (NCBI taxonomy): Eukaryota > Metazoa > Chordata > Mammalia > Pilosa > Myrmecophagidae > Tamandua > Tamandua tetradactyla. The sequence goes on along the minus strand of NC_135343.1, from coordinate 41,677,795 downwards.
TTCTTTTTCTATTTTCATGGGCAGGCACCAGGAACTGAACCCGGTCCCCAACATGGCAGGAGAGAACTCTGTCTGCTGAGCCACCGTGGCCCGCCCCTCTCCCCCTTTTTTAAACACAGGATAAGAGGCTCAGAGAGGGTAAGTGATTGATCTGGAGTCAGGCAACGAGGGAAGTGGTCAGGCCATCGTTCGGTGACTTCCAGGTTCATTCTCCTTCCTCGTGTACAATAGAGTTTCGCGGTAGACGGAGTGCGTGAACCAGTGACGTCTGAAGCAGCGGAGAAAAACGAACTGTAAATTCCTGGCTAATGGTTCTGATCACACTTCCATCATCAAGGCTAAGTGTTTTAAGAGATTTTGCCTTGATTACAGTAATAATAAATGCTTTATGTTTCCTTGAGGGAAAAAAAATCAATATAGGTACCTCCATGATACCCACTAAACAACACAAAGCAGATTTGTGATGGCAGAGACGCAGAACATGAGGGCATGTCGTGTAAAAACAAAACTGAAGGAAAGGGAAACTGGAACGCTACGGCAACCTTTAATGGCTAAGACTTACCAGTTCAGATCCTTGGCCCCCCTGATTCACCAACAGCCAGGGCCTGGCACCTGCCCACCAGCCAACAGGTTCTCTGCTTGCCGGTGTCTGAGAGGTTGCACAGGCTCTGCTCAACACCAGAGACCACTGCTGCTGCAGCTGCCACCTTTTTATTTGTAGAGTGAGTTTTCACAAACTGCAAAACCAACCTGTCCTGTCACAAACTCCATCTCAAAGGAACCTGGAACACCGTGTGGCAACAAAGGCAGGCCGTAAGAGAGAGGCTACAAAAAAGCTACCAAAAAGCAGATGAAAAAAGTCAGAGATAGCATCCTGTCTGTGCCCCAGGATCCAGTCCAGGGCTCTGTCCCGCAAATCCACACTAGAACACAAATTGAGAATGCGAAATAATTTGCATATAATTCTCCTCTCAATTTGCAAAGGCTTTTCCTATATAACTGTTCATAGAGCACCTACTCGGTGTGTCCGAGGTACAAATCCTTATCTCCATTTTGCAGAAAGGAAAAATGAGGTTCAAGGAGGCTATGAAACTTATCAAGAATATGGAATACCAAGGTCCATTTCCTCCAGTTTAATTGCTTTAACATACTTGAATGCAACCACAGAGCTCTGGAAGGAACATTATGGCCAGGAGCTGCTGCAGCTCTAGGACACCCACCACCAAACCCCACTGCAGCTGATGGAGTCTAACTATTCATCCAAGATTCCAAGTCCTGTAAAAGCCTCATACTTCACACTTATACAAATTAACCTGAAATTGATAATAGATCCTATAGAACCTAAAAGTAGAAAATGTCTAGAAGAAAAAAATTGGAAAACATCTTTATAACTTTAGTTTAGGCAAAATTTCCTTAGATGCAACAGCAAAAGCATGATCCATGTCAGAAAGAAATTGATAAATTAGAATTCATAGAATCTTAGCTACAACAGTAAAAGCATGATTCATAAAAGAAAGAAATTGATACATTAGAATTCATCAAAATTAACAACTTGCACTCCTCAAAAGACGCATTAAGAAAGTGAAAAAATTAGGCACAGATTGGGAGGAAATATTTGCACATCACAATGCCTATAAAGAACCTGTGTCCAGAATATATAAAGAATTTTCAAAACTCAGTAATTAAATAAAGCCAGCCAATACAAAAAGAATGGGCAGAAAAATTGAACAGGTATCTTGTGGTAGGTTGAATAATGGCCCTACCCCAAAGATGTCCCTGAAATTTATGAATGTGTTCCCTTACATTACAAAACAGACTTTTCAAGTACAAATGAGTTAAGATTTTGAGATGGGAGAGGGAGGGAGTGCAGTTATCCTGGATTATCCAAGTGGGCTCAATGGAATCATAAGAGTTTTTATAAATGGAAGGCAGGAGGCTCAGAGTCAGAAAAGGTTGATGTGATGCTTGGGGCAGAGAGAGAGACAGTAAAATGCTAAATGACTAGCTTTGAAGACAGAGGATAGAATCATGAGTCAAAAAAAATGCAGGTGGCCCCTAAAAGAAAGAAAAGGCAAGGACACGGACTTTCCACTGGAGCTTCCAGAAGGAATGCTGCCCTGTCAACACTTGGTTTTAGGATTTCTGACCTACTGACTATAAAAGAATATATCTGTGTTGTTGTACCTAACTTTGTGGTAATTTGTTACAATAGCAATAGGAAACTAATATACCCATCAACAGAGATATACAAATGGCAAATAAGCACATGAAAGTACACTCAACATCAAAAGTCATCAGAGTGGGCCATGGTGGCTCAGCAGGCAAGGATGCTTGCCTGCCATGCCAGAGGACCCAGGTTCAATTCCCGGTGCCTGCCCATGTTAAAAAAAAAAAAAGGCAAAAGTCATCAGAGAAATGCAAATTAAACCTTCAGTGAGATGCCGCTTCACACATACCAGAACAGCTAAAATTTTAAAATAGTCAATGCCAAGGGCTGGCATGGATGGAAAGCAACTGGAGCACTCATATTGCCGGTAGAAATGTAAAATGGTATGGTCACTTTAGAAAACAGTTTAGCATTTTCTTATAAAGTTAAATCATCCTTACCATGTCATCTAGTAACCCCACATCTACGTTTTCACTTAGGGAAAATGAAAAGTAAAGTTCACACAAAAACTCGTACATGAACGTCTGCAGTGCCTTTATTTGTAAATGTCCCAAACTAGAAAAAACCTCTTTCAACTGGTGAATGGGTAAATAAACCACAGTATATCCATACATTGGATGGTTACTTGGCAATAAAAAATAATTAGCTTACTGATAGTCACATGAATATGGATGACTCTCAATTGTATTATAACTGAAGAAAGTAAGCTTCAAAAAGTTACATACTGCATGATTCCATTTATATGAACATTCTGGACAAGGCAAAACTAGAGATAGCAAAGAGATCAATGCTTCTCTGGGTCTGGGAAAGGGGAAACGGGTCAGCCTAAAACATGAGGATCTTTGAGGGGATGATAGAATTATTCTATACAGTGTTGTGGTGATAGTTATACAGTTGTATGTGTTTGTAAAAACTCACAGGATTCGTTGTTTTATTGTATACAAACTTGCTGTACCTTACTGTATAGAAATTATGCCTTTTTTTTAAATGCATAAAAATGTGATGAAGATCGATTCCAAATGGAATATATATCTAAATATGGAAGGAAAAACCAAAAGGTTTTGAGATATAAATGTAGAAAATATATTTAAGAACTCAGGCAAAGAGCAACATAAAATAAAACATTAAAATTTTAAATTACATTAACATTCTGAAACTTTTGCGCATCAAAGCACATCATTAAGGCAGTGAAAATGCAAGCTACAGTGTGGGAAGAGGTATTTGCAATAGACTTAGCCAACAGAGGAATCATATCCAGAATATAAAAAGAATTCTTACAAATCCATAAGAAAAACATAGATGATCAAATTTTAAAAATAGACAAAAGACACACAACAGGTATTTCACAAAAGAAGGTATCCTAAAAGCCCATTAAAACTATGAGAAAATGCTCATTCTCATTAGTCACTATGGAAATGCAATTTAAAACCATGACATAAATTGAAACTTCTATGAGATAGCACTAATCACACACCGGAGTGACTAGCATCTAAAAGTTTGGCAATCTCAAATGTTGGCTAGAATGCAAAGAAACTGGAATTCTTGTATACTGCTGGAAGGGATGTAAATTAGTAAAACCATTTTGGAAAGGTGTTTGGCAATCTTTACTAAAGTTGAACATTTGAAACTGTGTCTATATATTCACCAAAAAACAGGTATAAAGAGTTCATAACTATATTACTTTTAAGAGCCCCAAAGTGAAAATAGTCCAATTTTTATCAAGAATAAAAAGAATAAATAAATTTTGGGGTCTTTATTCAAATAAAGAAATATCTAGCATAAGCATGAATGGCCAACTAATAAACACAGTGACATGGATGAATCTCACAAATATGTGGATCAAAAGAAGCCATATAAAATAATTGATTCTATATTATTCCATTCATATGAAGTTGAAAAACAGGCAAAAACTCATCCACAATGTTAGAGATCAGGTGGGTCCTCTGGGAAGGAAAAGTGAATAATGATTAAGTGCATTAGAGGGACTGCTGGGATGCTGATATTTTATTTCTTGATATTGATGGTAGTTACACTGTGATCATTTATCAACTGGTACACTTAGATTTGTGCACTCTTCTGTGTGCATTTGATATTTTCATTTGAAAACTAAATATTTAAGGGAATATAAAGGACATAGAAAACTGAGAAATATTAAGTATTTTAAAGACTGCTCTCTATAGATATGGTGGTACTGTAGATATCTGTTGTTTCAAACTGCCCATTATTTTTCTCTTGTTTTTATCTCCTCCTCCCATGCACACATACACTCCGTTGGGCTGGGTGTCTGTCCCTATCACATTCCTTAGAGTCTTAGTGGGACTGCCTAATACAGCGTCCTTGCTGGTCAATAAGCACCTTTCCTGGGATTCTGGATCGAGAATGTAGCCATCCAGGGACAAAGGTGCTTGAAGATGATTCAGCCCATGGCGAACTCAAAAGATTGTGAATTCCACTGGGAAAGGCTGAGAGTTGCCAAGATTCCAGCGTACTATGAGGACCGAATTATGAAAGTTCCTCCATATCCTTCTAATACTTTTTTATTGCTTATGACAGTTATAGTTAATTTTCCTTCCTGACAAGCGAATAACCATATCTGGGTTTGGAGGTGGGAACAAACTATAATCAGAGAATATATGCCAAGATTTTAAAAGTAACAAGAGTCTAATTTCTTTTTCATTTTTCTTTTCTATATTTCCAACAGTGAAGAATAAATATGTATTACTATTTTGAAATGAAAGGATAATAAAGCTATTTTTACAAAGAGGGTCAGAGACAGAGATGGAAGCAATCAGCTGGAATGCGTTGGTTCTTACAACCGAGCTGCTAGATCTGAGTCTTCTAGGAGTATTGCAAATAACATAAGTACGCACAAAAACTTGTACATGAATGTTGATAGAGCCGCATTATTCATAATAGACAAAAAGTGAAAACAACCCACATGGCCTTCAATAGACAAATGGATAAATATAATGTGCTATAACACATACAATGGAGTATCATTCAGCCTTAAAAAGGAATGATGTATTCATATATGCTACAACATAGATGAACACTGAAAGCATGGGGATAAATGAAATAAACCAGTCACTAAAGACCAGATATCATGATGATATTGTTCATATGAAATGTCCAGAATGGGGAAATGTATAGATACAGGAAGTAAATTAGTGAAGAACAAGCAGGTACTAGCCATGTGCCTTCCTATGTGACAGAGGTGTCCCAGATGACAGCAACCTGTCTTCAGAGTCCAAGTATCATCCGTTCATGCCTTAATTGGAACATTTTTACAGCCTAAGAATCATAAATCATTGCTATGAGTTTCTGGTTCCAGTGGCTTCCTCTGTGGGTCCTCTCTTAGCTTCTCCGGGGCTTTTCTCTCTGAGCTTACTTGGTTTTTTCTGTCCTTTATCCTCTTATAAAGGACTCCAGTAAAGGGATTAAGACCCACCTTGAATGGCGTGGGTCACATCTAAAATGGAAATAACCTAACCAAAAGGGCCCGCCAACAAGTCTGTACCCACAGGAATGCATTGAAAGAACACTGCCTTTTCTGGGATTATATAACAGCTTCCAACCAGTTACATTAAGTAACATCTGCAGGTGAAACTTAACTTGATCTTACTATTTTGGACTCTTGCAGAAATGTTCTCACTATGCTAAGATTTAATGTTAGGATCTTAGTTTTTATAAAAATTAAGATCTTTTATGCACACTAGCATAAAAAATCCATTTGAAGAACATTCTGTTTTCGCAAAACCACATTTCAAGATAATATTAATTAAGTTACTCAGTGTACTTCATACGAAAACCCACACACATACAAAATTTCTCCTTAAATTCAGTTCCAGGAAAAAAATTGTGTCTTTGGAAAAATGTGTTTGCTTCTTTTTATCAGATTTAATAACCATATGTTTTCTGTCTCAAACTTTTTTCCTTAACTCCCAGGAAAAATTAGATCTAAACTAAGGACTCAATTGTGGTAAATGACACATCCAAGGTACCTGCTTCCATCTTCTGTCTCTGATCCTATTATAGAAATAGCTTTATTGTCCTTCCCATTTCACAGTGTAAAAGTAATACATATTCATTATTCACTGTGGGAAATAGAGACAAGAAAAATGAAAACAAATGTTTCTGTTAAATTTGGGTGTATACTGAATGCAGCTGAATGTGAGAATGATAGAGCGAGGAGGGCTGGGGGCACATATGAAACCAGAAAGAAAGATAGCCAATAAAGACTGAGATGGTATAATCCGGGAATGCCTAGAGTGGACAATGATAGTGACTAAATGTACAAATTAAAAATGTTTTTGCATGAGGAAGAACAAAGGAATGTCAATATTGCAGGATGTTGTAAGTAGATGGTCATTCATATTTTAAAACTTCAACTTCTATGTGAGACTGAAGAAAGAAATGTTTATTTGGTACAAAATTTATATTTTGACCAGTGCATTTCTAATTTAACTTATATGGACAGTTTAATTGAACACCATAAGTACATGGAACCTAGAATAGGGCATGAGATTTTGTAGGTTTGTCCAGTCAGTGTGATGCCCTGATAAATCCCAGAGTGATTTGAATAGTGAATAAAGAAGTATTTGCAAAGCCCCTTGGGGGAATGGGGAGAAAGGGGGAAAATTCAACTTCCCCATTTGGAGAATTCCTGATATTCTCACAAGCAGTGGAGACAACCAAATCAATAGGCCGAGCTCTCAATCTTGTGGTTTGTTCCCATGAAACTTATCCTCACAAAGGATAGGCTAAGCCTACTTAAAATTAGGCCTCAGAGTCACTCCCAGAGAACCTCTTTTGCTGCTCAGTTGTGGCCTCTCTCTGTCAACCAACACAGCAAGAAAACTTATTGCCCTACCCCTGTCTACATGCGACATGACTCCCAGGGGTATAAACCTCCCTGGCAATGTGGGACAGAAATCCTACAATGAGCTGGGACTCAGCATCAAGGGATTGAGAAAACCTTCTCGACCAAAAGGGGGAAAAGAGAAACGAGACAAAATAAAGTGTCAGTGGCTGAGAGATTTCAGAGTCAAGAAGTTAGCCTAGGAATTGTTCTTACACATTATATAGATCTCCCCTTTTTAGTTTACAGTGTGTTAGAGCGGTTAAAGGGAAGTACCTGTAACTGTAGAGCTGTGTTCCAGTAGCCATGTTTCTTGAAGATGATTGTATAACGATATAGCTTTTGCAATGTGACTGTGTGATTGTGAAAACCTTGTGCCTGATACTCCTTTTATCTACGAGATGGACAGATGAGTAAACATATGGATAAAAAACAAACAAATAATAGGGGGAACAAAGGTTAAAAAAAATGAGAAAAAAAGGGGGTGTATGTTCTCTGCTATGTATATGTATATAAACATCCCCTCCTGACACCATTATTGTCATCAGGTTGCCAGGAAGGAAAGCTGACTCTGACTTACTCAAGCAATAAAAAACTATTTATTTGAAGGGTACTGGATAGCTTGCATAATTGAAATACAACAGCCATGCCTCAGAATGCACGAGAACCTGGGCAGCCCTCAGTCCCCAACGATGGGATTCACAGGCAATCTCTCTAGCACCCTGCCATCAGCTGGCTCATCTGCAAACTACTTTCAACTTTTGTGACAGCCAACTGTAGCACTATATTCAGCAACCTCACCAAGACTTCATGGAACTGGCCAGGCCAGACACTCAGGGCAAATAAGTAAGGGGATGGTTCTGTTGCTGTGAAAGTGGGGTGAATAAAAGGGAATGTTTCATGTCACGAGCCAGATGTTTTCTTTTGTCCTCTTTTTCTCCCCCTTATGTGGTCACAACCAGGTGTTCATAAATTTATGTTGCCGCCACACCTCCCTCCATTGCTGTAAGAAAGAAACCCTGGCCTGGGAGACAAGGGACTCATATTCCTGGGGCCTTTCCTGAGTGGGCTTTAGCTACTGAGGACAGCGACTGTCTGCTGCCTCTATTGTCCTTTCTGCCCCAAGCCCACCCCCGCCCCCTCACCACCAGAGGAGGGAGAAGAGGGGTCCACACTGGGCAGGAGGCCACTGCCCCTGAGTACATTGCACATAATTAGAACAAAGTAATGGTTGATTCTGTGTGCATGTGTGTGGTTTTTTTTCTCAAATTAATGGCAGATAGTGTGATTCTGTTTGTTCTAGTTTGCTGCCTGCCGGAATGCAATATACCAGAAATAGAATGGCTTTTAAAAAGGGGAATTTAATAAGTTGGTAGTTTACAGTTCTAAGGCCGAGATAATGTCCCAATTAAAACAAGTCTATAGAAATGTCCAATCAAAAGCATCCAGGGAAAGATACTTTGGTTCAAGAAGGCCGATGACGTTCAGCGTTTCTCTCTCAAGTGAGAAGGCACATGGCGAACAGGGTCAGGGTTTCTTTCCCATCTGGAAAGGCATGTGGTGAACCCGGCATCATCTGCTAGCTTTCTCTCCTGGCTTCCTTTCATGAAGCTCCCCGGGAGGCATTTTCCTTCTTCATCTTCAAAGGTCGCTGGCTTTGCTTCAAAGGGCTCTCTGCTTCTCCCGGCTACGTCGTTCTTCTCTCTCAGAATCTCCCTTTCTCCAAAATGTTTCCTCTTTTAGTAGGACTCCAGTAAACTAATCAAGACCCACCCGAATGGGTGGAGACACATCTCCACCTAATCCAGTTTAACAGCCACTCTTGATTGAGTCACATCTCCTGGGAGATGATCTAATTACAGATTCAAACATAAACAGTATTGAATAGGGATTTATTCTGCCTTTACGAAATGGGATTTTGATTGAAACACGGTTTTTCTAGGGGACATACATCCTTTCAAACCAGCACACTGGTCAATACCCTTAGCAAGTAATATGCAACAGGCAGTATTCTGTTATGTATCTAATGCAGTATTTTTCAAAATGTGCTTATAGAACACAAGTGCCCATTGTGAGATTAACATTACTTCTGAGAAAAGAGTTCTGACAGTCAAAAAAACATTTGGGAAACATTACATACCATATTATATTTTTAGAAATGCAAAAGGCACTGTATCAAACTAAAGGCTCTGGAAAGTCCTACTATTCGAATTTCCCAAAGCTATTTTACTACAGATGATTTTTTCATGGGATACCTAATATTTCTTGTGAAATTGGTGTTCTGTTTAAACAGGGTTTATGAGACATTGGTTTAATATTTTAGAGGCAATATTACAAACTCGACTCTTATTAATAAAGTTATCTACTTACATTATATATGTTTTAGTGAAAGACTTGACAGGACTAATAAAAATAGTAGGTGACATCCACCTTTCTCTTCAGTTACTCCTCACCACGTGCTCAGAAATAACACAGACATCAGTTATAAACTGTTAATATCATATAACTAATGCTTAAAACACTATTTTCATTTCCTCAACATTTTCACTAATATAGAGCCCAGCTCACTCTGCTCTCAGGCTACAATGCTCAGGGAGCATCACGGAATTTTTTAAAATATCTATGCTCAGTGAAGAATCCATGAAGTAAAACATTTTTCTCTTATCAGTTTTTCAACAGCTTAAAAAGAATAACAGTTTTCAGTGTTCTGAAAATGTGAAATTGTTATGACAGGTTTATAGAAGCCAAAATTGGTACAACTTTTGTGGTGGGGCAGTTTGACATAAAAGAAAGAGATCTCAAACTAATTTTATCTAAATCTCAAAGGGCGGGTACTTCAGAGAATATTTGTTTGTAATATACACACACATTCACACACACATACATAAACATGCATACATATATCTGTATACTTATATGAAGAGATGGAAGGATATATGCTAAAATAATAGTGATTATCCACGGGGTAGGTGAAACTATGGATAGTTTTATTTGTTTCCTTATTATATTCTGAAAAATCAGAATATAATATATATTGGTTAAGAAAAAGTTCTTTAATAGTTTACATAAAATAGATGGCAATTTTAAGATTGTGGCACTCACCAAATGAAGAGAATTTGCTTTAAATACGGAAAGTGCTTGGTAATGCATCCCAGTATACACTTGTTCGTTAAATATCTGAATTTGATATATGCTAAATGAATGAAGCAATATCAGAAAGCCTATAAAATTTGACATAATATTACTATTTCAGTACACAAATATAATCTCTTAGACTTATTCTATTATCAATAGAACATTTTTCATATTCTTTTACCAGTTATAAGAAATAAGGATAGGGTGGTGTGATGGCAGCTTAGTGTGACAGAATTCTTGCTTGCCATGCTGGAGACCCAGGTTTGATTCCCTGTGCCTGCCCATGCCAAAAAAAAAAGAAAGAAAGAAAGAAAGAAGGACATTAAGTATTCTTTTAAATCCAGGATTGGCAAGCTTTTTATGTAGAGGAGCAAATAGTAAATATTTTATAACAGTCTCTGTTGTAACTACTCAACTCTGTTAATTTTTATGAAAGAAGCTATAAACAATATCTAGAATAATGTCTAAAGCTGCGTTCCAAGAAAACTTTATTTGCGGCAATGAAATTTGAATTTCATGTAATTTTTACCTCATAAAATACATTCTTTTTTTTCCAACCATTTTAAAATGTAAAAGTAATCTTAGCTCATAGGCCATACAGAAGAAGGTGGAGAGTCAGATTTGGCCAGAAGATATTGTTTATTGACCCCTGTTTTAAATATCTGTAGGGCAGTGTTCATGAAGAATGCTGTTTGTTCAAACAAAAATATGCTTATGCTTCTGGACTTCCTTATTAGAAAGATTTCAGATTTGATCTGACATTTCCTAGGAAGACTGACCCTAATAAATGCCTTTCTACCTGTGGTATCCAGCCTCCAAGGTGCTTTCTAACTTTTACCCCCTTGTGTGGTACGCTCCCACATGGCACTAGCATTGGCCTCTGTGTCCAAGGGCATAGGGCAGAAGGCACGCAACTTCTGTGATGAGGTTATAAAGACTGTGATTTCTGGTTTGGGTGCATGTTTTCTCTGTCGTTCTTGTATCTGTGCCATGTTGTGTAATGAGGCCCACATGGCAAGGAACTGAAGCTTCCAGCCAACACTCAGAGAGAAACTGAGGCCTGCCAACCATCACGTGAGTGAGTTTGGAAGCAGACTCCAAAGCAGACTCCAAGGCCTCCAACTGAGGCCTTGAGATGACTGCAGCCCTGGTCAACGGTTTGAGTGCAACCTCATGAGATACCCTGAGCTAGAACCACTCAGCTAAACCCTTTTGCACTCCATGGGAAACCCCCCACCCCCACCCAGAACCTGCAAAATAATAAATGTTTGCTGTTTTAAGCTGTTAAGTTTGGGGGTCATTTGTTACGCAGTCATAGATAAGTAATACAGTACCCGTTAGACCAAGTATTGTTGGGTTCCTAAGACAGACCCCCTCACACACCGTCCCCATGCCCTGACTCATAACCCAATGTTGGCTGGCTGCCCAGTACCTGAATTCTGCTGTACTCAGACACTCCTTGAAACCCAGATTCAAATCCAACCTTTGGAATGTCTATGTGTCACATATAGAACCAGTTAAGGAAGGAGGGGAAATTCCCTGCGCATTATTTTCCATAAAATGCTGGTCAGATTTTCTGAATCTAATGATTTAATAACATCTTTCACCCTCAAGAAAAAGATAAAAATATATGTGCTGCCTCCTAGTCTGATTGTGTAACTTCCCATACTCTCATTTACACTTTTCAGTCTTTTCAGACAGTATTATTGTACTTTACTCTTGGTGACAGTTTTATCTTGTGGAATTTGAGGATTGTGCTTTGTTTTGTAGTCAGCCTCACCGTTTGAGAATTGTGCTTTGATTTTCCTTTATGGTGCACAATCTATTCCACTGCTTATTGCTTCTTATTTGTCAGCTTTTACAGTGATTACACAAGATGACAATTTGTAAAACATAAAACAGGAAGAGCAAGAAAATAATGGTCACACTGCCAAGTCAGTCATCTGATCCTGACAGATGCTTGGAGCCAAGTCAGATATTATTTGCAGGAAATCATCTCATTGCATTTTTAAAATTTAAGGTATTGGAATTTTTTCATGCCTACAAATATCTTCTTTCTATTTAGGAAAATGAGCAGTATTATGCACTCTCTCTGAGTGGGTTCAGCCACGTGAGCATGTGTGTGCCTAATGGAAGGAAATATGGGGGTCAGGACATGGGAAATGTCCAGATGTGCTAAATTCCTACCACCATACTATAAATATTATTTGTAATTAGATTTTTTCTTTACATCATTGCAGAGCAATCATACAGACCTAGCTACTACTTTTCAATATATGGACAGATTTACATAACGACATGTTTAAAACAAGGACAGTAATTCAATTCAACAAATACTTAGGAAGCACCTACTATTTTCCAGGAACTGTTCTTTGTGTGCTGGGGATATAGGAGAGAAGAAAACAGACAAAAATTCCTTGCCCTCAGGCTTCCAGTTTGTCACCCACTTTTATCATTAACACTTTTATCATATGTGTTTTCTAAAGCAACATATAACTTACTATTTTAATAGCTGCATGATATTCTATAGTATAGGTATACATAAATTTATTCTACCATTTCTTTATTGGTGGACATTCCATATGTTTTATTTTTATTTTTACAAACAAGACTGCACTAAACATCCACCTTACATATATCCTGTGTAATGATGCCTCTATTTCTTCTGAAGGATAGATTTTTAAAAGTAGGGTTGCTGGCTCAAAGCACGTGTGTTTATTTACATAATTTTTAATAAATTCATCAGATTAGTTCTAATAAAATGTCATAGCAATTATATTCTTCCCAGCAGCTTATAACAATGCCCTCTTTCCTACATCTTTACCAGCACTGAATTTTTTTTTTTTTTTTAACATGGGCAGGCACCGGGAAACAAACCCAGGTCGCCGACACGGAAGGCGAGAATTCTGCCACTGAGCCACCATTGCACCCAGCACTGAATTTTAAGTCTTAAAATTTTGGCAAGCTATAGGCCAAAAGTAGTTTTCCATTATTGATTTAATTTGCATTCCCTGGCTGTCCTACTGAGATGGTTGAACATTATTTCATGTTTTTTGACTATTAGCATTGCCACTTAATAAACATTGCTAACATCAGATCAGACACTGGAATGTGAACTGGCTCCCTGAATCCTCACAATGACCCCACTAGAGAAGTCAAACAACTGGCAAAGTAGCAGAGCAGTGATTCAACCAGGCTGATTCAACCAGTTCCTGTCCTCTGCTGGCAGGAACATTTTCCCCCCATTCCTTCCAGTTTTACTCCCTCCCTTCTAGGGAAACCTAAGGGAGTTGTATGGATTAGCAAACATTTAAGGGGTTCCTTTGCAGAAGACACTATGGTCGACATTACTGCAGATCAGAAGAAGCAAAGCTTGTGCCCCAAAGTTTTACTAGGGAACCAAAATTCATCATATATAAGGAATATGTATCAGTTTTAAGAAATATATTTCAAATTGTTTAGGGATATGATTAATGTCAGTAAATATGGTATGGTCAGAAAATCTATCCAATGTCAGAGAAGAGAATGATTATACAGAATTCTTGCAGTCCTACAAAATTTAGTGCTACTCAATGATCAGTGTAGAGAATACTGCAAATAGGCCCTGAAATGAATATTAAAGCAGTTTGTGTGTGTGTGTGTGTTTAAAATAACGTAAGAACCAAATCACTTTGGAAATGATCTTATTTTTAAACAAAAGCAACCTTAACCTGTGTCAACAAAAACTACCAGAAGCATGCGACTCTTTCGCCCTCACTACTGGGCTTCTGGGTTCCCCAGGTACATTCACCAGCCATGGTACTGTCCGCCTTGGTGGTGCTGAAACAGGTGCTCACACTCACCTGTCTGAAGTCATTGCTAAAAGAAAATTTGGTCTCCCATTGCTTCCAAAATCTTGAGCTGTCAACCGACTCCTGCCACGAAGATCCTCTAATCACGCTTAATATGCAAACATACACTGCGGTGTCGCACGGGGTGGCCTCACCAAAATCATTTGACCCATCCCTCTGCTTGGCCATTGTCATCAGCTGTGCCTTAGGCGTATGTCTTTCATAGGGCTAATAGTTTAACCTTCGAGATCTGTGTAAATATACCGTACGTGAATCATTGCACCGTATCATTCCTGAGACAAGGCTATGCATAATGGAAACACACACTCAGGAGGTGTAGCTGCTTGAATATACACTGTATTCTTGTGCTCATGTTCCTAACCCAACGTGGTTTGCGGTCTACATTAGATGGAATTGCGCCTTTTCTTCTAAGCTTTGGAAAGATTCGTATTTCCTGACCTTTAAATCACTGGCTAGCGGTTTCCTGCCCTGGTTTCCGGTCTCCCTTTCCCCTCTCAATCGCCTCCTGCTGTCGGGCTGGGGGCCGATCCTTGAGGAAGGGTCTCTACATTCTTCAGGTGACCAGAGTGGTATCCAGATTCCGGGGGTCTCGCTCCACAGCGCAGGAGTCGCTTAGCCCCTGCGCCCCTCCCTCCGGAGACCCCTCCTCCACCCGCCCCGCGCCGTTTTAGGAGGAGCCTAAACGTCCTCTTCCCCAGCTGAAGGGGATTGTGGTGCGTAAACAAGATTAACTCTGTCCGCGCCAGCTACGCCGATCTGCTCAGGCCTGCGGGCCGGAATGAGTTCACCGGTGCCGCGAGGGCGCAGCTCTGGGAGCGGGGGATGGGGAAGCTCCGGACTTCTGAGCTGTTTCAGGGGCCTGCTTCCTCCCGGAGTGGAGCTGGGGGCCGCAGCCTCACAAGTCGCTCCTCAAACGCCGAGGCGGACGGCGGCGAAGGCACGGGTCCCTAGCTGCAGCCTCCCCTCTACCTCCTCCCTCTCCCTCCCCGCGCTTCCTCTCCGCCCACCACGCTCCAGCCGCTTGGTCGCAGTCAGCGCCCTCCCCGGCTCCCTGAGCCCCTGCGCCAGCCCCGCGCCCAGCCATGGGGGATCTACCGGGCCTCGTGCGTCTCTCCATCGCACTGCGCATCCAGCCCAACGACGGCCCGGTCTTCTACAAGGTGGATGGGCAACGCTTCGGCCAGAACCGCACCATCAAGCTGCTCACCGGCTCCTCCTACAAGGTGGAGGTGAAGATTAAGCCCACCACGCTGCAGGTCGAGTGAGTGCGGGCCGCGGGAGGGGGCCGGAGCTTGGGCGCGTGCCGCGGCCGCAGGGCCCCGCCTGGGGTACGAACGGAGGCTGGCGGCCCCCGGGTCAGCCCAAACCTCTCTAGGGCCCTCTCGCCTCCCACCGCGACCAGAGGGCCGGGGCCGGGGTGGAGGGTGTGGGGGGAGGAGAGAAGTTCGTTCCCTCTTCCCCTGGGTCCCCTCCTTTGACTTACTGTTGTCTTCTCCCTGTTTTCACTTCCCTCCGCCCATCGCGGTGACCTCAGTTGGTCCCTGTAAAATAGCTAACAGGAGGCCAGGTTTTCCTTGAAATTTTTTGTAAATCCCTCATCCCTTCTGCCTAACTCTCCCCAGAAGGGCTGCTATCGCGGTCGGCGCGAGTCCCTAGCGGCCCGGGAGGGGCAGATGGGAGAAGCTCGCTGCAGGGTTCATCTGCCGCAATCTCAGCCTTTCTCTGGCGGGTGCTGGCATCCCGCTCCTGGTCTGCAGGAGAGACTGAAGGAGGGAGAAAGAGGAATGAGGTGTAAAGGCGGGGGGTGGGGGCTTGTTGGGACCACCATCTCCCGCTGTGTGTGTGAGGACCTCGGGGGGGGGGGGGGGGACAGATACAAGTCAGAGGGCAGCATCCGTTGCTCAGGCCCAGTTTCAAGGTTTTCCTTGCTTTGTGTGTTTCGTTTTCTCCTGAGTTGCCTGTTCAGCCAGGTGATAGTGCATTGAGTTAGCAGCTTCCTCACACCTCTGGCTGAAGGGAAAGTCCCTGTGGGAGCGTGCAGCCTGCCATAACCTAGTCAGGAAAGAATCTCTGGGTGTGGTCCTTTACCTTTTAGCTTTCCCCCAATCATGGATGCGAATTATAGTCTGGAAGGAGAAAATACACCAACATTTGTGTAGCTACCCTATGCTGGACATTATGGGAGTGGGGGGCGGGGCTTTGAATTCATCAGACCCCATTTATAGCTTCAGTGTCTTCCTGTACTAGGTAATCCAAAAAAAATGTGTATTAGCCTTGGAAGGACATTGAACCAAATCTGAGTTGTTTCTGATGCACCTGGTCTATTTATTTGTCTGCACTGCATGTCTCCACCAACACCTCCATGAACACCTTTCCCGGTGTTCTGTGCACCCAGGTGTGGTTCAGGCTTTTCCTTTCTTGGCAACCTACCCCCCCCCCCCCCCCCCCCCCAGTTATCTGCTCTATATTCTAGTTTCTTCTGGGTAGTTCTGTATTTTTCAAGCTAATCCAAGGAATTTGTGTTAATTTGTGTTAATGACAAATCTATATTTTTCTCTATTCAAGGCCCAAGTTGTCAAACTTGAGCGGGCATTACAATCCATATTGCCAGGTCCCACTCCCAGATTTACTCTTTAGTATATCTAGGGTGAGGCCTGAAAATTTGTATTTCTCATCGGTTCCCAGTGATGCTGATGCTGCTAGTCCAAGGACTGTTTTGAAATCCCTTGTCCTAACACACAGGAATGGTGCTATTAAGAATTTTTGGTTGTGTGCTAGACTTGAGGAAGAATGCCCCAAATCATGAGGCCCCCCGATTGTTGGAACAAAAAGGATCTTTACAGAACCATCCAGACCAGTGTCTCTTAACCATCCCTTCATATTAGAATCATGTGGAGAACCTTAAAATAAATGTATCAATGCCCAGACCATTCCACAGACCAATTAAATTCCAACGTCTGGTTCTGGGATGGGGCTGGGCATTGGTAAGGTTTTTTTGTTTGTTTGTTTGTTTGTTTGTTTTTAGAGTGCATGGTCCAGAAATCGAACCTGGGTCTGCCCACATGGAAGGCAAGCATTCTACCACTGAACCACCCATGCGCCCTTGATTTTAAAGGCTCCACCCATGGTTTTAACAAGTAACTTGAGAGGAGTCCCACTGATATAGTCCAATTTGGTCTTGTACAAATATCTTGAATGAGAATACTGAGGTCAGTCAGAGAAATTAGGTAGTTGTTCTAAGGTCATATAGCTAGATGGTTGGAAAACTCCTGACCTTCCAGAGTGTTTTCTCCCATACCACAATGCCCCTTGGTCAAACCCTGTAAGATTCCTTCCTAGAGTCTTGGCCCAAACCAAGTCAGGATGCCTAAGCTAAGTCATACCATATGTGGTCAACTGCAGTCCATTACAGGAACATTTCCATTGGTGGTGTACTCGTCCCGCTGGAATTGAAGTCTAAAGAACCTGATGGGGACAGAATTGTTTATACGGGCACATATGACACAGAAGGTGTGGCCCCAACCAAGAGTGGAGAACGGCAGCCTATCCAGATCACCATGCCGGTAAGACCCGCTTGGGGGTACAGGGGTGTGGTGCCAGGGCAGAGTGGAAACCATGGAAAAGAAGACAATCAGTATCTCCCTTTAAGAAAAAAGTAAATTAGGAGACAAGAACTGTAGAAATTATATTGTGAATTTCCTTTATGGATATGCTGGAGATCCATAAATCAGGAAACTCTGATTAATGTTCCTTTGTGGGACAGGCTGACTGTGTAGGTACTGAAAGACACCATAAAAGTAGAAGCAGATGGTTCTGGGAGAGAGTCCCTACACCGCCATTTTCCCTGTGATATTCTTAATCAGGTCAGGTTTAGACAACTGGTCCTAAAAAGTCTATGGCTCTATATAGCCCATGATCTCTTGATTATGGAAAAGCTGATTTGAATGACATTTTTGCCACTTAAATCTAGTCTAATTGGAGGAGTCCGATAAGTGACTGTCACAGGAAATAATAAAAGCTTTTAATATGTATTTCTATCCAATATGAAAAAAAAACAATGATACTTATAGCTAGGTAATATTGGCCTGAAGAGGAAAAAATGAATTGATAGGATAAAGTTAAGAAATAGAGAGAACTACATATGCAAACATAACAGGTGATGAAGTAAGCTTTCTAACTTAAACAAGGGGAAAGGAAGATTCATTTAAACTGTTGCTGTGGAAACTGTGTAGCATTTACCTTCTGCAAGGACAATTTTAGATTGTCTGCCCTCTGCCTTAATAGGGAAGATCACAGAGGTTTTCAAATATTAGCATGAATAAGAATCTCCTGGATAGCTTATTTAAAATGTCAGTCCTAGGTCCCATCTCCAGTGATTTTTGGTACAGTAGAGCTGGGTGGTACCTAAGAAATTGAACTTTCAGCAAGCATACAGATGATTTCTTACAGGATGGTCCATGGAATACACTTTGAGAAACACTCATCTAAGAACTATATAACCCATCCCTTCCTGTAGAGCCTGTGTAAAGTTTTCACAGTGCTCAGATGTGCTTAAAACAGTCCAGCAGTCCATTCCTTTGCATCTTTGTCTTGAACCGTTTTGAATGAGTTCTATTTTCCTTCAAAGAATATATATTAGAGAAAAATACAGAAATGGGGAAAGTATACAATTCCAACAAAAGAAAACCGTTGTTAACATTTTGGTGTCTTTAAATTTATGTGTATTGGATATCATTCAATATATAGATTCTTTTTTCTATTTATTATGTACATCTTTGGATATCATATATGCAACTGGAATATAATTGTTAAAGTCTGCATGGATAATTTTTTATGTGTATGTATCAAATTATCCCCAGTCCCTTAGTACTGGTTATTTACATTTCTCAGTATTGTAAAAAGAATAACGTTTAAAATCACCCACTTCTTGCCAGTTGTCTTAGTATTTCTTGGCATAGATTCCTAGAAGAAATTTGCATGTTAAGGCATTTTAAAAGCAGTGCCCATCTGACATCCAGAAAGCCTAGACAATTTACACTCCTGCTACCTGTATTTGAGGGTCCATCATTTCCCTCTGCACTAGGTAAAATTAATCATTTTAAAATATTTTAATCACTTCAGTATTTAGCTGAGGTAGAATATTTCATTTTAATTGTCATTTCTTTAGTTACTGTCAGTTTGAAATCCGGACATGATCATTTACCACTTGTGTTTCTTTCATGGATACTGTGTTCATAGCCTTTGCCCTTTTTTCTCAAGTGTATCTTATGATTTCGAGAAATCTTTATAGGTTAAAATTAGTCATCCCCTATCTCATGTTGAAAGTATATTCATCTTTTATCATTTGCCTTTTCACGTTGTTTATAATATGCTTTACATTTTTACGTAGCCCAGCGTATTGGTCTTTTCCTTTATGGTTTCCAGCAATTAGGATCCATCTTGGAAAGTCTTCCCTAACTGGAAGGTTAATTATGCATCCATATATATACTACCACATTTTTGTTCTTTTATCTGGACTCTCATGGTCTCATCTATCAACATTTAAATATCTAATTAATCTAAAATGTATTTCAATTCATGGTTTCATATTAGAATCTAATAGATTCTGTAATGTTCCAATACCATCAGTTAATTTATGCTCCTTCAATGGTCTGAGTTTCATAGTAACTTTTTATATGGTGAAATTTTAAGTGTCTTTCTATACTTTCTAATCTATTCCAGTGATCAGTCTATTCCTATGCCAATATTGCATTGTTTTAAAAATAGTTTTTGTAAGGTTTTCATGTATTTTTTAACTAGCCACCTTACTGAGCATGCTTATTAAATTTACCATTATCTTGGTATTTTCAAGTAGATAGTCATAATCTGCATACAACTTTATGTCATTTTCTAATTCCGCCCCTGGCCCCAGACTTTTGCATGGGTTAATGTTGACTCCTAGTGGTGGCAAGGAGTATTCTTGTCTCTAGGATTTCAGTGTTAAGTACAATATTAGTTTCAGATAATACTTATCCTGAAAATATTCCTTTGATATCTCACTAAGAGTTTTTTTTTAATTGAGGAGTGTGCTGAATTTCATTTCATTCTTTTTTCCATAGACATGGAACATGTTTTATCTCCTTTATACATCAATATGGTAAATTAATATTACACTTCTGTGGATTGAATTGTGTACCCCAGCTTGGACGTGTTCTTGGTCTTGGCCCACATCCTGGTGGGTGTGGGTACACTGTAAGTAAGATCTCTTCAAAATGTTACTTCAATTAAGGTGTGACCCACATGAATCAGACTGGGTTTTAATCCAGATTAAGGGAATCTTTTATAAGCAGTGTGAAATCAGATGGAGAGAGAAGCCATGGGGAGCAGCCAAAAGCCAGAAGTCCATGAACCCAGAGGAGAAAGAAGACGACATCGCCATGTGCATTGCCATATGACAGAAAAGCTGAGGAACCACAAAGATTCCAGCCAGCCAGATGATACCAGCCCTGGGAGGAGCCAAACCATGTAGCTTCCAAAGCTGTGAGGCAATAAATTCCTGTTGTTAAACCCACCCATCTGTATGGTGTTTGTTTTAACAACTAGGAAACTAAAAGTTTTTGGTACTGGAATGTAGAATGCTGCTATGACAAATACCTAAAAATTTAGAGATGGAATTGGGTAATAGGTAGAGGCTGAAACAATTGTGAGGCACTTGATAGAAAAAGCCTGGATTGCTCTGAAGAGACTGTTGGTACTTCCAAAGAGGCATTAGAAGGAAATGATGAAGTGTTATCAGAAATTGGAAGAAAGGACATCCTCCTGGTAAAGTGGCAGAAAGCTTGACAAAATTGTGTCCTGATGTTGGGTTGAAAGTGAAACTCAAAAGCAATGAACTTAGATATTTAGCAGAAGGAGATTGCCAAGATAAATGTGGAAAGTGCAGCCTGGCTTCTCCTTGTAGTTTTGGTAAAATATAAGAAGAAAGGAATAAGCTGAGAGCTGAACGTTTAGGCACAAAGAGGCCTGAAATTGGTGATTTGGAAAATTTTGAGTCTATCCAGACAGTGTGCTCTGAGATTAGTGCTAGAAGTGGTTCTGTCAGGGACTTCCCAGAACTTCCAGGAACCCAGAGAACAGGGTTCCACATGAGGTTTTAACTCAACAACCCTTTGCTAAAGAGGGTATTGCTGAACATGGAACCGATCAGCCATTTCATTGGAAGTCAAGATTGAGAATGTGTTATCTAGAAAGGGTCTATAGAAAGTTCTGCTGTCTGATAGTTTGGACCCACTTAAACTGCATTCAGAACCAACCAAGGTTTGTGCACAGTTTTCATGAGCAGAATCACTGCCAGCCTGGACTGAAAGGAATGAATTGAAAGAAAAATGACCTCAAGGGCAGAACCATGGAAACAAAGGTCTGAACCAAAAAGATCTCGGGTCATGAGAGTGGGTCTACCCATGTGTGTGTGGAAAGGGCAGGTTCACCCCCTACACTTGGAGGGGACAGGCCATCTGCCTTGGCACTTAGAGGGGATTGGCACTGTTTCCCATTATTCAGGAAGAGTGCTGTCTCCCTAGTGCTCAGACACGGTGGGGTATGTGCCCTGGCATTCAGAGAGTCTGGCTGCTTGAAGAAGATAGTGTTTTTGCCTGTGTTTGGAGAGAGCATGGACATTGCATAAGCACTTGGAAGGAGCTGCTGCTCCACCAAGCCAAAAGGATAAAATTTGATCTGTAGATCAAGATCTTAGATCTTGAAATCTAATGGAGTTTGTCCTGCTGGGTTTTGGGTCCTGTTTTCCTTCCAGTTTCTCCTTCTATTGTGTATTCAAAACAAATAACCTGGTTTCTGGGTCTCACAGGTCCATCAGACAGGAATTTTGCCCTAGAAGGGACAACACCCATAACTGGTTTTGATGAAATTTTGTACTTACCATTGTCACTGAGACGACTTAAGGCATTTTGGATGTTGTGATGGTATGAATGTATTTTACATGTCAGAAGAACATGTCTTTTGTGGGTCTAGAGGGCTGACTGGTGGATTGACTTATGTTCCCCAGTTTGGACACATTCTTGGTCTTGGTCTCTGTTCTGATGGGCACATCATAAATGCGATCTCTTCACGATATTTCTTCAGTAGAGCTGTGGGACAGCTGAATCGGGTTGGGCTTTAATCCTGATTACTGGAGTTCTTTTAAAAGTAGAATGAAATTCAAATAGAGAGAGAAGCCACAGTTAGAAGCCAGAAGTCAACAAAAACAGAGAAGAAAGAAGATACCACCAGGTGCTTTGCCATGATGAGAAAAACAAGGACCCCCAAAGATTGTCAGGCAGACAGAAGATATCCACACTGGGAGAAAACAAGCCTTCTAGCCTCTCAAACTGTGAGTCAATAAATTCCTGTTGTTAAGCCAGCCCATTGTATGGTGTTTGTTTTAGCAACTAGGAAGCTAAAGCAGCTTCCAAATACTAAACTATCCTTTATTTCTTAAAACGAACCCTACTCTAATATCATTTATTATTTTTAATATATTGCTAAATTTAATAAACTAGTATTTTATCTAAGATTTTTAGATTTTAATATTTTTTTCTTCGTAACCAAATATTTGAGGATTTCCTATGTATCAGGGACTGGGCAAAGAGCAGTAAACAGAATGGATATGTCTGGGTTTGTGGAGCTTCTAATCTAAAAGGAGAAAACACCTTAAGCATGATTATCAGTAATCAAGTAATTAATTACTATTTTACAAAGTGTAAAAAAGTAGTGGTGCCATTGGAGCATATGCCAGGGGTCTTATGCTAATTCAAGATTTGGGGGATGGTTTTCCTGAGAAAGAACTGAAGGAAGATTAAGAGATGGAGGAAGAATAAACACCCTAACAAGAGGTACTGCAAAGGTCATGGGCTGGGAGAGAGCATAACATGCAGTAACAGAGAGAGAAGTGCAACATAACTGGAGCAAAAAAGTGATTCAAGATAAAGCTGGAGAGAAAAGTCTGGGGTTAGATCTATAGAACCGTCTTGCTTTATTAAGCATTTTAGGTTTATTCTAATGCCTTTAGACATTCACTAAAGGTTTTAAAAATCAGTTTTTAAATATAATTTACATACAATAAAATGTTTGTGGGGCCACCTTGATCCTTTCTGTGCAGCATCCTGTCTTGGACATGTACGTTTAGTCCTTGGAAAATCCCCCATTTACACAGATACAAATATCCCCTCTTCCGTATCACAGTTTCCTAGTGATCTGGGCACTGCAGTGCCTGTCCTACAGCCAGCAATCCCTTGTCCCAGGCAGCCACTTGGCCTGCTGTCCTCAGCATTCTGTAGGAGAGCTCTGTGAGCTGCCTTCTACATGTGGACAAGTTCTGGGACAGTAAGTCCCTCAGGCCACCACCAGAGAGATTGTACCATGCATACATATTCCCAGTAGGTGCACAAGAGTTACTTGCTGCCTCTTGAACTGGGACCAGAAATCTGTACTGAGTACATGGGCTGAGTTTATGCTAAATGGTGAGGGGGTTGGGGAGGGACCAGCCAGGGCATCACAAGAGCCTATAGCTTTTAAATAGGCTTTTTCTTGATTTGGCATTGGCCCTGTTATGCAACCCTTTAATTGTTTTCTGGAGCTTTGAGAAACATGTTTCTGACAGTTCTTGCTGGTTGATCAAAGCTTCTGTGAAGGGACAGAGCCCTGAAGCTTCTCACTTTGCCATCTTTGGTAAGTTTCTTTTAATGTCTAAATCTAAATGCTATTTTTCATATACTAGGAATGGAAGGATACCACTTTTATGTGATAGAAGAGATACACTTTGCTCTAACAGCCAGAATTATTAGGAATGAAGTAAATTAGTACATTTGAACTTTATCATGAGATTCTAGTAAATGCTATAAGACAAAAGCGTAATTTAGAAAGTCTTTGCCCAACCATATGGTAAGATGGGTGATATGTATATTATATATATAAAATTACTAGTAACTGATAGTTTTATCATTATTTATAAATGACATAATTATGTTCCTTGCTGCTATAGAAGAATCAGTTGAGAAACCTTTAGAACCAAAAATGTAGCTAAATAAAAAATTTTTAAAGCAATGTTTTATTAAGGTTGGCACTGACCATTTAGAAGATATAACTGAAAGATCCTATTCTTAAATAGCACTTAAAGCATGATAATCAAAGAATAACCTCTAAAAGAACTCTGGGGTCCTTATGAGCAAAGCAAAATCTTTACCAAAAACGTAGAAGAACATTTAAATGTGATGTATATTGCACTCCTGGATGGCAGAATTGAATTTAAGAAGTATGGTGGTTCCTCCCCAGTTTACTTATAGATACAGCGAAATTTAACTCCCAACAAGTTTTCTTTTTTCAGTTTGATATAATGTTGCTGTTGATTTCATAGAGTCAGAGTGGCTTATCGTTTACAGGAAGCACGGACTTTGCAATTATACAGACTAATTTTGAATCTGGATTCTAGTACTCATTAGCTGTGAGACTTTGTGACTCCCTGACTGTTGAAGGGGATGAGAATACCCATTTCATAATACACTACTGAGGATTAAAGGAGATAATGTATATAAAATGCTTGGCACATCTAAACTTACTACAAAACTACAATAATCATAAGAGTGTGGTACTGGATTAAGGATAGATAAGAAAATCAATGGAATAGAATTATAAGTCCAGAAAAAATCCACATACCTATAGTCAATTGAATTTTGGCCACAGTTCCAGGACCATTCATTGGGAAATAATAGTCCTCTCAACAAATAATGCTACGATAACTGGATGGCCACAAATAAAAGAAAGACATTGGGCATTTACCTTACACCATGTATAAAAATGAACTCAGAATGGGTCAGCAACCTAAATACAAGGTAAAATTACAAAACTCTTTAGAATAAAACATAGATATAAATCCTTATTCCTTGGATTTGGTAATGGATTCTTGGATATGACACCTGAAACACACCCAACCAAAGAAATAACAGGTAAATTTGATTTCAAGAGTGAAAAGAAGTCCATAGAATGCAAGAAAATATTTGCAAATCATACACTTGATAAAGGACCAGTATTCAGAATCTATAAAGAACTCTTACTACTTAACAACAAAGACAAATAACCCTATTTAAAAATGGGCAAATTACTTGAAAATATTTCTTCGAAGAAGATGTATAAATGGCCAACAGACACATGAAAGAATATTCACAAATCATTCGGGAAATGCAAATCAAAGCCACAATTAGATACCACTTCACACCCACTCAGATAGCTACAGTTTAAAAAATAATAGAAAATAAGCATTGGAACCCACATACGCTGTGATGGGAATGTAAAATGGCACAGCCTTTGTGGAAAACAGTTTGACAGCTCTATAAACTAAAATTGCCATATGAGTCCCCAAGTTTATTTTTAGGTATATGCAAAAAAGAATTTAAACAAAAATTTGGGCATGAGTGTTCATAGCAGCACTAGAATGCAAATGTCCATTAACTAATGAATGGATAAACAAAATACATATGATCACATAATGGAATATTATTCAACCATAAAAAAGAATGAACTACTTTGGCGGTACAAGGATAGCTCCATGGTAAAATTCTCACCTGCCATGTGGGAAACCTGAATTCGATTCCTGGAGCCTGCCCAGGCCAAAAAAAAAAAAAGAATGAAATACTGATGCATGCTACAACATGTATGCTAAGTGAAAGAAGTCAGATTTAAAAGAACACATGCAGTATGACTCCATTTACATGAAATAGCCTGAATAGGCAAATCTGTGGAGATAGAAATCACATTAATGACTACCAGTGTCTGGGGGAAGGGGAGAATGGGCAATGACTGCTTAATGGCTATGGGGTTTCCTTTTGGGTTGAGAAAAATGTTGTAAAACTACATAGTGGTAACGGTTGCACAATATTGTGCATGTGCTAAATACTGCTGAATAGTACACTTTACAGTAACTAAAAGGGTGAATTTTACATTATATTTATTTACAGTAAAAAAATTGCTAAGAACCATGCCTGGTACATAGTAAGCACTCATTTTATGGTTATTACTATTATCTAGAAAAGTGGTTCATAATTTGGGGTGATTTTGCCCCCATCCCCCTGGGGTTCTCAAGCAATGTGGAGATATTTTGATTGTGGTAACTTGGGGTGAAATGGGGGGTGGGGTGATTTGCTACCAACATTTAGTGGTGGAAACTGAGGGTGCTGCTAAAGCAGCCACAGGACAGCCCTTTTAATACAGTCTTGTCTGGCCCAAATGCCTAGTCATACCAAGGTTGAGAAATCCTGATCTAGAAGAATTAATGAAAGAAAATAAGTAAAATGATTTCTGATGACTAATTTGAGTGGATTCATCTCCAGATACTAAAACAAGTTCAGAATAATTACATTAATATGTTAGTAGTTCACATACAAAATGTGAATAGGGTAGTTGTACACACTTGTAAGCTTAATGTATAAAAGCATTAAAAAAACATACTTATACAAAAATTAACTCAACATGGATTATAAATATAACTGTAAAATGTAGAACTATAAAACTTTTAGAAGACAGAAAAAAAAATCTTTGGCTTAGGATTAGGTAAAAAGTTCTTATTATATTCCGTAAAAGTACAAAAATAATAAAAATCAACATAGTAATTCATCAACACTTAAATGTTTTTCTCTGCAAAAGACCTTGTCAGAATAAAAAGACAAGCTACAGACTGGGAGGAAATATTTTCAAATTACTTGTACAACAAGGTTGTGGGATCAAAGCAAATCTCTTATACCCAGGCTGTATTCTGCCTGGTATATATACTGGGACATAGCCTAGTATATTAAGAATAGTATATGTAATTAGAGTTGAAAGGAAATACTAACTTGAGGCAGAACTGCAAATGCTAAAATTGCTATTTTTAATGAATTCCCAGAGGGCCATGATCTGACTTTAAATTGTCCATCTTTTTCTTTAACGTGTACTGAGTCCTGGGTCAAGTGCTAAGAATGCCAATGGGAATGACTTTGTACCCTCTCTCCCAAGTGGTCACACTGCAGAAGAGACCTCCCCTACTTTTTTTTCTGAAGCCAGTATAGCACAGTCTAGAGAGGACAGAGCTATGACTTCTGTTTATTCCTGAGGCTGCTGCTTCCTCCTAGGCCTCTGGTCTTAGCAAGATGGAGTTGTATTTCTTTGGCTCTAGGTGTAAATAAAACACTGGGTGGTAGGGGCAGAATTAACTGGAGCAATTTGAAAGGACTAGATTAAAGGCTTCTTAGTTTGATCTACAAAGTGAGAAGTTGAACATTCTTTTGAATGGTTTAAGTACAGGGGTATATGTATGCATATATAAAAGATACATAGATATATATCTTTTAATGTGAGAATGATTTAGATTTAGTCATTAAAAGAAAACGTACCATATATTTTGTGTGCCCATTCAGGCATCCACTATACGTTGGAGAGACTTTTAGTTAAAATGCTTTAGGAATATGTTGTAGGAAAAAAGATCTGCAGTCTTTAAAGGGAAATTCACAAATCCTGAGTCCTGGCATAAAGCCTAGGTTTTAACACATAGTTTTCATGTCAGAAGGAGATGATTGATAGTTGATTGTTTTAACAATGATCTCACAGGTTGTGGTTTGTGCCTTGGCTGTGTATTTGTATCTTATCTGTAAAAGGCTAATTCTAAGGAAAACAACTGACATTAGAGAAGGTTTTCTGATCATTTGGCAGCGCTAATAGTAAGTTCAAATGTTCTATTCCCCTGGTAAAGCTTTTAGATAGCCTTCATCGCTGCTCTATG
This sequence comes from Tamandua tetradactyla, assembly GCF_023851605.1. Classification (NCBI taxonomy): domain Eukaryota; kingdom Metazoa; phylum Chordata; class Mammalia; order Pilosa; family Myrmecophagidae; genus Tamandua; species Tamandua tetradactyla. The sequence goes on along the minus strand of NC_135343.1, from coordinate 41,650,004 downwards.
ACTCTTTTTATAGTCACCAATATTTCAAACCTAAGTATTGTAAATTATATAGCCCCAACTACATTCTCACAGATAAGCTTGAGATGTCCAGGAAAGTCCAACCAATTAAGTCAAGGAATCCAGCAAGGGAAGCTGAATTAAAGGTATACCAGAACAACTGCTTATGATCTAAAATTATTTAAAGTAATCATTTTTTTAAAAAATAATTGAATAAATAATACTGAGATAATTCCTATTTGGGGCATACATTGCTGTAGCTCTTTCTTGATACCTTACTCCAAAATACATTTCAGATGGATCAAGGGGCTCTCTGTAAAAAGCTAACTTTTAAAAATTAAACAAATCCAAAAGCAATTAATCTAAACTTAAAGGGAATGGAAGAAGAAGAAAAAAATGAAACAAAAGAGAATTGAAGAACTCCAAAGGCAAAAATTGAAAACTCTATTTACATAAAATGTAAAAATTCCTGTCGTACATCACAGACAAAATAAAATGGAAATGTCAATCGAAGAAAAAAAAATTATTTGTAACATGTATGGTCTCCTAAGATGGATTGCCTTGATTTGCCGCTACCATATAGACACTGATTCTGCCTTAAATATCTTTCTGCAGCCCTTGCCTGCCCACTAAAGCCAGGAGTGGCCTCTAAAGTCAGCAAGCAGCCAAACGCCATCTGATTTAGGTTAATAGCAGTGATTGCTTTGTTCAAACCATTCCAGTGACCATGGACTGGGAAGCTAATGGAGTGATACCCAGAGTGGTAGCTCTCAATCCCCACTTCAAAGAGCTGTATAGACTTAAAATTTTAATGTGATAATTCTCCTTTTATTCTCATCCAGGATGATTCTAGGTAGAGAATCTGTCTGGACATAATCATCATAATATTCGCCTTTTGTTGTCCCTTTTTGGTAGAAGAGTGGTGGGGGTTTGGAGGAATAAAGCAGGGAGGTATTGTTATGAGGCTGAGAATGTGTGTGTGTGTGTGTGTGTGTGTGTGTGCAGGTAAGCCTTGGGCACACAGTCCCAAAGATAAAAGCTGGTCCTCTTGTCAGCTCTGTCTGGTCTGACATTTGGCAAGATTCTCAATCTTATAAACAAAGAATTCGGTTGCACCAGTAAGAAAAAGATAATCATAGGATGTGGGAAATAGAAAGATGGGCAAAAGACATGAATCGGAAATTCACAAAAGAAATGGCCAATAAATATATGAAAATGGTTTAATTTCATTAGTGGTCAAAAATGCAAATAGACTACAAATAGGCAATGCAATGCTCATTTTCACCAGTAAAACTGGTGAAATGTTAAAAATAGTAATACCAATTGCTTAATGCTGGAGTATTTCTTTTATGAAATATGGTACTTTTGTAAACTGATATTGCATCCTTATGAAATTCATTTATTAGTTCTAATAGCTCTTTAGTAGATTGCGTGGTATTCTGAGCATAGATGGTTGTTCATCTACCAATAGAGACCATTTTACTTCTTCCTTTCTAATTTATGTGCCTTTTTTTCCCGTCTTGCCTTAAGACACTGGCTATGAAACTCCAATACAATGTTAAATAGGAGTGGTAAGAGCAGATGTCCTTGCTTTGTTCCCAATCTTGAAGGGTAAGGATTCAGACTTTTGCCATTAAGAATTATGTTAGTTGTAAATTTTTTGTAGATGCCCCTTAATCTGGTTGTGGAAGTTTACTTCTCTTCCTATTTTCTGAAAGTTTTTGTCACGAATGATTGTTGATTTGTCAGATGCTTTTTGTGCATCTGTTGATACGATTTTATGGCTTTTCTCCTTTATTTTGCTAATATGGTAAATTACACAGATCTTAAAATGTTAAATCAGACTTCAGTAATACATTGTGATACATCGTGATCCTGATGTATTATCCTCATTACATATTGTTGGATTTGATTTGCTAATACTTTAAGCAGAAAGAAAATTGTAGGCACATTTTGTGCATAAGTTCATGAGAACTTTTTGTCTATAATTTTCCTTCTCGTCTCTTTGTTAAATTTTAGTGTTCGGGTTTTGCTGACCTCACAAAATGAATTAGGAAATGTTCCCATCTCTACTGTTGTCTGAAAGAGTTTATGTAGGACTGGTATTATTTTCCCTTAAATGTTTCGATTTGTCACCAAAGCCATTTGAACCGAAATTTTTTTGTGAGAAGGTTTTTAACTATAAATTCAATATATTAAGTTGATTCAGGGCTATTGATAGTTTATGTATTTCAAGGAATTTGTCCATTCATTAAATTTATTGGCATAAGATTGTTCCAGTTGAAATTAGGAACAATCTTTCATTCCTGATATTCGTAATTTGTATTTTTTTTCTTTTTCTTGATCCATCTTGATCAAGAAATTCTGGTTTCATTGATTTTTCTCTATATTTTTCCTTTCTATTTTATTGATTTCTGCTATTTCTTTACTTTCTTCTTACCATTATGCAGTGACTAGAAACATTAAAATTAAAGGACTGACATACCAAGTCTTAGAGAAGATGTGGACCAAATGAAATGCTTATATTGCTGGTGGGAATGTAAAACTGTATTATCACTTAGGAAAAGTTTAACAATTTCAATAAAGTTTAAATATACCTTATAAGATCTGGAAAGTTTAGTCCTAATTTAGCCAAGAGAAATGGGAAATGTGTTTACTAAGTAGTAAAGAATAATGAAGCATGAAATCCAGTGGGAATTGATAGATTACACTACACTAAAAGTCACAGATGCTTCTGTCAAATATAATATTTGATTCCCTGCTCCCACGTCAATGGATTTCTGACATGAATTTATTCTTGATGTTGGGGATTGAATTGTGTCCCCTGCCAAAGACATGTTGAGTCTTAACCCACATTTCTGTAGGTGTGAATAGGAACTGCTTGCAAACCCACACAGCCCCCCTAACCACCTCCGGCCATGCTCTGCCTCCATGTCCCCCACACCACACCCTGCCTCTGTGTTCTGAGAGCTGCCCAAGCTGTACTCTGCCACCACAGCCCCTGTGCCCCTCACCCCACACTCTGAAGTGCCAGCATGGCACCCCCGCCCCACACCTAGCCCTATGCTACAACCCACCACTATGCCGCTATGCCCCACCCCACACCCCGCTTCCTGCTGCAAGGCAGTCATGAAAATATAAAACTTTAGACTACTGAACGAAATCAACTTCTAAACTAACCCTAACAAGATAATTGCATGCCTAGAAGCCAACAGAAAATTATAAAGCATATGCAAGTACAGATAGATATAGCCCAGCCTAATGACCAAATTAAAACACCAGAGGAGAGAAAGACTTTGTAACAACTTGTCAAAGATGTTCAGACAACTCTACTAAATAAATTTAATGTTCTGGCTAATGACATGAAGGAGATCAAGAAGATACTAGAAGAGCATAAAGAAGAATTTGAAAGAATAAATAGAAATTCAATAGCAGATACCACAGAGAGTAAAGATTCTGTAGACCAATTAAAAAATATACTAGAGACACACAACTACAGATTTGAAGAGGCAGAAGAAAGAATAAGCAAACCAGAAGTTAAGACAATTGATTTTGAATGCACAAAAGAACAAATGGCAATAAAGATGGAAAATTTTGAATTGGCTCTCAGGGAAATGATGGACACACAAATATAAAAATCATTAGTGTCCCAGAAGAAGAAGAGAAGAATAAAGAGCTAGAAAATTAATTGTGGAGATAATGGAGGAAACTTCCCAACCCTGATAAATATGCAAACCAAAGAAGCCCAGTGAACCCCAAATAGAATAAATCCAGATAGACCTACTCCAAGACACATACTAATCAATCTATCAAATGTTGAAGAGAAGTAGAAAATCCTGAAAGCAGCAAGAGAAAAACAAATCTACTACATACAAGGGAAGCCAAATAAGACTGAGTTCAGACTACTCAACTAGCACTCTGGAGGTGAGAAGGCAGTGGTATGATATATTCAGGATCCCGAAAGAGAAAGACTTCCAGCCAAGAATTCTGTACCCAGCCAAATTGTCCTTCAAAAGTGAGGGAGAGATTAAAGTTTTCACAGACAAACACTTGCTGAGAGACTTTGTCAATAAGAGAGCAGCCCTACAAGAAATACTAAAAGGAGTTCTTTTGGCTGAAAAAAAAAAAAAGACAGGAGAAGGAAGTCTGAAGGAGGGTAACTTAAAGGACAAAAAGAGAAAGAAGGAAAAGAATATATAGATTTGACAAATTCAAAGAATAAGATGGTAGATTCAAGAAATGCCTTTGCAATAATAACTGAATGGACTAAACTCACCAATTAAAAGATACGGATTGGCAGAATGGATTAAGAAAAATGATCCAGTTATATACTGCTTACAAAAGGCTCATCTTAAACCCAAGGATACAGATAGATTGAAAGTGATAGGTGGAAAAAGATATTCCATACAAGCTGTAACCAAAATGGGAGTCTGATACTAATACCAGACAAAATAGGCTTTAAATGAAAAGACATCATAAGAGACAGAGAAGGACACTACATATTAATAAAGGGAACGATTCACCAAGGAGAAATAACAATCCTAAATGTTTATGTTCGTGATCAAGGAACTCCAAAGTACATGAGGTAAATATTGTAAAACTGAAGGGAGAGAGCATGACCACAAGGGTTTCCCCTCAGCTGCCATTGCAGCTGCTGCCCGCTGAACCCCGCCATGCCCATGGTCCAAGGCCCCGCCATGCCCATGGTCCAAGGCCACAGTGCAATTTATGTTGCTTTTAAGTCATCAGGGAGAAAGCTCCAACTGCAGAAATGGTATGTCCCACTGCAGACAAAGAGAAGAAAAAGATCGCAAGGGAACTTGTTCACACTGTTTTAGCACGTAAACCTGAAGTATATGGCTTTCTTGAGTGGCAAGATTTGAAGATGGTTTACAGAAGATACACTAGAGTATATTTTGCTGTGCTATTGAGAATCAGGGCAATGAACTAATTACCCTGGAGATAATTCATCATTGTGTGAATTATTTTACAAGTATTTTGGTGGGTGGGTGTGAACTTGATATCATCTTTAATTATTTTGGATGAGTTTCTTTTGGGAGGGGAAGTTCAGGAAACATCAAAGAAAAATGTCCTCAAGGCTGTTGAGCAGGCAGATCCCCTTTAGGAGGAAGCTGAAACCCCATGTAGTTTTCTTGAAGACATTGAGCTGATAAAACTTTCCTCCCTTGCTGATAACTTCGTGTGGCATTTCACAGTGTAGCGGTTCACTGCCTTCATGCCCATTTTAGCTAATGGTGTAAGATGTTTGTCCGTATTACTGTGTGCTAAGCTGCTTCGTTCAGACCTACACACAGATACTCTTTTTTTAAAAGGGAACTTTGGTTACTCAACTGAGAAATTACAGGACTTAAATATGAATTAGAATGATGCAGGGAAGAAAGATACCTTTTCTGGATAGTTGGAAGTTTGAATGTCAGTTTTTCTTAATCTGATTGTATGTATGAGAATGATACCACTAGGCAATGTGCATTTATTACTGTATTTGACAAAGGGAACTGTTAAATTATAACATGAAACCTGGTCTCATGAAATGAAGGATTGGCACAGTATTTCAGTATATATGAGAGTAAAGGGAATTTGCATGTTACATAGCAAATGAATGAAAATCTAACTCTAAACAAAAAATTTATACCAGAGACCCCTGTTGGAAGCTACATACCTTAGAACACAAAGGGAATACAGATTTTAAATGACTTAATTAGAATGATGCTGTTTTATACAAAAAATTATTTCTTGGATGTTCTGAACCTGAGATGAGAAACATAAAATCAACTGTTACATCACAGAGAAAATATTTCTTTTCAAGGCCAAGGCACATTTCACTGCTGAGATGAATTCTTGTGGTCACAATCCTTTAGTCACTTAGTTGCATTGTTTGGATGCCCCTAATAATGTGAAAATGTTGACTTATCAGGACTTCTTAAAAACAGTATCTTAACAGAAAATGTGTGGGTCTTTTCACAAAGCATTGCATACATCATTATTTAAGGCACAAATATTCTTTCTGAGGTGCTTCTTAAAGTCAAATTTATTTTGGTTCCCTATTGTTTCCCTCCACTTAGAACTACTACAGAGTTACCATCCTTCCCTTCCATGGTATGACCTAGCTATCAGAAATCTTAGAGAAATAAAAAAGATACCTTTCATAGAAAAGTGAGAGTTGAATGAGGTAAAATGGCATTAGTGAGCCCTATATTTTTTAAAACTGTATAATTGTTTCAATATCACTTTTATACATACTCATGTATTTAAACATCTCTTCACAGTTTACACTTTCACTTATATATGCTGGGCTGAATTAAGCTTTGTTGTAATTGTGACCAGTGTGCAGGCCACATGGTCATTGTCTTATCACATCACCAACTAGTGTTAATAAATGTTAAATGTACACCAAAAAAAACTGAAGGGAATAGAGACATTTCAACAATAATAGTGGGAGACTGCAATACACCACTCTCCTCTATAGATAAAACAACCAGATAGATGATCAACAAGGAAATAGAGAAATTAAACTATTTGATAAATGAATTAGACCTAACAAGCATACATAGATTGTCACACCCCAAAACACCAGGATATACACTCTTCTCTAGTACTCATGGAACGTTCTCCAGGATAGATCATATGCTGGGGTACAAAATAGGTCTTTATAAATTAAAAAAGATTGAAAATATTCAAAGCACTTTCTGTGGTCACAGTGAAATGAAGCTGGAAATCAATAACCGCTAAAGAACTAGAACTTTCACAAATATATGGAGATTAAATAACAGATTCTTAAACAACCAGTGGGTCAAAGAAGAAATTGCTAGAGAAATAGATAACTATCAAGACAAATGAAAATCAGAATATGACATATCAGAACTTATGGAATGCAGCTAAGGCAGTGCTGACAGGGAAATTTATTGTCCTAAATGCCTATATTAAAAAAGAAGAAAGAGTAAAAATTGAGGACTTAACTGCTCACCTGAGAAACTAGAGAAAGAACAGCAAACTAAACCCAAAACAAATAGAGGAAGATTAGATAGATTGAAATACTAGTGGTCAATAAGAGGGAGGAGTAAGGGGTAGGGGATGTATAAGTTTTTTTCTTTTTCTTTTTATTTCTTTATCTGGAGTGATACAAATGTTCTAAAATGTTCTAAAAATGATCATGATGATGAATACACAAATATGTGATGATATTGTGAGCCCTTGATTGTGAACTGTGGATGGACAGCATGTATGAAGATAAAATAAAATCTCAATAAAAATAAAAATATTTTTTAAAGCTGAATTAAATGAATTTGAGAATAATAGAGTCAATAAACCAAAAGTTGTTTTTTTAAGAAAATCAACAAATTTGATGGACCCCAGGTAAGCTGACAAATAAAAAGAGAGAATGCAAATAAGCAAAATCAGAAATGAGAGGAGTTATTACCACGGACCCTGAAGAAATAAAAATCATAAAAGAATATTTTGAACAACCATACACCAATGAACTAGACAACTTAGATGAAATGAACAAATTCCTAGGGACACATAAACAAGCCACACTGACTTGCGAAGAAATAGAAGATCTCAACAAACCAATCACAAGTAAAGAGATTCAGTCATCAAAAATCTTCCTATAAAGAAAAGCCCAGGGCCAGATGGCTTCATAGGAGAATTTTATCAAACATTTCAAAAGAAAATCAAAATACCAATTCTGCTCAAACATTTCCAAATAATTTGAGAAAAAAAGGAACACTACCTAATTAATTTTATGAAACTAACATCCCTCTAATACTGAAACTGATTAAAGATGCTATTAAAAAAAAGGAAAACTACAGGCTAATCTCCCTAATGAATATAGGTGCAAAAATTCTCAACAAAATATTAGCAAATTAAATCCAACAACACATTAAAGAATTATGCACTCTGTTCAAGTGTGGTTTATACCAGGAATGCAAGGAAATTTATGTAATATAGAACATTAACACAAGGAAATTAATATAATACAGAACATTAACAAACTGAAAGGAAAAAATCACATGATCATCTCGACTAATGTTGAAAAGCATTTGACAAAATTCAGCGTCCTTTTCTGATAAAAACACTTCAAAAGTTAGGAATCAAAAGTAATTTCCTCAATATGATAAAGGGGATATATAAAAAACCCATAGCCAGTATCATACTCAATGGAGAGAGACTGAAAACCTTCCCCCTAAGATCAGGAACAAGTCAAGGATGCCTTCTGTCACCACTATTATTCAACATTCTAATAGAAGTTCTAACTAGAGCAATCAGGCAAGAAAAAGAAAAAGCATCCAGATCGGAAAGGAAGAAGTAAAACTTTATTATTACACATGGCATGATACTGTACTTGGAAAATCTTGAGAAATCTACAACAAAGCTTCTCAAGATAATAAATTCAACAAGGTGGTAGGATATAAGAATAATGTGCAGAAATCAGTAGTGTTTCTTTACACAAGCAATGACCTAACTGAGAATTCAATTAAGGAAGAAAAGTTCTTTCAAAATAGCAATTAAAAGAATCAAGTACCTAAGAATAAGCTTAACTAAGAATGTAAAGGACCTGTACACAGAAAACTACATAACATTGCTAAAAGAAATTAAAGACCATCTAAATAGGTGGAAAGACATTCATAGGAAGGTTAAATGAAGCTAAGATGTCAATTCTACCCAAATGGATCTACAGATTCGATGCAATACCAATCAATATCCCAACAATCTGTTTTGAAGACTTGGAAAAGCTAATTACCAAATTCAAATGGAAGGAAAAGAGACATCGAATGGCTAAAAATATCCTAAAAAAGAAGAACAAAGTGGGGGGAGTAACAGTTCTTGATTTTAGAGTTTATTATAAAGTCACAGTGGTCAAAATAGCATGTTAGTGGCACAAAGATAGAAATATTGACCACATGGAATCAAATCAAAAGTGCAGAAAAAGACCACCAAATCTATGGTCAACTGATCTTTGGCAAGGCCCCTAAATCCACTATTGAAAATAGTCTTCTCAATGAATGGGCATGGAAAAACTGGATATCAATAGTAAAAAATGAAAGAGGACCCTTACCTTACACCCTATTTAAAAATTAAGTCAAAGTGGATCAAAGACCTAAATATAAGAGCCAGTACTGTAAGACTTCTAGAAGAAAATATAGGGAAATATCTTCAAGACCCAGTAATAGGAGGTAGCTTCCTAAACTTTATACCCAAAGCACAAGCAATGAAAGAAAAAGTAGTTAAGTGGGAATTCCTCAAAATCAAATGCTCTTGTGCATCAAAAGGCTTTGTCAAAAAAGTGAAGAGGCAGCCAACTCAATGGAAGGAAATATTTGGAAATCACATATTGGATAAAGGTTTGATATCCTGTACACATTAAGAAATCATACAGCTCAATAACAGAAGGACAAACAATGCAATTATAAAATGAGCTAAAGATATGAATAGGCATTCATCTGAAGAGCAAATATAGATGGCTAAAAAGCTCTGAAGAGATGCTCACTTTCACTAGTGATAAGGGCAATGCAGATCAAGACTACAATGAGATACTACCTCACACTTAAAAGAATGGCTGCTATTAAATAGCCAGGAAAACTCAAATGTTGGAGAGGATGTGGAGAAATTGGAACACTTATGCATTGCTGGTGGGAATGTATACTAGAGAAGCCACTATGGAAGACAGTCTGGTGGCTGTTCCTTAGAAAACTAAATATTGTGTTGCCCTATGATCCAGCAAAAGCACTACTCGATATATAACCCAGAAGAGCTGAAAGCAGTAACACAGTGACATTTGCACACCGATGTTTATAACAGCAATATTCACAAACACCAGAAGATGGACACTGTCGTCCAAGTGCCCATCAACAGACAAGTGGATCAACAAAATGTGATATATACATACGATGGAATATTATGCAACAGTAATTCTCTTAGGAAGAATAAAAATTGTCTAAAATTGAGTGTTAATGGACTGTTGACTTTGGCCATTATATATGATGCCCAGTGATGGAGGTGGCTGAAGTACACACCGACTGAGCAGTACTGATGGCGAACTTTGGTGTATACAAATGATCAAATATTGTGCTGCTGAAGAAAGGAATAAAGTCGTGAGGCATGCAGCATTGTGAATGAACCTGTGGGACTTTATGTGATGCATAATGAGCTAGAAACAAAAGAGAAAATATTGTATGGTCTCATTTAGAAAGTACTTACAAGAAAACAGTGGCCTAGATTGTAGACTCTTATAGCAGTCTTATTTAGTCCAGAATGGCAGTTGTTATTCCTGGATTTTGAGAGGCTGTTTTATGTACATATAATCTGGTCTTTAGAGAAAAGAATGAAGCTGATCAGGTTGGTATTAAGGTAATTCAGAATATAGGGGTAAGGAAAAAATTGCTTGTGTTTTAAAACTTTACCTACTCTTTGATGCCCTGATAAACCCCAGAGTGATTTCAGCAGTGAATAAAAAAGTATTTGCAAAGTCGCCTTGGGGTAATGGGGAGAAAGGGGGAAAATTCAACTTCTCCATTTGGAGAATTCCTGATATTCTCACAGGCAGTGGGGACAACCAAAGCAATAGGCCGAGCCCTCAATCTTGGGATTTGTTCATCTGAAACTTATCCTCTCAAAGGATAGGCTAAGCCTACTTAAAATTAGGCCGAAGAGTCACCCCCAGAGAACCTCTTTTGTTGCTCAGATGCGGCCTCTCTCTCTCTCTCTCTCTCTCTCAGCTAACACAACAAGCAAAGTCACTGCCCTCCCCTTCCCTACATGGGACATGACTCCCATGGGTGTAAACCTTCCTGGCAATGTGGAACAGATATCCTAGAATGAGCTGGGATTAAGCATCAAGGGATTGAGAACACCTTCTTGACCAAAAGGGGGAAGAGATAAATGCAACAAAATAAAGTGTCAATGGCTGAGAGATTCCAGAGTTGAGAGGTTATCCTGGAGGTTATTCTTACGCATTAAGTAGATATCACCTTGTTATTCAAGATGTAATGGAGAGGCTGGAGGGAACTGCCAGAAAATGTAGACCTGTGTTCAGTAGCCATGTTTCTTGACAATGATTGTAAAAGGATACAGCTTTCACAATGTGACTGTGTGATTGTGAAAACCTTGTGTCTGATGCTCATTTTATCCACGGTATGGAAAAATGAGTAAGCATATGGATTAAAAATAAATAAATTATAGGGGGAACAAATGTTAAATGTAGTTGATTGAAATGCTAGTGATCAATGAAAGAGAGTGATAAGGGGTACAGAAAAAAAACTAGGGGAAACAAAGGCTAAAATACGTTGGATAGATGGAAATACTAGCAATCAATGAGAGGGAGGGGTAAGGAGTATGGTATGGTATGTATGAATTTTTTCTTTTCTTTGTACTTTTTCTGAATGGATGAAAATGTTCTAAGAAATGATCATGGTGATGAATAGACAACTATGTGATGATATTGTGAGTTATTGATTATATTTCAAGAATGGAATGATCATATGGTAAGAATGTTCGTTTGTATGTTGTTTTGTTTAAAAAAATTAAAATATTAAAAAAAACACCTTACCTATTCTTTGTTGTGAACAAAGGAAAAAAAGGTTTATTATGCCCAGAACCTAATTTTTCTGTAGCACATACTCTAACTCAACCTGTCTGGATAGCTCATTTACACAATCAAAACACAGGGAGCCCAGAATAAGAATGGGAGTTTTAATCCTGTATAATTAATGGTAATTCCTGGATACATCCCAGAGTATATTAAGCAGATGATCAAAAAGTGTTGGCAAAGTCCCTTGAGGGATGGGAGAAAAGATATGGAACTATTGAACTTTACCATTGGGGAAGCCCCTGAGACTGTACCAAATATTAGGGACACACAAATCAGTAAGCCAAGCCCTTGATCTTGAGGCTTGCTCTTATAAAGCTTACATGTGTAACAGAGAAGCTTAGCCTACTTATAGGTATGCCTAAGAGTTACTTCTAGAGGAACTGTTTTGTTGCTCAGATGTGGCCTCTCTCTCTTTAAGCCCAGCTCTGCAAATGAAATCATTACTTTCCTCCTTATGTAGCATATGACATCCAGGGGTCATCTTAGGCTCCCTGGCAACGTGGGATATGACTCCCAGGGATGAGCCCGGCCCTGGCACTGTGGGATCAACAATGCTGTCCTTGAGTAAAAGGGGGAAAAAAGTATAACTAATAAGCTACCAGTGGCTGAGAGAGTTCAAATAGAGTTGAGTGGCAACTCTGGAGGCTACTGTTTTGTGTAACTTTCTAGAATCCTACAACCTACATGTAGGTTTCTAGGCAAGTTAAGTCCTGAAATCCAGAGGGGCCAGCCTCTCTTAAACATCACCTAGTTCCATCCTCCTATCCCATATTATCAGCATCCCCTTCCAACATGAGGAAGTTAGAATGGGCATAGCCCAATTAACACTAAAAATTGGGAGAAAGATCAAAGAAGATGGTGGAGTTATACAGAGAAGGTAAGGTTTAACAAATGAGTATGATTGCTGAATCACTATATTGATATTTCTTTTAGTCTCCAGTTCTTGGAGCAGCTAGAAATAAAAGTGTAAAATTATAGAATTGTAACCCATACCAAACTCTGAAATCTGTTCTACAACTAATTGTCATAGTGTGCTTTGAAATTTATTGCTTTTTTGTGTATATGTTATTTTTCACGATAAAAAATAAATTTTAAAATAAAAAAATAAATTGAAAAAGAGATCAGGCTTCAATTAGAATAAGAATGAAGCTGATCAGGTTGGAACTAAGGTAAATCAGAATACAGGGGTAAGGAAGACATTGTGGGTATTTTATGACTTCACCTACTCTATGACACCAAAGGAAGAGAGGTTTATTTTGTTCAGAACCTAAATTTTCTGTAGCACATAATCTAACTCAACCTGTCTGGATAGATCATTTAAGCAACCCAAACACAGAGAGCACAGAAAGGGAATGAGGGCTTTGTAATTCTGTATAGCTTAATGTAATGCCAAGATACTTTCCAGAGTATGTTCAGCAGATAATTTTAAAGTATTGCCATAGTCCCTTGAGGGATGGGAGAAAAAATATGAAGAAATATTCAGTTTTACCACTCTGAAACCCCTTATACTGTCTCAAACATTAAGGACTCCCAAATCAGTAGGCCAAGGCCTTGATCTTGAGGCTTGCTCTATGAAGCTTACTTATGTGGTGGAGAAGCTTAGCCTATCTATAGTTATGCCTAAGGGTTACTTCCAGAGGACCTCTTTTGTTGCTCACATATAGCCTCTCTCTCTCTAAGCCCAACTCTGCAAATGAAATGATTACCCTCCCCACTACATGGCACATGACATCCAGTGAAAGTCTCCCTGGCAAGGTGGGATATGAATCCCAGGAATGAGCCTGGCCCTGGCACCATGGAATCAACAATGTCTTCCTGACCAAAAGGGGGAGAGAATTGTAACAAATAAGGTATCAGTGGCAGAGAGAGTTCAAGTAGAGTTGTGAGGCTTACTCTGGAGGCTACTCTTACACAAGTTTCAGCTAGACATTGCTACTTCTCATGGTTTGCCAGACTCCAAGCAAAACCATTCCTGCCAACCCCAAGGAACACCTAAGGCTTTATCAAGATTCTACAAAGGTTGCATGCACTATGCTTACTCTCCAGAAAACTACAACCTCCGTATTGGTTCCTAGGCCAGATAAGTTCTGAAACTCAGAGGGGCCAGCTTCTCTAGAACATCAACTAGTTCCATCTCCGATCCCATATTATCAACACCCCTTTCCACCATGAAAAGTTAGAATGGGCAGAGCCAAAATACCCTTAAAGATTGGGAGAAAAATCAAGGGAGAAGGTGGAGTTATAACAGAGAAGATAGGAATTAACAAATGGATGTGATTGTTGAATCATTATTTTGATGTTTCTTTTAGTAACCAGGGTCTTGGTACAACTAGAAGTAAAAACCCAAAATTATGGAATAGTAACCCATACCAAACTCTGAAATCTGTTCCTACAACTAATTTTCATGGTGTGCTTTGAAATCTATTGCTTTTTTGTATATATGTTATTGTTCACAATTTTTTTTAAAAGCATGCTGTAGCAGGTAAAATGTCCAGATGTAGTAGAGTATCCTAAGAAACTTCCTGTATGTGACAATCCATATATGTTCTCACTCATAGAGAAAGAAGGAAAAATTGCCCTTTAACTCTAAGCCCTTTTGCTTATATAAACAGTGAGGTACAATGGTAATAGCTCCTAGCTAGGAATTAGGAGCCCTAGGTTCTTGTCCTGCTTCTGTCCTTAGCTGGCTGGCTGGTTTAGACCTAGGCCAAGCCACTTAATCTCTCTTTTCTTAATCCATAGAATAAAATCAGTTATGAAAATCACAGTCACAGTGGATCACAATATCATGACATATCAAGTTCAAGATGGAATGACATACATGAAAGTATTATGTAAAATATTGAGTGCTATACAAATGCACAGGATTTTTACCTGTGTATAAATCCTGTCCCCCAGGGAGTCTGCCTGGGTGGATTTTCCACAGGACAGATGGGCTGGGAGGGAGTAGAGAGCCTGAGAGTTGCTTGTGTTCTTTGAGAAGAATGTCAGCTTAAAGACCCCATCTGTTCTTCGCCAAAATAGAAGAAATGCTGAGCTAGGTGGTGAGAGGCCCAGAAAATAGAACTCCGAAAGAAAAATGAAGAAAACTTATGAGAAGTTAAAACAACTAAGGCATGGGAGAGTGAAAAATGTATGCATAGATAGCAGCAGTGAAGTTTCCTTGAACATGACCTTAATAACATTAATAAAAGAGAAATAAAACTGAAATAGAAGTACCTAAACATCCATATCCTTCACTGTCACTATTACTTTCGGTTTCAGCAGATTTCTATTTTGGTCTCCTGTGGTACTGAGATAATTCTTAGGGACTTTCTTAGTGTTAAGTTTATTCACACTTAAATATAGCACCTTAAGTTTTTTCTGAGAGCCTGTGGCGTAATTATCTTGTAGCATTTTTTTTTTTACAGCCAGCTTTTAGTTCTTTATTTCAAATAAGGTCTCAGCATTGTTTCTCTCACTTACCTAGCATGGAGTCAGACTGCTTTCCTCAAGAGATTAGCTAGTGTTTGAAAAATATTTTTATAATTTAATGCAATTGGAATTAAAATGTGCAATGCCCTGTGCTGGTTAATAATAATTCATACTAAATCTTCCTAAAAATTCTTGATGAATTATAAAATGAGATTATACCTATTGTAACTAAAACTGTAATTGTTTTATTACAATATATACATTCATAATAAAACTTATAGAGTTCCCTGGGTTTAGGAGCTGTGTATATATTTTTTTCTTTTTTTTATTTTCACATGGGCAGGCACCAGAAATCAAACCCAGGTCTACGGCATGGCAGGTGAGAACTCTGCCTGCTGAGCCACTGTGGCCTGCCCCATATTTATTTTTGAAGGGCAATAGATTCATGTCACCATTTAAAAAATTATCTCTGATTATAAAAGTAATGTATATTTATTGCAGAAAATGTGAGTGAAGAGTAGAAAAATACCTAATCTCTTTACTTAGAAACTCTGCTATTATTTTTTCATTTTCCTTTCTCTGGACATTTTATCTTACATATTTGAGTTTATAATATAAATAATTTTAACCTATCTCTTTCCTTTTAACATTGTCCTTAGCATTTTCTTCCATCATCAAAACCCTAAATTCCTTTTTAATGTCTATTTAAGTCTTTCATATGGATTTGCTATTGTTTTCATAATGTTGGATGTTCAAATTGCTTCTGCTTGTCTAGAAATTTTTGCTAAGTTTGTAGAGGAATGGTATCTTGATAAAATTTTGTATTTTTTTGATTCCTATTAACATTTCATCTGAATGGTTTTTCAGGTGTTAGCCATTTCTGTTTATTTTTTTATGAACTATGTTCCATTCTTTTATCTAAATGTTCTTAATGGTGCTGCTAATTAATTTATATGATTGTTTATATTATGGCTATTTGGTAATATTTGTTGTAAACATTTACATTGTAAATACAACATTTTTTTCTGATATTTAGTTACCAAGTTTCGTTATCAAGTTCTGAAAATACAAATAAGCATATAGAATAAAATAAAACTTGTATCAGAATTTCCAGCATTATCATACATAATTTTACTTAATTGGATGTATATTACAAATTCTTCTTGATATTCCTCTTAGTACACAATATAAAATAATAGAAAAACTTAATTAGATCATTTATGATTAAAATTGCTATAATAGTATGTTATCATATGGTTTACCATAATTTATTTGTGCTTTAGGATGGATTTTAGTTTTCAATTTTTCACTGCTATAAATGTATGATATTCCTAAGACAAATTATAAGAAGTGGAATTGCTGGACCAAGATGTATCTATACCTTTAATTTGATACAAATTACATTAGCAGTGTTCAGAATACCTGTTTCTTTGTAGCTCACCAACAGTGGGTACTTCTATTTCTTAATGTACTTTGAGGTATAATTTACATATAATAAATGCACCTATTTTAAGCATACAATTCAATAAGTTTTGATACCACCCCAATCAAGATATAGAATACTTTGATCACCCCTACCTAAAATTTTGCTCTTGCTTATTTCTATCAATCCTTTCCTCTCATCTCAGGCTCTAGTGAGCTACTGATAAGTTTTCTGTCAGTGTAGATTATAGTCTATCACTGTAGCTTACATATATATTTTTAGAATTTTATATAAACAGAATTATATATATTCTTTGGGATCTAGATTTTTTTTGCCCAGCATTTCTTTGAAATCCATTCTTACTGTGATCTGAATAAGTATATTCCCTTTTCTTGAAAATGCCATTTTATGAGTATGCCAAAGCTTGTTTAATCATTCACCTGGAAATAAACATTTAGGTTGATTCCTGCCTGAGGCTTTGTGAATAAATTGTATGCTTATACAAGTCTTTTAGCCATGACTCTGTCAAAAGAAGTACTTTGTTTTCATATCTGGAATGGAGGTTTGTTGGCTTTAGTTAGATCATCCACTACTGCAAGTCAAGTAAATTTCCCAAAGGAAAGCCAAATCTTGTTTTGGGATCAAATTAGCAGGATGAGGCAATGGTGCAGAATATAATTTTGTGAGCATCTTGGAAAGCTCTCTGGAAAGTACCTGATCCCCTCCTCCTCTAGCAGCCGCAATGCATAAGGCTCCTATTGCCCACTGCTGTCTCCTGCCTTAACATCTTCTGGCTCATGGCACATCTAGGGACCATGCCAAGTCAGTCCTTGTCCCTTCCCATGACAGGAGAGGGTCAGAAGAGAAAATAACGGCAGGATCATGGTGTGTAATGCCAGATCCCCTAAATAGCTCCAGGAGGCAGTAACAGGGTTAGGCTACTCCATAGGCCACTTGAGTATCTGCCCAGTGGCCTCTAGAGTATTCCACGCTGTCTTCTCGGTGACAAGGGAATTGCGTGCTTAAGGCTCGAGAAAATTCTGTGCAAAGATTTTCAGGGCCTACCTTCTGGAGGTAGAATGCAAAGTTCTTGAGAGCAAGAATCCTGCCTTACGTGAGTTGATAATTGGTTAGGCTAAGAGATAGGTACATGGAAGTTTATTATTTTCCATAAAAAAAGTAAAATTTGAGCCCTATTAAAAAAAGATTCATGCCTTATACAAATTTTTATGTGTAGTTTGGTATATAATAAGTACTCAAATGTGCTTTGGGATAATGTATAATCTAAGCCTGAGCCATGGAGCATGGCCTTTGGCTTGAAAATGCTCAATGAGATCTGAAAGTTGCAGTAGGGCCTTTAACAATCAAATGCTACCAATAAAACATTTTTGGTTATTAAGTATTTTTCCCTGAAATCATGACTAATGGCAGAGGAATAATTGTATATTATGTGATCTCGTATATGTTATTTTATAGATCTGTCTTTTAAGGTAGAGAACAGTAGACAGTCCATAAACCTTATTCCGTCTTCCTTCCCAGTTGCCCTTTTTGTGGCAGGGGCCATTTTTTTAGGGCAAGTTCTAAAATTCTGAGATTATAAAAAGAGTTTACCAGAAAATTGAGGAACACAGGTAAGGATGGGGAGTTAATCTTTTATCAAAGGCATTATGATAACAAATACCACTTATGCAATGGTAATAAGATTCTATAGGGAAAAAATGGTTTGCAGACACCTTTTCAGGAAAATATCTCCCAAATAAAGGAAGGTAGGTCTCTAATGAAGTAAGTTTTGCAGACCAAAAGAGTAAAAGACAGGCTTGATTTACGCAGACACCTCATTCTTTAATATTATTTCTTGTCTATTGCTCATGGCAGAATGAAGTTTTTATTGGACTTGTTTCTTTTTTCTCAGTTTGTTGACATTGGGACCTTTGAGACGGTGTGGCAGGTCAAGTTCTACAATTACCACAAGCGAGATCACTGCCAGTGGGGCAGCCCCTTCTCCGTCATTGAGTATGAATGCAAACCCAACGAGACCCGCAGTCTCATGTGGGTGAACAAGGAGTCTTTCCTCTGAGGGTGCTTCTTTCTGACGTTGCTGGACAGTCTCTTCGGAAATCTACTTCTAGGTAAACCAGCACACGCCTCAACCAAGGCGCGCCATGCTGTTGCTGATTCCTACGTGGTCCTGATGATCTACTGGCCCCGATTACTTTGAAAGTGTAATTCCCTTGCTCAAAGTCCCCAACATAAAAGGTCGTGGTGCATTACTTCTAAAAAGATTCCTTTTTGTGTTTTGTGTTGGTATTCCTGCATCCGGTTGTTCTTGGTCATGCTATCACTGCTCCGTGGAAGTGCCAGGTATGTCCTAAACTGAATGTTTTCCACTGAGTGACCGTGGTGTTTTGTTTCCAAGTTACGTGATTTCTTCCCTTTTTTGTTAAATGTTAAATAAAAACATAACAATGTGTATGCCCCCCCCCACCGTGTAAATTGGTAACGTGTACCTTGCAGTGTTTTCCAACTTTTAAGGTAGGCTTTGTGATGATGTAATACGAACAGCAGTGATTGGGAATCAAATGGTATGCTTCCTAGAAATAGCTCTGCTTTTTCAGGAAGGGTTGATTGCAAAAGAAAAGGAGAGGTATTTAATTATTTATTAAATATTGAAACTCTTTCAAGTAACTTAAGATATTGTGCTCATGGCCTAGTGGAATGGGGGAAAGCATTGTTGTGGACCCCTATTAAAACAATCAATTGGCAGGAGTTATAATTTCCCCTTTGGCAACCTACCATAGCATTCAAATCGTGCATATCGATGGCATCCTTACATTCCTTTTCCCTTGAACTTTGTAAAATTGTGTATGGAGCTGTAATCAACTTTTGATATTTCTTAATAAAGGCATTGAAAAGCCTACGTGACTTGCATGTTTGATTTGGGAAACACATATCTAGCAGGCGGACCTCTGCTCTGGGCCAGCTCCATCTCAGCAATCCTCACCTGCAGTGCAGAGTGAGGGGTATGGTCCTGAATTAGAATGATCACACCTGTTCATAGATCGCCTCTGAGTGCTTCACAGTAGTACTCCAGCCAGGTTCAGCAGGACAAGCACAAGCCTCAAGCACCAAGTAGGGAGTCAAAAAATACTTGTCATGTCCCTCTCTCTATTCCTTCTCCTGTAAAGACCTCACTCCCCATTAGCCAGCTACACAGCCAAGCAGTAAAGGACACAGAGTGCCCAAGGCACGTATGCCAAGGTTGAGACCTCCTTTCTTGCTCTCAGGGCATTACAAGGTACCTGGCACAAAGCCCATGCTCTATACTGTTTAAGAATGAATTCCCAAAGAAGGAAGGAAACTTCCTCTTGAAAAGCTACTTCCTACTTTGCAACAACATTGTAATATTCACTTGGGCTGCACAAATACTCTTGTTTTGGAAAAAAATTAGTAAGAAATTGGAGACTTGGGTTTGTTTGTTTTTGCTACCTCTCAGCCCTTCATGTGAGAATATGCAAGATGAATGGGAGTGTTTTGGTTTGCTGAAGCTGCTGGAATGCAATATTTCAGAAATGGATTGGCTTTCAATAAGAGAATTTATTAAGTTACAAGCTTACAGTTCTAAGGCCATAAAAATGTCCAAACTAAGGCATCCAAAAAAAGATGCTTTGACCCAAGAAAGGCCAATCTGGAAAGACACATCTGCTGGTCCTTTGGCTTCTGATTTCAAAACAGCTTCTCTGGGGGCATTTTTTTTCTATATCTTCAAAGGTCTCTCCCTCTGTTGATTGGAAGCTTTTTCCAAAAGGATTCCCTCTTAAAGAACTCCATACCTGCATGGAAACAAAAGATCCCACACACAATTGGGGGATCACATCTCCATGGAAACAACCTAATCAAAAGATACCACCATAAACAATATTAAATCAGGATTAAAGAACATGACTTTTCTGGGGTGCACAATAATTTCAAACTGGCATAGGGCATGTTTTAAGGAGTTTATTATAGAAATGTATTTGGAAGGCAGGCAAGGAAAACCCTTCCCACGTCTAGTACCTTACCTGCAATGATGCTGTACTGCCACCAGGGAACAGCAATGCCTTGGCACTGGACTGAACGTAATTGGATTTAAAAGTTGTATGTGTCTCAGTTCCTCTGTTTTTCAAAGATAATAGTCTGTTACAACCGCTGAATAGGAGCATTAATCCATTCCTAGATTATGTTTTAAAAACCAATACTCAGTTATTCAAACGGACATTGAGATCTATAAAACTGGATTTGCTGCAGGCAGAGGCTCACGTTTTCTTCCAGAATAGAAATGCAGAGTAATCAGAAGGTGGGGAATGTGAATACTACATGTTTTAAGATTTTACTTGGTTTAAACATTTGATGAGTAAATGTTTTCATTTGTGAGACAAAAGGTTTCAAGCCAGTGACCATGAAAGCTTTAGTATTTGTTTTTAAGGGTGGAAGCTATATCATATGGCTTTTTGCAATATTCCAATATTTTTTGCAAACTAGGTGCTTGATTTTCAAGTTTTAAGTGACTGAAGTCAGGGCCAGGGGAGCTTGGCCTGGTGTAACTGTGCACACACCCTCCCACAGAGGAGCAGGAAGTGGAGCCCTGGACAAGAAGCTGGAGCATATGAGGCTCACTAAGGTGTTACTTGAGCCTAAGAGGATCACTTAACCTTTCTATCTCTATAAAATCCCCACCTTTCTCATGGCTACAGTTGAGGTTGAAGCAAGGGAGATGGAGAGGAGATGAGGTAAACAGGAAATCTTAACAGCTAATCTGCTACGTTAAGTGATCTCTCCTGGCATAAACTGTTCTTCTTATGATTGGACTCAAGCCCAGTCTCTCTGGCTACTTCTTGCATAGCTCCCTTCCTACTCCAAAATTTGAGTGCTCAGCTATATCAAGCTGCTGAGTTGTAACTTTGCCCCTTAGCCATCTGGAAGGGCTATTTTTATACAAGTTGTAGCCACGTCTCTCTACTTCTAAGCATCAGATGGCTAACCAGAAGCTTGAGGAACTAGGCCATCCTTCTAATTAGAATGATGACTAAAACACTTCTGAACAGGTGGAAGAGTAGAAATGCCTTGAATTTATATTTTGTGGCACCTCGCTTATTGAGAAGTAATTTAGCCAGCATCTAAACTATCTGGATCACAGTTGAGAACAGAAAACATGCCAAAAAATAAAGAGCCCTGTCACAGATGGCGCAAAGTCCATTCACGAAAGGCTTGGGTCTTCTCTCAAGACCTCTTGACTCCTATTATAGACACAGTTCTAACATGTGGGGTGGTCTGGCCTCTAGCCCTTAGGAAATTGGAAGCAGAAGAATTAGAAGAACATAATTTATAGAGAGGTAGATGTACCAAAGATATATATTTTCCAGAAAAATGTCAAAAAAAGTTATAGTAAGTAAAAAAATATGATAAGACATAAACTGTAGCGATAGCATCCTATACTATCCATAGTGGTTTCTGTTGATAGCAAATTCAAATGATAGACATAATGATGGCCCTGAAGCATTTAGGAAAATAATCCGAAATGGATCATCATTGCTCAGTGTTTAAGAGTTCAGATTCTAGAGCCAAAATGTCTCCGTTCAAATCATGGTCCAGCCATTTACTAGCCATGTGACCAAAGGCAAGTTACTTAATATTTCTGTGTCTCAGTTTTCTTAATTGGAAGTGGAGAAAATAATAATGCCTCATGGAGTTGTTGTACATAGTAAATAAATTAATGCATGTAAAACAATTGAAACAGTACTTGTACATAGCAAATTATTAATTGGAATGTTTTCTTTAAAAAGACAATGCATAAAATAAATTTTCAATAAAATTATTAGACATGCTGAGAGAAAAACTGAAAGCACTTAAAGGAATAAGGGTCATTTTCCTAGGATATTCCATGTATAGAATTGAAAGAAAGGTCAAAGATTTAGCTTTATTTTTATACCAAAAAGAAGAATAACATCTATAGAAATAATATTTTCAATTATTTAAAAATAAATTGTTTGAAGCAATATATTTTTCTTTTTCTTAACGTTTTTTATTGTGAAAAAAGCAATAAATATCAAAGTGCGTTGTAACAAGTAGTTATAGAATGGATTTCAGAGTTTGGTATGGGTTATAGATCCACAATGTAGGTTTTTCCTTCTAGCTGCTCCCAGACACTGGGAGAGTAAAAGAAATATTAATATAATGATTCAGCAGTCATATTCATTTGTTAAGTCCTGTCTTCCCTGTTATAACTCCTCCTTCTCCTTTAATCCTTATCCCAATCTTAAGGGGTATTTGGACTATTCCCATTCTAACCTTTCCGTGTTGGAAAGAGCTGTCAATCATATAGGATAAGAGGATGGAATAGTTGATGTTCTTGGAGAGGCTGGCCACTCTGGATTTCAGCACTTATCTGGACTAGGAACCCATGTGGAGGTTGCAGTTTTCTGGGAAGTATCATAGTGCATGAAACTTTTGTAGAATCTCAGATAGAGCCCTAGGTGTTCTTTAGGGCTGGCAGTAATGGTTTGGGTTGAGGTTTGGTAAACCATGGTAAATAGCAATATCTAGCTGAAGCTCACTTAAGAGTAGCTTCCAGAATAGTCTCTCTGTTTGAACTCTCTCAGCCACTGATACCTTATTTTGTTACAGTTCTTTTCCCCCTTTTGGTGAGGAAGGTGTTGTTGAGCCCACAGTGCTAGGGCCAGGCTCATCCCTGGGAGTTATATCATCCCAAGTTGAAAGTTGGGAGACTTTCACCCCTGGATATCATGCCACATAGGGGGAGGGTAATGATTTTCCCTGCAGAATTGGGCTTAGGGAGAGAGAAGCCACATCTGAGCCACAAAAGAGGTTTTCTGGAAGTAACTCTTAGGTACTTACTCATAACCATAGGCAAGCTAGGCTTCTCTGCTACATAAATGGGCTTCAGAAGAGCAAGTCCCAAGATCAAGGGCTTGGCCTATTGACTTAGAGAGTCCCTAATATTTGAGACAGTGTCAGGGATTTCCCAGGTGGTAAAACTTAATAGTTCCATATTTTTTTCTCCCATCCCTCAAGGAACTTTGACAATACTTTTAAATTATCTGCTCAACATATTCTGGTATTACAGAATACAGAATACAGAATTACGGGTATTACATTAAGCCAACTAGAATTACAAGCCCTCATTCCCATTCTGGGCTCCATGTGTTTGTGTTATTTAAATGAGCTATCCAGACATGTTGAGTTAATTATGTGCTACAGAAAATTTAGGTTTTGGACAGAATAAACCTCTCTTCCTCTGGTCTCATACAGTGGGTGAGGTTCTAAAATATTGACAATGTCATCCTTACCTTTGTATTCTGATTTACCTTGGTCCTGACTCAATTGGCTTCGTTCTTATCTCTAATTGAAGCCTGATCTCTTTTTCGGTTTCTTTTTTCATGGTTGCATGTAGCAATGCTAACTTTCAGAGCTGCAGAACTCCTACTATGAGTCTTAGGTGTCACACAAGTAGCCAGAGTTCCAGGGAAATACCAGGTTATATGTATTTAGCATAGCATCTCAAAATCTAGAAATAACGTTTACTACTCTGGACTAAATGTGACTGCTATAAGAGCTTACAATCTAGGCCCCAATTTCCTTATAAGTATTTTCTGAAAGAAACCCTACAATATCTGTTCTTTTGTTTCCGGCTTATTTTGTACCACATAATATCTCCAAGTTTCATTTACCTCAAAAGCAATGTATTTTGAGATGTGCTAAGAAAAGATTGTTTTCTTCCCCAAACAAAACTTTATAAAGTCTCTTTTATAAAGACACAGTTTTGAATAATATTTTAACATGAGGACAGAATCAGATAACTTAAGGTCTGGTAAAGGTCAAGAATAATGTCAAACGCTCTACCCTTATCTCTGTTAATCCTCAAAGTAACCCTGTGAGGCAGACAGTGCATGTCATGTTGACATTTTACAGATAAAAAGTAAGTCTTGGAGGTTGAGAGATAAGGCTTAAGTCTGTAAGAAACCACTTTATTTGGTCCTTAGTTTTCTCTTTTATGAAATGGTGATAATAATATCATGAGAATTAAATACTATATCACATATGAAGCTCCTTCTTTTTCTTCTCCCCATCACCTTCCTCCTGACAAACACATCTCATTGAAATGATGTTCTTATGTGCTCAAACACCTGCAATGTTTGATTAGCTTAACCTGGAGGCTTTGTATTAATTAATTATTGTGTGTAGCCCAGTAAATCACTTGCTTTTCCCAAAGGTTAGAAATCACTGTATATGTGTATATATATATATATAGTGACTTAAGAATTGTTGCCAATAAACAGAAGTATTCAGTTTCTAGAAACTTATTTACTTCTAGTACTCTATATAGCAAGTTACTTGACAGTCTCTTCTCTTTGGAGTCATATTAACTACTATCTTTGTACTAGATAAGATACATTCACAATCTTCCTTAAGTATGGCATGCCATCCCCAATTTGCTAAGCAAAAGAAAAATATGACAATATTTTCAGTCCTACCCAGTACATGCCAATAATCCTGACAGGCACTCTAGACTCTGGCCACAGCGAATTTCTTGTTCTCCTTCAGATATACAAAGCCGGAACAACTTCCTTGCCACTGCACAGCCTGTTCCCTCTACTTGGAATGCCCTCCATTTTCTAGCTAGCAAATGCCTCCCAGGGCAAGCTCAAATGTCATCTCAGCTGTGAAACCTTCCCTGACTCCTCTAAAATGTTGAGTCAAGAACAATTTTGAAATATTGTTTATTCAAATATTTTATTTTTAGCCCATTTCTGAAAATTTTTACCAGACTCCATTTAACTTCTGCCTTTCTTAAGTTATCTGGAAAGTTTCCATGTGTTCTTACTGACTCAATGAAAATGAGCTGACAATAAAAAGGTGATGAGATTCTAGAAAGAGCAGGCTGGCTGGCTGGCTGGTTGGCTGAAAAATCAGTGAGTGAGGAGTTTGGAATATATTAGCCGATAGCAGGTTCACTCTCCTGTCCTCTTTAAAGAAAGTGGATGAGAAAGAAAATGTAATTTACAAGTTCACTTGCTATTGCTTCAAGTGAACTTGCAAGTTACTTTTTCAGTTGAAAAAATAAATGTAATTTGCCTTTTCATGTTAGTAATATCCATGGCAATGTAGTTCTTTTAAGAAGTCTTGAAAGTTGTTTGTTCATGTTGGGAAGATCATTTGTGCTTTCCCCTAAATGTTCCCAGTCCTCATTCCAGGCACATGATGGGTTTGTGCTTGGCCGCCTCCAACTCTCTGTGCAAAACCCAGCAACACTCTTTCCCTTTGCCATGGAAACCAGTCACTTTCAAGATGATCCATCCATCTGGGCCCAGAGTGAGATGTGGAGCAGAGCCTTAGCCAACCTTTCATGGACCTGTAGCATGAGTGAGAAACAAACTTTTTCCATTCAATTAAGCCATCAGTTTTCTCTTGTGGTCTTAAATAAGATAAACTCGGATTGAATTAGTTTGTGTTGGGTTCTATTTGAAGGCAGAGGAATGGAAAAGATGGGGAAAGGAAAGGCAAAATTAACATTCATTGAGTGTCTATGGTATGTTAGACCTTTTATATACATTATCACATTAAATTCTCCAAACGAACCTATACTATAAAGTAGATATGATTTCCATTGTAAAAATGGGGATTTTAAGCTCAGAGAGGTTATGCTGCCTGCACAAGGTCATACTGCTAGTCCAAGTGGTAGAGGAAGAATGAAAATCCAAGTTGGTTTGACTCCAATGCTCTTAACCTCCTCCAGAAGTCTAAGAACCCTTGGTCTCTGAGAGCCCCAGATGCTGAGGTTTCTCTTCCACTGAAATAACCATATCCAGAAAAGGCATGTGACAACAGTGTTGGGGCAACCTCCCCCACTGCTTGAAGCAGAATGTGAAATTTAACAAGAATATTGTTTAGATGTTCAAGAAAAGCTCAACAAGCCCACTTAACATAGGGGCAGCAGTGTGAATTTCCCAAAGCTGAAACAGCTGTTTTTTCTTTTGCTTATATCAGATAGTCATTTCTCTGGCAAAAATATTTTTTAAAGTATTAAAATTATTTGTTCTTTCAGCTCAAAACACAGTTGGAACTTTGATCTCTTTACAGTCTAGTCTTTGGATTTGTTTTGTTGTGGATTAATATGTATATGTGTGAGCTGGGTATTTATTTTCCCTAAATCTAGTTCATTACATCTTGAAATTTAAATAAATATAGTCACACAGAGGGTGTATTTTCAGAAGTTTCATAGTTACAGCCTAATGAATTCAGATTCTTATAAGTTTATACCCAAAAGAATGGGTATAATAGATTTAACTTTAAATCATCAGGTTCCCACTCAGGACAGAGATATCTCTTGAGTGAGGCAGCTCTTGTTTTCCTGCTTAGGAGGCAAGAGCTCAGACAAACTCGCCTGAGGAGACAGTCAAAGAGCCAGGTAGGGCTTGGGTTCCTGGGAATGTGTCCTTACTCTGGAGAAGTAATTCAACCTTGAATTACAAATTCCTTCAAATGATTGAACACAGACTACCCTCCTTAACTTTCCTGTAGAGTTTAACCTTACCCTGATGATTTTTATGAGATGAAGGCCTTAAAATAAAACTTGGAGGTACCCAAAGGGGCAGCATGAGAAAGTTGTTGGGGTGACCGACTGTTCTGAGCCTACATGTG
This sequence comes from Tamandua tetradactyla, assembly GCF_023851605.1. Lineage (NCBI taxonomy): Eukaryota > Metazoa > Chordata > Mammalia > Pilosa > Myrmecophagidae > Tamandua > Tamandua tetradactyla. Next base: position 41,622,867 of record NC_135343.1, on the reverse strand, counting down.
TTAAAACTCGTAGAACTGAACACACACACACACACACACACACACACACACACACACACACACAGAGTTAATTTTACTGTATGTTAATTAAAGGAGACATTAATGCCAAGTGGCCTATGATGCAAGAAATCAATCTGTCAGGGTCTCACCATTTCCACAAAGTGCTCAGCAGACCACTAGGGAGACCACTGATAAACTTCTCAAAGAGTGGTTGCCATCATGGCTCCCTCTTTTTTCCCTGAGATATGTAAATCCTTTCTGAGGAACTGACAAGAGTCTAATTTCCTCACAAACCATCAGAGAAGGTTCCATTTCTTAGCTAGTTTGCTGTGCCCATGTATGTGCATATCTTGCTTTGGTCCTGCAGTGTTGCCCACATCGAGGCTGGAGTCATAAAGCTGAAAAATGGAGATGGTATGGAGACTGTCATTACAAAGGCCGAACCTAGGAAATGTATGGAGTCAGAGAAGTATCCAAATCAGAATCTGAGGATCTGAGGACAAATATAGGAAATCAGAGTCTGTAGAAATATTCAAAATTAAGAGGTCATAGGTGGTTCACCAGATGGCAGGTCACAGGGATGAGGAGTCAGAGTGAGCCAGGCAGCCCCAAGTAGCTAAGGCTGGAGCTCCTGCACCTCTGTGAGAACCCAGTGCTCTGCATCCAGTGGGCATCTGCTGCCTAACGGTTTTGCTTTCTGAACCAAGCCTAATCCGTGTTTACCACTGTCTCTGCAAAATCTCATAGGTTAGTTATATGAAGTCTCTGCTTTGGCCAGTGTGGTCCTTGGCAGTTCCACCTTGCCTAGGACCTGTGAAATCTTTTTGGAGCTTATCCATCTTGGGAGGGAACTTGCCTGAGGGGACTTGAAGGCAGGGGTGGGAGCCACTTGCTGAAGACAACACAGCATTTGCAGGGTGGGTGGGGAAATGGAGACAGAGCAGAGGGAAGGGGGTTGGGATTTATCCACCCTCTCCTCTCCCGCCTGCATCTGGTGCTCCAGGAGCTGCTTTTGAGCAATGCCTCTCTAATGAGTTGGCGTGAACTTACTGCTTGTTCCTCCCTGGAGGAATAAGGAAAGAACAGCCTTAAAGCTGCAAAAATGCTTGGAGAACATCCAAAGAGAAGCTCGACACAAATGCAACCAATTAATGAAAACAGCTTGGCCCTGGCTAAATAGTGACTGTTCGGACAAAACAAACATATGGGAGTTGACGACAATTGTCCCAAAAAAGAAACAGTCCAGGCCTTGTAGATACAGCTTCATGCTTCTTTATAGTCTTCACAGAATCAGTTCACTGTGGTTTACTCAAACTTGACCTGTATCAATTTATTCTAAGAAGAACCACTCAAGGAATCTCCTGTGGGCACAAGCACGTTCTTCATTGTATACTGTTTTGAGGAAGAAATGCTGTTTGCTTTTTTTCAGATTACATGCTTTGCTTTCTAGGGTAGAGCTTCTCACAGACTTAAAATGTAGATACCTAAGCTCCATTTTTTCAAACCTGCTAAATCAGGTGGACGCTCTGAGAATAAATTCAGGGCATCTGCATTTTAATAAGCACTTTAGGTATTCTTATTACATTAAAGTTTGGAAACCACTGCCACAGGTGCTTTTTTGTTCTTTGTTTTTTGTCTTTTTTACTATGGTCATTCTCTTTCACGTTCACTTACTCATTTAACAAATATTCATGTGTCAGTTACTCTTTGGAGTAGCGGATGGTAATGGGGATACAACAATAAGCATTCAGATTGCTCAGAGCCAAATAATTAATTAGGTATGGCAAGTACCATACTAGAAGGGGATTTAAAATGCATGAAAACATAGAAGAGGAGCCTGTGGAAGTCAGAGGCAGCTTCAAAGACAGTATTTCTGCTTTGTCTTGAAGAATGAATGGAAGCTAATCAGGAGGACAAGAAGGAAATCACATTTCTGGCATAGGGAATGGTAACTGCAAGCTATGTGTCTTCATAGGATCCACTCTGTAATAAGGGATTCTGTGTGGCTGAAGCATAGGGAATTGTAAAGAGGAAAGATTCATAGGTTGGGACCAGGCTTTAACGGGGTCTGGCTTTGCTCTATAGAAAATGTTTTAGGCTTTGCTCTATGGAAAATGGGAGCTAGAGAGATTGTTTAAGCATAAAATGTCAGAATAATATTTGTGTTACAGAGTAACTCCCTGATGGCAGTGTGGAGGCAGGAAGATGATTACAGAAACTTCTGCAGCGATGGGGAACAAGGAGGCTAAACCCAGACGATGGCAGTGAGGGAGCCAGAGAAGGGCCTCAGGTAGAGTTATCGAACTGTGAGAAGGCAGGAGAGAAGAAGGAGGCATGGAGGTAGAGCCTGAATTTCTAGGTCAGCCACCGGGGATATAGGTAGGGAGCTATTGCTCAGGATAGCGAATGAAGTAGATACAGTTTCGGCAGGCAAAGTAACAAAGGCTAGTTTGAGTCAAGAATTTCATGCAAGAAGTATTTCCAATTCTTCCAACACAGAATTTGAAAGCAGACCTGACATTAGAACTGTGTGATCAAATTGAGGTGTTTGGGTCCATTAAGCGATAGTTTCTGCTAGGCTAGGGAATAGGTTTAAAGATATTTGTCTAGTGAAAAAAAATACTCCATCATATGTAAAGTATAATTCCAATTATGTTTTTAAAATGAAATGAGAACGGAAAGAGAGAGGTGGAATTTAGGATTTGAGGCTAATATAGGAAAGGTGGGGTTGCTGTTAGTAAGGGCGAGGAGTAGGAATTGGGGAAGGGGATGGAAGGAGCTTTGACACTTTACTCTGAATTCTTGTGTATTTTAAAATTGTTTTAAACAATATTTCTACTGCTATGTTGCTCTTGTAATTTTTTAGGTGCAATTTTTAAAAGAAAATGCTTACATATCTTCTTGCTACCACTAGATGGTACTGTAGCAGGACAGAGCCAACACCTTTCAGGTTTTTGTATTCATCCATGACACTGCGTGTGTGTCTAACTTTAGACACCTGTGCATGGGCCAAACATCCTAACTTTAAAGAGTGAAATGAACAAATTTGCCAATTATTAGTACCATGCGTCCTCGGAACTTAGGATGGCAAGATTCCCAGACTTCCCTTTTGTTCTCCTTTGTATATGAGATCTACAGTTTTCTATTTAATTTGTATCAAAACATATACAAGAAAAAAAAATGTTCTTTCTAAATAGTACACAGTATGGTTCATACTGTGTATCTCAAGATGCCCACCTTGCTATGATATTCCTAAACCAAATCTTAATCAGATGCATAAAAACAATTAACTCTTCTCTATGATCTTCACTCGAATTTCCCTAATTCCAAAATGAGGCCTTTCTTTCAATCCACTTACCATTAACTCACTTAGACAGTCTCATCATCCATCACCTGGAGCCACCTGATTGATGTGGGCAGCAGGTAGAAATGTTACCACTTAACCTCAGTCTACACTCATGGGTGATTAGTGTGTCCCATGAGAATGCACCATTTGTGATTTCACTTCTGGGGACTTTTCTCCTTTTAACCAGGGCTTCTCTCCTCTGACATCATTCAGAGTGGTCTGAACTGGCTACTGTGTTGACTTTTGTTCTAAAACAATTCTTCATTTCAAAACCAAATGCTGGAGAATCCCACCCTGGTGTTAGCCTAGCCTAGGAGGGGCCCAGTGAAAATGCTCATATGGTCTCTCAGGACTGCGACCAGGCCAGCCTGGCACGGATGGAGTGACTCAGTCCCAAAAGGGTGCAAGGCCTAGAGATGCCCGCCGTGGCAAGGCTCGGGCTTAGCCAAAGCATGTTCCGGGTTGTAGTCCTTACTTGTCATGGCATGGTACTTTACCCTCTGACTCCTAACCCCTTTCTCCACCTCTCTCTTTACCCCCAGCAGGGGCAGTTTACTCAGTCTGCCTTTGGATTAAACCCAAGAAAAGAATGAACAAGGTAGAAAAGCAGAGACTTCCGGAGAAGATGGCGGCTTAGTAAGATGCGCGGATCTTAGTTTCTTCTCCAGGACAGCTACTAGGGGAGTAGAAACGACACAGAACAGCTCCCAAAGCCACAACAGAGATAAAAAAGACAGCGTACCCCATCCTGGAACGGCTGGCTGGCTGAGAGAAGCCTCTAGGGTGAGATCGCCGAGGCGCGCGGGCTTCACCGGGTGGGGCAGCAAGCGGCCGGAGTCACTCCCTTCCCCCTTCCCGGGCCGGCTGGGAGAATTGGAGAGGCGGTCCCCTGAAACCACGGCGGCTGGCGCCCACACCACGCACGGCCCCCCGGACCAACTGAGAGAATTGGATCAGAAATCCCCAGGCCATGGAGAACGGTGACGGGTAGGGGAGGCCCCTTCCAAACCCGTGACTCCCCGGGAACGTGCACTTTCCCGGGCGGGCCGCTGCTGCTGGCGCCCTCCCGCCACGCTTGTCGCCCCGGGCCGACTAGGAAATTCGGACGGGCGCTTTCCCGGGCTGCGGCGGCCAGCAACCCTCCCCGCGTTCGGACCCCAGGCCGGCTCAAGCCGCTTCGGCTAGCGAACCTCACGGACAGCGAGAGTTTTCCAAATTTTAAGGTCCCACAGCACCTTTTACTGGTGGGACCCGCAGACAAACGTGTGCCACGAGCGCCACCTACTGGGCAGGATAAGAAAAACAGAACCCAGAGATTTCACAGAAAAATCTTCTAAACTTTTGGATCCAATACCCAGAGAAATCTGTCTAAATGCGCAGACGCCAACAGAAGATAACGGATCACGCTCAAATAATTGAAAATATGGCCCAGTCAAAGGAACAAACCAATAGTTCAAATGAGATACAGGAGCTGAGACAACTAATGCTGAATATACGAACAGAAATGGAAAACCTCTTCAAAAACGAAATTGATAAATTGAGGGAGGACATGAAGAAGACATGGGCTGAACATAAAGAAGAAATAGAAAAACTGAAAAAACAAATCACAGAACTTATGGAAGTGAAGGACAAAGTAGAAAAGATAGAAAAAACAATGGATACCTACAATGATAGATTCAAAGAGACAGAAGATAGAATTAGTGATTTGGAGGATGGAACATCTGAATTCCAAAAACAAACAGAAACTATCGGGAAAAGAATGGAAAAATTTGAACAGGGTATCAGGGAACTCAAGGACAATATGAACTGCACAAATATACGTGTGGTGGGTGTCCCAGAAGGAGAAGAGAAGGGAAAAGGAGGAGAAAAATTAATGGAAGAAATTTTCACTGAAAATTTCCCAACTCTTATGAAAGACCTAAAATTACAGATCCAAGAAGTGCAGCATGCCCCAAAGAGATTAGACCCAAATAGGCATTCTCCAAGACACTTACTAGTTAGAATGTCAGAGGTCAAAGAGAAAGAGAGGATCTTGAAAGCAGCAAGAGAAAAACAATCCATCACATACAAGGGAAACCCAATAAGACTATGTGTAGATTTCTCAGCAGAAACCATGGAGGCTAGAAGACAGTGGGATGATATATTTAAGTTACTAAAAGAGAAAAACTGCCAACCAAGACTCCTATATCCAGCAAAATTGTCCTTCAAAAATGAGGGAGAAATTAAAACATTCTCAGACAAAAAGTCACTGAGAGAATTTGTGACCAAGAGACCAGCTCTGCAAGAAATACTAAAGGGAGCACTAGAGTCAGAACCGAAAAGACAGAAGAGAGAGGTATGGAGAAGAGTGTAGAAAGAAGGAAAGTCAGATATGATATATATAATACAAAAGGGAAAATGGTAGAGGAAAATATTATCGAAACAGTAATAACACTAAATGTTAATGGACTGAATTCCCCAATCAAAAGACATAGAATGGCAGAATGGATTTAAAAAAAGGATCCTTCTATATGCTGTCTACAGGAAACACATCTTAGACCCAAAGATAAACATAGGTTGAAAGTGAAAGGTTGGGAAAAGATATTTCATGCAAATAACAACCAGAAAAGAGCAGGAGTGGCTATACTAATATCCAACAAGTTAGACTTCAAATGTAAAACAGTTAAAAGAGACAAAGAAGGACACTATATACTAATAAAAGGAACAATTAAACAAGAAGACATAACAATCATAAATATTTACGCACCGAACCAGAATGCCCCAAAATACGTGAGGAATACACTGCAAACACTGAAAACGGAAATAGACACAAATACCATAATAGTTGGAGACTTCAATTCCCCACTCTCATCAATGGACAGAACATCTAGACAGAAGATCAATAAAGAAATAGAGAATCTGAATATTACTATAAAGGAGCTAGACTTAACAGACATTTATAGGACATTAAATCCCACAACAGCAGGATACACCTTTTTCTCAAGTGCTCATGGATCATTCTCAAAGATAGACCATATGCTGGGTCACAAAGCAAGTCTTAACAAATTTAAAAAGATTGAAATCATACACAACACTTTCTCGGATCATAAAGGAATGAAGTTGGAAATCAATAATAGGCAGAATGCCAGAAAATTCACAAATACGTGGAGGCTCAACAACACACTCTTAAACAACAACTGGGTCAAAGAAGAAATTGCAAGAGAAATTAGTAAATACCTCGAGGCAAATGAAAATGAAAACACAACATATCAAAATTTATGGGACGCAGCAAAGGCAGTGCTAAGAGGGAAATTTATTGCCCTAAATGCCTATATCAGAAAAGAAGAAAAGGCAAAAATGCAGGAATTCACTGTTCACTTGGAAGAACTGGAGAAAGAACAGCAAACTAATCCCAAAGCAAGCAAAAGGAAAGAAATAACAAAGATCAGAGCAGAAATAAATGAAATTGAAAACATGAAAACAATAGAGAAAATCAATAAGACCAGAAGTTGGTTCTATGAGAAAATCAATAAGATTGATGGGCCCTTATCAAGATTGACAAAAAGAAGAAGAGAGAGGATGCAAATAAATAAGATCAGAAATGGAAGAGGAGACATAACTACTGACCTCACAGAAATAAAGGAGGTAATAACAGGATACTATGAACAACTTTACGCTAATAAATACAACAATTTAGATGAAATGGACGGGTTCCTGGAAAGACATGAACAACCAACTTTGACTCAAGAAGACATAGATGACCTCAACAAACCAATCACAAGTACAGAAATTGAATTAGTCATTCAAAAGCTTCCTAAAAAGAAAAGTCCAGGACCAGATGGCTTCACATGTGAATTCTACCAAACGTTCCAGAAAGAATTAGTACCAATTCTCCTCAAACTCTTCAAAAAAATCGAAGTGGAGGGAAAACTACCTAATTCATTCTATGAAGCCAACATCACCCTCATACCAAAACCAGGCAAAGATATTACAAAAAAAGAAAACTACAGACCAATCTCTCTAATGAATATAGATGCAAAAATCCTCAATAAAATTCTAGCAAATCGTATCCAACAACACATTAAAAGAATTATACATCATGACCAAGTAGGATTCATCCCAGGTATGCAAGGATGGTTCAACATAAGAAAATCAATTAATGTAATACACCATATCAACAAATCAAAGCAGAAAAATCACATGATCATCTCAATTGATGCAGAGAAGGCATTTGACAAGATTCAACATCCTTTCCTGTTGAAAACACTTCAAAAGATAGGAATACAAGGGAACTTCCTTAAAATGATAGAGGGAATATATGAAAAACCCACAGCTAATATCATCCTCAATGGGGAAAAATTGAAAACATTCCCCCTAAGATCAGGAAGAAGACAAGGATGTCCACTATCACCACTATTATTCAACATTGTGTTGGAGGTTCTAGCCAGAGCAATTAGACAAGAAAAAGAAATACAAGGCATCAAAACTGGAAAGGAAGAAGTAAAACTATCACTGTTTGCAGACGATATGATACTATACGTCGAAAACCCGGAAAAATCCACAACAAAACTACTAGAGCTAATAAATGAGTACAGCAAAGTAGCAGGTTACAAGATCAACATTCAAAAATCTGTAGCATTTCTATACACTAGTAATGAACAAGCTGAGGGGGAAATCAAGAAACAAATCCCATTTACAATTGCAACTAAAAGAATAAAATACCTAGGAATAAATTTAACTAAAGAGACAAAAAACCTATATAAAGAAAACTACAAAAAACTGTTAAAAGAAATCACAGAAGACCTAAATAGATGGAAGGGCATACCGTGTTCATGGATTGGAAGACTAAATATAGTTAAGATGTCAATCCTACCTAAATTGATCTACAGATTCAATGCAATACCAATCAAAATCCCAACAACTTATTTTTCAGAAATAGAAAAACCAATAAGCAAATTTATCTGGAAGGGCAGGGTGCCCCGAATTGCTAAAAACATCTTGAGGAAAAAAAACGAAGCTGGAGGTCTCGCGCTGCCTGACTTTAAGGCATATTATGGAGCCACAGTGGTCAAAACAGCATGGTATTGGCATAAAGATAGATATATCGACCAATGGAATCGAATAGAGTGCTCAGATATAGACCCTCTCATCTATGGACATTTGATCTTTGATAAGGCAGTCAAGCCAACTCACCTGGGACAGAACAGTCTCTTCAATAAATGGTGCCTAGAGAACTGGATATCCATATGCAAAAGAATGAAAGAAGACCCATCTCTCACACCCTATACAAAAGTTAACTCAAAGTGGATCAAAGATCTAAACATTAGGTCTAAGACCATAAAACAATTAGAGGAAAATGTTGGGAGATATCTTATGGATCTTACAACTGGAGGCGGTTTTATGGACCTTAAACCTAAAGCAAGAACACTGAAGAAGGAAATAAATAAATGGGAGCTCCTCAAAATTAAACACTTTTTGCATCAAAGAACTTCATCAAGAAAGTAGAAAGACAGCCTACACAATGGGAGACAATATTTGGAAATGATATATCAGATAAAGGTCTAGTATCCAGAATTTATAAAGAGATTGTTCATCTCAACAACAAAAAGACAGCCAACCCAATTACAAAATGGGAAAAAGACTTGAACAGACAACTCTCAGAAGAGGAAATACAAATGGCCAAAAGGCACATGAAGAGATGCTCAATGTCCCTGGCCATTAGAGAAATGCAAATCAAAACCACAATGAGATATCTCACACCCACCAGAACGGCCATTATCAACAAAACAGAAAATGACAAGTGCTGGAGAGGATGCGGAGAAAGAGGCACACTTATCCACTGTTGGTGGGAATGTCAAATGGTGCAACCACTGTGGAAGGCAGTTTGGCGGTTCCTCAAAAAGCTGAATATAGAATTGCCATACGACCCAGCAATACTATTGCTGGGAATCTACTCAAAGGAATTAAGGGCAAGACACAAACGGACATTTGCACACCAATGTTTATAGCAACGTTATTTACAATTGCAAAGAGATGGAAACAGCCGAAATCTCCATCAACAGAAGAGTGGCTAAACAAACTGTGGTATATACATACGATGGAATACTATGCAGCTTTAAGACAGGATAAACTTATGAAGCATGTAATAACGTGGATGGACCTAGAGAACATTATGCTGAGTGAGTCTAGCCAAAAACTAAAGGACAAATACTGTATGGTCCCACTGATGTGAACAGACATTCGAGAATAAATTTGGAATGTGTCATTGGTAACAGAGTCCAGCAGGAGGTAGAAACAGGGTAAGATAATGGCCAATTGGAGTTGAAGGGATACAGACGGTGTAACAGGACTAGATACAAAAACTCAAAAATGGACAGCACAATAATACCTAATTGTAAAGTAATCATGTTAAAACACTGAATGAAGCTGCATCTGAGCTATAGGTTTTTGTTTTGTTTTGTTTTGTTTTGTTTTGATTTTACTATTATTACTTTTATTTTTTTCTCTATATCAACATTCTATATCTTTTTCGGTTATGTTGCTAGTTCTTCTAAACCGATGCAAATGTACTAAGAAATGATGATCATGCATCTATGTGATGATGTTAAGAATTACTGATTGCATATGTAGAATGGTATGATTTCTAAATGTTGGGTTAATTTCTTTTTTTCCGTTAATTAAAAAAAAAAAAAGAGAGAAGGGGTAATCGGAGCTGAAGGGATACAGACTGTACAACGGGACTGGATATAAAAACTCAGAAATGGACAGCACAATACTACCCAATTGTAATGCAATTATGTTAAAACACTGAATGAAGCTGCATGTGAGGTATAGGTTTTTTGTTGTTTGTTTTTTTTCTTTCTATTATTGTTTTAATTCTTATTCTGTTGTCTTTTTATTTCTTTTTCTAAATCGATGCAAATGTACTAAGAAATGATGAATATGCAACTATGTGATGTTATTAAGAATTACTGATTGTACATGTAGAATGGAATGATTTCTAATTGCTTTGTTAATTCTTTTTTTAATTAATAAAAAAAGAAAAAAGAAAAGCAAAAAAACAAAACAAAACAAAACAAAACAAAAAGAATGAACAAGGTTACAGACTTGTACTTGGCATTCCCCGTTTGTCCGATCGAGTTGTCAGTAAATGCCAGGCAGAAGAGTCAGAAATGTTTCATGCAAAGGATATTAGATACTGAATGGATATCAGCCACTATCCATCATTAATAATAAAAAGACGACTGTTTGAGTTCTTGCTTTATGCCAAGCCCTTTGCTAAGTACTTTGTACATGGTCTTACTTGATTTCCTCAGCCACCCACAAATAGTAGCATTATTGCTCCCATTTTACAGAAAACGATGACTTAGAAAGTTTGTAGGACAGGCTCAGGTTTATCTATTTTCAAGGTTGTCTTCATAGTCTCTATTCTATTCTGGAGGTAGCTAAGGGTTTCTGATTGTTCAGAAACTTTTTTTTACACTCCATTTAATAGACCATTGAGGACCTAGACTTTTCCTCTTCCTTACTCATTTCACTATTCTTTTCAAAGGAAAGAGAAAAAGTAAAGACAAGAAAGTGAGGGTAAACTCATCCCTATGATTTTGTACTGATGTTCAGACTTAATTATACATTTTTTCAAAGGTGAGAAATTGTGTTTCAGCTCCTTTCTATTTCCCCACAGCAACCCCTGTGACGCTCCACCTACAATGGTTTCTCAATACTTGTTTTGCTTCATTACCAGCTGGCCTCTTCACATTTGGAGTTGAAAAGGTTAGTGATAGGATATAACTCAAGATTTGTAATATTCCATGTGCTAAGATTATTTTTACCATCTGTTTCTCCTTATCATGGGTCCTTGAAAATTAAATTTCCAAATTGAAATGTTTCATCTAATTTTTTAGATGAGTCTTATTTTATTGTTTTCAGGAAAACTAATCAACAGTAGTTAGTTGAAAGTAGTAAACAAGAATAAATCTACCAGACTCTTCTTTTTCCTGGGAACTTTTAGCTGGTGCTTGTTTTCATGATACAATTAGGCAGGGACTTCTGTGGCTTAATTTAAATGACTGAATTATAATCACCTTGTTTTTTTTCAAAACAGTTTTCTTCTCTGCTACCCCTGGATGACCTGGCTCTGCTTCTCTAAATTCAATGATGTCAGGTCAGCAGGGAACAAATTTGAAACTGTGCAATTCCCATCAGCTATTAGCTAGGGATATCTTTCCATCCCCAAGGTCTAAGCTTAACTCTAAAGGGCGTGTTTTTTTTTTCGACGAATGGGGTTAACTGCTATTAACAGTAATAGGCGTTACGCATGAACACGCAGAAGGCTGAATACCCCAAAGATTTGCCCACGCTGGTTTTCATCAGGCCAAAGTCAACACATTTTCACTCCTTGGCTCCATCTGAGGATTTGGTACCGGAATAAGATGCTAGATGATGAAATTCCAAAACCACGTGTTACTTCTGCGTGTCTCATTTAAAGTAGTGACTTTTAAACATGGGTTACTTTCTTTTCTCTTCAATTCTGAACTTACCAAGTCATTGTAACCCTGAAATGGAGGTGAAAAAACATTTCTGAATAGTTCTTTTCTGCCCAGATGTCACACAACATCTAATGAGTGAGATATACCTGGGACTGCATTCATGTCCTATTCTAGAAATGCTTGCATTCTGTTTTATCTCCAGCTGATTGGATCATTATCAGATGCTCTGCTATCATCAAAAACAGGTAGGAAGAAAGAGAGATTGAAATATGAATAACAAACTGTTCAAGACTAGACAGCCAGTTCTTGAGGGCTGGCTCGGCTTGCCTGAGAGGAGAGTATCAATGCCAAATAAGCTTAAGTAAGAGGCAGCCTTGTTTTTATTGTACTTAATAAGCCCCGATGGGAAAAGGGACTGCGGAATGAAACGGTCTTGCCTAATTTTTCTTCCTAAATTCTTTACTGTCTTTCATGTATCTCATAGTCTAAAATGTAATGGTTATAAGAACATTAATGTGCCAAGACTCTTAAGATATATTTTAATGGCTATAATCTTGCTGCGTATGTAGCTATTAGTAGCTGCAATGGCATTTGTCATGTGTTTAAATTCACTAATTTCTGCATCTGAAGGGTTTTACTGACAGTTATAAATTCTTCCCTGAAAAAAGGAGTGGGAAATGATATGATTAATAGTGAAGTAGAGATGCCTTCATTCTTTCTAAAATTATTTTTAAGGACAAAAACAACTCACTTCTTGATTGCTGGTAATAACCTACAAAACACAAAAAGTCAACAACTTGTGGTAACCTTTCAGTACTGTTGGCCTCAATTCCTGGCTTAGGAGATAATATAAAGCAGTTCAACTGGTTTTGTCTTGTTTGAGAAACTAAAATTAAAATATCAGGAGTTATTTAACTTAACCCAGAAAAAAGAAAGAATGTGATCTACTAGAGTTATATATATATATATATGTTATATATATTATAGTTATAGTTATATATTATATATTATAGTTATATATATATACATATAACCAAAAGAGTTATAAAGACAGTTTTCCAAATGTGTAGACTTTTAAAACTTAGTACCAATCTTAAAATAAGATATTTTTAAAGGTGTTTTTCTAAGTCTTTCTCTAATTGCACTGGAAACTTTAGGTTTTATTCTCATCTTTCAGCTACTGGCATGTCACAATCTACTCTAGGGAATGACTGCCTAAATTACTATATCCATAAATATTCTAGTTGGAAAAACACTTGCAAGGCTTATTTTCAGAAATGCACTGCAGTACCTCGAAGTTGAAACCTATCTCATAAAACTAAATTCAGTTCTATTTTTCTACATTATAAATCAACAATTTTGAAGGTGTTATTTTATACACATAACTCCAAATATATGATAGAAAAGAGTTTATATGGATGCTATATAAGCCAATATTGTGTTTTATTATGGGGAAAAAACTACCCAATGATGGGGAATTCCATTTTTCATACTAACTCAATATTGGTACTCAAGCAGCCTCTGGCATTTAGTCTTGGCTTAGATGAATGATTTTTTTGAAAATAAAATTTGGACAAATGTATGTCATACTGGCTTTTGACACATTCAATCTCTCTTTTTTTAGAAACCATAAATCAAACCCCAGTTGTCAAATTTTTAGTTTTTGAAGGAGATATAGCAGTAAGTGTTTATTTGCCAAAGTTAACTGAGTTGAAGCCATCACAATGAATTCTGACTCATTCCTGGTATTCTTCTAATCACAAATTACTTGGTTAAATTAATAAATGTACTACATTAACTGAATGCTCAAAGGAGTAAAGTTGTTTCTACACTGTTACTAGGCCCAGGTCAATCAAAGACTGGGAGGAGTATTGTGTTTTACCCAACAGGTCTTTACTGAGTAACCTCAATAATGGGACAAGGATGGGGTGGGAGTGAGGTTTGAAGATCACAAAATGATCCCTGGATTATCTTACAAGTTGCGATTTTGGGTACAACAATATAAAAGTGAAAGCACAACAAGCAAGTAAATGAATTATCGGCTAAAGGGGGAACATCTGTTTTATTTTCCCTGTTGTTTTTGGTCTCCATTGTTCTTATTAAATTCCATCTTTAATCCATTTATAGGAACATTTGAAGCTTACTAGATTAATATCTAAAAGATAGATTTCTTAGCAAAATCAAGAAATAATTTGTTATTGCAGGTCCCGAACTCTATAGCTAACATTTCAATCAACAGTACACATAGACTGCCCCCTTCCAATTGTATCAATCTAAAGGCAAGCAGAAATATTTTCATACATGAGGAATGATTCTTTTCTTAATGTTTAAACATATAGGACTCAAAATCCTACCGCCTGGGTTCACTTTTCTGACTCAGCAACTTCTATACATCCCCAGGGTGAGTTGCTTGGTTTCTTGGAATTTCAGTCTCCCTGCCTGTTAAAAGGAGAGAAGGGGTAATGCTTTTTTCCACAGGGGTGTTGGTAAAATTAATTAGCATTTGTAATATGCGCCATTAAGATCCTCAGGTGATGCAAAATTTACAATGTATTTGGCTCTTGATCATTGCATAAAGTTTTGAAAACAGTTCTTGTTTTTTTAACTCAAAGACAAAAAATATAACAAGTTTTTATATCTCAAACATAAGATTAAGCATAGGAACATTTTGGCTTTCCTAGGAACAGTATTTCCGTGGGGTGAAAACATTAGCAGGTTACAAAAGCTTATTTCCTCAGGTTTAGATCTATGAATAGAGTAATTTTAACTGAGAGTTGATAAAAGTCAAAGGAAGAAAGTTTTTAAACGCCATTTTAATAGGTTATTCTGCCATCTAAGGTGGTGTCTTAAACTACTCACGACTGAAGGGAAATCGGTTCATCTATTTTTCAGTTATTTAATTTAAACACCTAAAAGAAACCCAAGAAGTCATTTGGTTGACTTAACAATAATAACATTGCTAATTTAATAATAGTAATAATAATAATAATTTAATGATATACTGAACACCTACTCTGCAAAACAATATTTTCAACTTCATTTTATAGATAACTTAAGTAACTAAAATAACAGAGATCTGCACCCCACACTGTTTGATTCCACAGGTAACTTTTCACCACCTCAAACAACTTCTTCCAAGAAAAAGTTATACGTAACATTGCCCTGTACAGAAAGGCATTTCTTCTCCTCTTTGCACCTTTCCTCTCTCTCTCTCTCACACATCTTAAAAATTAAACTAAGATATTCTAATAAAACCTAAATCCTGTCCACACGAAAACTCAAGATTATCCGTAAATCATCAATTAAAAGTTATTTTGAAGGGTAGGTAGTTTAAAATCATGTAAAAAACCCCACTTTTATAAATATTTATTGAGAAGACGAAAGCACACATTCCTTTTTTTTAAAAAAATGCTTTTATTGGCAAATCTTCACACACATACAGTCCATACATAGTGTACAATCAACGGGTCACAATATCATCACGTAGTTGTGCATTCATCATGATGATCATTTGTAGGACATTTGCATCACTCCAGAAAAAGAAAAAAGAAAAAATTCATACATCCCATACCCCTCAATTCTCCCTCTCACTGACCACTAGTATTTCAGTATATCCAATTCATTTTATCTATATACCCTAATATTTATTTATTTTTTATCCACATTTTTTTTTACTCATCTGTCCATATCCTGGATAAAAGAAGCATCAGACATAAGGTTTATCACAGTCACACAGTCACATTGTCAAAGCTTTATCATTATACAATCATCTTCAAGAATCAAAACTACTGGAACGCAGCTCAACTGTTTCAGGTACTTCCCTCCAGTGGCTCCAATAAACCATAAACTAAAAATGCATATAAATAACCTCAAGGATAGCCTCTCCACTCTGTTTGAAATTTCTCAGCCACTGAAACTTTATTTTGTCACATTTCTCTGTTCCCCCTTTTGGTCAGGAAGGCTTTTTCAGTCCCATGGTGCCAGGTCCTGGCTCATCCTGGGAGTTCTGTCCCATGTTGCCAGGGAGATTTACACCCCTGGGAAACATGTCCCATGTAGGTGGGGAGGGCAGTGAGTCCACCTGCTAAGTTGGCTAAGAGAGAGAGGCCACATCTGAGCAACAAAAGAGGTCTCTGGGGGTGACACTTAGGCATAATTATAAGCTTAGCCTCCTTTGCAGAAATAAGTTTCATAGGGGCAAACCCCAAGAGCAAGGGCTCAGGCTATTGATTTGGTTGTCCCCACTGCTTGTGAGAATGTCAGGAATTCTTCAGATGTGGAAGTTGAATATTTCCTCCTTTCTCCTCAATCTTCCATGGGGACTTTGCAAATACTTCTTAATCCCCTGCCCAAATTACTCTGGCATGTATCGGGGCACCACACTAACCTGGACAAACCAACAAGATCTCACGCCTTGTTCAAGATTCCACACACATCCCTTCTTGAGAATTGACTTAGTTTGCTCCTTAGTGATTTTTTACAGTAAAATTCCTGCACATGCTATTCACACCGAAGTGCAAAATACATATAAAAATATGCTTATTTTTGAAATGTCTGTAATCCTTCTTCTCATCTTGCAATAAATATATCATTGCCATTTCATATCTCAGTAAAATGTACTATGTGTGATAATGGACAAATTAGCTCATATGTCTAAGAGTGCTCTGAAAGGTTCTGCTCGATATTTAAACTCAAGTATTATTGGTTAAGTATTATTATAATTGTGATGACCATTTTAAATAATGATATATTTTCTTATGCCTTTGAGCAGCAGGCAAGAAAACATAAGAAAAATATTAAAATAATTTTTAGGCACCTCTGTATACTATTATGGCATTCAAACAGTGATTAATAATGCACACAATGTATGGATGTGTGTAAAATTTTGTTCATGCAATTTACTTCCACATAAATTGCATGAATCATCTTCATTGTCTAATATTGAGACAATGTGTTCCTAAAATCCAGAAGAAACCAAAAACTTGAGTGGTACTTCAGAGAAGTCAATCTCAAATTGATATCCATTTTGTCTTTTAATTGTGGTTCTATCCCTCTGTTTAACATTCACTGACAATTAAACGGATGCAGAGATTTCATGAAATTCACAAATTCACACTACTGTTCTAACCTGGTAAATAGCACCCCAGCTAGGGAGGTCAAATGATGATGCTGGGTTGGGAATATATAATTTATTGAAACATTACCCTCACCCCCACCCCAGAATGCTGGTCTCTGAACAGTGAACCAGCTCCGCCCTACCTTTAAGTTGGATAAAAAGAAGGGCATAGGCCAGCAAACATGCTGCTGTATGCCAGGACTCAAATCAAACAAAAGCGAAAACAGACATTCCCCATTCGCCTTGAAAAATTGACTTGGACTTAATCTCCATCCTCAGTATCTATTATGGCAGGTATACGAGCTGAACATCCCGCTGGAGTCTCAGCTGTGCAGTGCAGCTCTCTTATGGTCATGGGGCTCTGCTTCACTGGTAGAAAACACTCTGAAAAGATCCCTTGAGGGACTGAATTCAATGCTTTGTCTGCCTTGTGAAAAATACAATCCTTCTCCAACAATTCCCTTGGGACTTACCCCAGGGAATAGTTTATAACACTGAACTGACCCAATCTGAAGAACAAGTTAGCTAGATGGAAGAAAACAGTGTCCCATAAATGTCATGACTTTGCAGTCTCAGTAGTTTGAGTTTAATATGCTATCAGAAATTGATTATTTACATCTTCTAGATTGATCCCATTTTAATCTATATATTATTGAAAATTGGCTGTGAGTTTTCAGAAAAAAATCAAATTTTTTTCAAGAGCATTGAATATAAATGCAGGTATAAAAAAACTGTAAGAATTTTCTTATTTAATAGCTTGGTTGAAAGTAACTTGTTATTAATGCAATTTATTATAGTGCATTATAATGACCTATTTAAATCATTTGATTTTCTAATATTTTTTCTTTAGAGTTAGAAATTTTTACATTGTTTGATCTGCAAAATGTTTATTTGCATGGAAATGTGCATAAAACTCTTCTATTTTATAAATAATATATGGTCCCAGAACTTAAACAAAACAAAACAAATCCAACAACAACAATAAAAGAAGATATGGGGTGAGGAGGTAGACAGGAATTGGAACTGATCCTTTTGTCATATAACTGACTTCTGCTTAATCAGACAGAGGAATTCCATGTCAACAGAAAAAAAGCAATTTCAATTTCCCTTATAAATGCAAAAGGGAAATAACTCTTTTGATGAGTAAGTGTTTTTAGATATCTAATATTAATAATAAAGAATGAGGGGTCATTATTTACATGGAAACACAATAGTTTTGGTACAATAAAACTCAAAATCTGAATTCCTAAAACAACTAAAATTAGATAAATGAAAATTCTACATGAACTGATTTCAGAGATGAAGTGTCTTAACTAATTCAAAAAGTATCGGTCCTCCCCAGCCACACTAAACTTCCTTAATTTATCTAGTTACATAACTGATTCTGTGACTTGTAAACAAACAGCCCCATTGCTTGACAATTCTGGATCTGTGGGTTTGTACTGCTATTTCCCTGTGGAGGTTGAGAGCTGCATAATGATTTCTTCTCTCCCCGCCCCCTGCCTTCTTTTTCTATTTTGCTGCCTTTTTTTTTTTTTTTTTTTTTTTGTCTAAGTAGGTTAAAAAAAATCCAAGGGAACTAAATGTGAAAACAAACCTTGTGCTACAGGATTGAGGCCACCAATTGAAACACCGTAGGCAGGGGAAATACAAAATGCAAGGGTCGCATAGTCAATGAGCTCCCCGCAGGGAAACTACTAATGTGTAGTATTTTCAGCATCCCCTGGACTCCTAACCATATGCTTGTGTCTAAGGTAGCTTTGACTCTCATGATTTCCCACGCATGAAACTCTCACTGGCTCCACAGAGAGCTCTGTATGCAAAAGATACATGGAGGTGTAGTTCAGAAGGAGAATCAGGATAGTAGGCAGAGTGTGGGTGAATTAACATTAAGCCGGTGCTTTAATTCCAGTGCTACCCTTCCCTGGTGCGTCCCAGTTAGAATACTGACTCCTGGAAAATTAGACTTTTGTTTTGTTTATTAGAGCTAGTCAATTATCTAGAATTAAAACACACCTAGATTAGATTCTACATTGGCTGTTAGGTTGTGGGTATAATTTCTTTTTGACAGGGAGTATTAAGTCCAATTTATGATATGAGGTTTGTGGCACACATTTACTGGCACTTAGTATTGCTGATGGAATCTTTAGGAAACATATCTATTACATAATAATTTAGTGCTTTTAAAATACAGAATAAGTTAAGCAGTTTGAGGTTGAAAAATTTAGACAATAATTTGCTCTTAAATGAAGAAAGATGACAGCAAGGCCTTTAAATACCTTCACTGATTATATGAAACTTTGGTTGTCTTTTTGTGTTTACTGTTTTAGAATAACTTTATTCCTGAAATGTTTTCAAATCATTTTCTCTCCCATTTATCTCCTACTCCTCAACCAGTCCGGGCATTGTGAATTATTTCTATGCCAAAGAATCTCTTGGAACTTTACAGTCTAATGTACTAAGAGCCTTTCTTTTTTAAAAAGACCCTTGGTAGTGTTCTATTAGCTGTATCAGGGCAGAAACAAGGATCTTTTGAAATGATGAAAGCCTTCTTTGAATTATGTCTTGGGAGGTTTGTCCTTATTTTCAGGAATACAAGCAAGCTGTGATGAAATGATATTTGATTTGATAAGGAGTTTACCCCTTTTCTTTTTAAAGATCATTTTGTCCTATGAATTTTTTATTAGTATATTCCCTAGCTTTGTTTCAAAATTTTATTTTCATGTATATATCTTGAATAAGAAGGCCCAGTGCTCTCTGACATTGATCCATGTGACTCAGTTCGGAGATGAAAATGGTAGGCCCAAGTTCTACAGCCAGCAGACTAAAATGAGACTCTGTGTTCCTCTTGAAGGTTACAGCTGGAGCTTGCCTGGCTTTGCCCTGGCAGGTTTCCTAAGGTCTGTTAGGAAACAATAGAAGTATAGATCTTTAGAGTTGGAAAAGATGATGCTTAGCCTTCAGCTTTTCTAAGTCCCTCATTTTAGAGCTGAGAAAAAATGCCTCCCAGACTGGAATCTTGATCTTGAGGGCAAGTTTCCTATTTTTATTCTTTTTTAAAATGCCACTTTTATTTCAAGTTCGCATCAAGCAATATTTACACCCTACTAATGGTCCTAGACCCCAAAATTTGTTGGGTTACTATGGCCCCATGATGGAGGGACTGAGGAAATGTGGAGCTGGGTGATGTACTAGTTTGCTCCTTTGAAAGGATTGAGAAGATGCTGAGCAAAGTATTGGACTGAATTTAAGGACCAACTTCTGTACTAGAAAAACATACTATCCAATCTGAATAATGTGTTGACCATTTCACCAAGAAATGCTCCTTTTAGGGATCTTCTTTTTTATTTTATAAGTCTGATTGCTCTGTGAGCTTAATTCAAACAGATTTGCTAAGGCCAAAGAAGAGAAAGCAGATTTAAGGACTGAATGTTGAAATATCAAACCAGGATTTAAAACTCTTAGGGATGATCTTGATTGAGTCTCTGAGTATTTTTGAGGGCACTGTCCTTCAAGAAAATATCCTATATTAACTCATGTTAAATATTAATTTTGGAAGGATCATATAAGCTAACTGTATTGAGTTCAGTTATATATATCCAGATTAATATGTCACTCTCCCTTACTACACATTTGTACCCTCCAACTATCGTGTTACTAAATTGTGTTCTACGAGGACACCAATAGTATGTTGTATTCAGTCCAAAAATGGGAGTCACAACATCATAAGCACAAAAGGCCTCCTTTAAAAAATTCAAGCCATTTAAAATATATGTATTCAGTAATGTTGAAAAATGGAAATCAAAATGGAGATGCTTTTTGATGATATCAAAGCCCAGTGCTCCAAATTTGGAGACCCATTTTATGTTATATTTTAAAACTACATGATATTTCAGGGTGATTATGAGTACCTGTGCTGGTTTGAAAGTAAGTATGCCCCCTAAGAAAAGCCATGTTTTAATATAAATCCCATTTCATAAAGGTAGAATAATCTCTATTCAATACTGTATATTTGAAACTGTAATGAGATCATCTCCCTGGTTGATGTGATTTAGTCAAGAGTGGTTGTTAAACTGAATTAAGGGATGACATGTCTCCACCCATTTGAGTGAGTCTTGATTGGTTTACTGGAGTCCTATAAAAGAGGAAACATTTTGGAGAGAGATTCAGAGAGAGCAACACTATGAAGTAGAGAGTCCACCAGCCAGCGACCTTTGGAGATGAAGAAGGAAGACGCCTCCCAGGGAGCATCATGAAACCAGAAGCCAGGAGAGAAAGCTAGAAGATGATGCTGTATTCGCCATGTGCCCTTCCAGCCGAGAGAGAAGCCGTGACTGTGTTCACCATGTGCCTTTCCAGATGAGAGAGAAACCCTGAACTTTATCAGCCTACTTGAACCAAAGTATCTTTCCCCGGATGCCTTAAATTGGACATTTCTATAGACTTGTTTTGATTGGGATGTTTTCTTGGCCTTGGAACTGTAAACTAGCAACTCATTAAATTCCCCTTTTTAAAAGCCATTCCATTTCTGGAAATAGTGCATTTCGGCAGCTAGCAAACTAGAACAGTACCTATATTTTCACTGTAACTAAATGTAAGCTTGCCATCCTAAGACTTTTTTTGCTAATCAACTTATAGTCTGTCTCTATGTAGGAGTGAATTTATTTCTCTTGATTTAATAAACTTTCCCTACTATTATAAAATTAAGAACAAATTCAAAATTTGGGTAGCATCTTAAGTGAAAAAACAGACCTGCTTAAAACCCCAACCATTAAATCTAAATTTCATGATACTTGTGTCTAGAGTCAATCTACCACAACATGATTACTGATGACCATCCAGTCCTTAAAGAAGAACTTTTTTTTTAATTGAAATTGATTTTTTTTAACTGCTTAAGGATAATATTTCTCTTGGGGAGTAGATATTTCTTCTAGCTTTCTGTATTTGAAAGAAGGAAACAGAAATTATAATCTTAAATGGAAAGTAACAAGTTTCAAGTTTACAAAATCACTTAGGCCTTTGCTGTAACAAATGATTTTTTAAATTAATAATGAATGGTAGCTAAACAATTCCTTTAAATTTTAAAAAGGCCTATAACCTATAACATGCCACTTCTCCCCCCTCCAGATGCTCACACAGCTTTTCTGAATAAGAGAATATTCAGAAAATTTTCTGAAGCCCTGGAAAAGACAATCTCTTCCTATACTATCTTTTCTTAAGTTTCCTCTTTTTAGGTTCTTTGACTTATTAATGGCTTCTTGCTCCTGGTCTCTATAACTGGCTTCAAGGATTTTGTTGAACACAGTTAAACATGTGAAACTAGAGGTTTAAGAAATAAAAATTGATTTTTAAAAGTAAAAGTACCTTTCAGAGACTCCTCAAATTTTCATTTCAATACCTTATTTTCTGTACTCACAAGCTCCAACTATAAAATAGTAATTATAGAAGATTACATGTTCAAACCACAGAGTCATGTGTGTGGTTGTGTGTGTGTGTGTGTGTGTATGTGCGGTGGTGGTTTTTTTTAATTAACGGAAAAAAAGAAATTAACCCAACATTTAGAAATCATACCATTCTACATTCTACATTCTAATTTTTTTTTAAATTCTTAGATTAAAAATTTACTTTCTTACTTCACATATCTGCTTCCTGTGTATCTTAGAATCACATTTAATTATTGTATAAACAATTTTTTATTATTTTATTATTTAAAATAAAAAACTTTATTTTTTAAAGTTTACTGTGACATGACTATCTGATGAGTAGAAGCACCACTGGAGGAAACAGTGGGAAAGACTGTACTTCTGCTATTTCCACACAATAGCCCAAAACATGCCAAATGAGAAAAGATTGGTGAGTCTGTGGTCATGACTGTCCCCAGATGTCTCTATGATTTGACTGCTTTTACAAAGTCAGAGAAATTGAACCATTGTCTGCCCTCTCGCTTCCACTTCTGGTCTTGCTGTCTGACGGCGTCGGGGCTTCAGGCCACTGGTAGTTTTGGTATGGCCTCCTGGGACTGTACTTTATGGAAAGAATTGGCTGTTATGTAAATACGATTCTTCCGTTCAATAGTACCTCAGACTACTGTATCAGAGCTCTCCAAAGCCTAACAGCTAAAATGTGTTACATGAGCACTATAGTTGGTGAGGGAAACTGTTACAAACCAGCACGATCTTATTTTTATTTGGAAAAAAAAAAAGCATAAGGGGGCACACATGTGCAGATGGGCAGACACACACACACACACACATACACTCACAGACACACAAACACATGCATACAACATATAGAAGTATTAGTGTTGAAAAACTTGTTTGTGGGTAATGCCAACTTGGGGTCTACTTCCAGCCACACCACTTAATTTCCCATTCTTCTTAGACTCAGAAAATGATTTTCAGTTAACTGAGAATATTTAAAAATAACGTGCTGGCGGCTTCAAAGTACTTACAATTTTGTTGTCATAAACTTTTAATACTCATTCCTAGGTTCTTTGATTCATACCTCTGATCCTTCAGGTCCTGTGAACCAGCCAGGCTCAGAAACTCTCAATGTTTCTCCATCAGTGCTGGGCATTAGAATGTCCTGAGTGGAGGAGGGAGGGGGGGGTTCAAAATTCTTAAACCCAATGTTCATAGTACCTAATCCTCCTCTCCAACCTCTACCTAAACATCTAGTGGTCCCTGCCTGGTCAAGGCCTATTCTCCTCTGTCACAAGAACATGCTCACCTCCACCACTGCTTAATTTGAGTCCTATGAGACTTCTCTCATGATCTCAACTCCATAAGTTGAGCATCAGCATCTCTTTGTTCTGGGGTTTTCAAAGCCCATACTTTTCCTCAAAGCCATCTATCTGCCCATGCAAATGATTAAAATTCCAACATCTTTGATGTCTAGATTAAGGAGATTTTACTCTACACTGAAAATATCTATTACTAATTAGACTATGAACCATTTAAATATTTAGATTTAACTTAAAATGAATACTATGTTTCATTTTATGAAATCTCTTTAGTCTGTATCACTAAAGAAGGGTCCCTTGTTTTGCATAACTTAGAAAAAGTAAAAATAAGAGATACACTCACATTTAAAGGACCACAGAGTTCCAGACTTCTTGTTAGAACAAAGTTCTTTCTTCTGTAACATCAAGATGGTTTTGTAGCAAACAATGGATTAAAATGTATTATGGTGGGTAGTACTCGCAATTTATTCAACTGCATGACAGATGGAGGTTTTGTTCAGTCATAGCCAAGTGTTTACCCAGCATTGTAGACATTGCAATTAATTTTAAAGTACTTTCTGTAATCTGCTTTCTGCAAGTACAACCATTCTCTGGCTCTTGAAACTCTAATTGCTAGTTTCAGTGCTTATAGGATCTAAAAAAAAAAAAGGAAGCAAGGAAAGGAGACCCAGAGACTGAGTGTGGGTTGGAAGAGAGATGAGAGTCAGGATTTGAGTTTAGTGTTAAGGTATGAAAAGGAAGTGGTGATGAGCAGAAGGAGGAAAGCTGGAGTCCGGGTTTCTGGAAGGGTCTGGATGTGATTATGCCAGACCAGAGGCTCTATGATTTCTTCATTCGTTCACTCTTCACTCTTCCCCATTGTTTTTTAATAAGTCTTTTTGTTTCTTGGCAAACTGTGCTTATAAATGCTACTGACATGAAGCATACTAACTCTGGGAAAGGTCATAGGTCTTGCTAATCGAAAATGCTCTGATAATAGAGGTTAGAGTCTTCCCTGCTTAGGCCAACTAATTAATGATTACAGCGGTGTCTTGGAACTAAATTGCTCAGCAATTTTGACAAATAACAGAAAAAGTGAATTGAGACTAAGCAAGTAGAATCCTATAGGCAATATTTGGGCTTAAGGTGGAATATGCCTGAAACTTAATTGCTTCCAGACAAAGGCAATCTTCTTATATGTCAATATCTCACTTCCTTCAGATTTGTCACTTACTGTGGTTAAGGGAACTATATCTGGTTTTATGATAACTTGAAGATGTTCTTTAAAAATTACAGAATATGTAGATTCACAGAAGGAAAATTATTTTCCAAACACTTCATCTTTACTAAAATATATACAATATTTAATTTAAAATTTTAGAAATACAGTCAACTTCCTGATCCCAATAAAATGCATAAAGTGTATTTACACTGCAATTTCCGGTTGTGATCTTGAGAATTTTAGCATTAGTGCAATTTGACAGTTATTCAGAAAAAAAGTTCTATTTACAATATTATAGCTTTTATACCTATGCATATTTGTAATTTCTTTTCAAAGATCAGATCATTTAAAAAGTCATACTGATTAATTTTACTGATTTTGTAGTTTTGAATAAGCAGGTATGGCTCACTTACTAAATAATCACAATATACATTAGATGGTATAGTTATTTCTACAACTATATTTCTTTAAAATATGCCTTTTTTTGAAATACTGAAATAATAGCATAACAGAATATATGGTAGCCAACGTTTTAAATTTGGCTCCAACAAGTATGCCCTGAAAAAAATGCTCTGTAACAATTGAAATCATTACAAAAGAAACAATATAACCAGTCAATTCTTTTTTATAAAACAAGGCATTTTTATTTTAGAATATTGCACAAGGAAGAACCCATCCCAACAGGAAAACAGAATGAGAATTAACTGCCTAGAATGGAAATCTGGTTTGCAACCATATCTAGTTATGGTATTACTTTTGTTAAAGCAAATTGTTTTAAAGTATTTGTAGAATATAGAAGTTGAGGAGCTATGTGCAATTACTTTTCTGTATAAATAATAGTCTGGTTTTATTTTCAGTCAGTTACCTTACTTAGGACACCAAGGAAAGAAAGAATAATATATTATTCTTTAAGGAAACTCAGTAAGTAAATTATGGCATATCTTAACATTATCCAATACATAAAAATTAAAAATAATATTATGATTTTAATCATATCATAATCATAACTCCCCATTCTCCACCTCTACCCTTGCCCCTGGTAATCTGTTTTCAAATTTCCCACTCTATGAATTTGCATATTCTAATTATTTCACTTAAATGAGATTACAGAATATTTGTCATGGCTTGGTTTATTTCACTCAACATGATGTCTTCAAGGTTCATCCATGTTGTAGCATGCATCAGAACTTCATTTTTTTTAAGGAGAATTAATTATGTATTTGTTCTAATGCTAATGGCATCTAAGGTAGTCACATTTAACTTGCTATATTTGAAATGTGCATACCCTCCTAATAAACTAATATTATATTAGTGGTTCATGATGAATATTTTGAGGTAAAGGACTTAGAAGAGTGCTGTACAATGGAAGTTTCTATGATATCCAATATGGTAGCCACTAAGTACCTGCAACTATTGAACACTTGAAATGTGGCTAACAAGAGAGAACTCAATTTATTCAATTCCAATTAATTTAAATTTAAACAGCCTCATTTGGGTAGTAGCTTCTAGACAGCACAAACTTTGACTAAACAACTATCCAAAATTCACACAGAATTAAGCCAGAGGTGGGATTAGAATTAGGGTCTCACTCTAGCTTTGCACATTGTCTCATATGTGCAGCTATAATTAAAGATATATGTGAGCATATTAGTGAGTTAGTGAGTGTATTAGTGAGTTAG
Source organism: Tamandua tetradactyla (assembly GCF_023851605.1). Classification (NCBI taxonomy): domain Eukaryota; kingdom Metazoa; phylum Chordata; class Mammalia; order Pilosa; family Myrmecophagidae; genus Tamandua; species Tamandua tetradactyla. Next base: position 41,596,315 of record NC_135343.1, on the reverse strand, counting down.
AAAGTATGACAAATACTATTGAATTAAATGCTCTCAGGTAAATACTCTTAGTAAACTAGTAAAATGGAAATACCATCAAAGTTCAAATTACCAGGCTTGTTCTTGGTATTCACTTTTATGTGAAAGAGACTAGAGAAACAAGTAAGACTTTTTAATTCAGAAAAACAACTTCATGACACAATCTAGGACATCTCACTTGATAGTTACGGGTGTAAACCAATGGCCTACACTTTCTCATTTGTTCTGGTCCTCCCTGAGCCCTCTGCAGCACTGGATGCTGTTGAATATACCTTTCATCTTGAACTCCTCCCCTTCAGCTTCCCAGAATCCTTGCTGGTTTTCCTAACTCTCCAACTGGTCTATCACCTTTCCTGTCATTTCTCCTTCTGCCACTTTCGTGTTACCTTTGGTTCTGCTCTTGGCCTGGCTCTATGGCTATGCTGTCTGATCTCTGTTTTCTATTCTCATGACTTCAACTGTCATCTTTATGCTAATTACAAAATTGTAACATATTTATCATATGGAAAAATAATTAGCACAGAAAAAGAATACGGCTTATCATATAAAAATTGTTAACAGTCTGCCCTGAAAAATATGATGGGTTTTCCCTCTAAAAAATAAAATCAAATGTGGACACAAGAGGTTTAGGAATAAATCAGGAAGCTGCTGAGGATTGAGTCACGTGCCCCAGAAAAGACATGATCAGGTCCCAAACCCTGGTCCTGTGGGTATGACACCATTGGTAAATAGGACCCTTGAAGACGTTATAAGGTGTACCCAAAATGAATGGGGCAGGGGGACTAATTCAATATGGCTGAAGTACTTAAAGAAAGGAAACTGTACACATAGAGAAGTCATGGGGGGCAGCCAGAAGCTGAAAGTCAATGCAAGATGGAAGAGAAAGAAGATGATTCCACGTGCATTGCCATGGCAACGTGACGGAAAAGCCAAGGAACCCCAAAGATTGCCTGCAACTCCAGAAGTAAACGAGTCTTCTAGCCTCTGAAATCCTGAGCCAATAAATTTCTGGTTTTAAGCAAACCTATTATATGTTATTTATTTTAGTAGCTAGGAAACAAAAACATAATCCTTTTCTTTTGGTTAAATATCTACGATAGAAACACTTACATAACCAATTTATTATATAATTTTTAAAAACATTTCCTAATTTACATTTTTTTCTAATTTGTGTTTTATCTGAAAAGTAAATGGTAGAAAATTTAGTTTTGAACAAATTCATTATTATTCATTCTGTTTTGGGAATTGGAAAAGTTGCCTAGACATTTATAATTTAAAAACTAGTTAGGCTTAACATGAAAAAAAAAAAAAAAAAGAAAAATCCAACCAGGATTTGGGATGCATTTTCCCCAAACCCATTAATTCATAAAGCTATATATATTTTTTCTACTATTATATTTTTAATGGCAAATGCAGAATTTTAGCTGTTATAATTTAAGTAGGCTTTTGTAGGAGGGCTATTGTTTACAGAACTCTTTATAAAATGGTTTCCATGGAGAAATGAGTTTCCAAGACGGAACTTGGAATCCGGGCACATTCCCATGCTGCTTAGAAAGAAGGGAATACCCCACTTCAGATGGCAGGGAACTCTTCTTCAACCACACCCAGGAACAGCGGACTGGTTGCATTTCTTCTTTCTCCTCAGTACAAAAAAAGGCTGTCTGGAAGGAAGGAAAGCGATCTGTTTCCAATGCAGCCTCAGCACCTACTGAGAAAAAGATTCTGTCGTATGAAATCAGGTGGCAAAAAGGTACAAAGTGTTCTTAAATCTAGGATTGTTGAACTGTAACACATACTTTTTATCTAGAAATAGAGGTCTAAGTTTCCTCGAAAAGTGTATGAACAAACAATTGTGTACTAAAACATAATGGACATTTCTTTCAAGTGGTTTTAATTGAGTGTCCTCTTTAATTGGCATTTTCTTCCTATGTATAAGAATAGTGTAGAATAAAACATGGCTTTTAAGTGACATTAGCAAATATAATCCTGAATAAAAATAGATTTTTGTGGGTAATATTGCCCTGGAATACTTTAGACAATTATATAGGAATGGCAATTTTGGGTCATCTTCAATATTTACATATTATGTATATATAAATTACCATGATTAGTACTTTAAGAGCAAGAAGAGCAAGACAGCTTTCTGCTTATTACTATGATTTTGAAGGCCTAAACATGAAAAAATTTCATGTGACTTTTCTAACTTCTTAAAGACAATTGTGGAGACATTGAAGCCCAAGACTGCTTATGCATAATGCTTATGACAATTAGCATTCCCGTTTCTTAAAATTTTATTTTCCTTTAAATTTCTTTCTACTTAGCTGCTTTATTACCATCCATGGATTCTCTCTATCACTAAGAAAGGGAACTTTGGAAACTTCCACTTTAAATCTGTCTTAATGTAGATTCCCTAATTTCTACTTCTTTCTAACCTGCCATTGACACCCCTCATTACCTCATGCCTAGCTGTTAAAATTGTTTTGTAATTATTAGCTGTCTTAAGTGTCTCTCTCTTGCCACCTTCTCTGATATAATACTCTCCAACAATCACCTTTGGTTGCTAAATTTTTTAGGAAAAATAATCCATTTAATCCATTGATTAGATACTTCCTTAGCCTCCTCATTCATATGGCTGTGTAATAAGATTTATGCTTTTAGCAGGATTATTTGGCACCTGTTCCTGTCATACCAAGCTTTATACCAAAATTTAATGGAATGATACAAAAATAGAATGACTAGTTACACTTTCATTATTTGATTTTTTGGGAAAAGGTCGGGGCATTAAAGACATATTTTGGACTTACTTTTCTCACTGATTTCAGAATAGACTAGTTTCAGCATCACAAAGTAATTTAAGTGGTGAACTCCGGGAGACTTGCAGGATGAGTAAGAACAATTAAGCTGAGTGGCCTGGTGTCTCTAGGTTTGATTAGTTAACAAAGGCTAAACAGTCTTTTCACAGTTCCTTGGTCTTCAATTTCTGATTTAGGTTTTGCTGAAAGATTATATTCTACATTGGCTCAAATCATGAGCCAATGATATCAATGATTGATAACAAATCATTATGTGTTACTCTAAATCGCCTGAATTCCGTATGGCTCAATTTAACCCTCAGTCAGAATAATAGTAATTGGATATTCATTGAAAATGTCCAAAGGGAAACACAAATGCATTAACAGTGATTATCTGTTAAGTGGTATTGAGAGAAGAAAATTGGGAGGAGTATTTTGCATAGTACTTTTTTTTTGTAACAGTAATTATATCTTGTTTTTTTGATTTAAAAAATGTAAATCAATATACCTAGAAAATCCTACGCAGATTTAATAGGGACTTCTCCCTAACTCTTCTGTAACACATTAGTATGTAATTCACAAATAAATTATGAAACTTTAAATGATGGAACAGTGTCATTTCTTGACTTTCCTTGATATACTCACAATATTAACAAAAGTATGTAATCAGTCTAAGCTACTTTGCTTTATTCATCCTGCAGAGCCACTAACTCATTTTTATACACAAAAAGAGGGAGACCTAGGGCAGACACATCACTGAGCCTCTATTTGAAAAGGTCACTAGATGAATATTTATCAAATGGAAAAATAATTAGCATAGAAAAAGAATAAATCTCTCCCGTAGTGAGCATAAACTGATTGTCTTTTAAAGATACCGTGGCTTTTTATACAACTAGTTAGAGGATTTGCAATACAGTTTCTGACCGCTCGGGAAACGTGCTAGTGTCCGTTAAGAACTCGGAAAGAAATAACAGGTTAAAATAGTTGCAAAATATTTTCTTCTTTATCCTTATTAAACCTTCTCTGCCAGCTTTTTTTTTTTCCTCGAACATAATCTTTCTCACACGTTTTCTGGATTCCATTTCCTATAGTAATACGAATTTTCTAGGAATAGTAATAGCCACTAGAATGGACAGTTCACCTATAGCCCTGCTATAGAATATTGGGCAATCTGTGTTCGAGTAATTTTCAGAAACAAACACTTCTACACCCTGTCAGAAGGCAAGCTGGAAGGTTTAAGGAAACTACATAAGTCTGTGGGAGAAGGAGCCCCTCTACTCTGTGGTCCTGTGGCTCCACACGCCTCAGGCTGCGGCCAGCTTTGGCTCAGTCTCTCCCAGTCTTTTCAGTCTGGCTCCCGACCCTGCCAACTCATGCTGCAGTGTGGACCTGCGGTTGTAGTACAGGGGTGACAACGGTCCAAGTGTGGCGTGTAATGCTGTAGTACAAAATACTTTCCTTCAAAAGCAAATTGCTTCTCTGTGGCCTCAGGACTTGAATTTTTCCTTTTTATGGAGTGGTATCTGGGTTGTTCTGACACCTTAACGCCGCTCATCTATTCCTCCCCACCTCCCCCGCAAAGCTCCCACTCCTGGGCCCGAGTCCCCCCTTCGCCCGCTTCTCGCGCATCCCTCACATTTCCTCCCTCTCGGCGAACACTCGCGCCTCCTCCTTCCCCTCTCCAGCGCCGCCTTTCTTTCCGCCCGCCTCCAGCCACGTGACAGAAAGGGTTACGCCACGCGACGTAACCGACGTCGGCGCCACCGAACCAGTTCTTCCAAACGCACGGCACGCAAGGGGCGATGGACTAAGGGGCGAACTAGTCCGCTCCTTCTGCACTCCCCAACCAGTGCCCGCCAGAGCGTCGCGGCGGTTGCCGCAGAGCCCGGCCTGCGGATTCCCGGATGTGCGGCGCTGGCGGAAGCCCCGCCCCGCCGCCGGCTCTGCGCGTGCCCCCGCCCTCCGCCCCGCGCGCCGCTGCATTTCGTTCTCCCCTCCCTCTCCCGCCCTCCCCTTTTTTCGTGCCTTGAGGTTGCGGGTCAGCGCGAGCCACTGCAGTGAGTCGGTCACCGCTCCAGCGCGAGCGTGAAGCTGCAGCCCCCGAACCGCCTGGTCCCCCTTCCCCTCTCTTCTTTTTACTGTCTGTCTCTCTTCCCCTTCGCGGTCTCTCCCCACGCCCTCTATTTCTGAATCTCCGCCTTAATTTCTTTTCTCCCCACCCTGCCCGCTCTCTTGCGTGCCCAGTCACCCCTCCGGCGCGGGCCTTGCGGCGCCGCCTCCCCTCCCCCACCCCTCCCTCACGGGCGTACGGAGGGCCGCAGCAGCCCGAGGCGAGCGCAGCTGGGCCGCAGCCGCCGCTTCCTGCAGGAGCCAGGCTGAGCGCCGACACTGTTCTCTGACCGAGCGAGCCTCCGACCCGCCGAGCAAAATGGTGAGCCCTTCAGCTTCCCCAATGCACCATTTCTCCCCCTCCCATTGCTTACAAGGTTGGGTGCGGGGGCGAGCCACGACACCTACGCTCGCCTTCCCCCGGTAGAAAATTCGAGAGACCCGGGCCCGGCCGGTGCCGCGGTAGGTCCGAGCGAGCCAGCAGCGGCCCGGGTGCGTTGACGGCTGGCCGGGGAGATGGGCTGGCTGCTTGACAGGACGGTGGCCTACCGGCACTGCGATGGCGGGGCTTCCGCGCTCGTCCCCGGGCCTCTGCCGGGTACCCCAGTCCCTCGGGCCGCTGGGGGCCCCTCCGCTGCGCCACCTCCGGGTGCCGAGATTCCACCCCAGCCTGGAATACCCCCTCTCCCGGTTCGCCCCTCATTACTTTTCTCCTTATCCTTCGTCACATGGAGCCCCCCTTTCCACCCCCAGACTCACTCTCTTAAGCTCCGGGTTATTTTGAAATCCTTTGAAAATAATAAGTGGCGAACGGCACTTTAGCTAAGATTCCCTCTGTACAGAACTACTGTTCTCCCGCTCACACCTCAAGACTTTTCAAGCAGTGAGTCCTGGCCGGAATCCTGCCTCCCACCCCAACCCCCACCGCCCCGTATTTATTTCTCCACTCTTTGCAACCGTATAGGGTTTTCTTTCGCTGCTGCTTTTCTCTCCACGGACCGAAGGAAAGGTCCAAATTATATAGTCATTAAAACATAGTGTATTTTGATTTTGGATCCGTGGGGATAGTTGTTTTTATGGTTCCTTACTACCAGGCTTTTTCAATTTTCTTTGTTACCTTTGTAAATCTTTTTTCTGGTGGTTGGTGGTTGTTTTGAATCATGGCGATTTAAATTTGTCTTTCTTTACCCTCACATTAATCCCTAGGTAGGAATTCACTGTTGCAGTGTTTCACATCGACGCTAGGGGTGTGTCTCTTATCTCTCACACTGCAGCCAAGAAATCAACGCCCTTTTAGCCTGTTACCTTACCGGTTTTCTTGCTCCAGGTCGCCGGTGCCGTTTCCTCCTTGTTACTAAGAATTGTATACATAGAAAAGGTTCGCGGTGCTCTTCCAGGTGTATCAGATGCTCAAATATGTGACTTGGTTGTTGCATTTTTTTTCTTAAAGTCTTTGGGCACTTGTTAGAATAGTTTGACTTTGGGTACTATCTTGCACCTTTATTGTATTATAGTCCACTCTGTACATAGAATGTAAATATTTAAAAATATAATGGCGGAGTAAGTGAAGAGAGAGATGTTTCAACTCAGGTCAATTTGGTGGTGATTGTGAGGAAAGAAAGTGAAAATGGAACATTTAAATAAGTAGGCTATTATATAAAATACAGAGCATATAATCAAATGTTCTTATTAGTGTATCTAAATAGAATTTAGGAGCAGAGTTAATGAACAGTTAATGCTTTTGATATATAAAGTTTTTCCTTGCCTACTTGGGAAGGGGCTGAGACAGCTTACCCTCTCCTTCCCTTTCTGTCGCATAATTTATGCTTTTCCAGACAATTGGAAAAAACAACTTGCAAAGATTAGGACATTCAGTAGTACAATGTAATCTTTTTGTTGACATTGTCTTTTGAAACTAGGAATTGCCGAGCTTCCTTATGCAAGCATTTTGCTTGAAGGTCTTTGAAGATCTTTGTCCGTTGCTAGGAATGTTTTCACCTGTGTTTCTAAACTTAATATATTTTGAAGAACAATTATATAGCTTTTTGTGTTTGTATGTCACATAGCAGAATGATATGGTCTCCGAATTTTTTTTCTTTTGTTGTATACCCAAGCCCCTACCTCTACCCTCCTTTTGTTTTGAACAAGAAATTGAAATTAGGGAGTCCTTTTTTTTTTTTTTTTAGCTCTTAACGTTTCTTAACTTCCTCGTACTCTGTGTTTCCTTGTCTTTAAAAATCTTTCAAGACCTATCATACAGTATTGTTTTGTTCCAGATTGTTATTTTTTCTTTCCAGGTTTTTTTTTAGTATTTCACTTTTGCTCTCTTCTCTTCTGTCCTCAGTAGCATTTCAGGGCCTATGTAATTTGGACTTATTTTGGTTTGCCGAAATATAGTACTGGTTTGAAAGTAAAGAGCATACCTGTAGCCCAACACTACTGGTGTCTTATTTGAGAGATTGATTAATTCAAATAAATTGGGTTCTGGACTGATATGGTTTATTTTTCTAGTTAGCTGAGCATACAATTCTGAAAATTTTCACTCCCTTTGGAAAATCTCTATTATAACTCTTCCTAAGTATCAAGAACATATTTGATCATTTTTGTGGACACATTTTACAGTATTAATTTATGAGTATCTCTGATGCATTCAAGTAAAGGGGAAAGTAAAAAGGCTTATAAGGTTGAGTTGAATCCATCGAGAATCTTTTTGACAGATATTAATTTTAATTGCTGCCTTCAAAGTAGCTTGCTTTTTTTCCTTAGAGTTTAAATCTTTCCCTCTCTTTTGCCATTTAAACTTTTGGAGACATGGGTGGGATGAAGATTATGTATGTGTGTGTATATAGGCATTTCAGATTCTGTGACAAAGTCTCTCTCTATCTCTTTTTTAATGAAAAGCAAGTAAGCTGTCTTATAACCGGTGGTGTTAAAATTTATATCAGCTGTGAGGAGAAAATTTCACCACTCACTGTGTCGCATAGTAGATGAAAAGATTTAAAAGGCTCAGGGTCCAAGGTGAAGAAGCTGACTAGGTTCAGTCAGCAGAGAGGAGCAGACAAATATGGGAGGATTAGGCATCTGTCATAGATAATATGGCAAGCAAAAGTACAGGGCATTATGAGGAAGTCAGCTTGGGTCAGAAGGATTAAGCAAGTTAGACCATGGGCCCAAAAGGCTAAGACAAGCAACGGAAACTCCTATCAACAAATGCAGAGTTTGTTTGCTGTTCTGAAGTTACAGTATTCTCTGTTGTGGAGGAAATTAAAATAATTAAGACAAGTTCCCTACCTACCTTTGTTTAAGTAGAGGAAAATAAGACAAGTGCCAGTAACTGTGAAATAAATATGTGATGAGTATCATATGAGTAGTACACATAAAGCCTGATAGAAATTGAGAAAGAGCAGAATCAGTTTCATCTGGGATTAAAGAAAATTTTATAAAAGTATTAGCAGTTGAGCTGGGTCTAAAAAGATTATTAGAATTGCAGTAGGCAGAGTGGGAGGAATGCCAAGGAGGCATCAGGAGTAGAAACTTTATAAGCCTGAAAGTATAGAGGCAACATATATTTGGAGCACTGATCTTCAGAATGTGGTTGCTAGGCCATCAGCATCATGTGGGAACTTGTCAGGCCCCATCGTGGGCCAACTGAATATGAAACTCTGGGGATAGGACTAAGCAATCTGGGTTTTATAGGTCTTCTGAAGTGTTTTTATGTATGCTGATGTTTGAGAGCCACTCTTTATAGAATTGCTTGGAATGTATTTATTTAACAAATTCTAGTTGAGCATTTGTTAAGATACCTAGCATTGACTGTGCAAAACTTAGACATGGTTGTTGTCACTAAGGAACTTAGTTAAGTGGGATAAACAGACAACTATAATGCAGTGTGATATGTGCTATGAATTCATTAAATTTGTGCTGCTGTAAGAGCTTATTACAAGGGGAAGACCTGATCCATACTGGCATGGAGAGGAATGATTGTCACTCCAGGAAAACTTCCTGGAAGGGATGGTGCCTTAACTGAATCTTAAAAGGATGAGATTTAGCCAGTGAGAAAGTGTTCTCCAAATGGACACGTTTAAGTTCAGAGCCATTGAAGCATGAGTATACAGGCATGCCTTTAGTTAGGCAACTAAAGTAGTTTAGCATAGTTGGAGGGTAGGGGAATAGGGTAGAAAGAAGAATGGTCAGGTAGATTGAGGCTAAGTTGTAGAGAGGCTGCATATCATATGAAGGAGTTAAATTTTTTTTTTTCCTAAAAGCAGTGGGAAGATAATGTTTTTAAGCAGAAGAATGATAGTTTCATCTACTTATTTAGAGAAATCAAATCTGTTGGCAGTATGAATAATAGAATAGATGCCTGTAGACATGGGAAGTAATTAATAAAGTTATTCATGTAAGAGGTAAGGATCTGAAAGAATGCAATAACAGTGCAGATGGTCAGGAGGGGCTGGACATGGGATATATTCAGCAGATAAGAGATAGGATTTGGTGACTGATTAGGGGAAAGGAAAGAGGTGAATGATGCTTTGGTTTCTGGCCTGGGTGATAATGCCATCCATTCAGCAAATAAGCAAGGCTCGATTCTAGGGGTACATGGCAAATAATATTCCTATCCTCAAGAAACTTCCGCTTTGCTGGGATGACCATTGTTTTATCTTTACTCTCTTATCAACTGCCAGTGAATACATGGAAATGTTATTCTGCAAGGTTCTAAGTTCAATAGGGTAGGGTACTGTGAAATTTTACTAATATCTGCTGCATAATTATTTTGACCTAGGAGATAGTAGGAGGAAATTGATAGTCTAGAGGTAGGAAGAAGCAACATATATTTGAACAGTGATTCTCAATGTAGATCCTCTATTTAGTAGATTCAGTGTCAATTGGGACATTGTTAGAAATGCTCATTTTCAGAGAAGAATTTAGCAGTGTCTTTTGGAGGGATCTAGAGAATTATGGTGACATTGACAATAGCAGTTTGTTGTAATGGTGAGGAATAGGAGAGAGGATGAAAGAACAGAATTTTTAGGTTTGAGGAAGAATTAATTTTGGGCTCAAGGGAACAAGCCCGGAAAGAGAGGTTGGAGATTCAAAGGGAAAAATAGGGTAGGATTATTGATGGTTTGAGTTTGTCAAGGAGGTAGGGGGGATTTTTCTCATCCATTAACATGTGGGAGAGGGAGGTAAAGATGAAAACGACCATACAGTTCGTGTAAGAATTTAGACTGGAAAGGAAATCATGTGTTAAGTTGTAGTGGCCTTAACTGTTTTGACTTCAAAGTTTGGTTTCATTGGGGAACTAACTGTTGATTAATTTGGGGTTAAAGTGGTAGGTGATTTGAAAGAGTGGAAGGAAATTGTAGGTAAGAAAACTGCTTTTGCAGTATTAGATTTGTGAAGTTATAAGGATTTGAAAATGAATAGAAACAGAGACATTTTAAAGATAGAGTTGAAAAGAGAAACTGATAGGAAAGTCAGGCATAAAGGATGACTCAATCTGGTGATTAGAAGTAGGAAGGTAGGACGGAGTTGGTGGTTGAAAGAAGTGGCAGAAGAAGGTAAATTTGGTCTTAGTGAATTTTGATGGGCATTTGAGACATTCTCCTATAATTGTTCAACAAAGAGATTTGATAATATACTTGGTAAAGAAGTTAAGGTTGGAATTTTTGAGTCAAGTTGACAGCTGAAGGGAGGGTTATAAGTATGAAGAAAAAGAAGATATTGATAGAATTGCTCTTTAGAAGAATATAGAAAATCTTAGATGAGTAACTTCGGTTAAGTCCTGGGATATGAAAGTATGTCTTGCAAGGAAATGTAAATTATGTGAGTGCAGGGGCCTTGTTTCTTTGTCTGGTTCGTTGCTATATCCCAAATGCCTGATGTATAATAGATATTAAATAGTGTATAAGGAGAGAGGATAAAAGGAAAGGAGGGACTTCAAAAAAAAGGAAAAATCATTTTGGTTTCTTAGTGTACTTTGAGGTAGGGATCATCTGCTGAAGTTGAGATTGAGGCTGAGTCAAATGAGGTGTGGTTGAGTGTGAGGGGTATGGTAAAGGGATTGGATTGTCGATTTCGGATACATAGTTGACAGGATATTAAGTAAATATCACTAAACATTAAGTAGGAGCCAAGAGATGGCAACACTGGGTCATTGACCTAGGAAAGGAATCTAGGAAACGGGTTCTAACAAGAAAAGAACTTGATGCTTTGCCAGACTTTGCTTTAACTCTGAGAGGTTTTTGTGCGTCTGATATAGTTATATACAGTTTAAGAGGATCTGTTTTTTATGTTCAAGTTTTATTTAGGGGGAATATCTAGCTGTAAGTTGACATCCAATCAGAATTCTTAAAAGTTTTTAAAAAGTTATAAAGACATGGTATTAATATATTTGCTTAAAATTTAAAGCCACATGCTTTATTGTTTTGTAAACCCACAACTTCTCTAACTAAAAAAAAATTTAAGCCACACTTGAAAGGCATAAAATGGAAAGTAAGTAGATCCTCTACTCTCCACCCCCTAGATTAATCACTGTGAAGTTTCTTGAATAATAGTCTTCCAGTGTTGTTGTTTTGCTTTACCTGCGCCAACATATGGAACTGTTAAAAATATATATTTTTTTAAAATTTGGTGGTAAAGCATCTATTTTATTTTACATTAGCCAGATTAAAATTTCTTTCTCATTTCTGTCCTATCCTTCCATGTAAATCTTTCCTCCAACAGCCCTCATCTACCCTCCCCTTTTCCAGAGTTTCTTTATTATACTCCTATTTCCCCTTCATGATCATGAGTTAACAGTATAATTTTAGTTAACGTATAGGGCTTGGCACAGCAGTAAAAGTTTGATAAATGTAACTAATACGTTTCTGGGTTTTTATGTGTTTGTTTTTGTGTTTTCTTATAAAATATATAAAATGTGAAGATTTCTGTAAGAATTCCTCTAAAATTTAGCAGTGATAATTCATCAAATCACAGATTCCTGTAGGTTCCACCGCTCTCAGAAAGTTGGTTTTTGTTTGTTTTTTTCACTAGCCCTTTCATTAAATATTGAAAAGGAGGACCACATGATAGCAATATCAATATCCCAGAAACATTTTTGTAAATGAAATGTCACTTAGACTTATTTTTCTGGTAGTGATGATAAATTCCTTGCTCTGGCTAGGCCATGTGTTTTTGTTTTGTTTTGTTTTACATTTTTTATTGTGAAATATAACATATATACAAAAAGCAATAAATTTCAAAGTACATTTTAACAACCGTAGAACCGATTTAAAAATGTGGTATGGATTATAGTTCCACAATCTCAGATTTTTTCCTTCTTGCTGTTCTAAGATACTGGAGACTAAAAAGAAATATCAATAAGATTCAGTAGTCATACTCATTTGTTAAATCCTAAGTTCTCTGTTATAACTCCTCCTTCTCCTTTGATCCTTCTCCCAATCCTTAGGGATATTTAAGTTATACCTATTTTAACTTTTTTCATGTTGAAAAAGTATGTTGACAATATGGGATTAGGGGGATGGAACCTGGTGTGTGTTCTTGGAGAGACTGGTGCCTCTAGGTTTCAGGATTTACCTGGCCTAAGAACCATCAGAATGTTTTAGGTTTCTGAAAAGTAAACTTAGCATATGCAAGTTTTGTAGGATCTCAGAGAGACCCCTGGTGTTCTTTAGGGTTAACTAGAATGATGTTGGTTGGGTTTGGCAAACCTCAGCAATTAGCAATATCTAGCTGAAGCTTGCCTAGGAGTAATTTCCAGAATAGCCTCTCGATTTCATTTGAACTGTCTTAGCCAATGATACTTATTTTGTTATATTTATTTTTCTCCTTTTGGTCAGGTAGGTATTGTCGAGCCCATGGTGGGGGGCCAGGCTCCACGTCAAGTCCAACGTTGCCAGGGAGTCTCACATCTCTGGATGTCATGTCCCATATAGTGGGGAGGGTAATGATTTTACTTGCGGAGTTGGGCTTACAAAGAGAGAAGCCATATCTAAGCAATAAAAGATGTTCTCTGGAAGTAACTCTTAGGCATAATTACAGGTAGGCTTAGCTTCTCTGCTACAGAAGTAAGTTTCATAAGAGCATGCTTCAAGAACTAGGGCTTGGCCTATTAATTTGGTAGTCCCCAGTGTTTGAGAGAGTATCTGGCATTTCCCAGGTGGGAAAGTTTAATAGTTCCTTGTTTTCTTCTGTAGTCTGTCAAGGGACTTTCTAGGCCTCTTTTGTAAACAGTACAAAGCTTTCACATTTATTAGTATGTTAGAATTAGGAATGCATTTTAAAATCTAGGAACAAAAGAGCAAAATGTAGGAACTACAAAAGGAATCAAACCTTGACCCTTGTCTTTATGAGCGCTATTAGTACTTTTATTTATTTATCCTTAATCTGAGTGTGATACCATCAGCAAGCTATATTTGCTTATAAGGTAATCGTTAATGAAAAAGCAAGGGATAATGGATGATTAGGGAAATTTTATAAAATCTTGTAAAATGGGAATATCAGCACCTTATAAGATTGTGGTGATAATATAGAGTATCAAGTGTCTGAAAATCTAGTAGGCACTCATTAAATGCTATTAGTTCTTTATTTTTACTTGACTTCTTTGTAGTGTTGGACCTCATGGACAACTTTTTGAAATTTTCTCTTTTGGCTTCTCTGATAACATTTTTTACTAGTTATTCTACCTCTCATCGATTTTAGTGTTTGTTGCTAGCATCTCATCTAGATTTGGTCCAAGGCCCTCTTAAACAAGATGATAATCACTTTTGCATTTAAAATCCCATAGATTAAATAAAATAGTACTAAAATCCATAAAATAGCCCATGGACTTTGAGTTCTCTCTCTGTTAACTTCTTCAACCTCTTCCACCATGTTCCCATTTGCTGTCTGTACTTTAGCCACTGGACTTTGATTTAATCCAGTAGTACATACTGTATTGATTCCATTTTGTGAACTTTTATATGCTATGTTTGGAATGCCACAAAAATCTCTCAAAAACAATATGATGATTCCTCAAAAAGTTAAATATAGAATTTCCATTTGGCCCAGCAATCCTTCTTTTCTAACTAGATAGTTAGAGAAACAGGGTTGCAAACAGATTATTTGTGTACCAATGTTTTTAGCAGCATTATTCAAGATAGCCAAAAGCTAGAAAAAACTCAAACGTCCATCAGGAAATGAATGGATAAGCAAAATGTAATAATGCTCACAGTGGGATATTATTTGGTCTTATGAAAAAATGACGTTATGAGATGTGCTGAAACAGAAGAAACTTTAAAATGTACTCAGTGAAACTTTAAAATGTACTCAGTGAAACAATCAAGATACATAAGAATAGAAATTGTATTATAGAAGATACTGCAAATTTGCAGAAATAGAAAGCAGATTAGAGTTCCTGAAGGAAGGGAAGATGGAGAAACAGGGAGTGTTTATAAAAATAAAGGAGTTGAGGCAAAAAAAATGTAGAGGTGAAATAAGTTTAAATGAGCTTTGAAGAGAACCTTAAAAGGGAAATGAACAACCACATGCTTATTTGATGAGTGTGTAATGGAGGAAGGGTTGGGGTTGGCGGTGCCAGGACTCATGGAGATATTATGTCCTGAAGAATTTTTTTTTTTAGCCCAAATGGGTAGGTAACATTCTTAAAAAGAAAAAGAAAAGAAATCATTGGTTTAACACCATAGGTGAGATGGAGAGGGGAACGTAGATCTCTAAGTCCATTCATCTCTACCCCAACCCACATAGTCCCTCAAGGAGGTTATGAGCCCTCCACCCCCACATCAGGTCAGGCCATGTTCCTGTGTTATTCTGTCTCTTGGAATAGACCCTTGAGTAAATGATGGATGGGTGGGTGAATTGGTGAATAGACACAGGTACAATTGAGCTCATCATCTAGGGCTAGTCATATCTTTGAAAGATCATGGATAAACAGAAAGTACAAGTCACTTAATTAAGTACGATGGGAAAGTCGGAGGAAAGGAAACTATTAATTCTAAAAGTTATACGACTTCTTTTGTGCTTCCAGAGTCGTCTTATATATTTGAATATGAGAGATAGTTATGCCAGTGTTACTTTAGAATTGCTAAATGAACTTTTTCATAATTTAAGGAAGCTCAAAATTATCATTACTTTTGTTTACTTTAGTTGATATATCTTCTTTTTGGATGTTTTTGAGTCTTGTATTTTGAAGAATTCTCTGACAACTGAAAAAGAGAGTTATTCAAGATCTTTTATTTCCTTCATTTTAGCAAACCTTCAACATTCACCTACTACATGTATCAAGTGAAATGTTAGTTACAAAGATGAATGAAAAAAAGACATACCTCCTAGTTCTGGCCACTCTTCTTGCCAAATTTGAACTTAACATGTAGCAGTTATTTGGGCATTTTCTTATTCCTTCTGTTCACATTACTTATCTAATGCGGGTATATACCATGAAACAATTATTTAAGCACTGAAAGAATACTATGGTTGTTTTGTTGTAGAATGTCTTTGATTATGTTGCTTTTCACGAATTTTTTTTGATAGTATCAGAGGCAATATGATAGGGTGAAACAGGCATGAAATGTAGAATTGAAAGACCCAGGGTGGAATATCCTAAATTTTCCCCCTGTGTTTGAAAAATGACCATAAAGCCGCCTGATTAAAAGTTCTTGGGTGGCTTTTTGGGTAAGGTAATTAAGATTTTCCATCGATTGCAAAATATTGTTTAATTTTTTAAAATCAGTGAAATTGCTAAAAATTAATGTGTGGTATTCCTGGCAGGTATAGGATTCATGATCGCTTCATTCTAATTTCTGTGGTGCATTCTTTCCAGGAATGTGTTAATAACAGAGAAACTGTCAGGGTATTTTTAGCTAAGGGTAACAGAATAGCCAATTAATAGTGGTCTTTGAACAATAAGGAATATATTATCTCACAAAATGAAAAGCTAAGAGCCAGAGAATTATGTTTCGCAATTCATCAGCTTCATCAGGGACATAGACCCTCTATATTTGAAAGCTCTTCATATTAGGAGAGGGCTATTACAATTTTTTAGACACCCACATCTGGCTGGAGAAAAATATAGAAAGCTTCTTCAGTTCTCTTTTTATTAGGAAGGAAAAACATTTGCAAGTCTCCTAGCAGGTTTTTCTCTTAAGTCCCAATGAATTCTCTGTAGCTCTTGCATACCAGAAAAAAACCAAGTTTGTAAGCTGCCCCTAGCTTACCTTTCCACCACCAAAGGCTAGTCTTTATAGTAGTAAAGTCAGATATGTCAGTTTTATTTGGTACTCCGAACAAAGGTCACAGATTCCTGTGGGATTGTAGTCAGCAAATATTATATCTAGTCTGTGATGTTTTACTGTATCTTTTTACTTGCTAGGATAGAGCTATCACGTTGTCAACCTTAACCTTACCCCCATGTTGCAGCTTTTTCACAAAAAATGTTTTTTTTTTACTTGATTCTGCTTCCTCTCGGAAGGGTATCATCTGCCTTGCTGCTCTTTCAAGTGAAAGTAGGCTGTTCATTTTAGGGTAGAGTTGGATTGGAGTTGTTGGCATTGTTTTAAATCAGGGTTCAGCAACTTTTCATGTCAAGGTACGTAGTAAATATTGTGGGCATAGTGGACCATATGGTCTCTATTGTAACTACTCATCAACTTTGCCATGGTGTGTGAGAACAGCTATTGACGATATGTAAATAAGTGTGAGCCTGGCTGTGTTCCAGTAAATTGAATTTGCAAACACTGGTGGCATATGGCTTCTTAGATATGATACTAAAAGCGCAAGCAACAAAAGAAAATATAAGTTGGACATCATCAAAACTAACACCTTGTGTATTTCAGAGAACACCATCCAGAAAGTAAAAAGACAGCTCACAGAATGAGAGAAAATTTTTGCAGATCATTTATTTGATAAGAGACTTGTATCTAGGATGTATAAAAAACTCCTACTACTCAATAATAAAAAGACAGATAACCCAGTTAAAAAATGGGTAAAGCATCTGAATAGCCATTTTGCCAATGAAGATATGCACGTGGCCAGTGAGCATGTGAAAAGATACTCAACATCATTTGTAACTAGGGAAATGCAAATCTGAACCACTATGAGATGCCACCTCATACCCACTAGGATGGCTGTAATCAAAAAAGTAATAAAAAAGATGTGTTGACCAGGATGTGGAGAAATTGGAACTCCATACATTGCTTTTGGGGAATGGAAATACAGCTGCTTTAAAAAATAGCTCCTCAAATAGTTAAACATAGAATTACCACATCACCTGGCAGTTCCATTCCTAGGTATATTAGTTTCCTAGGGCTGCCATAACAAAGTACCACAAACTGAATGGCTTAAAACAACAGAAAATTTACTGTCTCATGGTTCTAGAACTGAAAGTCTGAATTCCTTAATTCAGCAGGGTCAGCCCTCTAATGACTCCAGGGAAGATTCCTTCTGGTCTCTTTCAAGCTTTTGGTGGTGGTCAGCAATCCTTGGTGTCGCATGACTTATAGTTGCATAATTTCAGTCTCTGCCTCCATCTTCATGGCACCTTCTCCCCTCTATGTCTCTTCTTTTAAAGGACAAAAACAAGTCATACTAGATGAAAGATGCAGTCTACTCCAGTATGACCTTATCTTAACTGTGTACATCTGCACATTCTGAGGTACTGGGAGTTATAACTTCAACATATCTTTTTGAGACACACAATTTCCCCATAGCACTATATACACACAAGAACTTCTACATGAATGTTCATAGCGGAATTATTCATAAAAGCCAAAAAAGTGGAAGAAGTCCAAATATCCACCAACTGATGGCCTGGGCAAATGAAGTGTAGCATATCCATAACAATGAAGTATTATTTGCAGTAAAAAGAAATGAAGTACAGATACATGCTACAGTTTGGTTGAATCTTGAAAACATTTTGCTAAATGAAAGAGGTCAGTTAGAAAGGGCTACATACTGTATGAATCTAGCTATATGACATGTCCAGAACAGGCACATCCATAAAGAAAAGGTAGATTGTCTAGGGCTGGGAGATGTGGACAGAAATGAGAACTGCTAATGGGTAAAGGATTTCTTTTCTAAGGTGATGAGAATGTTCTTTGTGATGAAAACTGCACAACTCTGAATATACTAAAAAAGTCAACGAATTACACACTTTAGTTGATTTGTGTATTCAGATTATATCTCAATAAAGCTCTTTCATTAAAAAAAAAATTGGTGGCAAGCCAGATTTGTCCTGAAGCTGTAGTTTGCTGCCCCATATTAGACTATCCTTAATTCACCTGTGGAGTCCCTCTTTTCCATCTTAACTGTACCTTTTTTAAATCTCTCTCCATTGCTATCATCTGACATTTTTCTGTATACTCCAGATTTTCATTCAAAATTTAAGTCCCTGCCTCACATTTTTCCTCTGGATGCCACCATCACATTTTTATGGACACCCTAGTCTTAGTGTTCCATGATAGCCTCCATTTTACTAATGCATGCTTTCTATTTCAACCAATTCCCATGGTTATAGTCAAGATGGTCTCTTACCATCATCCAGAATAGTTCTGTTAGGCCTTATTTTCTGTTTTGAGATTATTTTCTCTGTTACAATTATTCAGAACACTGTGCCTGTAGGGTTTTCTGTTTTTTGTTTTGAAAATGTATGTGTTTTTAAATTGTAGTACCAGATTAGTATTGCTACTCATACAAAGTTATTGAAAAGTTTCTGTGTAGTAGTATTTTGTATTTCCATTCCTTATACTCTTCTCTTTTTGTTAGCCGTCTACACCTGTCTCACATCCTCTTAATATCATGCTTGTGTAATTGTGACTGTGTTAGGTATGTGAACAAATTTAAAATTGCTATTCCAGTGTGAGTTGGCAGTGACAAGTCACTTAAATTCAAGTGTTCTAAGATGAGAAGAAAATTATTTCAATAACTTATTGCTTCTGTTGTATAATTTAGAAGGACTGTAGCGTACAATGTATTGGTAGGTATAAAGACTGTAGGAATTATGTTAGCATGAGTTCAGTTTCCGTCTCTACGATTAATAAGTGTGCAGCCTTGTGCAAGTTGCTTAAGGCTCTGCTCTGCTCTTGATAACCCTATGACCCAGAGTATTGTTTCAGGGATAAATAAGTTAATATATGTAGTCTCCAACAGAGTGCCCAGCACATGAATAATATAATTTTGGGGGGCATAAAGTACGCATTAACATTCTTTTCATCTATCCATATTTAAATTCGTGATGCTAGCTTTTAAAGATTACTTTCTACCTCCATTAGTTTTTGCCTTTAAAGAGGTCCTTTAATTCTTGACAAAGTAATATTTATGGCATGTTTAGCTTGAATTAAAGGAATCATTCAACTATAGATACGTCTGTGGTGTTTTAAGGATTTTATTTATAGAAGTCTTGATTTGAAGAAAAACATTTCAGTGTTAGAATGAAGCCAGATGAAAAACTACCAGGTTTTTTGTTTGCTTCTCTAAACATATGCTTTTACAAATATCTGTGCTTTAATAAAGCTTTTGTCAGGTATCAGTTGCTATTTGAGAGGTATTTTATACCTTTGGGAGTGAAGTCTTATTCTAAAATCCTTGACTTTAATTGGTTGTTTACTGTGTATTAAGCACTTTGTAAAATGTGATTCGTAACGTGTTGGACACATTACTTGATCTTCTGACAGTTTGCTTAAATGTTGGGAGCTTCATTCCTGGAAAAACTGTGGTTTGGCATACAGAGGAAGATTTGTTTACAAATATACTATGTTTCTAGTTGTTTGGAACTCTGCATATTCCCAAAGAAATAAGGGGTTTACTTATAAAGACTAACAAAAGCCTATTTTAATAATAATTCAATAAGTATTAAGTATCCTCTGTGTATCATGCACAGAAAGATTTCAATACTGAACAAAGACAAATGCTTTACTTTTGTCTTAAGGTAATCGTAGTGGGAAACTCATTCTGTATGCGGAAGCATCTCATATTTGCATTGTGGATTTAATTTAGGTCTTAGTTTAGATGCATTGTGGATTTAATTTAGGTCTTAGTTTAGATGAAGTCTTGGCCCATCCATAGCTATAGTAACCTGGTGACTACAGAAAATATTTTTCTCTGAGAGGGAGACCCACTATATTGTGATCCAGCTTTATTTATGTTCAGTAAGAAAGTACTTGTAATTCTGTTATCAGCATTTCATTTTGAACATCTCACCCCTTAAGATCATTTTAGAGATAGTTTTGAAGGTCTGGGGCTGAGTCTTAGTGTAGTAACCTGCTTAACTTAGAGATGTTATTGATCAAATTAAACTGTACCTTGCCTTTTTTTATTTTTTATTTTAGCATGGGCAGACACCAGGAAATGAACCTGGGTCTCTGGCATGGCAGGCGAGAACTCTGCCACCAAGCCACCGTTACCTGCCCTGTACCTTGCCTTTTTTAAAAAATATTTTTATTTATAAATCTTAACACAAACATTCCGTACACATGGTGTACAATTAGTGGCTCACAGTATCATCACATAGTTTTGTTTTCATCACCATGATCATTTTTTAGAGTATTTGCATCACTCCAGAAAAAGAAATAAAAAGAAAGAACTCATACATACTATACCCCTTACCCCTCCGTCTCATTGACCATTAATGTTTCCATCTATCCAATTTATTTTACCATTTGTCCCCAGCCTATTTTTTTACTCATCCGTCCATTACTGAATAAAAGGAGCAACAGATAAGGTTTTCACAATTTCACAGTCACATTGTAAAAGTTTTATCTTTATACAGTAATCTTCAAGACTCAAGACTACCAGAACACAGTTCAACAGTTTCAGGTACTTCCCTCCAGCCACTTCAATACACTATGAACTGAAAAGTAGTATCTATGTAATGCGTTAGAATAATCTCAAGGATAACTTCAACTATGTTTGAAATCTCTCAGCCACTGGAACTTTTGCTCTTCCCCCTTTTGGTCAAGAAGTCTTTCTCAACCCCTTGATGCTGGATCCTGGCTCATCCCAGGATTTCTTTCCCACATTGCCAGGGAAATTTACACCCCTGGGAGTCATGTCCCACATAGGAGGAAGGACAGTGAGTTCACTTGCCAAGTTGGCTTAGAGAGAGGCCACATCTGAGCAACAAAAGAAGTTCTCTGAGGGTGACTCTTAGGCCTAATTTTAAGTAGTGTTAGCCTATCCTTTGTAGGAATAAATTTCATAGGGGCAAATCTCAAGATGTAGGGCTTGGCCTATTGATTTGATTGTCCCTACTGCTTGTGAGACAATGATAAATTCTCGAAATGGATGTTTCTTCCTTTCTCCCCAGTGCCCCAAGGGGACCTTGCAAATACTTCTTTATTCACTGCCCAAATTCCTCTGGAATATATCAGTATGCCTTGCTTTTAAGAATATGATTTATAGAAAGTCTGAGCCTACCAAAAACAAATTTATGGTAATTTTTGTTTTGTTCCCTTTTGCTACTCTTAACCCCTACCTACTTTGTGAGCTTGTCACTTAAAGGAAAAACAACTGACACACTTGAAACAAATGTGTGTGTGTTTCACAAAATGTACCAGTTGTCTTCTGGTACTTAATTGTTTGATTTGTCTTTGGATTTCTTTTCTTCTAATTCTTAAATGTTGGTATGCCATTATTTGTGCTTCATCATCCATTTTTTGTGAACCTCTTCTTACTTAAAACTGTTTACTCCTTGATTTCTGGAACCATGTTAGAATATGAACTATAATAGACTCAAAATTGAAAATGCTTATATATATACAGATACATACATATATATATATTAGTAAACACATTTTTTGTTCCATTTCTTGTGAACTTCTTCCTTGGGTGGAAAAGGCTATCTATGTGATGAAAAGTTTCAGAATTATATCTCTAGGCCTGATCTTTCCCCTGAGCCCAGGTCCTGTAAGTGTTGCTGAAGTACTGTTAGGTTCCACTGTAAATGGCACTAAAGAGAGACTTGGCAATTGACAAGGAATACATGGTACAGGATTTTTTATTTTTTCCTATAAAGAATATTGGGACATTTTTATAATGCGTATTATAGAACAATATGAAATATAGTGATAGAATCATAACAATATTAGAAGCAGTAGAATAGAACTATAATCTACTGGTTCTGTCCTGAATCTGATTATTTTCTTTGAAAATGATTTCTCATTTTCCAATTCTTTAAATATTGATATTCCCTCTTGGCGAAATGTAAACATGATATTCCAATTAAGTTAGCAGTTTTTAAAGAGTGGTCTGTTGGTGCTTGGGATCCCTAAGACCTTTTTAGTGATTCATATGATCAAAACAGTTTATGAAACAGCATCAAAACAGTTTTACCTGATTCTCTGTGTTTACATTTGTACCAGTGGTGCAGAAGCAGCAATGACGGGTAAAATTGCTAGTACTTTACCACAGATCAAGACACTGGCGCTAAACTGTCAGTGTATTCCTTACTGCCATGCAATTGCAATTTTTAAAAATGCCAATTCCACTTTTATCTGTGATAAAACAGTAAAAAAGATACATTTTATTGCGGCTTCACCATTGAGGACATCTTTTAAATATTCTGTATGATGAAATGAAGTGTATATTAAGCAAACACTTGTGCGGCTTGCAAGCAGAACTAGCTGCTTTTGTTATAGGATACTAAAACTACTTGAGAGAACGACTGATAATCTCAGCTTTTAGATTTGAGTACTTGGCAGACATTTTCTCAAAAAATGATTTGTGAGTTTGTCACTTAAAGGAAAAACAGCTGACACACATGAAACAAATGAAAAAAAAAAAAGAAAACCCCAGTAAAGAAATAGAATATGTAAAGAGCCAAAAGCTGATTTTAGAATTGAAGAATATAGTAACAAATATAAAAGCTCAGTGAATGGACTCTAGCAGAATGGAGTGGATAGAGGAACTAGTCAATGAACTGGCTAGAACAATAAAAATTATGCAGTTTGAATAAAAGAAAGAAAATAATGCACAGAGCCTCAGTGAACTCTGAGCCTATAACAAAAGAACTAACATTTGTGTCATTGGACTCTTGGAAGGAGAAGAGAAATAGGGTGGGGCTGAAAAGTTCTCAAAGAATGGCTGAAAACTTTCCAAACTTGGCAAAAGACATAAACCTACACATACAAGAAGTGAGCACACTGATAACCTGAAAAAATCCATTGCAACACACCTCAAAGTCAAGAGTTCTGAAAACTAATTACAAAAATATCTTGACATCAGCGTGAGAGGAATGATATCAGCAGCAGAAAAAGAGTTAAAATGACAGTGGGTTTCTTATCAGAAACTATGGAAGCAAGAAGGAAAAGGCATGACATTTTTCAAATGCTGAAAGAAAAGAAGTGTCTAGTTTAGAATCCAGAAAATATCCTTCTGGAATAAGGGGGCAATCAAGACATTGTCAGATAAGGAAAACAAGTAGAAATTGTTGCCAGCAGGCCTACCCTAAAAGAATGGCTAAAGGAAGTTCTGAAAACGAGATGGAAAATCATATAAATTTAAAAAAAAAAGGAGTCTTGGGATATTAGAAAGTAGGAAAAAAACCTCTCAGAGTATGGAAAAAGATAAATACAGTAGACTTTCCTTCTGCTTTGAGTTTTCTAACTTATGTTTGGTTAAAGCAAAATTATAACTAATGTTCTAAATGCATATAGAGGAAATGTTAAAGACAATTATAAGTGTGTATGGGGGGGAGGGGTGGTGATAAGGGTCCTGGAAGTGAAGAACATTGCTCTAGGACAAGACCATACCTATAACTGATTTGATGAAACTTTGTACTTAGAGTTACTGGAATGACTTATAGCTTTCTGGATATTGAAATGGTTGTAAGTATATTTTGCATATGGGAAGAACATGTCTTTTTGGAGTCCAGAGGGTGGACTGTGATAGTTTGAATTATGGACTTCAGTGAACACATATTCATTGTAATCCACATCCCTGTGTGAATAAGGTCTCCTGAAGATTATAATTTTTTGTTAAGGTGTTGCCAACTGAAGCAATGGGGACCTTACAAAGATAACTTGGAAGTTACAGAAGCCAGAAAGGAGAGAGTATTGCCATGTGACAGGCAGAAATACAATTCAAGGAAGCCCTAGGATTGCCAGCAGCTAGCAAAAGGACACTAGCTTTGGGGAGAAAGCAAACGTCACCAAATATCTTGACTGGACTTTTCTGTTATCAACTTGATACTTGTGAGACCAGTTTTGAGGCTTTGTTTAGTGCAGGTCTAGAGTAGCCTTTTCTTTAGGGCCGGTTTAGCTCTACTACCAAGAGTGACCCTTCTGGGGTCTCTCCTGAATGCCTGAGGCATTAAATGAAAGATCTTGACTCTGCTAGTTGGAAGTTAATGTCTCCCAGACCTGTGTGAGCTCTGGGAATTGTTGAACTTAAAGTTCCCTGGCCCCTAGAATTTCACCTTATAAATGCAGCATGTAATATTAAGCTAAGATAAGGGAATCCTGTGGAGATTTCTAGAGCTCTTTGGTAGATAATTGCATTCAGCCACTTTGGCCTCCTAGGACTCCAATTCTCTTTCATCTCAACTTTGCCAAGACTATAGTGTTCTGTTTTGATATCTCCTTGCCTGTGCTGCAGTGGAAAAAGTATGTCTAGGCAGAAATCCAAGATGATGGTAGTTTACCTTGTTTCCCTTTTTTCAAGGATCACACCTCTGTGCTGACTTTTGTCTGGTCTGAAAACAGTTTCATGTATTTTAACATGTTTGTTAATTAAAAAATTATTTTCAGTATGTTTAATATTTCACAATCTAAAAAAATGGTGTTTGGGTGATGGTAGTTGTTTTTGTTTTTTTTTCTTCCCGATTCTCGGCACCACTCCAGTCTTGGCACATAATAGGTATTCAGTAATTACTTGTTAAATGAGTAGATACAATACTAAAGGAAAAGCGTAAGTAATGATCCATGGAGAGTGGTGACAGGATGATTTGGAAGGCAGTTGAATAGAGCATTGTAGTTAACTGAGTAGTAGAGTAAAATATGATTGGGTAGATTAGATGTTTATGTATTTTGGCTGTATACCTTCAAACTTTTGCTAGACAGACTCAGGCTAATTAGAGTGTAATTATAGCAGCATTTATCAGACTGGAAACTTTTAGGTGTTTTTTTTTTCCTCCTAAAATCATTAGACAGTACAAATATATCATTGGCTTCTACTGGGAAATTACCCATTATTTGACAGTGTCATACTTTAATATTGGTGTATATTCGATGGCATTATAACTAATATTAGAGTATCCACAAGATGTCTTATGCCAGATTTGTTGCTATAACCAAAGCCTTAGATTTATAGTGCTGACAACTTAGTTCTGAGATTTATTGCTTTTTCTTCTTAATTGACTGTTTTATCAGTCTACAGAAGAATGATAAAAAATTAAGCACACTCTATTTAGGAAGCTTTTTGTGTAAATAAGATAGTTTGAGTTTCTTGCCAATTAGCTTTTGTTCGTTCCTGCTTCCCTTATTCTCTTCTCCCTTTTTAGTGCCTATTTTAAACTATAATTAGCATCTTCAGTAGTTGTCGAAGATGTCAGTACAGCTAGAAGGACCCCTTGAAGTAACTGAGTGTAAGTTTCTGTTTTCTTATATAAAGAAAACAATGTCTGCAGAGGTACTTGTGGACTCAAAGCTAGTTAGAGACAGTCTTGACCCTGGAAATCTACTGGCATCTGCAGTTTTTATCCCTTGCCTCTCTCTTTTGATTTTTTTCACTCCCTTGACCCTAGATTCATCAACCCATGGTTTCACATTATGTTTTATATTTCTAAGAATAAAGAATATCTGGTTTACAACAATTCTAAGATGGCCAGTGATTTTTTTCCCACCAGTGATTTTTATCCTGGGAGAAAAATTACTTATTGTAGTAACTGCATAAGAGGAAGTTGGCAAAATTTGTTCTTTAGCAGGTCAGGACATTTGGATTGATTCCTGGGTTAACTTTTTCTTCAGGACCGTATTTGTATAGCATTGCTTTCAAGATTTACTTGATTATGATCATTGATTTTGGTACACATTAAGTCAGGAATGGGGAAATATTTTCAACAAGTAGTCTCCATTAAGAGGTGCCAATATCACCTTGTTTAAAGGCTTTCTTTGTAAACTGCAAATACGACTTCTATTATTATAGTACTCATTGCTAACTTAAATTGCTAACTTAAAATGCAGATGAAGTTCTTGATACAGATTATGAAAAGTGAACAAGAAGAATGAAAATCTAAAGTACTTTAATAGCTGGACTTTTAAGAATTTATTGAGTGTTCTCATGTACTCTTAATCTGTATTAATATGTTGATGTTTGAAGTGTCACTTAAATTTAGTTCTTTCAGGCTGTCTAGATTTTTACCAGCACCTTAAAATTTCTTCCTTAAAATAATAAAGATGCAAATTTACTGATAGAACTTTTCTTAGACCTTAAGTTTACTTAGGAGTAGAGATACATTTAGGAGTTTAAAAAATCAGCCAGCCAAGCTGATGTGTTTAAGTATAGCAAATATTAGACCTATTCACTCTTAACTGCGATTTAATTCTAGGCAGGGCCAAGATTATGTAAATGTTATATAGGATGTTGGTACTCAAATTTACCAATGAACTTAAAAAAAAATCGATTTAAATTACTTTAAATTCATAGAGCCTTTTTCAGGATTTTCATGGTTTTACTTCATGTGAGCCTGCTATCCTTGGAATTTTTCCTGTTTTAGATTTGGAACGACTTCTGGTTCCACTACCAATCATATGGAGTGATCTTCCACCAGATTCTTGAACTTCCTGGGCTAGTCCTCAGAGTTGTTAAATATAGGCATTGGACCAGGTCTGTAGTTTTTCCAACTTTTTTTTAAGAATACCTTTTTTCCTTAAATGAATTTCACATGGAATCCTAATATAGAAAATAGAAACTTTATTTTTAAGTTAGAAGTTCAGACTAATTATATTAACTCAGAATCTATGAGATAAGACTTTTCATGAATAAAAAAGTGGTGGCTATCTTATTGGCTCATCTTCCCATTAATAGTTTTCTTACTTTAGCAGAACAGCACATAGAGAATTCTGTTTCATGCAAGTGTAAATGGTAACAGTTTTTTTTTTCTTTCTTAGATTACTTTATAGTCTCAGGAAACTCTTCAGATAAATGGCAGGAGAAGCTTTATTCTGAACTCTACCCCAAAATGAGTTTGCCCAGTAAGACCATTTAGAGGAGTGATAGTCTCCAGTATGTTAAAAATTGATAGATAACACCTTCAGGGTATTAAACAATATTTAAAATAAATTTTGATCAATGATTGCATAGCATTTGCCAAGGTTGCCCGGTCATAAGTGGCAGAGCCCCAAGTCAGGCCTGTTAGATTCATGAGCTTTTTTTTTTTACCATAATATATAACTTCTTTTTTTAATCACTTAAAAATATATATATAAATATAATTCATAGATCTAGATCTGTTGCAAATTTTTCTCTTATGACTTAAAATATTTAATTTTAATGTTAAAACGTGTGCCAATTTTGTGACTAATTGTCTTTTTATTTTTTTCTTCAGGGAAATGAGGCAAGTTATCCTTTGGAAATGTGCTCACACTGTAAGTCAAATGAAATATTCTTGAAACATAATAACATGAAGTTTCTTTTATTCACACACATATATTTCATATATGCCTATAATATATTTACTTATCTTTATAGCTAAGTTAAGCTTTAATTGTCTACAGTAGGTATTGCATTTGAGGTATTGTCTTTAAGTTACCAGAGTAGGTAAATATTTTTTTATAGACCTATTATTATTAGTGTCTGCACTTTATTGTAGTCACACATAAACCTAACTCCAAGTAGCTTTTTTCAATGGAAGTTTTTCAGGCTGTTGTAAAGTTTCAAGTTGTTTTTTAGAAGCTGGTGGCTAAGAGATCTTGTAATGCCACTATTTCAATTCATGCTTCCCAACATACTGGGAAAAGAGGGAAATGGAAGGTCCCTTAGCTAAAAACTTACGTATATTACTCATACTCATATTTTATGAACTAGAACTGGTCAACAGCCCCACCAAACTGCAAGGGGATGGAAAATAATAATCTTCTGTGTGTCTAGGAAAGTGAAACAGATAAGGTATCAGTGTCTGCTGAATCTGTTTTGTTTTGTTTGCTTTTTGAATAAGTGGAATTAATAACTTATTTGTTAGGTTTTTGTATCCTGGGAAGGGGATATTAGTGATTGTTTCTCTACCTTTATCTGAGTGAATGGGGAGCTTCCAAAATAAGTCTCTTGTCTAAAGCAGTTTATGTTTAGAAAGTTATATTTTAAAGATTGTTTGAAAAAAATTCTCATATTTTTCAATATTGGTGGAAACTTAATATTTGAATGACTGGCTGTTTAGAATTAGAGTTAGTTTATTTACTTGTATTAATATTGCCATAAGGAAAAATAAAAGGCAATTTTAGACTAGTGATCAGTGGTCTGACTACCTGTAGCATCTGATGGTAGCCCATTTATGAACTGTTTTATTGAGAATGTGTTTATTTTGACATCCCTTTAAAAAATACAGGGTTGTCACTCCATACTTTTTTGTTTCCACACAGTTTAGCTTTATTTTTTTCCAATTAGCTCTTAGAGTTAGGGATTAAGTAAAAAAAACAAAAAACACCATTTGATATATAGAGCAAGCTATTTATTCTTCCTTAGTTTATTTTCTTCAAAGTTTCATATTTAAAAATAAAAGACTATTAATTAGTGACTCTTAAGTTCTTGGTCATAGTGTTTTTATACATTTTTGTTTTATTAATTCAGACCTCTATTCTTTACCATCCCCCTTCCTCATACATCTGAAGCCCTAACTTTTTCTGTGGACAGCTTCATTCCCTTAGTTAACTTTAGTTAGTTGCCTTTTATAGTCACCCGTTGTAGTACATCTATCGAGGCATGGCAATCAGAATTTCATATTATATTTATCGGGGATAATCAGCATCATTCAGATCTCCTTCTGGTATAACAAATGTAAAACTAAAAACATTTCTCAGCTTCCTTTGCCACACATATACTCCTGTGAGGTTTGGAAGGTGAGAGTGAGTTGGAGTTTGTTAGCTTCTTGTTTTTATTGTTTCTGCTGG
The DNA here is from genome assembly GCF_023851605.1 of Tamandua tetradactyla. Lineage (NCBI taxonomy): Eukaryota > Metazoa > Chordata > Mammalia > Pilosa > Myrmecophagidae > Tamandua > Tamandua tetradactyla. The sequence continues at coordinate 41,567,304 of NC_135343.1, read as the reverse complement.
TAGGATTCTAGTTGTGATTTGGACTTTTCCCTTAATGTTTAGAAGCCAGAAGATTTCACATTTAGTATCCAGCCTCTGACTATGTTAGGACAAGCATTGGTTTCTTTGTTTGCATATTTCTGCAACGTCGATTTGTAAGTTGCTCTTTAAACTTGACTCCTAGTCTATTTTTTCAGTCTTCTAATGATTTCTGTCACTAAAAAATAGTCTCTTTCTGCTTAAACTGTGTAGAGTTAGTTGATTTGTTGTTTGCTGTTGAACTCTGAATAATACAGTAATTGGTATCAGAAATGTTTGTAGATAGTACACTAGGTAATGGAAATCTGGATTGATTATCTGACCTGGTTGGATTTGAAGTAGTGATGATCCCATTGTCATTAGAAAATGGAACACTGGTAATCTGTGGCACACAGTAGTAAACAGTTAACTTATTTATCACTGTGGTTGCATGAAATAAAGTCTTATCGAAGACAACTTTAGAGGCTCAAATAACTATATTATGAAAAATCTTTATGGGGAAAATGAGAAATACCAGAGTGTAGATGGGCAGGTTTTTTTCTGTTTACTAGAGAGCCTAAATAAAGAAAATGACATGTTTAGGAATTCTTGATTCTGAGTATGCTCAGAGGTTCAGAGAACTAACTTTGAATGCCTTTAAAAAAATTAAAAGCTCTCTTAGGTAGAAGGGCGAACGATAATTGGAAAGACAGGGATCTAAGAATTGGAAAAGGGACTTTGGTAGATTTAGATATCATGAGGTTTTTGAGTTCCCAAACCATTCAGAGCCTTTCTTGCCAGCAGAGGCCTTCGACCTTTCTACCCTTGTTTGATGAAGCTGGTTCTGCTTTGCTTAGAGACCCTGTTACTGGAAATGAGTGTCACTTCTCTTTTGTGTTTTTAAAACCACTTTCCTTAGTGTGCACTGTGTTTTAGCAGTCTCCTTTCTTCCCCCTAAACACATCCATGTATTTAATCCCATCAACACCTTTTGTTTTAGTTTGCTAAAGCTGCTGGATTGCAATATACTAGAAAAGGAACGACTTAAAAAGGGGAATTTAGTAAGTTTGTAAGTTCACAGTTTTAAGGCTGTGAAAATGTCCAAACTAAGGCATCCAGGGAAGATACTTTGATTCGATTCAAGAAAGGCCAGTGGGGCCAGAACACCTCTGTCAGCTGGAAAGGTACACGGTGAGATCTGCTAGCTTTCTCTCCTGGCTTCTCATTTTATAAGGGGGTGTTCTCTTTCTGTATCACCAAAAATCTCTGGCTGTGTGGCTCTCTCAGTTTTAAAGCTGTTTCCAAAATGATTCCCTCTTGAAGGACTCCAGTAAGCAAACTCAACTTGAATGGGTAGAGACATATCTCTATGGAAATCATCTAATCAAAAGTTCACTACCTTCAGTTTGGTGGGTCACATCTCCATGTTAAACAATCAGAAAGATCCCACCTAGCAATATTGAAGGAGGATTAAAGAAATTGGCTTTTCTGGGGTACACAACAGATTCAGAATGGCGCAGTGAATGAACTCTGTGTGAATGCTATTCTGTCAGCTCTTTACTTGGCTGGCTTTATTTTACTTTATCAGTTTAAATGCTACCTCCTTGGCAGTGTCTTCTGTCACTTTCTAACCCTCTTCCAGTGCTACCCGTTATGGGTAGTAATCTTGTGTATTTTCTTTATAGCTGTTACTATAAGTTGAAATTACTTGTTTATTAATTCATTTTATAATTTCTGTGACTTTAAACTTTTTTTTTTTAAATAATGGTGTTATGTCACCAATACCCATGATCCTGACATCCCAATCACTCCTTGCATTTTTTTTCTTATTTTCACTCCTTGCTTATTTTTTTGCATGACCAGGTACCAGGAATCAAACCCGGGTCTCCGGCATATTCCTTGCATTTTATTTTATTATTTTTCTTCCAGGCTTCCCTAGATTTCTTATATGATTAGAATCAAATAAAGATGTGTGTTTCTATTTTAAACATGAAGATAAAATGTTAATTATATCCAGAATATTGTCATAGTTGACCAAAACTAATGGTTCAGTTATGACTATAAACTAGAGCTCAATGAACTATTTGCCCATAGACGTCTTTTGTTAATAAAATTTTATTGGAACACAACCATACCCATTCATTTTAAATTTCCCATGACTACTTCTGTACTACAGTGTCAGAGTTGAATAGCTACAACAGAGACCATATGGCCTACAAAGCCTAAAATCTTTATCTGGCCTTAAACAGAAGAAGTTTGCTAAATATATTGTTGTAACCTTTTGGATTTGAAAACTCCTTTGTCACTGTGACGGTGCCGACCTATCTCTGGAATGTGGTCAAAACAGAATTCACGGACTGTTTTGGTGTTATGTAGATCTGTAATCCTTGTCTCTGGCAAAGTTAATGGGTCACTTTTTTCTTTTTAATTTTTTTAAAACTTTTTTCATTGCATAATATAACATATATACAAAGCAAAGAAAGAAAAAAGCAATAGTTTTTGATGCACTTTTCAAAACGTAGTTATAGGACATCCCAGAGTTTGTCATGGGCTACCATACTGTCCTCTCAGAATTTTCCCTCTAGCTGCTGCAGAATATAGGAGGCTAGAAGGAATAAATACTTTTTTTAAAAAATCATAATTGACTTCTTTTCTCTTTTTTTGAAAAATAACATATATACAAAAACAATAAATTTCAAAGCACGGCACAATTAATTGTAGAACATATTTCAGAGTTTGGTACGGGTCACAGTTCCACAATTTTAGGTTCTACCTGCTCCTAAGATACTGGAGACTGAAAGAAATATCAATTCAGTGATTCAGCTGAATTCAGATGGATTTAGATCCATCATCACCTTTGATCTTTCTATTCCATTCTTTAGGGGTATTTGGGCTATAGCCATTCTAACCTTTTTTATGTTGGAAGGGGCTGTCAGTAATATGGGGTAGGGAGATGATTTTCTGGAGAGGCTGGGCCCTCTAGGTTTTAGGACTTACCTGGTCCAGGGACCCATCTGGAGGTTGTAGGTTTCTGGAAAGTTATTCTAGTACCTGGAACCCTTGTAGAATCTTATATATTGCCGTAGGTGTTCTTTAGGATTGGCTGGAATGATTTTGATTGAGGTTTGTCAAGTTATAATAGGTAGCAGTGTCTAACTGAAGTTTGTGTTAAGAGTTGCCTCCAGTGTAGCCTCTCCACTCTGTTTGAACTCTCTCAGCCACTGATACTTAATTAGTTGGTCAGTATGTAATTGTTGATCCCACAGTGCCAGGGCCAGACTCATCCCTGGGAGTCATCTCCCATGCCACCAGGGAGACTTTCACCCCTGGATGTCATGTCCCATGTAGTGGGGAGGGCAATGATTTCACTTACAGAGTTGGGCTTAGAGAGAGTGAGACCATATCTGAGCAACAAAAGAACTCCTCCAGAAGTAACTCTTAGGCATACCTATAGGTAGGTTAAGCTTCTCCACTACCTACATAAGCTTCACAAGAGTAAGCCTCAAGATGAAGGGTTTGGCCTATTGATTTGTGTGTCCCTAATGTTTGACACAGGATCAGGGGATTCCCTGATGTTGAAGTTTCATATTTTTTCTCCCATCCCTTCAAGGGACTTTGCCAATACTTTTTTGATTATCTCCTTAATATAATCTAGGTTATATCCAGGCATTACATTAAGTTATACAGGATTAAAGACCCTCATTCTTATTCTGGGCTCCCTGTGTTTCATTTGTTCAAATGAGCAATCCAGACAGCGTAAATTAGATTATGTGCATCAGAAAATTTAGGTTCCAGACAAGATAAATGTTTCTTCCTTTGGTCTCAAAGAGTAGCTACGGTTCTAAAATATACAGTGTCTTCCTACCTCTGTTCTGAATTACCCTAATCCCGATCTGCTCAGTTTCGTGTTTATCTCTAAATACCAGGTTATAGATTTATAAGACAGCCTCTCAAAATCCAGAAGTAATGATTACTGCTTTGGGCTAAATGTATCTGCTATAAAAGCTTACAACCTAGGCCCCTGTTTTCTTATAAGCATTTTCTAAAGGAGACTATACAATACTTGTTCTTTAGTTCCTGGCTTATTTTGCCTCACCAAATATCCTACAGGTTCATTCACATTGTTGCTTGCCATCATTCCTTTTTGTAGCAGCACAGTATTTGATCATATGTATATACCCTCATTTGCCAATCTACTTCTCAGTCAGTGCATCCTTGAGCCACCTGCATTCATTGGGTATCAGGTATAATGCCTGAAGTCCACAGTCCCATCAGCACTCAATTCTAGATAATTTCATTGTTCTCAAGAGAAAGATAGCCAGTAAACACACCGTCACCAAATAGGAAATCTAAACCTCCCTTTAACTCTTTTCCCTCCCCCCATTATTTACCTCTACCGTTGCTGTGGTAATACTGATGTTTTCCTATTAAATGTAGCCCATAGCATGCAGTAGCAGTTTTCCCTCTGGACCCTGAACTTATACACTCTTTGTACACATGTCATACCTTTGACGTAGTTTTTGCAAGAACTTATTTATATTTCTAGTGTTAATCAGTGGGACACAAAGGTCTGTACAATCAGTGGGTCACTTATATAGTTTCTCTAGAATTGAAAAGGTTCTGCTCAAAAACTGAGCTTTGCCTCTTAATGTTTATTTTGAGCACGAGACACAATTACTCTTCCAGTTGCTAGTGGGCAAGAAAGAGATGCTGGAGGTTGTCAGGCTGCCGGTTGTTGCTGATACAATTCTGATTAGGGTGAGGCACTAGATAGTCATGTTTCTCAGTCAGGGACAGAGGTCCCTAGGGAATAGTACATCCCAGGTTCTTATCTTTTGCTTTCCTTTTAAATCTGGGACTGAGCACCGTTTATATGGTTGCAAAGAAAAACGTACTGGGGCAGAAGACAGATGGATATTCTCTTCTTCACATCCCAGATGACAAAAATGCCAAGTTTTCTTATATGTGTGCTAAGTATTTGAAATAGATTTCATACGCTGTTAAAGATGCCCCTTTCTGTTTTGTTTTCAGAACTTATAGGAAGTCATCTTTCTTATTACTTTCTCTATCTTTTGATTAAATTGTTGAACCAGGACAGAGCCTACTTTTTGTCAATGATTGTTCAAGAAGTTATGAATTTATCTGAATTCTTCTGTTATCCATTATGTAGGTTTTTTTCCTGTTTCCCTGCTTGGTTCATTAGAATATGATGTGCCTTTATCACATTTTGCATGATTTGGATTAATTCACCAAAATGAACTTTTTGCATTAAAATCATCACTTTTTAATGTTTTTGCATGAGGAAGAACAAAGGAATGTCATTAGTGCAGGGTGCTGAAAATAGATGGTAATTAATATTTTAAAATTTCAACCTATGTGTCAGACTAAAGCAAAAAATGTTTATTCGGTACAAAATTTATATTTTGACCAAGTAAGTGCATTTCCTCATATAACTTATGTAGACAGCTCAATTGAACACCATATAAGTACATGGAACCTTGAGTAGGACATGAGATTTTGTTGGTTTGTCCAGAATGATGCCCCAATAAATTCCAGAGTGACTTGAACCGTGAATAAAAAAGTATCTGCCAAGTCCCCTTCAGGGAATGGTGAGAATGGGTGAAAATTGAACTTCCCCAAGTTGAATTCTTGATATTCTCACGAGCAGTGTGGACAACCAAAGCTGTATGCTGAGCCCTCAGTCTTGGGGTTTGTTCATATGAAACTTAACCCCACAAAGGGTAGGTCAAGCCTACTTAAAATTAGGCCTAAGAGTCACCCCCAGGAGAACCTCTTTTGTTGCTCAGATGTGGCCTCTGTCTCCAGCCAACACAACAGGCAAACTCACTACCCTCCCCCTTTATATGTGGGACATGACTCCCAGGGATGTGGACCTTCCTGGCAGTGTGGGACAGAAATCCTAGAATGAGCTGAGACTCAGCATCAAGGGATTGAGAAAACCTTCTGGACCAAAAGGGGGAAGAGTGAAATGAGACAAAGTGTCAGTGGCTGAGAGATTCCAAACAGAGTCCAGAGGTTATCTGGAGGTTATTCTTATGCATTAAGTAGATATCACCTTGTTATTCAAGATGTAATGGAGAGGCTGGAGGAAACTGCCTGAAAATGTAGAGCTGTGTTCCAGTAGCCATGTTTTCTTGAAGATGATTTATAATGATACAGCTTATAGCTTTCAAAGTGTGACTGTGTGATTGTGAAAACTTGTGTCTGAATGCTCCTTTTATCTACCTTATCAACAGATGAATAAAACATATGGAATAAAAATAAATAATAGGGGGAACAAATGTTAAAATAAATTTAGTTTGAAATGCTAGTGATCAATGAAAGGGAGGGGTAAAGGGTATGATATGTACAATTTTTTTTTCTGTTTTCATTTCATTTCTTTTTCTGAATAGATGCAAATGTTCCAAGAAATGATCATGGTGATGAATATGCAAAAAAAAATTGTTACTTTTTAGTCTACTGATACATTATAGTAAATATTTTTGCTCTTTTACAGTATTTCATTACTGAAAGAGCTTAGTATTATCTGTATACTGCCACCTTTATTTATAGGAATGTTAGAAACCATTCCTTCAGATACTTCATTATTCATACCTCTCTCTTCTAGCCAGTTTTTGACGTGCCTTTCTTCTTCTTCAAGACTCAGATCAGTTCACTGTTCTCTGCGAGGCCTTCTATAATTGTCTTCTGTGGTTCTTAACGTAGTTACCTTTTGTGTCTTTCTAGTATTTAAATTACACTATTTTAAAAAACGGTAGTAAGAGTTATGCGTTAAGGTATTTTATAGGGTCTTGTAACACCCAGGTAAGTAAGCATCTGCAAAGTGCTCAAAGTCAAGCTACTGGGAAAAAGAGAAAAATACATAAATTATTACAGTATAAGTAAACTGTTAGAAGAAATAAAAGCAAAGGCTCCAAGGAAGGACCATTACCTTTGTTTAAGGAATCCAGTGGATTAAAAAAACAAAACGAAACTCTATAAAACTATTTGTGACACTTGAATAAGTTTTAACTGACTGAATATTTGATATTAAGGAATTAGACATTTTTAAGTGTGATGTTATATGTTTCTAAAAAGTCTTGTGTATAGATAGATAATAAATGCTAAAATAGTTACAGTGGAATTCTTTGTCTGGGATTTGCACTAAAAAAATTGGGGTTGGGAAGTTATAGATAAAATAAGATTTCCCATGTGTTAGTAGTTGAACCTGGATGATGGATATGTGGGATTCGATATACTGTTCTCTCAATTTTTGAGTATGTTTGAAGTTTACCTTGCACATTTTATAGAAAATGAATTGGGGGAAAAAAGAGTATGAAGTAAACTAAATATGAAGGACATATAATTATTTAATCACAATTAAGTCTGGCATATGACAACAGTCAGCTTTAATAAGAATACGTGATTATTTAAGCTAATTCTCACCAATTAAAGAATGGGCAGTGGAAACATAATGCCTGGCTTAAACTGCATGTTTACTAAATAAGCTAGTTAAAGCTCAGAAATGAACTTAGATAGACGGCTGAGAATTTCAAAGGCTGTACTTTTGAGGAAACCAGTAATCAGTCATTACTTGTTTTCATTAGTAATACCAAGAAATAGTTATGACATTTACCTTGTGCCAGAAATTGTTCTGAGTACCTTACATGTATTAACTTAATTCTCACAACAATCTCATGACACATGTGTTATTACTTTCTCAATGGACAGATGAAAAAACCTTAAGTAACAAATAAGATAGTAGCAAAACCAGGGTTTGACTTCATGCAATCAGCTTCAGAGTCGTAGTCTTAAGCACAGCACCAAACACAGTAAATCTTATAAGATTAATGTTATATTTGTCTACACATGATTTTATGTAAAATTGAAGTTGTTTAGCACATAGGTCATCTCTGACTTTTTTGTCTTCAATTTAGTTGTTGAATTTTTATCCAGGTAAGTTTTGATAGGTCATACACATATGATTTTATGTAAAAATTGGACTTGCTTAGCACATAGGTCATCTCTGACTTTTTTGTCACTTCATTTAGTTGTTGGATTTTTATCCAGGTAAGTTTTGATCAGCCATTGTGACTTTGTTTTGTTGACTTAGCTGTCTGGACTAGGAAACATATACCCCATTGGGGTGATTTGCTCAGAGTCAAGACTTAGTTGTAACTTGGCTTGATAACTTGGAAAAGTGACTGAGTGCTAAGTACTTCTTTAAATAAATTAAACAGAGGCTTAGATTAGGGAACAATTGAAAATATAAGTAGAAAATCAGATTCAGCTAATTTTCAGTGTTTCTTGATAAAACCAGTATGTAATTCTGAATGGTTTTGCTAAAATTTGATATGGTCTTTTTTAGTAGACTGCATGCAGATAAAAGATTGTCTTTTATCTGTGAAGATGTTTCCACTTTGATTTGGTAGAAGGTGACTCAAGTAGAGCTTGATAGACTAAAGAATGTTTCCTTTTGCATTATAAACTGTTGATAGGTAGATTTAGCTGGATTGTTGAAGATATCGCTAGCTATTAGGACACTGCCCCAATTTTTTTTTAAACTTTTTTTTTATTAATTAAAAAAAATTAACTAACAAAACATTAAGATATCATTCCATTCTACATACACAATCAGTAATTCTTAAAATCATCACATAGTTGCATATTCATCATTTCTTAGTACATTTGCATCGATTTAGAAAAAGAAATAAAAAGACAACAGAAAAAGAAATAAAATGATAATAGAGAAAAAAAAGATTATACATGCCATACCCCTTACCCCTTGCTTTCAATTACCACTAGCATTTCAAACTGAATTTATTTTAACATTTGTTCCCCCTATTATTTATTTTTCTTCCATATGTTCTACTTTTCTGTTGATACAGTAGCTAAAGGAGCATCAGACATAAGGTTTTCACATTCACAGAGTCTCATTGTGAAAGTTATATCATTGTTCAATCATCATCAAGAAACATGGCTACTGGAACACAGCTCTACATTTTCAGGCAATTCCCTCCAGTCTCTCGGCTACATCTTGAACAACAAGGTGATATCTACTTAATGCATAGGAATAACCTCCAGGATAACCTCTCGACTCTGTTTGGAATCTCTCAGTTGTTGACACTTAGTCTCATTTCACTCTTCCTCCTTTTGTCGAGAAGGTTCTCTCAATCCCTTGATGTTAATTCTCAGCTCATTCTAGGGTTTTTCTCAGTCCTTTGATGCTGAGTCTCAGCTCATTCCAGGATCTCTGTCCCACATTGCAGGAAAGTCCACACCCCTGGGAGTCATGTCCCATGCAGAGAGGGGGAGGGTGGTGAGACTGCTCATCATATTGGCTGGAGAGAGAGGCCACATATGAGCAACAAAAGAGGCTCTCTTGGGGGTGACTCTTAGGCCTAAATTTTAAGTAGACTTGACCTATCCTTTGTGGGGTTAAGTTTCATATGAACAAACCCCAAGACTAGGGGCTTAGCCTATAGCTTTAGTTGTCCACACAGCTCGTGAGAATATCAAGAATTCAACTTGGGGAAGTTGAATTTCTCTCCACTCTCACCATTCCCTGAAGGGGGATTGCAAATACTTTTCCAGTCCCTGAACAAATCATTCTGGGATTCATCGGGGCATCACTCTGGACAAACCAACAAAATCTTATGTGCTACCTGAGATTCCAAGTTCTTAAGACATTCAGTCAAACTATCTGCATGAGTTACATTAGGAAATGCTCTAGTCAAAATATAAATTTTGTAACAAACATTTTTTGCTTTAGTCTCACATATAAGGTGCCATTTTAAAGTATTAATTATCATCTGTTTTCAGCACCCTGCAGTAATGACATTCCTTTGTTCTTCCTCATGCAAACACATTTTTAAAATTTGTACATTGTACATTTCACTATTATTATACACTCTAGGCATTCCTAGATTATACCATCTCTATCTTTAACATCTATCTTTCTTTCTGATTTCATTTATGTCCCCAGCCCTCCTCCCTCTATCATTCTCACATGCAGCTTCATTCAGTGTTTTAACATAATTACATTACAGTTAGGTAGTATTGTGCTGTCCATTTCTGAGTTTTTGTATCCATTCCTGTTGCACAGTCTGTATCCCTTCAGCTCCAGTTACCCACTATCTTACCCTATTTCTATCTCCTGATGGTCTCTGTTACCAACGACATATTCCAAGTTTATTCACTAATGTCAGTTCATATCAGTGAGACCATACAGTATTTGTCCTTTAGTTTTTGGCTAGTCTCACTCAGCATAATGTTCTCAAGGTCCATCCATGTTGTTACGTATTTCATAAGTTTATTCTGTCTTAAAGCTGCATAATATTCCATCATATGTATATACCACAGTTTGTTTAGCCACTTGTCTGTTGATGGATATTTTGGCTGTTTCCATCTCCTTGCAATTGTAAATAATGCTGCTATAAACATTGGTGTGCAAATGTCCGTTTGTGTCTTTACCCTTAAGTCCTCTGAGTAGATACCTAGCAGTGGTATTGCTGGGTCATATGGCAATTCTATATTCGGCTTTTTGAGGAACCGCCAAACGGCCTTCTACGGTGGTTGCACAATTTGACATTCCCACCAACAGTAAATAAGTGTGCCTCTTTCTCCATATCCTCTCCAGCACTTGTCATTTTCTGTTTTGTTGATAATGGCCATTCTGGTGGGTGTGAGATGATATCTTATTGTGGTTTTGATTTGCATTTCTCTAATGGCCAAGGACGTTGAACATCTCTTCATGTGCCTTTTGGCCATTTGTATTTCCTCTTCTGGGAGTTGTCTGTTCAAGTCTTTTTCCCATTTTGTAATTGGGTTGGCTGTCTTTTTATTGTTGAGTTGGACAATCTCTTTTTAAATTCTGGATACTAGACCTTTATCTGATATGTTGTTTCCAAATATTGTCTCCCATTGTGTAGACTGTCTTTTTACTTTCTTGATGAAGTTCTCTGATGCACAAAAGTGTTTAATTTTGAGGAGCTCCCATTTATTTCTTTCTTTCTTCAGTGCTCTTGCTTTAGGTGTAAGGTCCATAAAACTGCCTCCAATTATAAGATTTATAAGATATCTCCCTACATTTTCCTCTGTTTTATGGTCTTAGACCTAATGTTTAGATCTTTGATCCACTTTGAGTTAACTTTTGTATAGGGTGTGAGAGATGGGTCTTCTTTCATTCTTTTGCATATGGATATCCAGTTCTCTAGGCACCATTTATTGAAGAGACTGTTCTGTCCCAGGTGAGTTGGCTTGACTGCCTTATCAAAGATCAAATGTCCATAGATGAGAGGGTCTATATCTGAACACTCTATTCGATTCCACTGGTCAATATATCTGTCTTTATGCCAGTACCATGCTGTTTTGACCTCTGTGGCTTTATAATATGCCTTAAAGTCAGGCAGTGTGAGACCTCCAGCTTCATTTTTTTTCCTCAAGATACTTTTAGCAATTCGGGGCACCCTGCCCTTCCAGATAAATTTGCTTATTGGTTTTTCTATTTCTGAAAAGTAAGTTGTTGGGATTTTGATTGGCATTGCATTGAATCTGTACATCAATTTAGGTAGAATTGACATCTTAACTATATTTAGTCTTCCAATCCATGAACATGGTATGCCCTTCCATCTATTTAGGTCTTCTGTGATTTCTTTTAACAGTTTCTTGTAGTTTTCTTTGTATAGGTCTTTTGTCTCTTTAGTTAAATTTTTTCCTAAGTATTTTATTCTTTTAGTTGCAATTGTGAATGGAATTTGTTTCTTGATTTCCCCCTCAGCTTGTTCATAACTAGTGTATAGAAACACTACAGATTTTTGGATGTTGTTCTTGTAACCTGCCACTTTGCTGTACTCGTTTATTAGCTCTAGTAGTTTTGCTGTGGATTTTTCAGGGTTTTCGACGTATAGTATCATATCATCTGCAAACAGTGATAGTTTTACTTCTTCCTTTCCAATTTTGATGCCTTGTATTTCTTTTTCTTGTCTTATTCCTCTGGCTAGAACTTCCAACACGATGCTGAATAACAGTGGTGATAGTGAACATCCTTGTCTTGTTCCTGATCTTAGGGGGAAAGTTTTCAGTTTTTCCCCATTGAGGATGATATTAGCTATGGGTTTTTCATATATTCCCTTTATCATTTTAAGGAAGTTCCCTTGTATTCCTATCCTTTGAAGTGTTTTCAACAGGAAAGGATGTTGAATTTTGTCAAATGCCTTTTCTGCATCAATTGAGATGATCATGTGATTTTTCTGCTTTGATTTGTTGATCTGTTGTATTACATTGATTGATTTTCTTATGTTGAACCATCCTTGCATACCTGGGATGAATCCTACTTGGTCATGATGTATAATTCTTTTAATGTGTTGCTGGATTCGATTTGCTAGAATTTTGTTGAAGATTTTTGCATCTATATTCATTAGAGAGATTGGTCTGTAGTTTTTTTTTTTTGTAATATCTTTGCCTGGTTTTGGTATGAGGGTGATGTTGGCTTCATAGAATGAATTAGGTAGCTTTCCCTCCACTTCAATTTTTTTGAAGAGTTTGAGCAGGGTTGGTACTAATTTTTTCTGGAATGTTTCGTAAATTCACATGTGAAGCCGTCTGGTCCTGGACTTTTCTTTTTAGGAAGCTTTTGAGTGACTGATTCAATTTCTTTACTTGTGATTAGGAAACTGCCCAATTTTGAGTACAAGCAGTTTTGTTTCAGATTTGAATGTTTACAGGTGACTTTGAAGTATTAAGGACATCACTTTGGTGATTGAGCTGTTAATCTCTGCTTTGAATCAAATTGTCTTGGCAGGGTTATACATATTCTGGAACTGGGGAAACATTTTCAGAGAAAGTCAGCTTTAGATAATTTGATTTCCTTCTTTCAGCATTCCTTATGTTTCCTTTCTTACATGGACTGGCTTGATTTACTCCCATTTTAAAATAATATGTTCTAAATGCTCATCTCTGGTCTCTTCAAAATAAAAGTCATTCCTTTATTCATCGTCCCTGCAATCTTTTGAGGAAACCCTGTTAATAGCAGTGAAAATCCACTTTGAATATGAACAGATACATTTTTGGAAATATTATTCCCCAAATCCCGTTTGTTATAGGAAAGAATGTCTCTAACTTTGAAATTGCCTTGTGCATTTTGTTACTTTAGATTAAAATCTTCATAATGTTATCACATGGTTGATGCTTCTTAAACAGTCTGCTAGGCATGATTTACCATTTACTTGGTAGCTTAGTGATGCTTAATTTTAATTTATTTCTTCTAGACTACTGAGAATTATTTATACTCTGCCTACTTTCAGCAGAGCATTTAAATTGAATAACAGAGGGATGAAAGGTTTTCTAAAGTACAGTATTTGAAATTGAATACCTAGGCTCTGGGTGGTTACCACTTTTTGCTGTTACAGTACTTTTATCTTTTAAATCCCTGAATTTTTGTTCTACAGCTAATGTGGTGTTGTGCTTTGAAATTTATTGCTTTTTTGTATGTATGTTATTTTTCACAAAAAAGAAAAAAGTCAGTTGTCATGATGAATAATATTTATACCTTCTAGCCTTCTATATTCTGGAGCAGCTAAAAGGAGAAATCTGAGAGGATCATATGGTAGCCCATTGTCCGGAATTGGTCCTGTAATTGCTTGTTGAAGAGTGCTTTGAAAACTATTGCTTTTTTCTTTCTTTGCTTTGTATGTATGTTATACTACACAATAAAAAAAAGTTTTAAAAAAAACTGACAGAAGAAGAAATAGAAAGTCTCAGTAACCTTATCTGTTAATTAAATTAATTCTTATTTTTAATTCTTCCTACAAAGGAGACTCCAGGTCCGGGTGGCTTTACTATAAAAAATTTAATGAAGAAAAATTGCCAAGCTTATCTGAATTCCTTCAGAAAATAGAAAGTAGCATTACCCTGATAGCAATACCAAACAAAGTCATAATAAGAAAGTTACAGGCCAGTATTTGTTATAAACATCTTTGAAAGAAAATCCTTAAATAAATACATGTCAAATCCAGCAATAATGTAAAAAGAATAATATGACCATAGGAATTTATCCTATGGATATGATTTTTAACATTCTAAAATTATTTACTATAATTCTGCATGTACAGACAGAATAAAAGAAAAAACATCTCAGTAGAAGTATTTGTTTTACAAGTATTTGTTTCACAAGTTCATTACCCATTCATGATAAGTATTCTATGAATAGAAGGGAACTTTCTCGACCTGATAAAGGACACTTAAAAAAAACTTACAGCTAACATGATATTTAATGTTAAGGTACTGAATGTTTTCTACCTAAGATCAGAACCAAAGCAGTTATTCACACTGATCACTTCTAGTCATCACTGTATGAAAAAGTCAAGAAAATAAAGTAAAATGCATCCAGATTGGAAAGGAAGGAGTAAAATTGTCATTATTTTCAGATGACATTTATGTACTTGTTATGAAAATAAAAATTTTTTTCTTTATTTCTATCTTTACCATATACAAAAATTAATTCAACATCATAGATTTTTAAAAAGCTAAACCTTTGGAACTTGTAGAAGAAGAAAAAAAGTCATTACCAGGGATGGGAAGAGATTTCTTAGGACACATAAAACATGAATCATAAAGGGAAAAAAAAGTTGGACTTCATTAAATTCTAAGGTTTTACTCTTCATGAAAGACCTGTTATAGCAGGTTACAGACTAAGGCAAAATATTTGCAAAACTTATACAGCACCGTTTTTCCAACAGCATGTGCTCATTTTGTGTTTGTCACATTTTTGTAATTCTTGAAACATTTCAAGCTTTTTAATTATTATATCGGTTATAGTGATCTATGCTTACTAATCTTTGATTTTACTATTACAGTTGTTTTGGAGTGTCACAAATCACACCCCTCTCCTTGGGCCTCTCTATTCTGTGAAATAACACCAATCTTGAAATTAGACCAATTAATAACCCTACAGTGACCTCTAAATGTTCAAGGAAGAGTAGCACATCTCTCACTTTAAATCAGAAGCTAGACATGATTAAGCTTAACGAGGACCACCTGTCAAAGGCTGAGATAGGCCAAAAGGTAGGCCTCTTACAAAAAAACAAGAGACCTTGTGCGAAACAAGTAATCTTTTTTTTAATTTTTAATTTTTTTTTAAAAAAATGTAACAAACAAATGTAAACATTCTTAACTTATGATCATTCCATTCTACATACATAATCAGTAATTCACAATATCACATGTTGCATATTCACCATCATGATCATTTCTTAGAACATTTGCATTAATTCAGAAAAAGAAATAAAAAGACAACAGAAAAAATTCATACTCCTTACTCCTCCCTTTTATTGATCACTAGCATTTCAATCTATTTATTTTAACATTTGTTCTCCCTATTATTTATTTTTATTCCATATGTTTTACTCGTCTGTTGATAAGGAGCATCAGACACAAGGTTTTCACAATCACACAGTCACGTTGTGAAAGCTCTATCATTATACAATCATCTTCAAGAAACATGGCTACTGGAACACAGCTCTACATTTTCAGGCAATTCCCTCCAGCCTCTCCATTACATCTTGTTGAACAAGTTGATATCTACTTAATGCATAAGAATAACCTCCAGGATAACCTCTCGACTCTGTTTGGAACCTCTCAGCCATTGAGACTTTATTTTGTCTCGTTTCACTCTTTCCCATTTTGGTTAAGAAGGTTTTCTCAATCCTTTCATGCTGAGTCTCAGCTCATTCTAGGATTTCTGTCCCACGTTGCCAAGAAGGTCCAAACCCCTGGAGTCATGACCCACGTAGACAGGGGGAGGGCAGTGAGTTTCCTTGTAAAACAAGTAGTCTTGACTTTCAAGTCCTACTATTTGAGAAATATATTTTGTAAGGCATAGCTGCCATAGACAGCAATTCCTTAGATAAGTCTAGGCAAAGTAAAGTCACTATCTTTTGGAAATGATTCACCATTCTGGATGCCATTAAGAGCATTTATAATTCATGGGGAGGAGGTAAAAATATTAGCATTAAGAGGAGTTTGGAAGAAGTTGATTCCAGCTCATGGATGACTTTGAGCGTTTCAAGATTCAGATGAATGAAGTAACTGTAGAAATGGTGGAAATAGCAAGGGAACTAGAATTAGAAGTGGAGCCTGAAGATGTGACTGAATTGCTGAATCTCAAGATAAACCTTGAATGGATGAGCAAAGAATGTGGTTTCATGAGATGAAATCTACTCCTGGTGAAGATGCTGTGAACATTGTTGAAATGATAACAAAGGATTTAAAACATTACATAAAATTTTAAAAAGCAGCAGGCATGTTTAGAAAGGATTGACTTCCAATTTTGAAAAAAATTCTGTGGGTGAAATGCTGTCAAACAGCATTGTATTGTCAAACAGCTACAGAGAAATCTCGGGTGAAAGGAGGAATCAGTCAGTTCAGCAAACTTCATTATCATCTAAATTTGAGAAGTTGCCACAGACATTGAAACCTTCAGCAACCCCCACCCTAATCAGTAAGCAGCCACTAACATCAATGAAAGACTGTCCATGAGCATATGACTCATGGACATATTCTCTGCAGGCTCATATGGTGCTTAACATTTTTTAGCGGTAAAGTATGCTTAAATTAAGGTATGTATATTGTCTTTTTAGTCATAATGCTGTTGCACACTTAAAACACTAGTATAAACATAAATTTTATATACACTGGAAAAAATGTGTGTGATTCGCTTTATTGTGGTATTTTCTTTATTGCAGTGGTCTGGAACTGGACCCATAATATCTCTGAGGTATACCTGTCCCTTAAAAAGGACTTGGATAGTTATACAAAGAAAATCTCACAATTCTTGAGCTTTTTAAAAGGCAAAAAATTTGAACATCATTTCAAAAGGAGGATAATATGGATGATCAATGAGTACATGAAAAGTGACTCATCATTTGTCTTCAGAGAAATGCAGATTAAAACTATAATCACAAACTGCTGCTGCCCACTAGAATGGCCAAATTTAAAAAGACTGACAAGATTACATGTTGGCAAAGATACAGAACTACTGAAATTCTCATATTGCTGATGGGAGTTTAAAATAGTTTAATTTTTGGGCAGTTTCTGAAAGTTAACAGTGTTTACTCTGACCCAACAATTTCAATTCTTATCAAGAGAAAAGGAAAACATTTGTTTATAAAAAGACATAAATGAATATTCATAGCTTTATTCATAGTAGCCCCAAACTGGAAACAAATGTAATGTCTAAGCAGATGAACAAATACACAAATTGTGGCATATCTGTATAAACAAACAAATTGCTCACATGTGAACAACATGGACCAGTTTAAAAAATGTGAGTGAAAGAAGTTGGACACAAAATTGTATTTTATAAGATCCCATTTATATGAAGTTCTAGACAGAAATTATTTACAAAAGGCAGAATGGTGATTGCCTAGGGTTGATGCAGAAATTAATGGCAAAGGGACTCATGAGAACATTTTTGGGTAGATGGAAATGTTCTCTATGTTGATCGTAATCGTGCTTATAATCATGCTTACGATTATTAATGTATGCTTATTAATGTAATTTTTGAATGCCAATTGTTAAAGTTGGCTTGAATTTTTTTAAAATTTTGACTATGTTGCTATGTCTTGTTGGCAGTGTTTATGAGACATTGGCATTGTGTAGTTTTTGCTTCTTTGACAGTTGATCAGTTTTTTTTTTAACATTTTAAATTGTGAGATACAACATATACAAAAAACAATGACTTTCAAAGTATATTTTAACAGTTAGTTATAGAACAGATTTCAGAGTTTGGTATGGACTATAGTTCCACAATCTCAGGTTTTTCCTTCTAGCTGCTCTAAGACAGTGGAGACTAAAAAGAAATATTAGATAATGATTCAGTATTCATACTCATTTGTTAAATCCTGACTTCTCTGTTATAACTCCTCCTTCTCCTTTGATCCCTCTCCCAGTCTAAGGATATTTGGATTGTGTTCATTTCAGCTTTTTTCATACTTAGTGTGTGCAACTTTTGAGGAATCTCAGAGCCCTGGTGTTCTTTAGAGTTAACCAGAATGATATTGGTTGGGGTTTGGTAAACCTTGACAATTAGAAATATCTAGCTGAAGCCCACAGAAAGAGTAGCCTCCAGAATAGCTTCTCAACTCTAAACACTCTTAGCCACTGATACCTTATTTTGTTATATTTATTTTTCCCCTTTTGCTCAGGAAGGCATTGTCAGGCCCACAGGGCCAGGGCCAGGGTCATCCCTGGGAGTCAAATCCCATGTTTCCTGGAAGACTCACACCTCTGGACCTCATGTCCCACTAGGGGAGAGGATAATGGTACTATACTTGCAGAGTTGGGCCTAGAGAGAGAGGCTACATCTGGGCAACAAAAGAGGATTTCCGGAAGTAACTCTTAGGTATAGTTACAGTTAGGCTTAACTTCTCTGCTGCAGAAACAAGTTTTGTAAGAGCAAGCTTCAAGATCTAGGGCTTGCCCTGTTAGCTTGGGAGCCCCTACTGTTTGAGAGAGTATCCAGGATTTCCCGGGTGGGAATGCTTAATAGTTCCATATTTTTTCTCCAGTCATCAAGGGGGACTTTGCCAATACTTTTTAATTATCTGCCCAACATACTCTAGAATTTATCCAGCTATTACATTAAACTGTACAGAATTACTAGTGCTCGTTCCCATTCTGGGCACAATATATTTGAGTTATTTAAATGAGCTATCCAGACAGGTGGAGTTAGATTGTGTGCTACAGAAAATTTAGGCTTTGTACAAAATAAAGCTCTTTTCCTTTGGTCTCATAAAGTAGGTGAAGTTGTAAAGGCCAGACATTGTCATCCTTTACCCTGTATTCTGATTTACCTTGGTTCCAACCAGATACTTGATCAATTTTAAAGTAATTTAAATTATAATCTAGAAATACCAAAGCACCCATTGCCTCTTCAGTCTAGAATTCTTACTTACTTCTACAATCTAGATCTTTTAATTGGATGAGTTTTTCATTTCTAAGAAAAGATAAAACACAAATACATGTGACTGTGTCCATATTTACTACATAATTTGCTGTTGTCTTTTTTTTTCACATGGGCAGGCACCGGAAATCAAACCTGGGTCTCTGGCTTGGCAGGCGAGAACTCTGCCACTGAGCCACCATGGCCTGCCCTAATATACTGTTTTGATGCTCTCTTAATATTGATATTTTTGCTTTGTTCTGTTGTCAACTATTCTGTGCAGTTTTGTGAATATTACATTGCTAGTCTTTATACAGGATCTTTATAAAACAGGTTTTTTGAACCTGCTTATGAAGATTTTAACTGGGTTTGTGTTTACTGCTCCCCCTGGTGGTTTTCTAATTTGCAGTAACAGAAATAAATTCATTGCCTTTGTAGGAACCGAATTTTATGAAAGGCTTAAACTTTGTGTTAATCTTTATGTTTAAATACTATCCAATAACTTCTGTTGACAGTACTATAAAGTTTTCTCTTGTGATGATCTTTACAGGAGTTATATCATTCTTGTTTTTCCTTGTGTAATTTACTTAGTCTGTTGGCTTTTTCCAAAATACCTCTTGAGATAGAAATTCTGAGATGCTGTATTATAGTAACATTTTTAATACTTTCATTCTATAATGTAATTCTAAATTTCCTCCCATGCAAAAGGGGTTTGCGGAAATCCCTTCTTAGGAATAATGTTTATAGTCAGGATGAGCGTGGAATATCTTATAGTGCCAGAAATTAAGGAAGTTCTCTAAAAAGAATGGAAATTATTGAAAGGCTGCATGGAAAGCCACCTGAAGTAGTACCTAAAGACCAAAGCTGAAACAGTTTAACTAATAAAAGAATGATAGTATTGGATTTTAACCCACAGTATTAAAAAAAAAGTCTTGTATTCTTGCTTATATAAATAATTGAATAAAGAAGTGGCGAGAAGGGATGGTTATACAGAAACATTGTACTTAACATAGAGGGGAAGCTGGAAAAAGACACACATATAGTGATAAAAGTTGCAGACCAGACCCACTGAAGGGTGTTAAAATTTGCCAGTGACCATTGGGGTTGAAATAGGATATTTACATTGTTTCAAAGTATGTCTTCTAGGGTATTTCTTAACTACATGAGAAGTAGATTTATAAGTTGAGAAATCTATCAGACAAATGGGGGTGGGAAATGGGCATTTCACAGATGATGGACTGAATCAGAAGTTTCAAGGTTATAAAAGACAAGGAAAGACTAA
Source organism: Tamandua tetradactyla (assembly GCF_023851605.1). Classification (NCBI taxonomy): domain Eukaryota; kingdom Metazoa; phylum Chordata; class Mammalia; order Pilosa; family Myrmecophagidae; genus Tamandua; species Tamandua tetradactyla. The sequence goes on along the minus strand of NC_135343.1, from coordinate 41,547,085 downwards.
AGAGCTGACACAGATTGGAGGAGACTAAGGAGATCCTGCAAAATAGTTGCAAACCTAGTAGAACTCCTAATTACCCTTCAGCTAGCTTCACCTAATGTTGTCTCACAGCATCAGAGTACTATTATTGAAACCAAGAAATTAATATTGGTATAATGCTGTTAAGCACCATACCTTAGAAAAAAAAGTGGTAAGATTTGAAAAGTGTTCTTTTTTATTTCCAGGTTTCTCCAGGATCCCATATTGAATTTAGTTGTTGTTTTCCAGGATATTATTACTAGGAGAACTTAGAGTCTTGCTTTATTTTGTTCTTATTTTTAAATCATTAGTAGAATAATAGATAATACATTTTATAAAGTGGCAATTAAAAGAATTTCCTGAAAGAACAGTAGTCTTATTGCTGTTTACGCAGCAGAGTTATTGGGAATTTGCTAAAGTTTCAAAAAAGTTTTACTTGGCAATCTCCTTTTTCTTTTCCTTTTGATTCTGAGAAACCTCAAAATCACATGAAAGAGCCAAGACTTGAAGTTGCTTTTACTTTAATCCTAACGGTAGAGCAGCAGCTTGGTGTGTATATGCAGTGATAACAATGCTGTAACATCCAGAGACCCAGGCCTCTTCCTCTACTATATTAAAATTTCTTACATTTCTTTTTTCTAAATGAGAAAAATAAATAAAAATAAAAGGAAGATGGTTATGCTGTTTCATCAGAAAGGGTGATGGATGGTTATGCAACCTTCTATTAAGATTATAACATGTCTAGTTGAAAATATTTATTAAAATTTACTGTAATAGGGGTGGTACAACAGTGGCTCAGTGACAGAATTCTCACCTGCCATTCTGGAGACATGGGTTTGATTCCTGGAGCCTGCCCATGCCAGAAAAAAAAAATTTACTGTAGCAGTATCAGTTCTCTAGAAGCAAATCTTAATCATTTTATGTGGTAACATTAATAAGATTCTTGAAATCATTTGTTAAAATGAATTACCATCTAGATTTTATATTTATCCTTGAGAAAACACTTTTCATTGACCCATGTAAGATCTCAACAGTTTGATTTGGTATTTTCTACACAAGCAGACCATAACTTCTTTATCAATATTTCTATTATACAGGCTCTAAGAGACTAAGTTTTTGCTATCTTGCTTAAGTTTTAGAGAATATTATATTTATACGACTTTCTCAGGTTCTGGTCTGTTTTAATACCTCTGTATTATAGAATTTAAATTGAGTATGCAGACATTTTTACTGTTAAAAAAAGGTAGTCCTCCCAAAGGTATCCTTCCCAAAAGTGAGAAAATAATATGAGTTTCAAGTTCGCAATGGATATGAAAAATGAGTATCTTTGAGTCACAGGATGAGTCAAGAGGGTGAGGTTTGTGGATTTTTTTCCCTTGTCCATCTGTTTTAAGGGAGTATGATCCTTAGCAGTAGAAAAAAATCCTTGATGAAAGTTAGTGCTATCAGTTGAAATCTGTTCTTTGGTATTTAATTGGTGCTACAAGTAGTAGTTCTGTGAATATACTGAAACATTCCCTTGTGTTGCCAAGATGGATTAGCTCTATTTCAGAGATGACACCTCTCTTTTTTATTGAGATAGAATATACAAATTTCAGGTTTGTGGAGAGGATAGAGTGTTTTGTTTTGTTTTTGGTAACTCTGCTTTTTTAAATGACAAAATCATTCTGATACTGAACTGGCTTTCACTACTACAGAAGACAATAACTGGATAAAATGAAATGTTCTTTGGTCACTATATTAGTTTTACTATTAACACCAGGCAAGGAGCCCGGTTTCTCTTCATGTGTCTGTTGAGAAAAATTGATAGGAGGTTCATAAATGGAGAGTTCAGGGAAGGGCTTTCCAGAGGAGGCATGAAATTATGTGCTGTAGCAGAATCATACCAAGAGTGTTGTAGCTAAAGTAAAGGAAAAAGAGGAGATGGAAATATTAAATGAGGCTATATATTGTCGAGGACTTTTAGACTTTTTATCCTGTTTGCAGTAAGAAGCCAGTAGAAATTTTAACTGCAGGAGCAAGAGCAATCTTTTCCTTTTAGAGAAGATTACTTTTGGTAGGCAGTCTAAAATAAGTATATCTTGAACTAAGTATATTTATTTTATGATTCATCTTTATTATTCCATAATATTCTTACTCTTCCTTATTCATTCGTCGAGACTGTTGAAATCTGTCTTCTGGATTGTGGGATTTTCTAGGTAACTGAAGTGTAATTCTCCAGGTACCTCAGTTTCAATATTATAATGGACCACTTTCTAAACTGGTGTCCCAGCTTCACTAAATAGAATCTGATAGTTAATTTCTACAAATACTATGGCACTACATTTCTGCCTACCCTCTTTCCATTAGGAATGTACTCTAGAGCTATAACCAAATGAAATCCTGATTCATCCATGTTCTGTTTGTGGAGACATTATCTTTCCTTTTCCACCCCTCAGTCTACCTTAGTGATCTGTTTTCCTCAAGGTTCTCCCATGATTCTTTTTTTGTCTGTGCTTGTATAAACTAAGGGAAAACTAAAGATAATTAGAAGGAAATGGTTAATCCTTGGTTTATGTGTAAAATTAAGGTAAGCATGGAGAGGGTTTCTTTGAGAAACTCTTCTTAGTGTTTGCTCAGTGGTGTCTGATGAGTTTTAATTTATATATTGATGGCATTTTGATCAATAAGTTTTAAACCTGTAATACTTTAATATTCACTTAAAACATTTATTAAATACATGTTATGTGCAAGGTATAGAACAATGGACTCTGCCTTGAAGTGGAGATGTGTAAATAAATAAGTGAAAAGTATCTATGGGACTTTTATTAAAACTCCCTCTCCCTCAATAGTATGTAACTATCTAATTTCATAATAGTAAGTCTGTGGGAAAATATTTGAACAGTTTGCTTTTATAATCTGTACTATTAAAGAAGGAATACTTAATTTTATTCTGTTTCTTAATAGAGGTATAAAATGCTTTCTGCAGTTGATATATTCTTGAAGAGTATATTTGAATTTTTATTGGATTATTATATATTTATTTATATATATTTTGCAGTTGAAAGCAGCATTTAGATGAATCTTCATTAAATCAATGTAAGGCTATTTCTGTTGTAACAGAATATATGCATTCCTGAAAAACCTCACATGCTGCAAAATCATGTTTGAGAAAAATGTAGATGGATAGACCACTCAAATTATGCAACTTTCTAACAGTATTAACAAAAACAATAATAATCTTTAAAATACTAGCACAGATTACCTCTGGCATTTATAGTCAGCACCAGAGTTGGTCACTTATGAGCTTCCTATTTTGAAAGAGATTATTGAGAACATTCAGTTTACTTCAATAATAAAAATTAATTTTGTAAAATTTAAGTAATGAACCAGGTCATACCTTTATTGAGTTTTGAGGGTGGTGGTTGGTGGGAGGAGTAATGTGCTTAAAACAAGAAAAATTGTCTTTGTGACTTTATCTGCACCCTTAATTTTTACCAAGTAAAATAATGTTGGAATGCTTAGTCGTTCTTAAGCCAGTAGACATGCTGTTATTTTCTCTAAAAGAAGAACTTTTTGTTTTAATCTTATTTTTCTCTAAGATTTTCATGAATTGATAGATTTTATCTTTACTTGAGAAAACTAAGTACCCCTGATCCCTTCAGAACACAGTGGGAAAAATCCTGTGAAATTTCTATGCCCTGTTGACATCATTCTTTTCACCAGTCGTGACATGAACTAATTCATATTATAACACTGTCTTGTAGCTATACGGTCTATACTTTGTCAATGCAGATAATTATAGTTCTTATTTCATTTTAATATTTTTATATTTAAATATATATATACTTAATTTTTTAATTTTCACAATGGGGATGACATGTTTAAACTGTCAAAGCAGTTTGCAATCTCAGTCTCTAATATTATGGACCATAATATTAGAGACATAGTATTACAACATTTGACTTGTTAATTTGCTTTTTCAAAGTTTACTGTTTTGTTTTTACATTTGTAAGTATTTTGATGAAGATTATGATGTGAATTAATCTGATAATTTTAAGGAATGAAAAAAGCAATTTAGAAGAAAATGACTTAAACTTTCTTCAAGAATGCATGTAAGAGATCTGATACTGAAGTTTCATGGTGTGCCTGCCAACTAATGCAAGCACTTTTAAAGTTGTTAATTTTCTCCTTTAAATCATTGAAAGTAAATTTGCTAGGTCTGGTTTTTCACTGTTCAGAAAAGTAAAAGCTGTGTTTTGCTCATTTTTGCAAAGGATATCTGGAAGAATAAGAATATTTAAGAAACTGGCAGCATTTCCTCTAAGGAGAGTTGGCTGTCTTGGGGTTGGGGATGGGGAAGTATGAATTTTGAATACTCTTTGAATTTTGAACCATGTCAAACTGTGTTCAAATTTTAGTTTGGATAAACTATTCGGAATAAAGTAAATTAAAATATTTAAAGAAGAGTAAAAAGAAAGGTATTTTTAGCAGAGTGGAGATTGATTTCTCCTGTAAAGTAGGAATCCATATGAGCTCCATGATCAGCTTAACATTGTCAATCCCGTAATACCTTGGTACTCAGCGTACAGTTAGTTGGATGTTATGGCAGGTGCAGATAAACAAAAAGGTAAATAAAATTATTTGTCATGTATTTTCTCTGGTTATACAGAATAATCAGTGGTACATCTAACTCTTTTAGTCAAACTGATATTAAACTACTAAATAACTGCATTTTTTCCTCTACATTTTGTAAGTCTTGCTGTCTTTTTTTCTTTTTAGTTGATGCTGATGAAATTAAAAGGCTAGGAAAGAGATTTAAGAAGCTTGATTTGGACAATTCTGGTTCTTTGAGCGTGGAAGAGTTCATGTCACTGCCTGAGTTACAACAGAATCCTTTAGTACAGCGAGTAATAGATATATTCGACACAGACGGGAATGGAGAAGTAGACTTTAAAGGTAAGAAATTAGTTGTCTTTTAAAATCACAAGTTTAAATAATCCATGAGTAGTCATCTACTCCCATTATGAACATGTCTGAAGAGTTTAATTTTTCCTGAATGTCTTTATATTCTTGCTGATCTTATGATAATAGATTGTTAATAAGCCTCTGTGGTATATGAACCTTAATGAGCTAAAAAAAAAAAAAAAAAAAGATCCTTACTTGTTGGTTAATAATGATCAAGTTGTCCTTTAAGATAATCTTAAAGAAAACAACCTGTTTTTAGAAAATCAGTCTCGCTGTAGGGTAATTTATAGTGTTAGAAGCCACATTTTTATTTTTATTTTTTTTTGGAAGAATGAGATCTGTACTGAGTCAGCAATAGAAAATGAACTGCGATAGTAAGGATGCATATTACCATGAAACAGGATTAATTTATTTTAGTTAATCTGGATTTTACAAAGACTCTCAGTAAGGCTTTTTGCTAATATTAACATGTACATAATTTTATATTTGATTCTGTTCTTTTAATAAGCATTTCATTTCACTAGGGAATAATCAGCTGATTTTGATGTTTTACTCGGATGATCATCTAGTGTTAGCAGGCAATGAAGAAAAAGCATTTGTCATGAAATTTATTCATTTAAATAATCCTAAAGTTTTGGAACCAGAAATCAGAACTGACAAAGCAGTTTAGCATCTTTTTTTCAAAGCGAGTTTTTATAGTCATAGTCTTAAGGAAAGAGTTTAAAAACTTAAGTGAAGTTTGTTTTTGGGTTTTTTGAGTGTGATATTTGGAGTCCTTAAGAAATACTTGTTCAAATTGAGTTGACCTTAGAGAACACAAATTTAAAAAGAGAATCTCGTTAATTGAGGTCTGTTAGTAATGTTTCCTTTTTGCAGCAACAAAATACACATTTGTGGGTAGGTAAGATGAACATTGATTTCTCTGTGTGAAATATTGCAAGCTAAACATTTTTTACTTTCTTTAACTAGAATTCATTGAAGGAGTCTCTCAGTTCAGTGTCAAAGGAGATAAGGAACAGAAGTTGAGGTGTAAGTATTTTTCTCCAGTGAGTTCATCTTTTCCCTTAAACCCCCATACTCCATACTCCATTATAACCTTAAATATTCTAAGAGATGTCTTTTATTTTTGATCTTTAGGAGACATAACAAGTTTTACATTGTGCTGAAAATCCTTTCAGGACATTTGCAACTGGTATTTTTAAATAATGTGACACTCTTGCTATTAATTGAATAGAAGAAAAATAGGATTTCCTTCTATTGAAAATAGCCATTGAATGGCATGCAATTTGTAGAAGATTTTTTACAAAAGTAGACAGAAATGTTCTGGTGTGATTAGGTTAACTTTTAACACACATTGCCTTTTTCAGAAATATTTAGCCAGAAGTTCAATTTTTGTTTTACGTAGCAGCCTCTATTATAGTGAACATCTGATACTCTTTAAAATGATTAAACTCTTAACTACAGAGACATTTTATTCAGTGAAAGTTCTCTGAGGTACAGGGAATATGCAAACATCCTCCACTGATAAATTCTTGATACAGTTGAGGCTAATAACAGTAACAGTTTTCTTTTATTGAGCTTTTGCTGTGTATCACGCAGACTTGTTCTAATTACTTCACATGCGTCATCTCATTTAATCCCTGTAAGAACCTGAGAGATTAGGTACGTTCTTATGCAGAAGCTGAAGCTTGGCAATGGTAAATAATTTACCCTAAGCTACACTAGTTGGCCTAGGTAGTTTGGACTCCATAGTTAAGCAACTACATTAAACTGCCCCTAAGGGCGACTTCAGTATTTAGGAAGAAGCTGTCCTCATGTCGTAATTTTAGATGTTTGGCAGTTTACTGGGCTTTGTTTGTTTTGTCTCACTTGAAAGTATTCATTTGTAATTAATGTGTAATTGCTGTTGATTTTCCTTCCTCTTTTTTTGTAGTTGCTTTTCGTATCTATGACATGGATAAAGATGGCTATATTTCCAATGGGGAACTCTTCCAGGTGCTGAAGATGATGGTGGGGAACAATCTGAAAGATACACAATTACAGCAAATTGTTGACAAAACCATAATAAACGCAGATAAGGATGGAGATGGAAGAATATCTTTTGAAGAATTCTGTGCTGTAAGTACAAAAGAGCTGATTCTTGATTAGGTATGCTTTTAAAATACATTTTCAAAACCATTTAGCACATTCCTTATAGGTATTTTATCTTTAAAATTTATATATTTGATTTTGCCTAATTGCTCCATACTCAAAGTTTTGAAATACATGCTTTGTTGCAGTTACTAACAATTGTTATTCTCAAGCATTCATATTCTTGATGACTCTGATAAAATGCCACGAAAAATGGTGTTAATAATGTTTAATTATTGCTAGCAGTTCCTTGAATTATAAAACATTTATATTTTTAAGCATGTTTGAAAACACTTTTGTGGGAAAAAGTTAGTAAATTTCAGCTAGGAATTCCAGAAACTTAGCTTCCTGGGAACAGCAGAAATGGGGAGTGCTTGTCCATCCTAAAGCTACCTGCTATTTCCAAGCTGCTAATCGGTAGTTACTGTGTTCTGGCGTAATAACTCTGTGCAGCGGCAGAGATTGCAATTATGAAGAGCCCCACAAAACTGAACTCTAGGTGGAAACTGGGCAACAGCTTAGCTTCCAGGTTACCATCCGTCTTCAGTAGATCCAAGGATCTTCTATCACCAACTGCTTCTGAATAGGATCACAACCACTCCTCTTCTCATCTCTGCTTCTGTCCCAGAAGCAAAGACATTATCTCTTTTGATATGTTTACAAGTATTTTTAACTGCAGGCAATACTGGAGAATCTGAAGGCAAAGATAATGAAGAAGTAGTTTTTAAGTTTTTCACTCAGTCATGACTAGACAGAAAAGTTTCCTATACAGGAAAGTTTCCCTTTTCTTTTTTCATTCTTTATTTAGACCACACAAGGAAAATCTAGGTTTGTTTGATGATTATGTATGGTGTAAGGGCTGAAGTGCCTAAATCACTGAAGGACTTCTATGGATTGGCATTTGGTTGTATGTGACTTGAGACCAGGCTGGGAATGGCGTCATAGCAGATAATTCTCAAAAGAAGGAAAGAGGAAGGAGAAAAAAACAAAACTCTTGGCCTGGGATGGTGTGGAAGGGGTGTGTGTGTGTGTGTACCATCAGTTAAATTTGATGATAAAGATATTTTAGGTATGCAGGGGTTCCCTCTTTTGGAAACTACTGGAGGATGTACTTTCACTGTAATAAGATAAATTAAAAAAAAAAAAAAGGATAATGTGAGATCAAGAAAGCAGAGGTTCCAGTGAAACAGAAGGGAATCTCCAAGATGATGTTGTGAAGGGAGAGCTAGAAATGATAGGACTAGAGAGTAAGCATTCTACATGGGAGTAGGTTGAAAGGTTGTAGGACTGATTTTTTTAAGACAAAAAAATTGAAAGAATTACCTAATATATTTGAATTATTTAGAAAAATGTTTTGATTTACATTAATGAAAAATACACAGAACAGATTTATGGCTCCCCAGTCAAGATGGCAGAATGACACCTTTCAGGGCTCCATCCTTCCACAGAAGCTTTGAACATCCTATAAGAACAGGCAGAAAACACCTTTCTCAAAGCTCCAGAAGACAGTGAAAGAACTGTAGTTGCGAGATGAGTGCCTCATCAAGAAAGAAGCTCCTTAAGGTAGAATCTTGTGGTGCTTTGGCTGCCCCCTCCCCCATCCCTCACTGGCACAGACCAAGCTCCCATTGTGGGTCCCTGGCCCTGATTCTGCAGGAAGCACTGTTATCCTCATGCATGTACTGGGAAGTTTTATGTCCAGCTCAGTCTGTCTGGTGGTGGCTTGAGGAACTCACTGTTCCAAAACTTGCCCTGCATGTAGAAAGTGGCACACACAGCTCTCCTTCAGAACGCAATGGGAGAGCAGTCAAGTGACTGCCTAGGGCAAGGGATTGCTCACCATAGGACATACACTGTTGTGCCTGTATTTGGAGGAAACCGTTTCCTGCATACACCTAAATCTCTATTGCATATTCAGAAAGGACCAGGGAGGCCTGGCGTTTGGGCTTTGACCTGGAGCCGTGCTCCAAGCTCTTTGTATGGATAAACCCTAAAGGACAGCACTTGCCTACCTGCCAATCTGCAAAGACTGAGAAAGGTTGTTTTCATTCTTTTTTTTAACCTGGTTAGCTCCTAGCATCATTCAAGGGAAGCTATGTTTTGATACAAGCTTAAGAACAGAAAAACCTCAGAGCCAACATTTCTACCATACTTGAATAATCAAAATGTCCAGGTTTCAACAAAAGCATAAAAACATACAAAGAAACAGGAAATGATGGCCTGGGACACTCCAGACAATGACTTAAAAAGGGGAGGGGGGCTCCTAAATATGCTCACAGAGCTAAAGGAAAGCCTGGACGAAAAACTAAAGAAATCAAGGGAATGATAGATGAACACACACAAGAATAATGGAGAGATAGAAATTATGAAAAGGAGCTGAAGAGCAGAGTAACAGAAATTAAAAATTTCCAACAGGGTCATCATCAAATTGGAGCTGGCAGAAGAAAGAATGAACAGATTTGAAGACTGTTGAAATTATCCAGTCTGAGAAGCAGAGAGAAGGAATGAAGAAAAGTGATTAGGTCCTGAACCTGTGGGACACTATCAGATGTACCAATATACTCCTCGTGGGAGTTCTGAAAAAAAGAAAGGAACCAAAAGAATATGCAGGGAATAATGGCTAAAAACTTCCCAAATTTAATGAAAGACATGAATATACACGTTTAAGATGTTCAACAAACTCCGAACAGCATAAACAGAAATTGACCCATGTGGTGCCATGTTATAATCAAACTGTTAAGTACCAAAGATAAAGAGGGGATTCTGAAAGCCACAAGAAAAGTAACATGTCACATGCAAGGTATCCTCAGTAAAGTGCCAGACTCACAGAAAACCATGGAGAAAAGAGGGAAGTAGGAAGACATATATATGTTTTTAGAGGGGAAAGTAGTGAGTGTATTTATTTGCAGAGTTGGCTTAGAGAGGGGCCATATCTTAGCAACAAAAGAGATTCTCTGGGGAGTGACTCTTAAGGCATAATTATAAGTAGGTTTACCTTCTCCGTTGCAGGTATAAATTTCACGAGGGCAAGCACCAAGATTGAGGGCTTGGAGTCCCTAATGCTTGAGAGAATATAAGGAATGGGGAAGTTTAATATTTCCACATTTTACCCCAGTCCCTCAAGGGACTTCGCAAATACTTTATTTTCTCCTCAAAATACTCTGGGATGTATCAGGTTGTTACATTAATCTGTGCAGAAAAACAAGATCTCATCCCCTGTTCTAGGTTACGTGTAATTATGTTGTTTAAATAAACTGACCATATATGTTAAGTTAGATAGCATGCTACAGAAAATATAAGTTTTGTACCAAATAAACCTCTTTTCCTTTCGTCTAACGCCAAAGTTTTAAAATACAGTCAGTATCATCCTTTACCCTGTATTCTGATTTAGCTTACTCCCAAACAAGTCCATTTCATTCATATCTCTAATTAAAGTCTGATCTCTTTATCAGCTTCTTTAACAGTTTTTATGGGGTAGTACTGACTTTCAGAGCTGCAGAACTTACAGATACCCTAAGTTCCAGGGAACTGCCACCTTATACACAAAAAGTTCAGCCTCTCAGAATTTAGAAATAACAGTTAAAATTCAAGAATAGATGTAGGTGCTATAAGAGCTTACAATCTAGAAACCTTCATGATAAGCCTTATTAAACATTCTGTTCTCCTTGTCAGTTGCCCGTTTACTGTCCTTTGATAATCAGCTCTCTAATTCAGTTTTCAGAGTTTGCTTATTATAGTTAGTCCATGTTAGTGAGGCCTTCCTTACAATATTTGTCCTTTTGTTTCTGATTTATTTCACTTAACATGTCCTCAAGGTTCTTTCACCAAGTTGCATGCCGCACAACTTCATTCCTTCCTGTAGCTTCTCAATATTCCATTGTATCTCTTCACCACAGTTCTGTGTCTTTGTTCATCAGTTGACCATCAGTCAGTTCATTAGGCCACCTCCATCCATTCCAAATTGTGACCAATGCCATAAATGCCGATGTGCAAACGTCCAATTGTGTCCCTGCATTTAGTTCTTCCAAGTATATACCTAATCATACGGTTGCAGGATCATATGGTAACCCTATACTTAGCCTCCTGTGAACCACCACCCTGCCCTTCAGAGGGGCTGTCCTGATCTGCTTCCCTACCAACAGTGAATCGGAACATCTCTCTCTCATCTTCTCCAGCACCTGTATCTTTCTGTTTAATTTTTAAACAGATTTATTCACACACCATTAATAAACAATCAGTGGTTCCTGGTATAATCACATCATCACCCCAATCTGTATATGAGAGCATTTCCATTTCTTATGCAAATAAAAAAGGAAACAATAAAAAAAATTTTTAAATAAGAAGCAACAAAGAGAATTCCATGTTCCTCTCTTTTATCCCCTTTATTGACATTTAGCTTTGGTGTATTGCCTTTATACAATTACAGTTAATGGAAAAATATTATAGCGTTACTGTTAACTGTAGACTCTAGTTTGCACTGATTGTATTTTTTCCATATACCATGACATTTTCAACTTCTTGCAATGGTGGCATTCATTTGTTCTCCCTCATGTAAAAATTTTCTTTTATTTGTACATCTAATCAGTTAATAGGAAGACATTTCAAGTGAAAACCGAAGAATTGCCAGCCAAGAATTCTATAAAACTGTCTTTCAAAAATGGGGGAGGGATTAATGCATTTGCTGAATAAAAGCTGAGAAACTTCGAATCGTTAGACCAGCCCTACAAGAAATGCTGAAGGGAGTTTTGCAGATTGAAAGGAAAGAATACCAGATAACTGACTCAAGCTGAATGACTAGTAGAGATAATGATGTGGGTAAATGTAAATACTAGTATGTATTTTTGGTTTGTAACTCCACTTTATTTCCTCTGTCATCCCTTCCATCTAAAAGTGCAGTACATAAAACGTAATGATAAATCGTTGGACTCATAATGTATAAATATGTCATTTGTGACATGAACAGAAAATACAAATTTTGTACTAAATATACCTTTCTTCCTTTGGCCTCACACAGAAGTTGAGAGACAGAGGGTATAGAAACAGTTTGTATACTGTTGAAGTTAAATTGTTACCAAAGCAAATGAGATTTTTGTTACACATTTAGGTGGTTACAATTAAGCTCCATGGTAACCACAAAAAAATAACAATATGCAAAATTATAAAGACAGAAAAAATACGGGGTAACCAGGAGTAAGAGGCAGGGGCAGTGAGGAGTTACTGCAAAATGAGTGTATTCTAGTAATGGATGGCAGTGAGAGTACTGCAACATTGTGAATGTGATTGATCGTACTGAATGATATGCTTGGGAGGGGTTGGGATGGAAACATTTATATTGTGTTTGTGTTTCCACAAGGAAAAAAAACCGATAATGGCAAGTAAATGCAATATGTAATACTGGATGGGCTCTAAGATTGAAGGAGAAAGGGTCAAAAGGGCATTATTGGGGCATTAAAAAATGGAATAATGTAAGCTTTATATCTATGTTAAATTTCTTGATAATGGCACTTAAGGCCATTACATAAGTGAATGCTCTTGCTTATAGGAAATGTACATGAAAATATATGTCAAGGACCATGATGTGTGCCATCTGCCCTCAAATTTTAAGAAGATAGATAAAAGGATGGGTGATAGATAAGTAGATAGAATGATACGCAAAGGGTGTAAAATGTTAAAATTGATGGATCTAGGTATCTGGGAGGGGTGTGAGGTATGTTGGGGTTCTCTATGTGGTGTTTGTATTATTTTTTGCAAGTGTACTGTGTTTGAAATTATTTCAAAATAAAAAGTTAAAAATAATACCAGAATACCTAGCAAAGGGAAAGCTCATTTATTAACTGGTAAAACAAATGTGCAAGAAAGGAAAAGTACTCATAGTATGCAACTCTGTTCTGTAAATAATATTTTATATAATAATAATGTAAAATGCTGAATTCCTTCTTAACCAAAATAAAGATATAACTACTTGAGATGGGGAAGAATGAGGAAGGATTTGGAGTAGGAAATAAAGGAGAGGTGTTTGTAAAAGAGCTAAATCCTTGTCATATGTGGTGAGAAGTCATTGGATAATGCCAAAAACTTAAAAATCAAGTAGAGGCAACATAATGTTATTTGGAAACTGAGGGGTAAAAACTAAGTCATTGGGAATTTTAAGTGATGGTTGCCTCTAAGTAGAAGGACATAGAGAATAAGGGCAGGGCCACAAGCTTTATATAGCAGGATTTCTGGAAGTAGTTGGTTCTTTTAAGCTTTAGTTTTCAAATGAAGAATAGCTTTTCTTAATTTAAAAATAATTTGGATGCAACTGTATACAACAAAACATGGATGAATCTCATAAATGATGTTGAGTGGAAGAGGCTGGTTATGAAAGAGATTCCATTTATAAAATGCTTGAAAGCAGACAAAACTGATCTGTGGTTTTAGAAGGCCAGTTAATAAGTAGCTCATACATAAGTGTGTGCGTGCACACATGTAGGGGATGGAGTTGGAGGTGGAGTGGGGTGGTAGGAGGTGAGGGGGGGAGATGTATACTGCCTGGAAGAAGACCACAGGGGAGTTTTAGTAATGGTCTGGTGTTGGTTACTCAAATATTCACTTCGTGAAAATTAATCAAGCTGTAGACATTTATGACTTGTGCTCTTTCTGATTATAGGTTTAATAACTTCTAGAGTAGACTGCCAGTGAAGTACATATTTAATTTTGGGGGACAGTTTTTATGGTGATGATCTGGTTATCATTTAATATTGAACTACTAGAACAGAGGTCAGCAAAACTGCAGGTGGACCAAACCCAGCCCATGACTTGTTTTTTTGTATGTTCTTTGAGTTAAGAATAATTTTTACATGTTTTGCGTTGTAAAAAAAAAAAAAAAAAAAAAATGCCAGAGAAACCATATGTAGCCCACAAAGTTTAAAATACTTACTATCTGGACCTTTCCAGAAAAAAATTTTCTTACTTCTGTACTAGAGCACATATAAAATAATGCCTGTTAACTTGGGAGAAAGAAACCGTGAAAATTGTAACTGGAGGCTACTCAGTTTTGTTTGTTTTTTTCTTTGTTTTAAAATACAGCTTCTGAAGATAGTTAAAAGTATATTGTTTTTTTAATTGTGGTTTAAGTAAGGTTATTAGACTAGTAAAAGAATTCTCTAACATTGTTAAGCTTAATTTATTCTGTGTGTTGCAGGTTGTAGGTGGCCTAGATATCCACAAAAAGATGGTGGTAGATGTGTGACTCTTTTTAAAGAGTACTATCCAACACTTTTGCTTTCTTCTCCATCTCTGAAGATCTGCTCAAGACGTCCAGCAATGCTCTCTGTGTATTTAAATGGAAGTATTTTTCTCTGTGAAGCCACATTTTCCAACATGAGCCTCATGAAGCCAACTAAGTGTTATTGAACTCTTATTCTCTCAATAACTCAGTGTAGCACTTTAAAGTCTGAAGGACAGCAAGATGAAAAGAGCATATCAATGTGGTGGAGAAAGGGAAGGGGTTGGCTTTTTAATTTATTTTTCTTCATCTTTTATAACAAGAAAGTATCTATATATACATATGTAAATATTTATATATAGATATATGTAGCTTTCTATATATGTAGTAGGTTGGCTTTAATTTAATATACTTGATTCCAAAACAAAGATAGAGTACAAAAGTGCCAAGCAGAACATAAAAGTTCAAAATCATGGATATATACATCCTTACTTTTATTTCACACAGTTTTATATATAGATAGAAGATTGTACAATTTGAGCCGGGTGTTAAGCCAGCTATTTACCTTTTCCTCTGCTTTCTCCTTTGAGAGATTGACAAAGCATTTGTTAACGTCCTATAATTTTCCTTAATTGCATTTTTGTAATAAAGAAGTCTGTAACTTTATTTATACCTAAAATATATATATCCAGGAATTATGTCTCATTGCTGAGCAGCTTTTAATATATCTCTTCCTGAGAGGGTATAGTTCAGTGCTATTGCCAAGAGCTAGTTTGTGTGTTCATGTAGTGACTGCACAATGCTGATGGCTGCTTTATTCTGTTACTTCATTCTAGGAGCCATGAAGTTTATTAAATGTCCCTGAGTAAATGTAAGTTATGTCTGATTGCTATTTTATACAAAAAGACCAGAAGCTGTCTGAGGCAATCATGATTAATCTTATGCGTTACTTAATGAAGAACACCTGAAGTAATTACTGCTTAGAATATCCTTTTTTGTTTGTTTTTTTTAAATGATCTGTCATTAAACTTACATTTGAACCATAAATTTCCCTTCTGTGTTTCAAAAAATTTGCGACTAATCTAAATAACCAGTGACATTTCAGGTGCATGTACAGATCTCAGCATCCATACATATTTGTGATTTAAATGGGAGAAATCCTTTATCTATATGCCACAGAAAAGCAAAATTTTATCCAAAATTAAATCTCGTTCTTTACCACAGGCATAGAGAGTGCATGACAGTTTTCTTCCTTTATTTGCCCATATAATTCATAATGAATAACAATAAATTTGTGTGATATAAAAGTAGCGTGTCATGTTCCACCATTTTGATATCATCCCTTCCCTTTTCTGCAAAGGTACTATTGGCTGGAAGAAAAACATTTTGGTTAGTTTTCTAGGACCATAGTCTTTCCCAGTAGAATTTTTCTATTAAAAAAACTGGTTTTGTAATCATGAGTGGAAAAGGGCAGGTTGAATCAAGGTGAATGAATTTTAAATTGCGCACATCTGCCTGCCATCGCTGTTCCTTCAACTGAGTGCTGCACATCATGGGCTCTGTCTGTGAGAGAAAAATCCCGGTGCTTGGTGTCCTTGCATGACATGGAGTTTTGCATGTAGATCGATTTAAAATGTACCTCTTGTTTACATAATTTGCATAATTAAAAAAATAATGTTGCCAAATTTTGGAAATGTTAATGTTCAAACTGAAAATCTCCACTACATGTAACTTTCTTCCTCTGGATCAGTACGTGGCTTATAATCTCAGCCAGCGGTTTGATCTGTTCCAGTGTCAACTGCCATGTGCTCTGCTTCAAGGGGGAACTGTCTTTTGTGAATTTTTTGTACATAAGTATTTGTTACAGATATTTTAGCAAATGCTTTCTATTTCTCTTGCTTGTGCATATCTTGGCTGGCGTTACAGAAAATAGTGCAAACATTATTTCCTTACTGGGGAATGAGGGGTTTTTCCCTTTTTTTAGTTTGTGTGTATGAGGGTTGGGAAGGGGGATTGGTTTATGTTGAATGTTTAGTTTTTATTCTGCATGATATGTCATGTTGTGGGATCTTTAGAAAACTTCATACTGTATGAATAAAAAAAATAAAACATTTGAAACTTGCTTGAGTACGTTTGCAGTGATCTTTGGATTTCTACAGCCAAAAGATAGTCTTTTAAAATTATTTAAAACTGGTAAATCAATGTTTGATTTTTTTTTTTTACTATAAGACGTGTAAAATAGATCTGCCTTATCACTGGGTAGAATTACAAGACATCATAACAACCTGGGAAACCAAGGTTTATGGGCTTTGCCTGCGTGCCCCCCCCCCCCCCCAATTAGGTCAACTGTGACCTCATCTCTTGCTGCTTAATACCCTTTCCCTGCTTCTAGACGGGTTAGCCTGCTGTGGTTCCTGGAGCCTGGCTTATTCCTGCCTTGGGTCTTTTCACTATCTGTTCCCTCACAGATAACTGAATAGCAAATACCTTGTCTTTTATTCAGATATGTCCTGGTCAGCAGAAACTCTTCTAGTCACTGTAATTAAAAATAAAAATGTACCTGGGGATCCCTTTCTAACCTTTTCTGTTTTCTTTTATAGGCTTTATCCTCTTCTGACCTAATTTACTTATGTATTTTATTTATCTGTGCCCAGCAATTGAAATAAAATGAAAGCTCCGCAAGGATAGTGATTTTTGTCTCTTGTTCATTGAAGGCTCCAGAAAATAGACTTCCTTAGCTCTTAATGTTTGCTCAATAAATATTTAATAAACTGAGTAATATGTGATCCCATTTATAAAGTACAGGCTGTGACTTTATGATGCTATTCACTTAAGAGATTGCTTTTTCATAAAAGGTAAAAATTAGTATTTTTCGAGATTTTTCCTTCAACAACTTTGTAGACTACGTGTGTAGCAGGCACTTGAATTACAACTGATGGGTAAATGGCATTCCTGTCCTAGAAAAGTTATGGGCTTTTCTTTATACCTAGAATATCCATATTACCAGTTATAAGAATACTGTGGCAGTTGTAAGAATACTATGCACTAGACTTTGGTTCCTTAGACTGTCCTATAGATTTGTTAAGCCTAAGCAAATAGATGCTGCTAAACCTTACATCTCCCTTTCTTTACTAGTTGTAATGGCCTTAGGGTAGACAGGATGGTAGAAAAAGAATCTCAACTTCTGGATAGCTTTTAAGATTTGTCCACAAAGCAAATGGTATTCATTTGTTTTTTTAAACATTAATCCTTAATCTTCGAAAACACCCGTATGCTCAAGTCTGGCTGATTTGTTAACGTTTCAACTAAAGTCCATTGGCATTTCAGCCTTACACTATCTTCTAGCTACCACTGCCTCATGAAGGGGCTAATCAGATCAACTTAATGAATGCTTGCTCTCTCAGACCTCTGGAAGATGATGTACAAAATAACCATTTTCCAAGATGGAGAATGGTTTTGATTATTATGAGTATGTACTTTTTGGTAATCTAACATGAAGCATTTAATCCATTTTAAATGTGATTCTGAGTTCAGGGAAACTGGGTCTCTCTTTCAAATACTAAATGAAAGAACATTTTCCCCCTATGAACCTAGTTATGAGACTAGGTTGCAGGGGAGATAGAGCGCAAATCTTCTGGAATGACTAAGAGGAAACCCCAATGATTCCTCCCTTATCACCCATTGAATTGCTGATTTTACTACCAGTCAATACATAAATAACAGTTATATATCAGGAACCGTATTAGATAGTGAATATCCAAAGATCCTAAGAGGCTGAAGAGGTGGCAGGCACACACTAAAAGTAACTACCACATAGCATGACATTCACAGATTTTTTAACGAGATTTAGTTGAGATTTGTTTGACAATGCTGTTTTACGCTAAAAATATATATGGACGTGTGTGGACCAGGTACATTACTCAATTTCTGAAACAAATTATGTTAAGGTTAGGCTCAGTGTTAGGGTTAGCATTAGCATTAGAGTTAGGGTTATGGTTGGGGTTAGGGTTAGGTTTAAGGTTGGGGTTGGGTGTAGGGTTGGTGTAAAGGTTAGGGTTGGGTTTACGGTTGGTGCTGGGGTTTGGGTTAGGTTTAGGGTAAGGGTTAGGGTGAGGGTTTGGGTTGAAGTTAGACTTGGGGTTGATTTTGGGACTGGGTTTGGAGGTGGGGATTTGTGCTGGTATTGGTTCTTTGGGATTTCTGTTTGTGGTTGTGTTAGCGTTATGTTTAAGTTTAAGGTGAGGGTTCTCTGAAATACTGCAGTTATAGTAAAAAAATCTTAACCAGTTAATGGAACCAGGACCATTCTAAGTTTTCCACATAAATTTACGTAATGGTTCGCCTAGCTGTAGTTGAGTGCTCTGGAGGAATGTGTTTTTCAAGCCTTCAAAGCAGTATTAGGTAAGGGATTTGCATAGCAATTGTTGAGTTTTCTGTGAAAATGCTAGTTTTCACACAAGACATAAGACAAAGTGAATAGAGCCAGTATGTCACTCAGTTATCAAAACCCATTCACAGACTTTTTTCAGCTAGAATTAGGTGAGATTTGTTGGACAATGCTGCTTCGCACTAAAAATTTGTATGGACGTGTGTGGACCAAGTACATTACTCAGTTTTTGAAACACATTATGTTAAGGCTAGGCTCAGTGTTAGGGTTAGGGTTTGGGTTAGGGTCAGGGTTAAAGTTGGGGTTAGTGGTAGGTTTAGAGTTGGGTTTGGGTGTAGGTTTGGGTGTAGGATTGGGGTAAGGGTTAGAGTTGGGTTTGGGGTTGGTGTTGGTGTTGGTGTTGGGGTTAGGGTTGGGGTAAGGTTGGTGTTAGGGTAGGTGGTAGTGTAGGGTTAGAGCTAGGGTATGGACAAGGTTAGGGTTAGGGTGAGGCTTTGGGTTGAAATTGGACCTGGGATTTTTTTTTTAAATTCTTTTTTATTTATTAAAAAAATTAACAGACAAGAATAGTAACATTTTCCATTCTACATATACAATCAGCAAGTCTCAATATCGTCACATAGTTGCATATTCATCATTTCATAGAACATTTGTATCGATTTAGAAAAAGAAATAAAAAGCCAACAGAGAAAAATAAAACGATAACAGAAAAAAAATTATACATACCATACCCCCTACCCCTTGCTTTCATTTATCACTAGCATTTCAAACTAAATTTATTTTAACATTTGTTTCCCCTATTATTTTTTTTTATTCCATATGTTCTACTCATCTGTTGATATGGTAGGTAAAAGGAGCATCAGACACAAGGTTTTCACAATCCCAGTCACATTGTGAAAGCTATATCATTGTTCAATCATCATCAAGAAACATGGCTACTGGAACACAGCTCTACATTTTCAGGCAGTTCCCTCCAGCCTCTCCACTACATCTTGAACAACAAGGTGATACCTACTTAGTGCGTAAGAATAACCTCCAGGATAACCTCTCGACTGGAATCTCTCAGCCATTGACACTTAGTCTCATTTCACTCTTCCCCCTTTTGGTGGAGAAGGTTTTCTCAATCTCTTGATGTTAATTCTCAGCTCATTCTAGGGTTTTTCTCAATCCCTTGATGCTGAGTCTCAGCTCATTCCAGGATCTCTGTCCCACATTGCCAGGAAGGTCCACACCCCTGGAGTCATGTCCCATGCAGAGAGGGGGAGGGTGGTGAGACTGCTCATCATGTTGGCTGGAGAGAGAGGCCACATCTGAGCAACAAAAGAGGCTCAGTTGGGACAGAGATCCTGATGAGCTGAGAGCACCAAGGGATTGAGAAAAACCCTACAATGAGCTGAGGATTAACATCAAGGGATTGAGAGAAACTTCTCGACCAAAAGGGGGAAGAGTGAAATGAGACAAAATGTCAATGGCTGAGAGATTCTAAACAGAGTCGGGAGGTTATCCTGGAGGTTATTCTTACGCATTAAGTAGATATCACCTTGTTGTTCAAGATGTAGTGGAGAGGCTGGACGGAATTGCCTGAAAATGTAGTGCTGTGTTCCAGTAGCCATGTTTCTTGATGATGATTGAACAATGATATAGCTTTCACATTGAGACTCTGTGAATGTGAAAACCTTATGTCTGATGCTCCTTTTAGCTACTATATCAACAGAAGAGTAGAACATATGGAATAAAAATAAGTAACGGGGAACAAATGTTAAATTCGTTTGAAATGCTAGTGGTAAATGAAAGCGAGGGGTGAGGGGTATGGTAAGTATAGTCCTTTTTTTTTTCTCTTATAATTTTATTTCTTTTTCTGTTGTCTTTTTATTTCTTTTTCTAAATCGATGCAAATTTCCTAAGAAATGATGAATATGCAACTATGTGATGATTTTAAGAATTACTGATTGTATATGTAGAATGGAATGATCTAAATGTTTGTTAATTTTTTAATAAAAGTTTTTTTAAAAAGTCTCTCTTGGGGGTGAGTCTTAGGCCTAATTTTAAGTAGACTTGACCTATCCTTTGTGGGGTTCAGTTTCATATGAACAAACCCCAAGACTGGGGGCTCAGCCTATAGCTTTGGTTGTCCACACTGCTTGTGAGAATATCAAGAATTCAACTTGGGGGAGTTGAATTTCTCCCCGCTCTCACCATTCCCCAAAGGGGGCTTTACAAATACTTTTCCACTCACTGATCGAATCACTCTGGGATTCATCGGGGCATCACTCTGGACAAACCAACAAAATCTCATGTCCTACCTGAGATTCCAAGTACTTATGGCATTCAATCAAACTATCTACATAAGTTATATTAGGAAATGCTCTAGTCAAAATATGAATTTTGTAACAAATATTTTTTCCTTTAGTCTCAAACATAAGGTGACATTTAAAAATATTAATTACCATCTATTTTCAGCACCCTGCAATAATGACATTCCTTTGTTCTTCCTCATGCAAATACATTTTTAAAATTTGTACATTGTACATTTCACTATTATTGTACACTCTAGGCATTCCTAGATTATGCCATCTCGATCTTTAACATCTATCTTTCTTTCTGATTTCATTTATGTCCCCAGCCCTCCTCCCTCTATCATTCTCACATGCAGCTTCATTCAGTGTTTTAACATAATTATATTACAGTTAGAGAGTATTGTGCTGTCAGCTCCAATTACCCAATATCTTACCCTATTTCTGTCTCTTGATGATCTCTGTTATCAACGAAATATTCCAAGTTTATTCACTAATGTCAGTTCATGTCAGTGAGACCATACAGTATTTGTCCCTTAGTTTTTGGCTAGTCTCACTCAGCATAATGTTCTCAAGGTCCATCCATGTAGTTACATACTTCATAAGTTTATCCCGTATTAAAGCTGCATAATATTCCATCGTATATATATACCACAGTTTGTTTAGCCACTCATCTGTTGATGGACATTTTGGCTGTTTCCATCTCCTTGAAATTGTAAATAATGCTGCTATAAACATTGGTGTGCAAATGTCCGTTTGTGTCTTTGCCCTTAAGTCCTCTAAGGAGCTACCTAGCAGTGGTGTTGCTGGGTCATATGGCAATTCTATATTTGGCTTTTTGAGGAACCACTAAATGGCCTTCTACAGTGGTTGCACCATTTGACATTCCCACCAACAGTGAATAATTGTGCCTCTTTCTCCACATCCTCTCCAGCACTTGTCATTTTCTGTTTTGTTGATAATGGCCATTCTGGTGGGTGTGAGATGATATCTCATTGTGGTTTTGATTTGCATTTCTCTAATGGCCAGGGACATTGAGCATCTCTTCATGTGCCTTTTGGCCATTTGTATTTCCTCTTCTGGTATGTGTTTGTTCAAGTCTTTTTCCCATTTTGTAATTGGATTGGCTGTCTTTTTGTTGTTGAGTTGAACAATCTCTTTTTAAATTCTGGATACTAGACCTTTATCTGATATATCATTTCCAAATATTGTCTCCCATTGTGTAGGCTGTCTTTTTACTTTCTTGATGAAGTTCTTTGATGCACAAAAGTGTTTAATTTTGAGGAGCTCCCGTTTATTTATTTCTTTCTTCAGTGCTCTTGCTTTAATTGTAAGGTCTATAAAACTGCCTCCAATTATAAGATTTATAAGATATTTCCCTACCTTTTCCTCTGTTTTATGATCTTAGACCTGATGTTTACATCTTTGATCCATTTTGAGTTAACTTTTGTATAGGGTGTGAGATACGGGTCCTCTTTCATTTTTTTGCATATGGATATCCAGTTCTCTAGGCACCATTTATTGAAGAGACTGTTCTGTCCCAGGTGAGTTGACTTGACTGCCTTATCAAAGATCAAATGTCCATAGATGAGAGGGTCTATATCTGAACACTCTATTCAATTCCATTGGTCAATATATCTATCTTTATGCAAGTACCATGCTGTTTTGACCACTGTGACTTCATAATATGCCTTAAAGTCAGGCAGCGTGAGACCTCCAGCTTCGTTTTTTTTCCTCAAGATAGTTTTAGCAATTCAGGGCACCCTGCCCTTCCAGATAAATTTGCTTATTGGATTTTCTATTTCTGAAAAATAAGTTGTTGGGATTTTGATTGGCATTGCATTGAATCTGTACATCAATTTAGGTAGAATTGACATCTTAACTATATTTAGTCTTCCAATCCATGAACATGGTATGCCCTTCCATCTATTTAGGTCTTCTGTGATTTCTTTTAACAGTTTCTTGTAGTTTTCTTTGTATAGGTCTTTTGTCTCTTTAGTTAAATTTATTCCTAAGTATTTTAATCTTTTAGTTGCAATTGTAAATGGAATTCGTTTCTTGATTTCCCCCTCAGCTTGTTCATTGCTAGTGTATAGAAACACTACAGATTTTTTAATGTTGATCTTGTAACCTGCCACTTTGCTGTAGTCGTTTATTAGCTCTAGTGGTTTTGCCGTGGATTTTTCAGGGTTTTCGACGTATAGTATCATATCATCTGCAAACAGTGATAGTTTTACTTCTTCCTTTCCAATTTTGAGGCCTTGTATTTCTTTTTCTTGTCTAATTGCTCTGGCTAGAACTTCCAACACGATGCTGAATAACAGTGGTGATAGTGGACATCCTTGTCTTGTTCCTGATCTTAGGGGGAAAGTTTTCAGTTTTTTTCCCATTGAGGATGATATTAGCTGTGGGTTTTTCATATACTCCCCTTATCATTTTAAGGAAGTTCCCTTGTATTCCTATCCTTTGAAGTGTTTTCAACAGGAAAGGATGTTGAATTTTGTCAAATGCCTTCTCTGCATCAATTGAGATGATCATGTGATTTTTCTGCTTTGATTTGTTGATCTGTTGTATTACATTGATTGATTTTCTTATGTTGAACCATCCTTGCATACCTGGGATGAATCCTACTTGGTCATGATGTATAATTCTTTTAATGTGTTGCTGGATTTGATTTGCTAGAATTTTGTTGAGGATTTTTGCATCTATATTCATTAGAGAGATTGGTCTGTAGTTTTCTTTTTTTGTAATATCTTTGCCTGGTTTTGGTATGAGGGTGATGTTGGCTTCATAGAATGAATTAGGTGGTTTTCCCCCACTTCAATTTTTTTTTGAAGAGTTTGAGCAGGATTGGTACTAATTCTTTCTGGAATGTTTGGTAGAATTCACATGTGAAGCCCTCTGGTCCTGGACTTTTCTTTTTGGGAAGCTTTTGAATGACTGATTCAATTTCTTTACTTGTGATTGGTTTGTTGATGTCATCTATTTCTTCTTGAGTCAAATTTGGTTGTTCATGCCTTTCTAGGAAGTTTTCCATTTCATCTACATTGTTGTATTTCTTAGCCGAAAGTTTTTCACAGTATCCTGTTATTACCTCCTTTATTTCTGTGGGTCAGTGGTTATGTCTCCTCTTCCAGTTCTGATCTTATTTATTTGCATCCTCTCTCTTCTTCTTTTTGTCAATCTTGCTAAGTGTCCATCAATCTTATTGATTTTCTCATAGAACCAACTTCTGGTTTTGTTGATTTTCTCAATTGTTTTCATGTTCTCAATTTCATTTATTTCTGCTCTAATCTTTGTTATTTCTTTCCTTTTGCTTGCTTTTGGGTTAGTTGCTGTTCTTTTCCAGTTCTTCCAAGTGGACAGTTAATTCCTGCATTTTTGCCTTTTCTTCTTTTCTGATATAGGCATTTAGGGCAATAAATTTTCCTCTTAGCACTGCCTTTGCTGCATCCCATAGGTTTTGATATGCTGTGTTTTTGTTTTCATTCGCCTCGAGATATTTACTGATTTCTCTTGTAATTTCTTCCTTGACCCACTGGTTGTTTAAGAGTGTGTTGTTGAGCCTCCACATATTTGTGAATTTTCTGGCACTCTGCCTATTATTGATTTCCAACTTCATTCCTTTATGATCTGAGAAAGCGTTGTGTATGATTTCAATCTTTTTAAATTTGTTGAGACTTGCTTGTGGCCGAGCATATGGGTATCTTTGAGAACGATCTGTGAGCACTTCAGAAAAAGGTGTATCCTGCTGTTGTGGAGTGTAATGTCCTATAAATGTCTGTTAAGTCTAGCTCATTTATTGTAATATTCAAATTCTCTGTTTCTTTATTGATCCTCTGTCTAGATGTTTTGTCCATTGATGAGATTTGGGAATTGAAGTCTCCAACTATTATGGTAGATGTGTCTATTTCCCTTTACAGTATTTGCAGTGTATTCCTCACATATTTTGGGGCATTCTGGTTCGGTGCATAAATATTTATGATTGTTATGTCTTCATGTTGAATTGTTCCTTTTATTAGTACATAGTATCCTTCTTTGTCTCTTTTAACTGTTTTACATTTGAAGTCTAATTTGTTGGATATTAGTATAGCTACTCCTGCTCTTTTCTGGTTGTTATTTGCATGAAATATCTTTTCCCAACCTTTCACTTTCAACCTATGTTTATCTTTGGATCTAAGATGTGTTTCCTGTAGACAGCATATAGAAGGATCCTGTTTTTTAATCCATTCTGCCAGTCTATGTCTTTTGATTGGGGAGTTCAATCCATTAACATTTAGTGTTACTACTGTTTGGGTAGTACTTTCCTCTACCATTTTGCCTTTTGTATTTTATATGTCATATCTAATTTTCCTTCTTTCTACACTCTTCTCCACACCTCTCTCTTCTGTCCTTTCATATCTGTCTCTAGTGTTCCCTTTAGTATTTCTTGCAGAGCTGGTCTCTTGGTCACAAATTCTCTCAGTGATTTTTTTGTCTGAAAATGTTTTAATTTCTCCCTCATTTTTGAAGGGCAATTTTGCTGGTATGGAATTCTTGGTTGGCAGTTTTTCTCTTTTAGTAATTTAAATATATCATCCCACTGTCTTCTCACCTCCATGGTTTCTGCTGAGAAATCTACACATAGTCTTATTGTCTTTCCCTTGTATGTGATGGATTGCTTTTCTCTTGCTGCTTTCAAGATCCTCTCTTTCTCTTTGACCTCTGACATTCTGACTAGTAAGTGTCTTGGAGAACTTCTGTTTGGATCTATTCTCTTTGGGGTACGCGGCACTTCTTGGATCTGTAATTTTAGGTTTTTCATAAGAGTTGGGAAATTTCCAGTGATAATTTCTTCCATTAGTTTTTCTCCTCCTTTTCCCTTCTCTTCTCCTTCTGGGACACCCACAACATGTATATTTGTGCGCTTCATATTATCATTCAATTTCCTGATTACCTGCTCATATTTTTTCCCTATAGTTTGTGTTTCTTGTTGGATTTCAGATGTTCTGTCCTCCAGTTCACTAATCCTAACCTCTGCCTCTTGAAATTTACCATTGTAGGTTTCCATTGTTTTTTCCATCTCTTCTACTGTGCCTTTCATTCCCATAAGTTCTGTGATTTGTTTTTTCAGAATTTCCATTTCTTCTTTTTGTTCATTCCTTGCCTTCTTCATATCCTCCCTCAATTCATTGATTTGGTTTTTGATGAAGTTTTCCATGTCTGTTCGTATATTCTGAATTAATTGTTTCAGCTCCTGTATGTCCTTTGAACTGTTGGTTTGTTCCTTTGACTGGGCCATATCTTCAGTTTTCCTGGTGTGATTTGTTTTTTTTTGCTGGTGTCTAGACGTTTAATTACCTTAATTAGTTTATTCTGGAGATTGCTTTCACTTCTCTTACCTAGGGTTTTCTTGCTAGATGAGTTTGTTGTCTATCTATACTTTGACCTTCAGTTCAGCTTTTTCTGGACCTCTAGCTTAGGTTTTGTTTAACAGAGGATAATTTTTCTGTTCTTGTTTTCTTCTTTCTTGCCTTGCTTGTATGGTGCCTTTTCCCTCCCCACCCTTAGGAGGGTCTACATAGGTATGATAGACTCCATCCGGGTTTTCCCGGACTAAACTGGCCTCCTATCAGGGGGAAGGAGTCACCTGCGTCAGTTTTCCCGGAGGGTGAGACCCAGCACGTTAAAAGACTTTCCTATGAAGTACTGGGCTCTGTTTTTCTTTTCCTGCCCAGTATGTGGCGTCTGCCTGCGGGCCACACCAGCAAATATGTTACAGCTCCTTTAACTTTGGAAGACTCTCCCTGCTGGGGGCATGGCAGAGACAGAGGAGAGTTTGTAGGCTGGTTTTAATGGCTTCAAATTGCCAAGCCCTGGGGTCTGAATTTCTTGAAGTAGGGATTCCACCTGAGTTGGGCTTCACCCCTCCCCTGGGGAAGCCACAGGTGGGAGACAGCCCTGAAAGCAGCCCGTTTCTGCCTGTGCCTGGGGCATTTGCAGCCCGAGAAGTCCCACTGCTGAATCCAGAGGCTCCCAAGTCTCCATAGAAACACAGCCACTAAAACCTCCCCTTTCCTCTTTTTCTGTGAGCCCAGTGTGCTCCACCTTGACCAGGTTTAGAGTCTCTTTCCTTTTCCTCTGGGAAGCTGCCTGAGGGGGATGGGTGCCGGGCACCTTTGCCATGGCTTGCCGCCAGTCCAGCTGGCCCAGACTGGGGTACGCTGTGTGTTTGGTCACTGACGTGGCTCCGGGAGCTGTTCTGTACTGTTTCTGGTTATTTAGTAGTTGTTCTGGAGGACGAACTAAAATGCGCACATTGCTAAGCCACCATCTTGGCCCCTCCCTCTGGGATTGCTTTTAGGACTGTGTTTGGAGGTTGGAATTTGTGCTGGTATTGGTTATCTGGGGTTTCGGTTTGTGTTCTAGTTTGCTAGCTGCCGGAATGCAACACACCAGAGACCGATTGGCTTTTAATACACGGGAATTTATTTCATTAGTTCTTCAGAGTAAAGGCAGCTAACTGCCATCTGAGGTTCTTTCTTACGTGAGAAGGTTCAGGGTAATCTCTGCTGGCCTTCTCTCCAGGCCTCTAGGTTCCAACAACTTTCCCCAGGCTGATTCCTTTCTGCATCTCCAAAGGCCTGGGCTGACCTGCGAGCACTGAGATGAAGTATGCCAAGCTGCTTGGGCTGTGCTACATTGCGCTCTCTCATTTAAAGACCAGCCAATTAAGTGAAACATCATTTATTGCAGCTGGCATGCCTCCTAGATGACTGTAGATGTAATAAGCAACAGATGAGGTTCCTGTACCATTGGCTCATATCCACAGCAACAAAACTAAGCGCCTTCACCTGGTCAAGTTGACAACTCAATCTAACTACCAAATGTCCACCCCTTGTCAACTTGCCAACTACACACATCACCTTAAACAATATTACAGAAAGTGCTTTCAGTCCAAAAAGTGCATGGAAGTGAATGGATCCATTAAGTCTCTTAGCCTTCCAAACATATTAGATAAGGGATTTGCATAGCAATTGTTGAGTTTTCTGTCAAAATGCTAGTTTTCGTGCAAGACATACATCAAAATGAATGGAGCCAGTATGTCACTAAGTTCTCAAAACACATTGACAGACTTTTTTCAACAAGAATTAGGTAAGATTTGTTTGACAATGCTGTTTTATGCTAAAAATATGTAGGGACGTGTGTGGACCAAGTACATTACTCAGTTTCTGTAACAAATTATGCTAAGGCTAGGCTCAGTTTTGGGGTTAGGGTTAGGGTTACAGTTAGGGTTAAGGTTGGGGTTAGTATTAGGTTTAGGGTTGGGTTTTGGTGTAGGGTTGGGGTAAAGGTTAGGGTTGGGTTTAGGGTTGGTATTGGGGTTTGGGGTAGTGTGGGGGTTAGGGTTGGGTAAGAGCTGGGGCTAGGGTTATGCTTAGAGCTAGGGTTAGGATTAGGGTTAGGGCTAGGATGAGGGTTTGGGTTGAAGTTAGGCTTGGGGTTGGTTTTGAGACTACATTTGGAGGTTGAGATTGGTGCTGGTATTGGTTCTTTGGGGTTTCAGCTTGAGTTTGAGTTTGTGGTTGTGTTAGTGTTATCTTTAAGTTAAGTTTAAGTTGAGGGTTCTTAAAATATTGCAGCTTTTTGTGAAAAATCTTACTCCAGTTAATGGAACCAGGACAATTCTAAGTTTTCAAAACAGACTTAGGTAATGGTTTGCATAGCTATAGTTGAGTGCTGTGCAGAAATACTGTTTTCAACAACAGAATTGCTTGAAAATAATGGAGCTGGTATGTCAATGAGCTCTCAAAACACATTTACAAACTATTCTCCTATTTTACTAGGAAACATTTCCTTGCAATGCTGTTTTCCATGAAAAAATCCATGGAAATGTGAGGAGATATTATTATTACACGGTTTTTGAAACATTATGCTAATGTTAGTGTTAGGCTAGGGTTAGATTTAGGGTTAATGTAGGGATAGCATTAGTGTTATGTTGTGGGTTAGGGTTCGATTTAGGCTAGGTTTAGGATTTGGATTATGCTTAGTGTGGGGTTAAGGTTGGTGTGTAGCTTTGGGTTGGTTTGTGTTTGTTGTTGGTTTTGATTTTGTTGTAGGTTTAGAGGTTGTATTGGTGTTAGGTGTATGTTAGGTTTAGGTAAAGGATAGTATTCTCAGAAGAAAGTACTTTCAGTACAAAAATGGCATGGAAGTGAATGGATCCATTAAGTCTTTTAGCCTTCAAAACAGTATTAGGTAAGGGGTTTGCATAGCAATTGTTGAGTTTTCTGTGAAAATGCCAATTTGAACGTGAGACACATCAAAATGAATGGGGCCAGTATGTCCCTCAGTTCTCAAAACAAATTCACAGACATTTTTCAACTGGAATAAGCTGAGATTTGTTTGACAATGTTGTTTTACACTAAAATATGTATGGGCATGAATGGACCAACTACATCCCTCATTTTCAGAACTATTTTCATGTTAAGTCTAGGCTCAGTGTTAGGGTTAGTTTAGGGTTAGGGTTAGGATTAGGGCTAGGGTTGGGTTTACGTTTAGGTTTATGTTTGTGTTTGGGTGTAGGGTTGTTGTTAAGGGTAGGTGTGGTTTTAGGTTAGGCGGCAGGGTTTATATTAGGGGTAGGGTTAGGGTTCTGATATATGTTGGGTCTAGGTTTTGGGTTAGGGTTAGGGTTAGGTTTATGTTTGGGGAAAGGATTAGAGTTGCGTTTGGGATTTGTTGTAGGGTTTGGGTTAAAGTTATGGTTAGGTTAGGGTTGGTGTTGGGGTTGGGGTTTGGGTTAGGATGAGGTTTGGGCTAAAGGTTCGGAAAGATTTAGGGTTAGGGTAGGGTTTGCTGTAGTATTAGGGTTAGGGTAAGGGTTTGGGTTGAAGTTAGGCTTGGGTTGATTTTGGTGTTGGGTTTGGAGGTTGGGAATTGTGCTGATATTGGTTCTTTGGGGTTTTGGTTTGTGTTTGTGTTTGTAGTTGTGTTAGTATTATGTTTATGTTAAGTATATGGTAAGGGTACTCTAAAATATTGCAGTTTTAATAAAAAATCTTATGTCAGGTAATGGAACCAGGACAATTCTAGGTTTCCAAAGCAGGTTTCGGAAAAGGTTCACAAAGCTGTAGTTGAGTGCTTTGTAGAAAAGCTGTCTTACCCCAACAATATTGCTAGAAAAGGAGCGAGTGGACCTGCTAAGTCAATGAGCCCTTGAAACGCATTTACAAGCACTTCTCATATTTTACTAGGAAACATTACTTTGCAATGCAGTTTTCCATTGAAAATGCGTGGAAATGTTTGGAGATAGTATGATTCCTCTGTTTTTTAATCAAATTATGTTAATGTTAGTGCTAGGCTCAGGATTAGGTTTAGGGTTAATGTAGTGATAACATTAGTGTGGGGTTGTGGGTAGGGTTAGGCTTGGCTAGGGTTTCGATTTGGAATATGCTTAAGGTGGGATTAAGATTGGTGTATAGCTTTGGGTTGGTTTGGGTTTGTTCTTGGCTTTGATGTTGTTGTAGGTTTAGGGGTAGTATTAGTGTTATGTTTATGTAGGTTTAGGTAAAGGATAGTTTTCTCAGAAGAAAGTATTTTCAGTCCAAAAGGGCATGGAAGTGAATGAATCCATTAAGTCTCTTAGCTTTCAAATCAGTATTAGACAAGGGATTTGCATAGCAATTGTTGAGTTTTCTGTGAAAATGCCAATTTGAACGCGAGACATGCATCAAAATGAATGGAGCCAGTATGTCATTCAGTTCTCAATGCAAATTCACAGACTTTTCTGGGTTTAGGTGAGATTTGTTTGACAATGCTGATTTATGCTAAAAATATATATGGACGTGTGTGGACAAAATACGTGCCATATTTTCTGAAACAATTCGTGGATCAGCTTGTCTCAGTGTTTGGGTTAGTGTTAGTGTTAGGGATAGGGTATGGTTATGGTTGTGTTTGGGTGTAGGGTTGTTGTTAAGGTTAGTGTTGGGTTTATATTTGGTGGTGGGGTTCAGGTTCAGGTTAGGGTTAGGGTTCTGACAAGGGTTGGGGTTAGGGTAAGAGCTGGGTTTAGGGTTAGGGTTATGTTTGGGGTTAGTGTTAGGTTTGCTGTTGTGGTTGGATGTAGGTATAATGTTTTGGGTTGAGTTTAGGAATGGTTTGGGGTTGGAGTTAAGGTTAGGGTAGGGTTGGTGGTAGATTGGGGAGGGTTAGGATCAGGATAAGAGTTATGGTTAGGGTTAGGTTAGGGTTATGTTTGGGGTTAGTATTAGGTTTGCAGTTGAGTTTGCATGTAGGGTTGGTATAAAGTTTTGGGTTGAGTTTAGGGTTGGTGTTGGGTTTGGGATTAGGGTTAGGGTTAGCCTCGGTGGTACGGTTGGGGCTTGGGTTAGGGTTAGGGTGAGGGTTAGTGTGGGGTTAGGGTTAGGTTAAGGGTTGCAATGGAGTGGAGGGTTGGTATAAAGTTAAGGGTTGATTATAGAGTTCATGTTGGATTTGGGGTTAGGGTTAGGGTTAGGGTTGATGGTCAGGTTGGGATTAGGGTTAGGGTTAGGGTTATGATTAGGGCTAGGTTTAGGTTTAGTTTTAGTGTGAGGGTCTGGATTGAAGTTAGGTTTGGAGTTGATTTTCAACTGGGTTTGGAGGTTGGGATTTGTGCTGGTATTGGTTCTTTGTGGTTTTGATTTGTGCTTGTGTTTGTGGTTGCGTTAGTGGTATGTTTCAGTTTAGTTAAAGTGAGGGTTCTCTGAAATATTGCAGTTTTAGTAAAAAATCTTAATGCAGTAAATGGAACCAGAACCATTCTAAGTTTTCAAAACAGGTTTAGGTAATGCTTTCCGTGGCTATAGTTGTGTGCTCTGCCAAAATGCTGTTTTTCTCTGACAAAATTGCTTGAAAGTGAATGGAGATGGAGAGTCAATGAGCTCTCAAAACACGTTTTCTAACTGTTCTCATATTTTTCTAGGAAACATTACTTTCCAATGCTGTTTTCCATTAAAAATACTTGGAAATGTGTGCAGATATTATTACTCGGTTTTTGAAACAGATTATGTAAATGTTAGCGTTAGATTCAGGGTTAGGTTTAGGGTTAATGTTGGGATAGCATTAGTGTTTGGTTGCGTGTTAGGGGTTGGCTTAGGCTAGGGTTAGGATGTGGATTCTGCTTAGAGTGGATTAAGATTGGTGTGAAGCTTGGGGTAGGTTTGTGTTTGTTGTTGGTTTTGAGGATGTTGGAGGTTTAGGTGTAGTGCTAGTGTTAGGTTTAGGTTACTTTTTAATTAAGGATAGTGTATTCTGAAGAAAGTAACTTCAGTCCACAAAGTGCATGAAAGTGAATGGATTCAATAAGTCCCTTAGTCTTCAAAACATTATTAGGTAAGGGATTTGCATAGCAATTGTTGACATTTCTGTTAAAATGCTAGTTTTCACGCAAGACATACATCCAAATGAATGGAGCCAGAATGTCACTACATTCCCAAAACCCGTTCACAGATTTTTTTTCAGCTAGAATAAGTTGAGATATGTTGGGCAATGCTGTTTCACTCTAGAAATATGTATGGACGTGTGTGGACCCAGTACATTCCTCAGTTTCTGAAACAAATTATGTTAAGGATAGGTTCAGTGTTAGGGTTAGGGTTAGGATTGGGTTAGGATTAGGTTTAGGGCTGTGGTTGGGTGTAGAGTTAGTATAAAATTTATTGCTGGGTGTAGTGTTGGTGTTGGTGTTCGGGTTCGGGTTACGGTTGGTGGTAGGGAAGGGGCTAGTGTTAGGGTTAGGGTGAGGGTTAGGTTTAGGCTTGTGGTTGAGTTTAGGGTTGATAAAAAGTTTAGGGTTGTTTTTAGCGTTGGTGTTGTGGTTGAGATTAGGGTTATGGTTGATGGTAGGGTTGGGGCTAGGATTAGGGTGAGGTTTAGGGGTAGGATTAGTGTCAGGATTAGTGTGAGGTTTTGGGTTGAAGTTAGGCATGGGGTTTATTTTGGGACTGCTTTGGAGGTTGCGATTTGTGTTGGTATTGGTTCTCTGGGGTTTCAGTGTCTGTTTGTGTTTGTTATTGCGTTAGTGTTATGTTTAAGTAAGTTAAAGTGAGGGTTCTCTGAAATATTGCAGTTTTAGTAAAAAATCTTACACCAGTGAATGGAACCAGAACCATTCTAATTTTTAAAACAGGTTTAGTAATGGCTTACACAGCTGTAGTTGAGTGCTCCACAGAAATGTTGTTTCTCTGACAAAATTGCTTGAAAATGAATGCAGCTTGTAATTCAATGAGTTCTCAAAACACATTTACAAACTGTTCTCATATTTTACAAGGAAACATTATGTTGCAATGCTGTTTTCTTTTTACAAATGCATGGAAATGTGTGCAGATATTATTACTATGCCCTTTTTGAAATTGTTAATGTTAACGTTAGGCTCAGGGTTAGGTTTAGGATTAATGTTGGGGTAACATTAGTGTTTGGTTGTGGGTAGACTTCAGCTTAGGCTAGGGTTAGGATTTGGATTCTGCTTAGGGTGGAATTAAGATTGGTGTGAAGCTTTGGGTAGGTTTGTATTTGTTGTTGGTTTTGAGGTTGTTGTAGGTTTAGGTGTAGTGCTAGTGTTAGGTTAAGATTAGGTTTAGGTTAATGATAGTGTTCTCTGAAGAAAGTAATTTCAGTCCAAAAATGTATGGATGTGAATGGATTCAATAAGTCCCTTAGGCTTCAAAACAGTATTAGGTAAGGGATTTGCATAGCAATTGTTGAGTTTTCTGTGAAAATGCCAGTTTTCTCGCAAGACATACTCCCAAATGAATGGAGCCAGAATTCATTCAGTTCTCAAAACCCATTCACAGACATTATTCCACTAGAATAAGGTGAGATATATTAGACAATGCTGTTTTACACTAAAAGTATGTATGGCCGTGTGTGCACCAAGTACATTACTCAGTTTCTGAAGCAAATCACATTAAGGCTAGGCTCAGTGCAGGGTTAGAGTTAGGGTTACATTTAGGATTATGGGTTGGGGTTAGGGTTAAGTTTAGTGCTGCGGTTGGGTGTAGGGTTGATATAAAGTTAAAGGTTGGGTTTAGGGTTGCTGTTGGGGTTGGGGTAGTGTTAGGGTTAGGGTTGGTGATAATGTTGGGGCTAGGGTTAGTGTTATTCTTAGGGTTAGGGTTAGCGTTGGCATTACAGTTAGGTTTAGGGTTGTGGTTGGGTTTAGGCTTGGTACAAAGTTTAAGGTTGTTTTTAGTGTTGGTGTTTAGATGAGTTTAGGATTAGGGTTAGGGTTGATGGCAGGATTGGGGCTAGATTTAGGGTGAGTGTTAAGGTTAGTGTTAGGGTTAAGTTTAGTGTAAGGTTTTGGGATGAAGGAGGCTTGGGGTGGATTTTGGACTGGGTTAGGAGGTTGAGATTTGTGATGGTATTTGTTCTTTGGGGTTTCGTTGTGTTTGTGTTTGTGTTTGTGGTTGCATTAGTGTTATGTTTAAGTTAAGTTAAAGTGAGGGTTCTCTGAGATATTGCAGTTTTAGTAAAAAATCTTATACCATGGAATGGAACCAGGATCATTCTAAGTTTTCAAAGCAGGTTTAGGTAATTGTTTGCATAACTGTAGTTGAGTACTTTGGAGAAATGCTGGTTTTCTCCGACAAAATTGATTGAAATGAATGGATCTGGTAAGTGAATGAACTCTCAAAACACATTTACCAACTGTTCTCTTATTTTACTAGGAAACATTACATTGCAATATTGTTTTCCATAAAAAATGCTTGGAAATGTGTGCAGATATTATTACTACTTCGTTTTTGAAACAGATTATGTTAATGCTAGTGTTAGCCTAAGGGTTTGGTATAGGGTTATTGTTGAGATAGCATTAGGATTTTTTTTGTGGGTTAGACTTCGGTTTAGGCTAGGGTTAGGATTTGGATTCTACTTAGGGTGAGATTAAGGTTGGCGTGAAGCTTCAGGTAGGTTTGTATTTGTTGTTGGTTTTGAGGTTGTTGTAGGTTTAGGTGTAGTGCTAGTGTTAGGTTAATGTTAGTTTTAGGTTAAGGAGTGTTCTCTGAAGAAAGTACTTTCAGTCCAAAAAGTACATGGAAGTGAAGGGATCCAAGAAGCCCCCTAGTCTTCAAAAGAATATTAGGTAAGGGATTTGCATAACAATTGTTGAGTTTTCTGTGAAAAGGCAAAATTTCACGCAAGACATACATCCAAATGAGTGAAGCCAGAATGTCACTCAGTTCTCAAAACCTGTTCACAGACTTTTTTCAGCGAGAATATGGTGAGAAATTTTGGACAATGCTGTTTTATGCTAAAAATATGTATGGAAGAGTGTGGACCAAGTGCATAAGTCAGTTTCTGAAACAAACTATGTTAAAGTCAGTCTCAGTGTTAGGGTTACGGTTAGGGTAGGTTTTGGGTGTGGTTGTGTGTACGGTTAGAATAAAGTTTATTGTTGGGTTTAGGGCTGGTGTTGGGGTTGGGATTAGGGTTAGGTTAGGGTTGTTGGGGATTGAGGCTAGGATTACTGTTAGGGTTAGGGTTATTGTTAGGGTTGGGGTTAGGTTAGGTTTAAGGATGCATTTGGGTATAGGGATGGTATAAAGTTTAGGATTGGTTTTAGGGTAGGTGTAGGGGTTGGGGTTAGGGTTAGGGTTGATTCTATGTTTTCAAAACAGTTTAGTTAATGGTTTGCATAGCTGTAGTTGAGTGTCAGCAGAAATGCTGTTTTTCTTCGACAAAATTGCTTGAAAGTGTATGCAGCTGGTAAGTCAATGAGCTCTGAAAACACATTTTCAAAATGTTCTTATATTTTACTAGGAATCATTACTTTGCAATGTTGTTCTCTATTAAAAATGTTTGGAAATGTGTGCAGATATTATTATTACTCGGTTTTTGAAACAGATTATGTTAATGTTAATGTTAGGCTCAGGGTTAGGTTTAGGGTTAATTTGGGATAGCATTAGTGTTTGATTGTGGGGTAGAGTTCAGCTTACACTAGGGTTAGGATTTGGATTCTTCTTAGTGTTGGATTTAGATTGGTGTGAAGCTTCGGGCAGGTTTGGTTTTTGTTGGTGTTCAGGTTTTTGTAGGTTTCGTGGTAGTGCAAGTGTTAGGTTTAGGTTAGGTTTAGGTTAAGGATAGTGTTCTCTGAAGAAAATATTTTCAGTCCAAAAAAGTGCATGGAAATGAATAGATTCAATAAGTCCCATTGCCTCCAAAACAGTATTAGGTAAGGTATTTGCATAGCAACTGTTGAGTTTTCTGTGAAAATGCTAGTTTTCACACAAGACATACATCCAAATGAATGGCTCCAGAATGTCACTCAGTTCTCAAAACCTGCTCACAGACATTTTTCAACTAGAATATGGTGAGATATTTTGGACAATGCTGTTTAACACAAAAAATATGTATGGAATTGTGTGGACCAAGTATATTACTCAGTTTCAGAAACAAATGATTTTAAAGCAAGGCTCAGTGTTAGGGTTAGTCTTAGGGTTAGCATTGGGGTTTGAGTTAGGTTCAGGGCTGTGGTTAGGTGTAGGATTGGTATAAAGTTTAGTGTTGTGTTTAGGGTTGGTGTTGGGGTTGGGTTAGGGTTCGTTTTTGGGTTGATGGTAAGGTTGGAAGTGGGGTTAGGGTTAGGGTTGGTGGTAGGGTTGGGGTTAAGGTTTGGGTTAAGGTTAGTGTTGTGGTTAGTGTTAGGGTTAGGGTTGGCATTGGGCTTAAGATCATGTAGGGTGTAGGGTTGGTGTAAAGTTTAGGGTTGTTTTTAGGGGCAGTGTTGGGGTTGTGATTAGGGTTAAGGTTAGGGTTGTTGGTAGAGTTGGGGATAGGGTTAGGGTTAGGGTTAGAGTTAGGTTTTGGTCAGGTTTAGTATGAGAGTTTGGGTTGAAGTTAGGCTTGGGGTTGATTTTGGGATTGGGTTTTGAGGTTGGGATTTGTGTTGGTATTGGTTCTTTGCAGTTTCTGTTTGTGTTTGTATTTGTGGTTGCATTAGTGTTATGTTTAAGTTAAGTTAAAGTGAGGGCTCTCTGAAATATTGCAATTTTCGTAAATAATCTTACACCAGTGAATGAAACCAGAACCATTCTAAGTTTTCAAAACAGTTTTAGGTAATTGTTTACATAGCTGCAATTGAGTGCTCCGCAGAAATGCTATGTTTTTCTGACAAAATTGCTTGAAAGTGGATGCAGCCAGTAAGTCAATGAGCTCTGAAAACACATTTTCAAACTGTTCTCATATATTACTAGGAGTTATTACTTTGCAATGTTGTTTTCCATTAAAAATTCTTGGAAATGTGTGCAGATATTATAATTACTTGGTTTTTGAAACAGATAATGTTAATGTTAGTTTAGGCTCAGGTTTGGTTAGGCTTAATGTTGGGATAGCATTAGTGTATGGTTGTGGGTTGGAGTTCAGCTTAGGCTAGTGTTCTAGTTAGCTAGCTGCCGGAATGCAACATACCAGAGGTGAATTGGCTTTTAATAAAAGGGGATTTATTTCATAGTTCTTCAGAAGTACTTTCTTCTGAAGTTCTTTCTTACGTGGGAAGGCTCAGGATAATCTCTGCTGGCCTTCTCTCCAGGCCTCTCGGTTCCTATGACTTTTCCTGGGGCAATCCCTTTCTGCATCTTCAAAGGCGTAGGTTGAGTTGTGAGTGCTGAGATGAGGTATTCCAAGCTGCTTGGGCTGTGCTACGTTGTGTTCTCTCATTTAAGCACCGGCCAATTAAGTCAAACATCATTCATTGTAGCAGGCACGCCTCCTAGCCGACTGCAGACATAACTAGCAACAGATGAGGCTCATGTACCATTTGCTCATGTCCACAGTAACAGAACTGGGAAGTTCACCTGTCCAAATCGACAACTGAATCTAACTACCACAGCTTGGGTTAGGATTTGGATTCTCCTTAGGGTGGGATTAAGATTGGTGTGAAACTTCGGGCAGGTTTCGTTTGTTGTTGGTTTTCAGTTTGTTGTAGGCTTGGTGGTAGTGTTAGTGTTAGGTTTAGGTTAGGTTTAGGTTAAGGATAGTGTTCTCTGAAGCAAGCACTTTCAGTCCAAAACGTGCATGGAAGTGAATGGATCCAATAGGTCCCTTAGCCTCCAAAACAGTATTATGTAAGGGATTTGCAAAAAATTGTTGTGTTTTCCATGAAAAGGCGAATTTTCACGCAAGACATTCCTCCAAATGAATGGATCCAAAATGTCACTCAGTTCTCAAAATCCATTCACAGACTTTTTCTCAGCTTGAACAAAGTGAGATATGTTGGACAAGGGTGTTTTACACTGAAAATATGTATGGACGTGTGTGGACTCAGTTTCTGAAACAAATTATGTTAAGGCTACACTCCGTGTTAGGGTTAGGTTTAGGGTTAGTGTTAGGGTTAGGGTTAGGGTTATGGTTGGGGTTAGGGTTAGGTTTAGGGCTGAGTTTGGGTATAGGATTGGTATAAAGTGGAGCATTTGGTTTAGGGTTTGGGTTAGGGTAGGTGGCAGTGTTGGGACTAGGTTTGGGTTTAGGGTTAGGTTTATGGTTAGGGCTGGTGATAGTGTTGGGGCTAGGGTTAGGGTTAGGGTAAGGGTTAGGGTTGGGGTTAGGTTTAGGGCTGAATTTGGGTGTAGGTTTGGTGTAAACTTCAGGGTTGGGATTAGAGTTGGTGTTGGTGTTAGGTTCATGGTAGAGTTGGGGCTGGGGTTAGGGTTAGGGTTAGGGTTGGCATTGGGCTTGGGGTTAGGGTTGGGGTTAGGGTTTAAGTTTAGAGGTGTGGTTATCTGTAGGGTTGCTATAAATTTGACAGTGGTGTTTAGGGTTGGTATTGGGGATGGGGATAGGTTTCAGGTTCATGTTGGAGATAGGGTTGGGTATAGGATTAGGGTTAGGTTTAGGGTTTGATTTAGTGTGAGGATTTGGGTTGAAGACACGCATCAGATCAATTTTTGGACCGGGTTTATAGGATGGGATTTGTGCTGGTATGGGTTTTTTGGTGTTTTGGTTTCTGTTTGTGTTTCTGGTGGCGTTAGTGTCACATTTTAATTAAGTGAAATAAGGGTTCTCTGAAATATTTCAGTTTTGGTAAAAATCTTATGCCAGTGAATGCAACCAGGATGATCCTAAGTTTTCCAAACATGTTTAAGTAATGGTTTCCATTACTGTAGGTGAGTGCTCCGCAGAAATGCCGTTTTTCTCCAACAAAACTGCTTGAAAGTGACTGGAGCTTGTAAGTCAATGAGCTCAGAAAGCACAAGTACAAACAGGTCTCCTATTTCATGGGGTTGCATTAGTTTGCAGTGGTGTTTTCCATGAAAAATGCTGGGAAATGTGTGCAGATATTAATATTGCTCGGTTTTTGAGACATATTGCATTCATGTTCGTGTTAGGCTCAGTGTTAGGTTCAGGGTGAAGTTTCGGGAAGCATTGGTGGTTGGTTGTGGTTTAGAGTTAGGCTTAGGCTAGGGTTAGGATTTGGATTCTGCTTAGGGTGTGGTTAAGATTGGTGAGAAGCTTGGCGTAGGTTTGCGTCAGTCATCGGGTTTGAGGTCGTTGTACATTTACGGGGGGAATGCTAATGTTAGGTTTAGAATAGGTTAAAGATAATGTTCTCTAAAGAAAATACTTTTAGACCAAAAAGTGCATGGAAACGAATGGATCCATTAAGCCCCTTAGCTTTCAAAACAGCATTAGCTAAGGGATTTGCATAGCAATTATTGTGTTTTCTGTGAAAATGCTAGTTTTCACACAAGGCGAGCATCCAAAGAATGGAGCCAAAATGTCACTCAGTTCTACAAACCCGTTCACAGACTTTTTCAGCAAGAATATGGTGAGATATGTTGGACAATGCCGTTTCAACATTAAAATAAGTATGGTCGCTTGAGCACCAGTTCCATTTCTCAGTTTCTGAAACCAATGATGTTAAGGTTAGTGTCAGTGTCATGGTCAAGTTTAGGTTTGGATTCAGGTTAGAGTAAGGGTTGGAGTTAGGATTACATTTTGGGCTGTGTTTGGGTGCAGGGTTGGTATAAAGCTGAGGGTTGTACTTAGGGTTGGCTTTGAGTTTGGGGTTAGGGTTCAGGCTAGGGTTCGTGTTAGTTTTGAGTCTAGGTTTAGGGTTAGGGTTAGGGTTAGGCTTAGTGTTGGGTTAAGCTTAAGTTTAGGGCTGCGGTTTGGTGCAGGCATGGAAAAATTCGAGGGTTGTGTTTAGGGTTGGCATTGGGGATGTGGTCAGGATTTGAAGGTTTGTGGTCAGGTTGGGTCTAGGGTTAGGGTCAGGTTTGGGTTAGGGTTAGGGTTAGGTTTAGGGTTAGGGTTGGGATTAGGGTTGAGTTTAGGGCTGCATTTTGGTGTAGGTTTGGAGTAAATTTGAGGGTTGTGGTTAGAGTTGGTTTGGGGTTTGTGATTAAGCTTTGGGATAGGGTTGGTGATAGGGTTGGGGCCAGATTTATGGTTAGCACAAGAGTTAGGTTTTGGGTTAGGGTTGGTGTTAGAGGTAACTTTAGGGGTGCTGTTGGGTGTAGGGCTGCTATAAATTCGAGGGTTGGGTTTAGGGTTG
This sequence comes from Tamandua tetradactyla, assembly GCF_023851605.1. Lineage (NCBI taxonomy): Eukaryota > Metazoa > Chordata > Mammalia > Pilosa > Myrmecophagidae > Tamandua > Tamandua tetradactyla. The sequence goes on along the minus strand of NC_135343.1, from coordinate 41,506,595 downwards.
GTGTTCGGGTTTGTGTTAGTTTCGGGTTTGGGTTGGAGGTAGGGTTGTGTCTAGGGTTATGGTTAGGTTTAGTGTTAGATTTATTGTGAGGGTTTGGGTGAAGTCAGGCATCAGGTCGATTTTCGGACCGGGTTTGTAGGATGGGATTCGTGCTGGTATGGGTTGTTTGGTGTTTCAGTTTCTGTTTGTGTTTGTGGTGACGTTAGTGTCGCATTTAAATTAAGTGAAAATGAGGTTTCTCTGAAATATTGCAGTTTCGGTAAAAAAATCTTACGCCAGTGAATGGAACCAGGATGATTCTAAGTTTTCCAAACATGTAATGGTTTCCATTGCTGTAGGTGAGTGCTCTGCAGAAATGCCGTTTTTCTCCAACAAAATTGCTTGTAAGTGAATGGAGCTGGTAAGTCAATGAGCTCTCAAAACACATGTACAAACGGGTCTCCTATGTCACAGGGTAGCATTAATTTGCAGTGGTGTTTTCCATTAAAAATTCTCGGAAATGTGTGCAGATATTAGTATTGCTCAGTTTTAGAGACTGATTATGTCCACGTTCGTGTTAGACTCAGGGTTAGGATAAGGGTGAAGATTCGGCAAGAATTGGTGGTTGGTTGTGGGTTAGAGTTTGACTTAGGCTGGGGTTAGGATGTGGATTCTGCTTAAGGTGTGATTAAGATTGGTGAGAAGTTTGGCGTAGGTTTGTGTCAGTCATCGGTTTTGAGGTCGTTATACACTTATAGAGAGTGCTACTGTTAGGTTTAGGTTAGGTTAAGGACAGTGTTCTCTGAAGAAAATACTTTCAGTCCAAAAAGTGCATGGAAGCGAATGGATCCATTAAGCCCCTTAGCTTTGAGAACAGCATTAGGTAAGGGATTTGCATAGAAATTGTTGAGTTTTCTGTGAAAATGCTCGTTTTCATGCAAGACGTGTATCCAAATGAATGGAGCCAAAATGTCACTCAGTTCTACAAGCCCGTTCACAGACTTTTTCAGCAAGAATAAGGTAAGATATGTTACGGACAATGCCATTCTAACCTCAAAATAAGTATGGTCACATGTGGACCAGGTCTATTTCTCAGTTTCTGAAACCAATGATGATAAGGCTATTGTCAGTGTCAGTGTCAGTGTCAAGATTAGGGCTAAGGTTCGTGTTAGGGTTTGTGTTGGAGTTAGGGTTCCGTTTTGGGCTGCGTTTGGTTGCAGGGTCTGTATAGAGCTGAGGGTTGTACTTAGGGTTGGCTTTGAGTTTGGGGTTAGGGTTCAGGCTAGGGTTCGTGTTAGTTTTGAGTCTAGGTTTAGGGTTAGGGTTAGGGTTAGGCTTAGTGTTGGTGTTAAGCTTAAGTTTAGGGCTGCAGTTTGGTGCAGACATGGAAAAATCGAGGGTGGTGTTTAGGGTTGGTGTTGGGGATATGGTCAGGTTTTGAGTGAGGGTTTGTGGTCGGGTTGGGTCTAGGGTTAGGGTCAGGTTTGGGTTAGGCTTAGTGTTAGGGTTGGGATTAGGGTTAAGTTTAGGGCTGAGTTTTAGTGTAAGTTTGGAGTAAATTTTAGGTTTGGGTTTAGGGTAGTGTGGGGGTTGCGGTTAGGGTTTGGTCTAGGGTTTGTGGTAGGGTTGGGGCTAGGGTTACAGGTAAGGTATGTGTTAGGGTTAGGGTTGGTGGTAAGGTTAAGTTTCGGGGTGTGGTTGTGTGTAGGGTTGTATAAATTTGAAGGTTGGGTTTAGGGTTGGGGTTGGGGTTGGAGTTAGATTTCAGGTTCGGGTTTGGGTTGGATGTAGGGTTGGGTGTAGGGCTATGGTTAGGTTTAGGGTTTGATGAGTGTGAGGATTTGGGATGAAGCCAGGCATCGGATCGATTTTCAACCAGATTTGTAGGATGGGATTTGTGCTGGTATGGGTTCTTTGGTGTTTTGGTTTCTGTGTTTTGTTTGTGGTGGCATTAGTGTCACATTTAAATTAAGTGAAAGTGAGGATTCTCTGAAATATTGCTGTTTTGGTAAAAAATCTTACACCAGTGAATGGAACCAGGATGATTCTAAGTTTTCCAAGCATGTTTAGGTAATGGTTTCCACTGATGTAGGTGAGTGTTCTGCAGAAATGTCATTTTTCTCCAACAAAACTGCTTGAAAGGGAATGCAGCTGGTAACTCAATGAGCTCTCAAAACACATGTACAAATGGGTCTCCTCTTTCACGGGGTACCCTTAGCTTGCAGTGGTGTTTTCCATGAACAATGCTTGTAAATGTGTACAGATATTAATATTGCTCGGTTTTTGAGGCAGATTACATTCCTGTTAGTGTTAGGCTCAGGGTTAGGTTCAGGGTGAAGGTTCAGCATGCATTGGTTGTTGGTTGTGGGTTGAAGTTCAGCTTAGGCTAGCATTAGGATTTGGATTCTGCTTAGGATGTGGTTAAGATTGGTGAGAAGCGTGTTGGTTGTTGGGTTTGAGGTCGTTGTACATTTATGGGAAGTGCTAGTGTTAGGTTTAGGTTAAGTTAAGGATAGTTTTCTCTGAAGAAAGTACTTTCAGTCCCAAAAGTACATGGAAGCGAATGCAACTGTTAAACCCCTTAGCTTTCTGAACAGCGTTAGGTAAAGGATTTGCATAGCAATTGTTGGGTTTTCTGTGAAAATACTTGTTTTCACGCAATACATGTATCCAAGTGAATGGAGCCAGAATGTGACTCAGTTCTACAAACCAGTTCACAGACTTTTTCAACAAGAATAAGGTGAGATGTTGGACAATGTCGTTTAATCCCTAAAATAAGTATGATTGCATGTGGACCAGGTCCATTTCTCAGTTTCTGAAACCAATGATGTTAAGGCTAGGGTCAGTGTCAGGGTCAAGGTTAGGATTAGGGTTTGTGTTAGAATAAGAGTTGGAGTTAGGTTTACATTTTGGGCTGCGTTTGGGTGTAGGGTCCGTATAAAGCTGAGTATTGTGCTTAGGCTTGGCGTTGGGTTTGTTGTTAGGGTTCGGGCTAGGTTTCATGTTTGGGTTGAGTCTAGGTTTACGGTTAGGGTTAGGGTTAGGGTTAGGCTTAGTTTGGTTTTAGTGTTAAGTTTAGGGCTGCGGTTTCATGCAGGGTCTGAAAATTTCGAGAGTTGTGTTTAGGGTAGGTGATGTGGCTGGGGTCAGGTTTCAGGTGAGGGTTGGTGGCAGGGTTGCGGCTAGGTTTAGAGTCATGTTTAGGGTTAGGGTTAGAGTTAGGGTTGAGATTAGAGTTCAGTTTAGGGCTGGGTTTTGGTATAGTTTTGAAGTAAATTTGAGGGTTGGATTTAGGGTTCATGTGGGCTTGCAGTTAGGATTTGTGCTAGGGTTGGTGGTAGGGTTAGGGCTAGGGTTATGGTTAGGGTAAGGGTTAGGGTTAGGGTTAGGGTTGGTGTTATGGTTAAGTTTAGGGATGTGGCTGGGTGTAGGGTTGCTGTAAATTTGATGGTTGGGTTTAGGGTTGGTGTTGTTGTTGGAGTTAGATTTAGGGTTTGGGTTGGAGGAAGGGTTGGGTCTGTGGTTAGGGTTAGGTTTAGAGTTCGATTCAGTGTGAGGGTTTGGGTTGAAGTCAGGCATCAGGTCGATTTTTGGACCAGGTTTGTAGGATGGGATTTGTGCTGGTATGGGTTCTTTGGTGTTTCGGTTTCTGTTTGTGTTTGTGGTGGCGTTAGTGTCACATTTAAATTAAGTGAAAGTGAGAGTTCTCTGAAATATTGCAGTTTTGGTAAAAAAAAAAAAAAAAAAAACCTTATGCCGGTGAATGGAACCAGGATGATTCTAAGTTTTTGAAACATGTTTAGATAACGGTTTCTACTGCTGTTGGTGAGTGCTCTGAGATGCCATTTTTCTCCAACATAACTGCTTGAAATTGAAAGCAGCTGGTAAGTCAATGAGCTCTCAAAACACATGTACAAACGGGCCTCCTATTTCACGTGGTAGCATTAGTTTGCAGTGCTATTTTCCATGAAAAATGCTGGGAAATGTGTGCAGATGTTAATATTCCTCGGTTTTTGAGCCAGATTATGTTCATGTTCATGTTAGGCTCAGTGTTAGGTTCAGGGTGAAGGTTGGGCAAGCATTGGTGGTTGGTTGTGACTTAGAGTATGGCTTAGGCTATGGTTAGGACTTGGATTCTGTTTAGGGTGTGATTAAGATTGGTGAGAAGCTTGGCGTAGGTTTGTGTTGGTCATCAGGTTTGAGGTCATGGTACATTTACGGGGAGTGCTACTGTTAGGTTTAGGTTAGGTTAAGGATAGTGTTCTCTGAAGAAAGTACATTCAGTCCAAAAAGTGCTTGGAAACGAATGGATCCATTAAGCCCTTTAGCTTTCAGAACAGCAATAGGTAAGGTATTTGCAAAGCAATTGTTGAATTTTCTGTGAAAATGCTAGTTTTCAGGCAAGACGTGTATCCAAATGAATGGCGCCAAAATGTCATTCAGTTCTAAAACACGTTCACAGATTTTTCAGCAAGAATAAGGTGAGATATGTTGGGAAATGCCGTTTTAACCTTAAAATAAGTATGGTCTCATGTGGACCAGTTCCATTTCTCAGTTTCTGAAACCAGTGATGATAAGGCTAGTGTCAGTGTCAGGGTCAAGGTTAGGGTTAGTTTCGGGTTAGAGTAAGGGTTGGAGTTACGGTTATGTTTCGGGCTGCATTTGGGTGCAGGGGTGGTATAAAGATGAGGGTTGTGCTTAGGGTTGGCTTTGGGTTTGGGTTTAGGGTTCTTTGAGCATTCGCAGTAGAGTTGGAATTAGGTTTATGGTGAGGGTTAGGGTTAGGGTTAGGCTTAGTGTTGGTGTTAGTGTTAAGTTTAGGCTGCAGTTTGGTGCAGTGTTTGAAAACAGTCAAAGGTTGTGTTTAGCATTGGCATTGCGATTTGGGTCAGGTTTTGGGTTAGGGTTGGAGGTAAGGTTGTGGCTAGTGTTAGGGTCATGGTTAGGGTTAGGGTTAAGGTTAGGGTTGGGATTAGGGTTAAGTTTAGGGCTGCGTTTTGGTGTAGGTTTGGAGTAAATTTGAGGGTTTGGTTTAGGATTGGTCTGATGGTTATGGTTTGGGTTAGGGTGAGGGTTGGTGGTATGGTTGGAGCTTGGGTTATGGTTAGGGTAAGGGTTAGGGTTAGGGTTAGGATAAGTGTTAGGTTTAGGGTTAGGGTTTGTTTTAGTGTTAAGTTTAGGGTTGTGGTTGGGTGTAGAGTTGCTATAAATTTGAGGGTTGTGTTTAGCGTTGGTGTTGGTGTTGGTGATAGGTATCAGCTTTGGTTTGGAGGTAGGGTTGGGTATGGGTTAAGGTTAGGTTTAGGGTTAGATTTACTGTGAGGGTTTGGTTTGATGTCAAGCAACACATTGGTTTTCTGACCGGGTTTGGAGTTTGGGATTTGTGCCTTTATAGGTTCTTCGGTGTTTTGGTTTCTGTTTGTGTTTGTGGTGGCATTAGTGTCACACTTAAACTAAATGAAAGTGAGGGTTCTCTGAAATATTGGAGTTTTGGTAAAAAATCTTATGCCACTGTGTGGAACCAGGATGATTCTAAGTTTTCCAAACATGTTTAGGTAATGGTTTCCATTGCTGTAAATGATTGCTCTGCAGAAATGCCATTTTTCTCCGACAAAACTGCTTGAAAGTGAATGGACATGGTATGTCAATGAGCTCTCAAAACACTTGCACAAACGGGGCTCCTATTTTATGGGTTGAATTAGTTTGCTGTGGTGTTCCCCATGAAAAATGCTTAGAAATATGTGAAGATATTAATATAGCTTGGTTTCTGAGACAGCTTACGTTCATGTTGGTGTTAGGCACAGGGTTAGGTTCAGGGTGAATGTTCGGCAAGCATTGGTGTTTGGTTGTGGGTTAGAGGTTGGCTTAGGCTAGGGTTAGGATTTGGATTCTGCTTAGGGTGGGATTAAGATTGTTGAGAAGCTTCATGTAGGTTTTTGTTGATTGTTGATTTTGAGGTTGTTGTACATTTATGGAGTGTGCTAGTGTTAGGTTTAGGTTAGGTTAAGAATGGTGTTCTCAGAAGAAAGTACTTTCAGTCCAAATGTGCATGAAAGCGAATGGAATCAATGAGACCCTTTGCCTTCAAACCAGCATTAGGTAATGGATTTGCATAGCAATTGTCAAGTTTTCTGTGAAAATACTAGTTTTCATTCAAGATGTGTATCCAAATGAATGGAGCCAGGATGTCACTCAGTTCTACAAACCCGTTCACAGATTTATCAGCAAGAATAAGGTGAGATACATTGGGCAATGCTGTTTTAACCTAAAAATAAGTATGGTCGCATGTGGACCAGGTCCATTTCTCCGTTTCTGAAACCAATGATGTGAAGGCTAGTGTCAGTGTCTGGGTCAGGGTTACTGTAAGGGTTAGGGTTAGAGTAAGGGTTGGGGTAAGGGTTATGTTTCAGGCTGCATTTGGGTGCAGGGTCGGTATAAAGTTGAGGGTTGTGCTTAGGCTTGGCTTTGGGTTTGGGGTTAGGGTTTGGGCTACCGTTCCTGGTAGGGTTGGGTCTAGGGTTAGGGTTAGGCTTAGTGTTGGTGTTAGGGTTAAGTTAGGGGCTGTGGTTTGGTGCAGGGTTGGTAAAAAGTCAAGGGTTGTGTTTAAGGTTGGCGTTGGGGTTGGGGTTAGATTTCGGGCAAGGGTTGGTGGCAAGGTTGGAACTAGGGCTAGGGTTAGGGTTAGAGTTTGGGATAGGGTTGGGATTAGGGTTAAGTTGAGGGCTGCAATTTGGTGTAGTTTGGTCTAAATTTGAGGGTTGGGTTTAGGGTTGGTGTGGTTGTTGCAGTTAGGGTTTGGGCTAGGGTTGGTGGTAGGGTTGGGGCTAGGGTTAGGGTTAGGGTAAGGGTTAGGGTTAGGGTTGGTGTTAGGGTTCAGCTTAAGGGTGTTGTTGCCTGTAGGGTTGGTATAAATTTGAGGGTTGAGTTTAGGGTTGATGTTGGGGTTGGAGTTAGGTTTTGGGTTAGGGTTGGAGATAGGTTTGGGTATAGGTTTATGGTTAGCTTTGGGTGAAATTTCGTTGAGGATTCTGTTGAAGGCAGCCATTGGGTCGATTTTTGGACCAGGTTTGGAGGTTGGAATTTGTGCTGGTATGGGTTCTTCGGTGTTCGGTTTCCATTTCTGGTGGCGTTAATGGCCTATTTTAATTAAGTGAAAATGAGGGTTCTCTGAAATACTGCAGTTTTGGTAAAAAATCTTATGCAGGTGAATGACATGAGGAGAATTCTAAGTTTTCCAAACATGTTTAGGTAATGGGTTCCATTGCTGTAGGTGACTGCTCTGCAGAAACGCTGTTTTTCTTTGACAGAACGGCTTGAAAGTGAATGGAGCTGGGAAGTCAATGAATCACAAAACACATGTACAAACGGGTCTCCTCTTTTACTCGGTAGCATTAGTTTGCAGTGGTGTTTTCCATGAAAAATGCTTGGAAATGTGTGCAGATATTAAGATTGCTCGGTCTTTGAGACAGATTATGTTCATGTTCATGTTTGGCTCAGGGTTAGGATAAGGGTGAAGTTTCGGCTAGCATTGGTGGTTGTTGTGGGTTAGAGTTTGGCTTAGGCTAGGGTTAGGATTTGGATTCTACTTAGGGTGTGATTAAGATTGGTGAGAAGCTTGGCATAGATTTATGCTGGTCATCGGTTTTGAGGTAATTGTCCATTTACGTGGAGTGCTAGTGTGAGTTTAGGTTAGGTTAAGGACAGTGTTCTCTGAAGAAAGTACTTTCGATCCAAAAGGTGCATGGAAGCGAATGGATCCAATGAGCCCCTGAGCTTTTAAAACAGTATTAGGTAGGGGATTTGCATAGCAATTTCTGAGTTTTCTGTGAAAATGCTAGTTTACACGCAAGGTGTGTATCACAAATGAATGGACCCAGAATGTCACTCAGTTCTACAAACCCGTTCACAGATTTTTTCAGGAAGAATAAGGTGAGATATGTTGGACAATGCTGTTTTAGCCTAAAAATAAGTATGGTCTCGTTTGGACCAGGTCCATTTCTCAGTATCTGAAGCCATTTATGTGAAGACTAGCTCAGTGTCAGGGTTAGGGTTAGGGTTAGGGTTAGTGTTGGTGTTAGGGTTAAGTTTGGGGCTGCAGTTTGGTGCAGGGTTGGTAAAACGTTGATGGTTGTGTTTAGGGTTGGATTTCGGGCTGGGGTTAGGTTTTGGGCAAGGGTTCGGGGCAGGGTAGGGGCTTGGGTTAAGTTTAGATTTCGGGTTAGGGTTCAGATTAGGGTTACGTTTAGGGCTGCAATTTGGTGTAGGTTTGGTCTAAATTTGAGGGTTGGGTTTAGGGTTGGTGTGGTGGTTGTGGTTAGGGTTTGGGCTAGGGTTGGTGGTAAGGTTGTGGCTAGGGTTAGGGTTAGGGTTAGGGTTAGGGTTAGGGTTAGGCTTAGTGTTGGTTTTAGCATTATGTTTAGGGCTGCAGTTTGGTGCTGGGACCGTAAAAAGTTGAGGGTTGTGTTTAGGGTTTGCTTTCATATTGGGGTCAGGTGTCGGGCGAGAGTGATTTGTAAGGCTGGGTCTAGGGATAGGGTTAGTGTTAGGTTTAGGGTTAGAGAAAGGGTTCGGTTTAGGGTTACATTTCAGGCTGTGTTTGTTTGCCAGATCGGTATAAAGCTGAGGGTTGTGCTTAGGGATGGATTTTGGTTTAGGTATAGGGTTTTGACTTGCTTTCATGGTACGGTTGGGTCTAGGTTTAGGGTGAGGGTTAGGGTTATGGTTAAGCTTAGTGTTGTTTCTAGAGTTAAGTTTAGGGCTACAGTTTCGTGCTGGGCTGGTAAAAACTCGAGGGTTGTGTTTAGGGTTGACTTTGGGTTTGGGTTTATTATTCTGGCTAGCGTTCATGGTAGGGTTGTATCTAGTTTTAGGGTACAGTTAGTGTTAGGGTTAGGCTTAGTGTTGGGGTTAGGGTTAAATTTAGGACTGCTGTTTGGGGGTGAGTCAATAAAAAGTCGAGGGTTCTGTTTCTGGTTGGCTTTGTTTTGGGGTCAGTTGTCGGGCGAGAGTGGGTGGTAGGGCTGAGGGTTAGGTTTAGGGTTATTGTTGGTGTTAGCATTATGCTTAGAGCTGTGGTTTTTGCTGGGGTGGTAAAAAGTTGAGGGTTGTGTTTAGGGTTGGCTTTTGTGTTGGGGTGCGGTATTGGGCCAAGTTGGGTTGTAAGGCTGGGTCTACGGTTAGGGTTAGAGGAAGGGTGAGGTTAGGGTTATGTTTCGGGCCGGGTGGTGTAAAGCTGAGGGCTGTGGTTAGGGTTGGCTTTGTGTTTGGGTTTAGTGTTTGGACTAGTGTCCATGGTGGGGTTGGGTCTAGGTTTAGGGTGAGCATTTGGGCTAGGGTTAGGCTTAGTGTTGGTGTTAGGGTTAAGTACAGGGCTGTGGTTTGGTGGTGGGTCAGCAAAAAGTCGAGGGTTGTGTTTCCTGTTGGCTGTGGGGTTGGCGTCAGGTGTCGGGCAAGGGTGGGTGTTAGGGTTGGGGCTATGGTTAGGGTTAGGGTCAGCATTAAGGTTAGAGAAATGGTTGGGGTTAGGGCTATGTTTCAGGCTGCATTTGGTTGCCGGGTCAGTATAAAGCTGAGCGTTGTGCTTAGGGTTGGCTTTGGGTTTGGATTTAGGGTTTGGGCCAGCATTCGAGGTAGTGCTGGGTCTAGGTTTAGGGTGAGATTTAGGGGTAGGGGTAGGCTTAATGTGGTGCTAGAGTTAAGTTTAGGCCTGCAGTTTCATACTGGGTCACTAAAATTTCGAGGGTTGAGTTTAGGGATGACTTTAGAATTGGGGACTAATGTTGGGTGAGGGTGGTTAGTAGGGCTTGGGCGAGGTTTAGGGATAGGGTTAGGGTTAGGGTAAAGGTTGGGGTTGGGGTTACATTTTGGGCTGTGTTAGGTTGCTGGGTCAGTTAAAGCTGAGGGTTTTGCTTAGGGATGACCTTGGGTATGGGTTTAGGGTTCTGACTAGCTTTCGTGGTAGGGTTGAGACTAGGTTTAGCATGAGGGTTATGGTTAGGTTTAGGCTTCGTGTTGGTGCAAGAGTTAAGTTTAGTGCTGCGGTTTCATGCTGTGTCAGTAAAAATTCGAGGCTGTGTTTAGGGTTGGCTTTGGGTTGGGGACAAGTGTCGGGCTAGGGTGGGTGGTAGGGCTGGGGCTATGGTTAGGATTAGGGTTAGGGTTAAAGTTTGGGTTAGAGAAAGGGTTGGAGTAAGGATTACAGTTCAGGTTGAATTTGATTGCTGATTTGGTATAAAGCTGAGGGTTGTGCTTAGGGTTGGCTTTGGGTTTGGGTTGAGGGTTCTGGGTAGCATTCATGGTAGGGTTGAGTCTTGGTTTATGGTGAGGGTTAGGGC